>NW_026262701.1:32793277-34043277 GCF_021869535.1 Mytilus californianus
GTACATGTACCTGTTTTAATTAGTATCTTTATTCAAAAAATTGTTTTAGGGAAATCATTGCTGGCACTGCATACAGAAATCCTGTTAAATTAATTACCAAATTGTCCAGTATTAAGAGTACACGAGGATTGCGTATTTTTTTTTAATAAAATTTACATATGTCATGCAGTGAAACAACAAATTATAGGGTACATAATCCTTAAATTTGATATCTTACCTTTTCACATTAATTGATCACTAGCAATATTTTACAAATTTTGAATTTGAAATGAACTATTTATGCAAGCATATTTATTTTAAATTATGGAGCTGCCCGACCTCTCTTTTTTTTTATTTAAAGGGCAAATTACATGTCTATAGTTGGTTTCCTGTAGATGATTAAAATGGTGTTTTGTTACTTTCTTCAAGTCATGTACACATTTATTGGTTTAATGATATGTCTTCATTTAAAAATGCTGCACTTCTGAGTGTGCAAATGAAGAAAGTGAAATCCACCTAAATTAAAGTGTGTGTGTGTTACAGATTGAATGTAATGTTAGCCTAATAACTGGAAAAAGCGAAATCCACCTGAATTATAGTGTGCATGTGTTACAAATTGAATGTTATGTTAGCCAAATTAAGTAAATTTCAAATTTTTTGCCTAAGAATAGTATTATTAAAAATACTGTTACTTGTTTCCCCAATTTATAGGTTTTATTGTATAAAAATATAGTACATTACCAACCCTGTCAGCATTATCAAATTTGCCACCTGCAGTCAGTTAATAGTATTAAAATTAATAAAAAGACAAAAGAATAATTTGAAAGGCAGTGTTTTAAAAATAATATGAATGTCATGCACAAGTTGAATCAGAATGTTGAAAATTTCCTTTTTTTACAACTTTTACATTTAATTGACTCACATGTTTATTGAGTATTTAGAACTTAATGACACTTTAACCTACATACAAAATTACAAGGATGCACAAATATATAAAGAAAAAGTTAACCAGTCATGCCAGTTCAGTGATGTTTATGAATTTTTCTGGGTTGTAGAAAAAAAATCATATAATACAAGATAATAACTGCACTTAGTTGTTTACAATCAGACATTTGATTTACCTATCTTTATTTTAGATTTAACTATATATAAAAGCAAATTAAGACAGAAGTCCACATAATTTTTACTTCAGTGTCGCATTACAAAATTGTCATGCAAGCAATCATTGGTCTTTTTCGTGCACTATTGTTGAAATTCCGAATAATTGAACAGACCTTGCTTCCAGTGCTTGATCTAGCATATCCATGTGACTTTTTGACGATCGTTTGAATTTGCCAGGAATATAGCAAAAGTTGATCACGGGGCCAAACAACAGGTCATGTGAGATGAGAATTGAACATGTGACAAAAATGGCCGTTCTTGCTGAAAAAGTGTGCGGAGAAATACGTTTGCAAGTGCTTTTTTCACCATAGGTTAATTGCCTTTAGTTTTCTTTTTTGTTATGTATAGAGTTTTTAAATTACTTATTGATGTGAAAACAAAGGTGATACATTTATAATTTACATCAATTACAAAATTAAAAAGACCTTTATCTTACAACATTTTTTTATCGCGCAGTCTTTTCGAGAAAATAGAATCGGGATTCCCCGATGATTTTCGATAGTTTTCGGTAAATTCTATTTCCGGCGGTCGTTGAGACACATTTGAGAGACTTTCAAGATGTTAGACTTTTTTACGATATTCAGTAAAGGTGGGATTGTTCTTTGGTGCTTTCAGGGAACATCTCAACTGTTTACACCAGCAGTTAACTCTCTAATAAAGACTGTAATACTTCAGGTGAGAAAAATACAGAAAAAGTAACGGTAAATACCTACACGTGACGTGGGATGTAAACATATGGAAAATTTCAAATGATTGCATTTTCGTTTATTCTTGGTTGTATATTTTTTTAAGACCCCATAAATTATACACCTTTCGCATCACTTGACCATTTTGAAAATGTATCAGATAATGTAACAGATAATAATATTATTATATTAGGTGATTTAACTTTTAATAGAAACTCAATGACAATGTGCGAATGATAGGATGGAAGCAAGACAATTCGCCCCCGACCACCCCCCCCCCCCTTTTTTTTCACCAACTTGCCCACTTAACACCAACTTGTCCAACTTTACACCAACTCATCCCGCTTTACACCAACTCTTCCACTAATAAATAGGGGTTACATCCCGCTGATCTTAGGATTGTCAACTAGCCCCACTAATTACCTTCCCAGGAAATGTTTTTCTGTCCACTTCGGACAACCTCATCTAGAGTAGTTATCAATATCTGAATTATTTAAATCCTACACCATAACTTCAGGGCCTAATCTAGGATTTTGAAGAGGGAGAAGTGACTTCTCCTTCCATGAGAGAGAAGGGAGAAGTGGTCAACTTCTTGGAGAAGCGAGATTCCATTACCGTTTCGGTTGCATCGTGTTTTCAAGCTTATCACTAAGGAAATTGTTTTATATTCAATAAAAGATGTACTTGCAGTTTTTTCATATGTTATTGTACACAATGTATATATAGAAAGTTCTTAATAAAAAGGTTTAGACAATATATAGTTGTTATTTATTTATTGATACCATAATGTGTTCTGAATAAAATTTGTTGATTGGGACATGAGGGAGTAGCCTAGTAATATTATCAAGATTATGATGCATTAAATTAATGTGCATCTGCCTCAATTTATTTTTAAAACTCCAGAAAAATATGATGAATTTCACATGACTGGGAATTTAATTTATATCACCACTTGTCATTGTTTTGTAAAATATTATTGAATGTCCATGACATTTATGTTAGTTGTAGTAATTTGAGATTATCGTTAAAGATTGCAAGTCTATAAATGAAAATATCTTTCAATCTCCAGTTAATTATCCGATAAAGAGCTAATTTCTATCATTTTTTTTTTAAATATCATCCATATCAACGAAGTGGTCATGAGAAAAAATCCACTGCGGATCACAAATTATCTGGTCGAGTGTCGTACGTTTGCAATCACATTATCCATCAGCTGTCTTTCTACCTTATATATTTCAATTTTTATTCAATGAATATAAAATACCTACCGTTAATTCACACCCTTTACCTACCGAATAATAAAATTGATCGACTCGTGTAGGTAATAATAATAAAACAAATCAGCTGAGTGATTACGCAACATCCTCAGATGAAAATCATGAAAAACGATAACTTAAACAGACGGTCAGTTTTTCGTTTGAACAGTTTTGAAAGTTATATCCGAGGATGTTCAAAGTCGCCGTTGTATTTATTTAATTTGATCGTTTACAGTATTAGTCCTGGGTCGTTTCGAAAATCTCGATTTTCCTTGTCAGCCGCCATTTTTTTTTACCTGTGAGACTTGTCAATCACAAGTTGTCTCCCTTTTACCGATTTTGATAGCGATTTGACTTCGCTATGAGTCAGTCGGCCGGCGAGATTTAGGGATTTTCAAAATTCTTTGGCGACTTAAATCGTCATTTCGCCGGCAAGATTATGGCCTGAACTTAATAATTATATTACCATGGTTATAGGTATATTCTTGAAAAATCACCGCAATACAGGAATATCAACATGATCAATGTTCCATATATCAACCTATCACATATCACTGAATTAACCTCATTTATTGTTAATGTCCCAGGATCGGTATCTTGCTATATGGAACGCATATGAAATTTGCCTGCTCATTCCATCTAATTTGAGGGTATTATCACAATTATCTTTTTATCTGGATAAAGTACCGAGCAGTCCAGAATTACTTGAATTTTATCATGACAGGATAATGATGTAAATTTTTTCTCAGATATCAAGTTAACAATTTCATCAATCTAGTGAATATATTTTCTTCTGATAGGTTCTAAAATCTGATAGTCCAATACGAAGCAACAAATTAAAGAGTCTCATCGTCCTGATTGCATAGTTTGCAAGTTGGTGTTTCATTTTGTGTATATTTAATCCACTTATTTTTTTAATGTATAGGTACTGGTTACTAATTTCAGTTTAATTGCTAGTCTCGTCGTTTCCCTATGATCATTTTTGTCGAAAAAGCGAGACATAGCGATCCTACATTCCGTCAGCGTCGACGGCGGCGTCCACAAATATTCACTCTGTGGTTAAAGTTTTTGAAATTTTAATAACTTTCTTAAACTATCCTGGATGTCTACCAAACTTGGACAGAAGCTTGTTTATGATCATAAGATAATATTCAAAAGTAAATTTTGTAAAAAAAAATCCATTTTTTCCGTATTTTACTTATAAATGGACTTAGTTTTTCTGCCAGTTAACATTACATTCACTCTGTGGTTAAAGTTTTTAAAATTTTAACAACTTTCTTAAACTATCCTGGATTTGTAGCAAACTTGGAAAGAAGCTTGTTTATGATCATAAGATAGTATCCAGAAGTAAATTTTGTAAAAAAAAAATTCCATTTTTCCGTATTTTACTTATAAATGGACTTAGTTTTTCTGCCAGTTAACATTACATTCACTCTGTGGTTAAAGTTTTTAAAATTTTAACAACTTTCTTAAACTATCCTGAATTTGTACCAAACTTGGACAGAAGCTTGTTTATGATTAAAAGCTAGATTCTAGAAGGAAATTTTGTTAAAATTTTGTTCCATTTTTTCCGTATTTTACTTATAAATGGACTTAGTTTTTCTTCCAGTTAACATTACATACAGTCTGCAGTTTAAGTTTTTAAAACATTTATTAGATTCATAAACTATCCTGGATTTTTACCAAACTTGGACAGAAGCTACTTACAATCAAAAGATAGTATAGAGAGGAATATTTTTATTAATTTTTTTTCTCATTTTTTTTTAGCCTGTGATTAACAGCAAAAGTAGGCGAGACACTGGGTTCCGTGGAACCCTTACGAATTTTTGGTATTTATATCCAATAGATGGTATTATTTTCCAGGATTGTATGCTTCTATATTGAGATGGCACACGGTTGTAACTATTACTTCTGTCCAATATGTAATTATAGCAGTTTAAACAGTTCTTTTCCATTCTAATTTTTTGGGTGTACAGTTAAGAAGTTGTAACGGAGATGACAGTCGATATTTATATATCATTTTCTTAATTGCAATAAACCTACTCTTACTAGATCGATCTTTTACAGATATTGTCTAATAGCCACTCTTTTTTTTTAAAATTAATTTGATTTGTCTTGCCTACATACAGTCAAGGATATAACTCTATAGGGTTATTAGAGAAAAATAACATACGCTTGTTATTGTGGACAAAAAAATCAAAGAACTGTGATAACATATGTATGTTACATGTTTCAAAGGGACAATATACATCATTAGTTTTGTTAAAATGTGTACAAGTTCTATTGATATTGCTACTGTCTTTATGTATACTTAAGTATAGAAAGATATAACAGTTCATAGTTTGCCCATCATGCATATCACACCTATGTTATTACAGAACAAATATGCCTGTAATAACGAAAGGCTGTTATTATAGCTTCTCTACATCACTTCAAAGCATTTGCTCAGACATAGATCATGCTCAATTACAATGCATTTTAATTTATTGTAAGAAATAATGATCAGAGCATGTAATGAGGTTCTGCACAAGCTTCCCAGTAAATCCCAAGTGTCTCATTTAATAAGTTTCATGCCTTTAATAACTAAGCCTTGTTATTACAGCTAAGTTAATCACTTAAAAGCCTTGTCTCATTGATTTACCATGGTTAATGAAAAATGTATTAATCTAAACTAATAGTTAGTTATCAAGGCTATGCATTTAGTTTCTGCGCAAAGTTTCAAGAGTTCCCTAGAGCACACTAAAAATAAAAATATTTAAGGATTAAAGAGTAGACAACTCATAAAAGTATCTGTAATAACACATATAAGTTATTTTCTGTAATAACCCTATAGAGTTATATCCCTGACTGACATATATTATTAAATAATATCAGTGCTTTTGATCTACTTGTGCTTCTATAGGTAGAAAACCCTAATGAAAAAAAGTTAAATCCCACTGAATAAAGGCCTGCCAACTCGCTCTACTTGCGAAAAAGAGTTTAATCACACAATTGCCCAACTTTCATTCTAAAATAAGACTTGGCAAAAAAATTAACCATGTATTAATTGTAATTGTGGTATTTATTTAGTCCCTTACCGACGAAGTCGAAGGGGTCATTAGGTTTGCACTCCGTCTGTCTGTCCATCTGTCAGTCTGGCAAATCAATTTTCCAGACTTTTTTCTTCTGCTTGAAGATATTGATTTGATATTTGGTTTATTGATTTATCATGACAAGTAACAGGTCAAGTTCAATTTTCAGGATTTTAGCTTTTTTCTTTGTTCAGTTAAAGCCCTTTCCCTAGAATTAAATTTTTGATGAAATACTTATTAATTAGTAGATTTCTGTTCAGAAGCTTGTTTATGATCAAAAGCTATTATCTAGAAGGAAATTTTGTAAAAAAATAAATCCATTTTTTTCGTATTATACTTTTAAATGGACTTAGATTTTCTGCCAGGAAACAACATATTCACTCTGTGGTTAAAGTTTTTAAAATTGTAATAACTTTCTTATTCTATTTTGGATTTGTACCAAACTTGGACAGAAGCTTGTTTATGATCAAATGCTAGTATCTAGAAGGAAATTTTGTTTTCTTCCAGTTAACATTACATTCAGTCTGCAGTTAAAAGTTTTTAAACATTTATCAGATTCATAAACTATCCTGGATTTTTACCAAACTTGGACAGAACCTTCTTTCAATCAAAAGATAGTATCAAGAGGAATATTTTTATTGATTTACTTCCTCATTTTTGTTGAGCCTGCGATTAACAGAAAAAGTAGGCGAGACACTGGGTTCCGCGGAACCCTTACAAATTTTTTTCCTTTTCTTTGGTAAATTGTTTGAAGAATTTAGTGGTAGGTCTGTTTGTCATTCTTGAAGATATTGATTTGATAATTAGTATATAGTTTCATCATGAAAAGTTACAGATCAATTTGGAATTTTGTTCCTGTCTGATAATTTTGTGCAGAGTTATGGTCTTTGGACATAGAAAAAATTCACTTAAATAATCAGTTTTCATCAGTTATTTTCATCGTGCTTGAAGATTTTGACTTGATATTTTTATATAATTTACACCATGACAAGTTATAGATCAAGTTAGAATTTCGTTCCATCACAATGAATTTGTAACCGGTAGTGGACTATGTATTGCCATGCAATGCTCACAGAATGCTTGTTTAAGAAATAATTTCTTTTTTTCACTTTTGATAATAGAAAACAGTACTGTATTTGATGTAGCAATGTAAAGAAAGCTTACATACTTGCATAATAATGGAAAAGAAACCAGTTTATTATATCAAAATGAGATATATCATGTACATGTATGTAATCATAACAAATTTAGGATTCAAATTTAACAGCAATTTTGACAATTTGTGTTTATAGCAATTAATGGATTGATAACTATTCTGTATGTATTAAGACTAATTAATCAAGCAGTCAATGATTGAAAGGCAAATGTGACTTCTTTTCATTTTTTGGGTCGAGTTGGTAGTCTAAGTATAGCGTGGCTCAACTCCTTTTCAATACTAAGTGGGTTGAGTTGGTAGAAAATTGGGGCAAGTTGTCTTGTATTCTGTAGGATATCAAGTATTAGTGAAAGATGTGGTATCGAAAATATTGTTAGAGAGCCTATCCAAATATACTTCCACTTAGTCCCTTTATTTACAAATTATCGTAGTATCCCAAAAAATTGAATGGTGCTGCCGTGATTTTGTAGTGACCACAATTATTGAGGTAATCTTTGTCCCTGGTAAGAATATAACAGGTAAGGAATCCAAACAAACTAAAGAATAACTACAAGCTTGTACCACTTTATCACAAATCTAGTGTTTCCTGCAGCTTTTGGAAAGGGCCGGGTAATTTTTTTATCAGAGGACACTCTTAGCACGATTGGCTACACTTTAAGGGCACCCTTTGTGTGGAGGACTACACTTAGAGCACCCTTTACATAGATAATTTGTACATATATATATATAAAGGCACCATTATGGGTAGGGATTAAATTGAAATTTTTCATATTTACAGATTTATTTGTACTAATTAAAGAATCAAAAGATATTTATTTTAGGTTATTAATTTAATCAATAACTCTAGTTATAAACTATAATACTGGATCCCAGCTGATTGTCTAGTTTAAACAGTATTTTATTCAAATAAATTGAATTGGCAAAGACTATGTAAGACCTCTCCATAATTGATTGTCTAAGGATGTGTTGTGAAAGTGTCAAGACATGCATGACTAAGAGCATATGTATTGCTTTTTCATGTTTTTAGCTGCACTAAATACCTTTTGGATCTGACATGTTTATAACAATCAAACCGCCAATTAACGAGGCCCATAACTATACCAAACTTTTAAGGCCATTCATGCTTTTTTTATGCCCCCGCCGTTATGGAGGGGGCATTAAGTTTTACCCTTGTCCGTCTGTATGTACGTCCGTATGTCCCAAAATTGGTTTCCGTTCTCTTACTTTAGTTTTCCTTAACCAAATGTTATTAAACTTATACACAATAATTATTACCACAAGACACAGATCAAGTTTGAATTTTGGTGGCATATTTTTTACTGTTCTAGAGTTATGCCCCTTTACAAATGGAAAAATTGCTACATTTTTTATTTTAGTTCAACTTTAGTTTGTCTCAACCAAATGTTATGAAACTTATACACAATGCTTATTACCACAGAACACAGATCAAGTTTTACCGTCCTAGAGTTATGCTCCTTTACCAATGGAAAAATTGCTAAATTTTTCGTTTCCGTTTTCTAACTTTCATGACTTTAGTTTGGCTCAACCAAATGTTATGAAACTTATACACAATGCTTATTACCACAAAACACAGATCAAGTTTAAATTTTGGTGGTGTCACTTTAACCGTTCTATAGTTATACCCTTTAAAATTGGAAAAATTGCTAAATTTTTCGTTTCCGTTCACTTAAGTTTGCCTCAACCAAATGTTGTGAAACTTATACACAATGCTTAGAACCACAAAACACATATCAAGTTTGAATTTGGTGGAGTCACATTAACCGTTCTAGAGCTATGCCCCTTTACAAATGGAAAAATTACTGAATTTGTGGTTTCTGTTCTCTAACTTTAGTTTGACTCAACCAAATGTTATGAAACTTATACATAATGCTTATTACCTCAAAGCACAGATTGAGTTTGAATTTCGGTGGCGTCACGTCTACTGCTCTAGAGCTAAGCCCCTTTACAAATGGAAAAATTGCTGATTTTATTGTTTCCGTTCTCTTACTTAAGTTTGCCTCTACCAAATGTTGTGAAACTTATACAAAATGCTTATTATCAGAAAACTCAGATCAAGTACAAATATGGGTCTCTTTTTCCGTTCTTGAGTTATGTCCCTTTATAACATTGTATACAAGTGGGGACATCATCTCACTGATGATCTGACACATTCCCCATTTATTTCCATCCAATTCTTAGTTTGTTTTTTTTTTTTTATTGAATCTGTGTTGATTTTTGGTACTATATCAGCTATTCTCGGAATTTTAGTTAGTCTTGACCGACTGAATAGTGAAAGTGGTCATACTTAAAATGAAATATAAACAAACTGCTAATTGCTTAGGTAAATTCTTCGTCCCCGTGCATCATAAAATTATAACACTTAACTATCACCTGGTTAATTTCCTTTTAAATTGTCTACATTTTAAATTCACAGAGGTACATGTACAAAGTCAATGTTGTACTTTTTAGATTCAATCAGAAATATATTTGTACTCTGTTGCTTCAAAATGTTCACACATAACGAAATTAAATAAAATGTTGGCCTTTAAAATAGAGATTTTGTCCAAAATACCTCAAAATGGTCTTATTTAAAGATGAATCGCAGAATCAATCTTAAATTACAGCGGGGCCTTATAAAATACGATGGAAAAGGGGCAGGGCGCCATACCACGCAAAAAAACCTCCTATATAAAACACTACACATTACTTATATTAATTGTAACATGTTTTACAAAAATTGCATGCTTATGACAAAGCTTGCAATGAAACATTTCTAGCAACCTTATTTTCTTTATTTAATGTATGTTTCATCATATGGAAGATAAGCTTGTAGAAATATATATAGAACTTACATGACAACATGTAAAAATTTCATTTTACATATTTGAAACTCATAAGTGTGATAAATGTTCATGACTTATAATAAGTATTTGTTTCTGTTTACTATGGCTCCTGAATAGGCTGAATTCAATAACCATGTCTTCTGTTTATTTTACAATTACTAATTCTATTTTCAGGAAAGAACTGGGAATAATACATTTACACATGAAGCTTTACAGTTGAAGTATAAGCTTGATAATGAATTTGAATTGGTTTTTGTGGTAAGTATTATTATTACATATATCAATGAGATGTGAAGTGAAGTATGAGTCAAATCAGACAAACAAATATATGTGTAGGTTAACATATCAATAACAATAGACAAGTGTCCGTACAGCTTAAAAAACTGAATTGCCCAGAGTCTAGAAAACTTAAATAAATTCAAGGACTTTAAAAGACCTGCCATAAATGACAAATTCCTGAAGGACAAAGACATTAAGATATAACCAAAGACAATCATTGTGGTTCCTGACTGAATATGAACGTGTGATAGTTAAATTACTTTTCTTGGCACTCAAGATCTGCTTTTTAATCTCAATAAGAGGAGTAAGGAAAGATACATAGAAAAAAAACAAAAAAATAAATAAATCAGTAACGTACAGGATAACTAGTACTTTGTCTATGAAACAGGAACCTGGTAAATATTGAAGTCTGAGACAAAATAATTCACCAAAAATTGACAAAAAATAGAACTATACAAGTCACTGGATGGTCAGACAATAGACATACATGTACAAGTTGTCTAGCAATAGACAAACAACCATTAACATTAACAAAGTACAATTTATGACATGCTCTAAATCATCTGGAGTCTAGCATTAGTTCAATTCAGAGAGAATTCATGAGTCAGAATGAAAGACCAATCAACAAAAAATCTTTATAGAAAAAAACAGATGAAGAGACATCCACAAGTATTTATGAGAGACTGCATGAAGTTAACACTCACTTGTGTTTTTTTTTTAATTTAGGTGGCTTATCAAAAGATATTACAGCTGTCTTACATAGATAAATTCTTGACAGACATACAGATGGAATTCAGAAATAAGTACAAGGATTGTCTTACTGATGGTTTAGCGTGTGGCACCTTTAATTTTAAGGGATCATTTGATGAGATTTTGAGATTCAATGAAGAAGAAAGTAGAGCCATAGCCAAGTCTCAGAAGTAAGTATTAGCAGATGAATCTAGATATTTATAGCAGATATACTGAATATTCATAAGCAGAGATCCTTATTTATATATATAATCATGACAATAAAGATGATCCTGAATATTCATAGCAGAGCAGTATATCGTCTTGAAGACTCATACTAAATAATTAAAACACAAAGATATCTACCGTAGAAAGGCTTGTATAGTTCGCACTGGTACATAGTCCGCACCCCCTTCTCCCCACGAAATTTTAGGTAAAAAAACTTTTTGTAACTGTTAGAAAAGGTCTAATGAAACTCCTGTAATTTCAAATCCTGTGCAGTCGTTTGCGGTATTTTCTTGGAAAAACCTGTTTTCCATCATCAAACAGAAGCTGAAACTGCTTGTAAATGATTCTAGAACGCTTCATGATTGTTAAAATAAGTTTAATTCACTTAAAAAACAATTTAGAAACTTGTGTATGTTTAAACAGGAAGTTTAAAAAGCATGTGTAAAAGAAGAAATTAACCGGTGAGAGTCGAATTCTGTACATAACAGATATCACTATAATACGACTTTGAAAGTAAAACAGTTCCATCCTTTTGTAAAACAGTCTTTAATATATCTATCACATTAATGTTTGAAGGGTCTTAAGCTAATACAAACCATATTAGTCAGTATGAAACACCAAAACGGAACGAACAATAACCGATTACGTTTTGTAGTTTACAAATTCTAAGCTGGTTTACGGTTGTCTTTTTCACTATGTTTGTATCGTTTCAATCAAGCAGATACCAGTTTATTTCAACCAATGCATTGAAAAGAAACGAGAAATTTGTAATGAAAGGTTTAGTTTTTATATTTATTAGTATTAATTTGATATTGAATAGAAATAACTTATTAATATGGATGAGTTAAAATTATTAGTTTGAAAAATGATAAGAGCGCCCTCTACAATTTTAATAACAAAGATGGCGGAACGTAAACAAACCACCTCGCCCATGAAATTGAAATTTTTCTCTTATTTCCTGCTTATTGTACTCTATAGTCATGATAGTCCGCACCCCGTCTGGAAGGTCCAATTTTGGAGAATAAAACCGCGGACTATACAAGCCTTTCTACAGTACACACACCTCTTTTCTATTATTTCTTTTACACTATACACTGAACAAAAGCCATAACCACTGTTTCACATTCAATCTTATTCATAGATGTATTAGCTGTTGACTTGTTGTGGCATTATAATCTATTTTAAATTTATTGTAATCCTATTCTGATCATACATACTTTTCAGGAATTGTTAAAACTGTATTAAGTGTACACAGAATAGACAAATATCTAATAACAGTTTATTATCTAGTTAAGGGATAATATCCTTTGTTTTTTTTTTACTTTTATAATATTAGATTTCAATATGTCATGTATATGTTTATAGAGAATTCAAAATTTAGACCAATGCGACATTTGAAGCTGAATAATCATTTTTGTCTAAAAGGACATTCATTTAACCTTGCCACATTCTATATGTGCCTGTCCCTAGTCAGGAGCATGTAGTTCAGTGGTTGTAGTTGGTTTGTGTCTGTCAAATTTGTTTTGTTATAAATGAGGCTGTTAGTTTTCTCAATTGAATTGTTTCATATTTTTCATGTCAGGGCCTTTTATAGCCGACTATATGGTATGGGTTTTTCTCATTGTAGAAAGCCGTATGGTTGCCTATAATTGCTTACATCCACTTCATTTGAACTTTGATGGATAGTTGTCTCATTGGCAATCATACAACATATCCTGATTTATGTCTCGCCTATGACAAAAGTCGCAGTATGCGAGACATAGGTATTACTATCTGGTGGCGGCGGCAATGTAAATTATTTGTTTAAAGCTTTATATTTCAGAAGGCACAAGACCTGGATTCTTCATATCTTGTATGCAGATACCTTATGTAACAAAGTTTCCGTCTGTCATATGTCCATTGTCCTTAACCTCATTATCATGGTTCATTGGTCAATTATACATTTTTTCGTAATTTTGCCAGTTTATCAGTTTATCAGATGCTATAAGCAACAGGTCAACTATATTTGGTGTATGGAATGATTGTAAGGTGTATACATGTCTTTCTGGCCTGGTTCATCTGACCATGACCTCATTATCATAGAACATTGATAATGTTAAGTTTATGTGATACTTGTATTAAAACCTTCATGTTACAGACTTTCAACATAAATTTAATGATAACAAATGGATAAGTAAAACAGGCAAGACATTTTAGCATGTGCACTCTTGCTATATTCATGTTGGAAATTTATAGTTTTGAAAATTCCAAAAATGTGTTCCTATAAAAGTTTTAATTACTTAATTTTTCTGACTCTATAGTCCATGCCAATATAAATATTTTAAATAGTCTTCATTCTCTTTCCATTGTAATGGTTTAGGGTATCAGTTAAAATGTTACTTACAACAGGAATAAACTATTACTGAACTATCTATGTACATTTTATTCATGTATTTGCCAAGTTTGAAAACGTTGGATTCATTTATATTCATGTATACCAACTGGATGGAGGAATAGATGTTTTTTCGTGGAGACTTAATTTTGTGGTTATGACAATCTCTGCATACAAGCTAAAAGGAAATTTGAATTTTGTTGACCCTTTAATTCATTGTTTACGTATACCCATGAAATCCATGAAAATGAGAACCCAGGAAGAATAACAAATCTACAGTACTATAGTTTAACACTGCACATTATTATTAGTTTCTTGGAAGTCAAAAGACATTACATGTCAAATGTCATGAAGTTATAAACCAATAATTAAACAAAGTTTATTTATTTTTTTTAGGAAAATGAAAACATTTGATGAATCTGTAAAATCTAAGAAGACTGTGTCATCAATGATAGAAAACAAAAAAGAAGAAAAGAAACCAGCTAAAGGAAAGGAAAATAAACCAGTCAAAGGTATATATAAATACATTTGTGAGTTACATGTATGTATTCTCTTTTTAAGACCATGCAAAAAATAAACAGGAAAACCACCTGTATTGTTAATTTATTTTGATTGGAAGAAATTAAATGGTTTCCATATTTTAGCCCTCAATATGAAGTCGCAAATTGTGATGCTATAATATTTACAGCAAGGAAATACAATTTTGTTAATTTGAAGAATTTATCATGAAAATATTTTTATGCCCCATCTAGGGGCTTTTTGTTTTTCGGTCTGTGCGTCCGTCCGTCTGTTCATCTGTCCCGCTTCAGGTTAAAGTTTTTGGTCAAGGTAGTTTTTGAGGAAATTGAAGTCCAATCAACTTGAAACTTAGTACACATGTTCCCTATGATATGATCTTTCTAATTTAAATGCCAAATAAGAGTTTTGACCCCAATTTCACGGTCCACTGAACGTAGAAAATGATAGTGCGAGTGGGGCATCCATGTACTATGGACACATTCTTGTTTCAATTTTAAAAAAGTTTATTATTCAGAAGTAAAATTTGATTTTTTGTGGAAAAATAATGCTCAATGGATATCTTATGAGAGAAAAGATGAAAAGGGACTATTTGTATGTTTCTAGTCTTTTTTTCACTCAGCCAGTACACATTGCAAAAAAATGTCCAATCTCTTGACTCTTGTTAGAAGTGCCATTAAGAAATGAAATGTTTTCCTTCAAATGATAAAGATTAAGTTTACTGCTTTATATAATTTGTTATTGTAATCACAAATTTATTAAAGGCAAGAAAAGGGAAAGCTAATTTTATGATTCTCTCCAGTTTTTAATTAGAGATTATCATCTTGCTGGTTTTTTATACCCCCGCCGCAGCGGAGGGGGCATTAAGTTTTACCCTTGTCCGTCTGTATGTCTGACGTATATGTCCATCCATCCGTACGTACATCCCAAAGCTGGTTTCCGTTCTCTAACTCTAGTTTGCCTCAACCAAATGTTATGAAACTTATACACAATGCTTATTACCAAAAAACACAGATAGAGTTTGAAAATGGGTGGCGTCACTTTTACCATTCTTAAATTATGCCCCTTTATAAACATAAAAATTGCTGAATTTTTCAATTCCCGTCTCTAACTTTAGTTTGCTTCAACCAAATATTATGAAACTTATACACAATGCTTATTACCACATAATACAGATCAAGTTTGAAATTGGGTGGTGTCACTCCTACTGTTCTTGAGTTATGTCCCTTTATAAACATAAAAATTGTTGAATTTTTCAATTCTGTTCTCTAACTTTAGTTTGGCTCAACCAAATGTTATGACACTTATACACAATACTTATTACCACAAAACTCAGATCAAGTACAAATTGGGTAGCGTCACTTTTACCATTCTTCAGTTATTTCCCTTTATAACTTTATTAGATATGCAAGTGGGGGCATCATCTGTGTCCCATTGGCACATTCCCCAATTTTTTTTTTTGCCTTGAGCAATGTTGAGCACTATGTTTAAAATGAAAATTCATATGCTTTTATTTTGTTCCAGTAATCTTGTTAAATTTTTTTCAAAATCTGTTAGCCCACTGCTACATCTACTGGAGAAACTTGATAGTCTATAGACGACATAGAAAGTCTTCTTATTTGATACTGTGTTTATTAATCTAAACATATGGTAAAACTTAAATCTAATTTCAAATGTGTTGGAGGTCTATATTTTAATTTTGTTTTTGAGAGATGTGTATTTAGAGTCTATCTTCACCAAGATGTTTGGTTGTTCAATATTAGAATTATTGTTATTCTGAAAATTGTTGGATTTTTGAATGCTTTTGAATATTTTAGAACAAGTTGTTAAAGAAACTGTGAAGAAAACTGAACAGACCACTGCAGTCTTGGGCGAAATGGACGAACTAACTATACAGAAAAATAGAGAAAAGATGTTTGCTAAGATGTCTGGAAAGAAACCTGTTAAAACGTTAGTTATAATAGCTGACTTTATGAATAGGGCAACTGCTATATTGTACACATTTCCATTGATTTAGGCTTTATCTATGTCAACCGTAATTATTTTGTCTACCAACACTAGATTGGAAGATTGGAAATATAAGGCTCGCAGTAAAAGGTCTCTTTCTACTCTCTTTATATATCTCGGTTTCCGATTGGTCAAATTTTATGGGAAGGTCTATTGCTAAAATTAAATTTTTCTCAGAGTTATCTGATCTTACGTCATTTCATATAGTCACAAGAGCGCAATTATTCGTAATGCATTTTCCATAGGGTACCACTGGTGTTCCGTATTTTTTTTCTCAAAGACTACACAAACTAGGGAAAAACGGATTGCAGTTCCTGTTACTAGAAATGCCAGTGTTGCATTACAACCAAAAAAATATATAGGGTCATGCGGCAGAAATTGACTTAAAATGCAGTTGAAAAAGATCGTCTATTTTTTTCGCTTAATGAAAAAGGCATATTTTTAATGCAGAAATGGCTGATATTTTCTATACTTCGTAAAATGTAAATATTATTTTCTGCAATTTTTAAACCTAATTGGATAAGCTTTCGATTAAATGTAATTCCAATCCTGTATCATCCAATCAGAAGCCGTATAGGATTCTATTCTGAGTACCATCTTGGGGTAAAAAAATTGCTGGTAAAATGTAAACAAATAATTGCGCTCTTGTAACCATATGTAAAGTGCAGAGAGAGTCTGAATTTCATTGATGGAATGGGAAAATTTGAGCCTAAAAATAGAAACTCCTAACTCCTTAGACATACCTCAAATAACACTTGTTAAATTTTTTTTCACGGAATCTTTTACAAATTTATTATCTGGATGATAAGTTCTATTCAGACAAAAACTAGCAGGTTTTTTTTTTAATACTTTTTATAATTATTCATTTACTGCAAGTCTTATATTTTCAATCGGTTGTTGGTAGACGAAATAGTTACGGTTGAATACTTGGGTAGGCCTGCTACAGATGATTCCGACAACAAAGGTAGGCTTGTTATACAACATTGTGAAGATAAATCAATTTAGATTTAAGGCATAACAAGTTTTAGTGGGGTTGACAACCGAGAAATCGAAATATAATGGAATTTTATGACCGGGTTACATTTTTTCAAAAATGCGAGTTAAGTACCTTGGTGTTATATTAAGGTATATAGGATTTTTTTTCTGAGACAAGTGCCTGTGTGTTTTTACTAGGCAGCACTACTTACAGTAAACATGATATCCCCAAAAAGATGCAATATTTTTTTTTTAAATCCAATTCAGCATAAAATTTTAATCAAACAGAAAACATTTGAGTCCAGAATTTTTTTTAGAAAAAAATGGACTATTTTATTTCGCTCCATGTTTTGACATGCACCAGAAACTGGAGTTGTAATACAAGACTGGTACCTTATGGTACTGGCTTGATATCTATATCTTCCAAGAGATAGTTTATAAACCAAAAAGTGCAGTGAGGTGTACATTCTTTAAATCCTATCCAATCAATGAAATGCAATTTATTAATTATATGTTATATTCAGATATTCAAGTTACAATATGATGTGTATTTGAATAATTATACTTGTCAAGAAAACGTTTGTGTTCAAAATTTCACAAGGTATGCATTGTGTATGAATCTGTTATAAAATTTGGTTTAACTACAAATGTACAAAGGAAGATAACTCCAATCAAAATTTATAATTTGCCCAACTAAATACACATTCAATGTTTTATTTTAAATTCACCTTTTCTGATGAAAGGAAATCTTTACCCTTCAGTGCTCACAATCAATATGATTTTTAATTTGTGAACACTAATATTTCAGAATGTATGTAATTTAAATTTGTTATAATCTTTCCCCTTCAGAGCCAGTGCCAGTCCAAAAGCAGAAACTCCCAAGAAGAAGGGAAAACAAGCTACTAAATGGGAAATGGGAGGAACTAATAAAGATGCAGTGGCTCTTGATTATAGTTCTCTGAATGGATCAGGGGATGCCACTATTAATGGAAGTATGGAAGAGAAACATGGAACACCGTCTGCTGAAGAAGTAAGAGTCTTAACAATTTATAGGCATGGAATAGGAGGAACGCATGTATACATTACAAACCTATGAATATTTATTTTTTATGGCCCTGCTACAAAGTGGTTGGGCCATATAGTTTTACCATTATCTGTCATTCTGCAACGAACAGTTATACAGACTTTTTTTCAAACGCCTTCACATATTAAGGGATTTTTAGTATGTGAGTCTACTATGATGAGTCACAGATCGAGTTTACATATGGTTCCACTACTGATTTTTGCCAAAATTACAGGCTTTGGCCTGAAATTTTTTTTGAAAATAACAGTTATACAGACTTTTTTTCTAAACTCCTTAACGTATTGAGCTGATTTGTGGAATGAGAGTCTACTATGATGAGTTACAGATCAAGTTTACGTTTGGTGTCACTCTGCTGATTTTTGCCGAAATTATGGGCTTTGGACTCTGAAAATATCTTAGACATTTATGCCCCTGCCATCAGTCTGTCCGTACGTACGTCCAAAAGTTGGTTTCCGTTCTCTAACTTTAGTTTGCCTCTATCAAATGTTATGAAACTTATACACAATGCTCATTACCACAAACACAGATCAAGTATGAATTTTGGTGGCGTCACTTTAACCGTTCTAGAGTTATGCCCCTTTACAAATGGAAAAATTGCTGAATTTTACGTTTCTATTCTCTAACTTAAGTTAGCCTCAACTAAATGTTATAAAACTTATACACAATGCTTATAACCACAAAACACAGATCAAGTTTAAATTTTGAAGGTGTCACTTTTACTGTTCTAGAGTTGTGCCTCTTTACAAACGGAAAAATTGCTGAATTTTTTCGTTTCCATTCTCTAACTTAAGTTTGCCTGAACCAAATGTTATGAAACTTATACACAATACTTATTACCACAAAACACAGATCAAGTACAAATTTGGTTAGTGTCACTATTTATAGATATTTGATTTTGTGGTTTGTCAATGTCTGCATACAAGCCAATGGAAAATTTGTAATTAGTTGAACATTTAAATTTGTGATTCATGTGTACTTATGAAACCCACGAAAATGAGAACCCTGATTTAATGAGGCCAAAAATAGCTCGTATAATCCCTTGTCCTTTCTTTTCATAAATTATTCAAGCAGATGAAGATCTGGCTTTTAATAAGGATAAAAGCCTAGGATTTTTCTTTGAAAACTTTCTGAAGATTTCAGAAAATGTTGTCAAGATCCATAAAATTTCAATCTTTTAGAACAGAAATTCTATGCACTATTGTTCAAACTGTTATACTCAGCTCTTATCTTTATGAAAATAAGTCCTATATGGCTCTTTTAATGCTTTTGGAAGATAAACAAAATAATTTCATGTTGTTTTTTAAGCAACAATGGGTAGGACAGATGAAAGGAGGTTTGAGAGATTTAGATGAAGAAGAAAGTGAAGATGAAGAAGAAGAAGAGAAAGGAGTACAGGAGACGGTCAAGAGGTAAAAAATCTAAGGGAAAACATTTCAAACTATAGGCAAACAGAAAGTGGCTGCACAGCAGATGTAAAAATTGATTACATGCTACAACTCAACCTTATCAAGATGCAAATCAAATATTAAACATTCCCTTTCATAGAGGCCAAGATTGGTGAAAGTATTCTACTCAAGGTCTTTTTGACGGAGTGAGTGGAGCCGTAAGTAGACCTTCTTCCGCCATTGGCAACCCAGGTAACAACAGACAAAGGTGGTTCATCTAACAAATAAGGAAGCCTTAATTTTGTACACATTCGAATGAATTAGTGGTAAACAAGATTTATTGAACATTTTATATACTGTGAATTCAGAAATTATTGGGAGGTTTTTATTAATGAGAATAATGCGACTACTTGAGTATCGCAATAATAAGAAATCACATTCTGATATTAAATACATATATCTGTATGTAGCTTTTCCTGAAATTGCAATAACTAAACTTACATTTTTTTAGCTCACCTGGCCCAAAGGGCCAAGTGAGCTTTTCTCATCACTTGTCGTCCGTCGTCGTTAACTTTTACAAGAGTCTTCTCCTCTGAAACTACTTGGCCAAATTAAACCAAACTTGGCCTCAATCATCATTGGGGTATCTAGTTTAAAAAATGTGTCCGGTGACCCGGCCAACCAACCAAGATGGCCGCCATGGCTAAAAATAGAACATAGGGGTAAAATGTAGATTTTGGCTTATATCTCTAAAACCAAAGCATTTAGAGCAAATCTGACATGGGGTAAAATTGTTTATCAGGTCAAGATCTATCTGCCCTGAAATTTTCAGATGAATCTGACAACCTGTTGTTGGGTTGCTGCCCCTGAATTGGTAATTTTAAGGAAATTTTGCCGTTTTTGGTTATTATCTTGAATATTATTATAGATAGAGATAAACTGTAAACAGCAATAATGTTCAGCAAAGTAAGATCTACAAAATGGTCAGTTGACCCCTTAAGGAGTTATTGCCCTTTATAGTCAATTTTTAACCATTTTTCGTAAATTTTTGTAATCTTTTACAAATGTTTTTACAAAATATTTTCCACTGTAACTTCTGGGCCAAGTTCATTATAGATAGAGATAATTGTAAGCAGCAAGAATGTTCAGTAAAGTAAGATCTACAAACACATCACCATCACCAAAACACAATTTTGTCATGAATCCATCTGTGTCCTTTGTTTAATATGCACATAGACCAAGGTGAGCGACACAGGCTCTTTAGAGCCTCTAGTTTTAATCTTCAGAAATCGCAATAATAAATGCACACAATAATTTATGAATTTACAGTATTGAAAAATAACAAACTCATTTGAGTTCAATTCACATCTCCATTTTATTTTTTAAGTGGCAAATCTAAGAAAGGAAGTGGAATGTTCAGTATGTTTAAGAACCTTGTTGGATCAAAGACATTGACCAAAGAAGATTTACAACCTGCTTTAGAAAAGATGAAAGAGCACATCATTGGTAAATATGTGATTTAGTACTTGTGAAACATATCCTTAATCATTTTGAATTATGAATATAAATTGTAAATAATTACTGTTAAAGTTGATATTTCAGATTGCCATTTTACATAATATTTAGCAATATCTACATAGTACAAAAAAGGTACACTGGGAAACAAAAACTGCTTAAATGTAGTATAAATATAAAATGATAAACCACTCTATAATACTTCTTAACATTGAATTTTATGTTAAGTTTCATTCCTTATTGATAAACATAATGAAGTTGCTATGAAACGTAAAATATGCAGTAGTATATTATTAATCAGAAAATACATTTCTTATGTTTATTTTTTTTTTCAGGAAAAAATGTTGCTGCAGATATTTCTGCTAAATTGTGTGATTCTGTGGCTGCTAAGTTGGAAGGAAAAGTTTTGGGAACCTTTTCAAGTAAGATTTGCATAAATATGGTTTAAACAATAATGTAAATATGTTAAGAACCATATACATTTTCCCCCTTAATAATATGAAGGCTTGGCTCTTTTCCTAAGAAGAGAAGTTAATTCCCATTATTAGTGTTCCCTGTGTCTATATTACCTACTCAGCTATTAGTCAAAGAAGGAAAAGATATTGTTCGATCATGAAAACTGCTCAAATCAAAGCCAGTGAATATAAAATCAGATTTTCATCAGCGCTCAATTATCAAAAAGGTTCATATTGTGACCTATACTTCTAATTGTGACTTACTGCTGATACTTAAAGTATGCAGAAAATCTGATTATCTGTTTAACTTATGTTATGTGTTGACTTTCAATTATAAATAGTTTACTGCCAAAAAGAAGATACTAATAAATTGTACATTTAATTGATTAAGTAAACGGGGAATATAAAGTATTCTCAAGACAAATTGAAAGGATCCTTATGTTAGCATTTAATCAAGAAGGGATCTTGTTGAAGGATGTAGTCAGGTGAAATTAAAAAGATCTGGAATTCAAAATTGATACTTAAAATCAGAAGAGCATTAGTTAAGGAACAAAATAAGCTCAAAATATTGATAGGTTATGGAACTACTTTCTGAGATATTTGATTATAAAAAAAATGCGGAAAAGGCTGACTCAGATTTTTACGTTATATTTAGCATTGGCATAATATGGGTCTTAGATTTGTTAGAAAAGAAATCTAGAATCTTCTTAACTTTTGGTAATGACCTTTTATGAGCTATTGAAGTCTTCTATGAAAAGAAAAGTGGGTGATATGGTGCAAAATATTTTACCCTGTATGTTAGCAATAAACCCAAGGAGTATGAACATCTGACAAAAATTTCTAAACCTGACATAACTACATCCTTAAGTCACCACTAGGGGAGCCTTTTAATCTAACTATATGGTATGAGAACTCTAGTTCCATGATGGGGACTTTCAAGCTAATGATACTGATTCAATGCCTGAAACAATTTTTTTTTTAAATTAAGGTACTTTGTGAGCAAATTTCTTGAAGACAAGTAAATAACACATAATGAGATTATCAAAATTCTCCATGGCTAAGATAGTCTGAGATCCATATCAAAATATAGAACGGCAATAAAAGCACATTTCCTTTGATATATATTATTTCCCAGTTATTTTGATTCATGTAAATCCTCTTCTCATCATATTTGAAATATCAACAGCTGACAAAATGATTTTGGATAAAGGTGCAGATATATGTAAAGATATATTTGGTTTAATATCTGTTATTCAGGTCCAAGATCGATTAGAATTGATATATCAGTTGTAGACTATTGTATAGAATAATAATATTTCTGGTAATTTCTTTATATTTTAGCAACTGCAAATACAGTTAAACAGACTTTACAGGACTCCTGTGTTCATATCTTGGAACCAAAGAGACGTATTGACATCCTTAGAGACGCTATGGAATGTAAACAAAAAGGACGTCCATATGTTGTTACATTTTGTGGAGTAAATGGTGTGGGGAAATCGACAAACTTGGCTAAGGTTATCTACATGTTGTTTTTATACGACCGCAAAAAAATTTTTGTGGTCGTATATTGGTATGTCGTCGTCTGGCGTCGTCCGGCGTCGTCCGAAGACACATTGGTTTTCGCACTCTAACTTTAGTTTAAGTGAATGGATCTCTATGAAATTTTACCACAAGGTTCAATACCACAAAAGGAAGGTTGGGATTGATTTTGGGGGTTATGGTACCAACAGTAATGGAATTAGGGGCCAAAAAGGGGCCAAAAATAAGCATTTTTGTAACTTCCAGACATAACTTGTGTGTTAGTGTATGGATCTCTCTGACATTGTACCACAAGGTTCCATATCACAGAGGGAAGGCTGTAATTGATTTTGGGGGTAATTGCCTCAAAATTTTTGGGAATTAGGGGCCAAAAAGGGGGCAAAAAACAAGCATTTTTCTAGTTTCATGACAATAACTTGTGTGTAAGTGTTTGGATATTTCTGAAATTGTACTACAAGGTTCCATATCACAAAGGGAAAGCTGGAATTGAGTTTTGGGGTAATTGCCCGAAACGTTTAGGAATTGGGGGCCAAAAAAGGGCCAAAAATAAGCATTTTTTCTAGTTTCCAGACAATAACTTGTGTTCAAGTGTATGGATCTCTCTGAAATTGTACTGCAATGTACCATACCACAAAGGGAAGGCTGGGATTGAGTTTTGGGGTGATGAATCATAAGGGGGTTCAAAAAATTGGGGGGGGGGATTTTTTTTTTTCTTTTTTTCCTTTTTTTTTTCTTTAAAAATTTTCCATTTTAAGTTGGTTATTTCTGATTTATATTTAAAAGCAAATAATAATGATATGGTAGGAGATACACACCAAACAGGATGTGTAAATTATTATATAATAAGTATTGTGCAATAGCAAGAAATTTTCAATTGCACAGTATTGCACAATAGCAAGAAATCTTCAATTGCACAGTATTGCGCAATAGCAAGAAATCTTCAATTGCACAGTATTGCGCAATAGCAAGAAATATCCAATAGCACAATATTGCGCAAGAGCAAGAAATTGTAACTTGTACAGTATTGCGCAATAGCAAGAAATATTCAATTGCACAGTATTTTGCAAAAGAAGATACTTCGTATAAATTGCTTATTTCTTGATCAATTTCAATGGGGTTTTATTCTAAAATTCTTAGGGTTCTTAATATGCTGAATCTAACCGTGTATTAAGTTTTTGGATTTTGGGCCCCATTTTTAAATTGGTCCACATTGAGGTCCAAAGGGTCCAAAATTTAACTTTGTTTGATTTCATCAAAAATTGAATTATTTGGGTTCTTTGATATGCCGAATCTAACCATGTATTTAGATTCTTAATTTTTTGTTCTGTTTTCAAATTGGTCTACATTAAGGTCCAAAGGGTCCAAAATTAAACTTAGTTTGATTTTAACAAAAATTGAATTTTTAGGGTTCTTTGATATGCTGAATCTAAACATGTATTTAGATTTTTGATTATGGGCCCAGTTTTCAAGTTGGTCCAAATCGGGGTCCAAAATTAAACTTTGTTTGATTTCAACAAAAATTGAATATATGGGGTTCTTTGATATGCTGAATCTAACCATGTATTTAGATTTTTGATTTTTGGGCCCCGTTATCAACTTTGTCCACATTGAGGTCAAAAGGGTCCAAAATTAAACTTTGTTTGATTTCATCAAAAATTGAATTCTTGGGGTTCTTTGATATGCTGAATCTAACCATGTATTTAGATTTTGGATATTGGACCATAATAGGTGAATGTCCAATTTAAAATTTTTAAGTTCTTAGACCACATTCATTCTGTGTCAGAAACCTATGCTGTGTCAAATATTTAATCACAATCCAAATTCAGAGCTGTATCAAGCTTGAATGTTGTGTCCATACTTGCCCCAACTGTTCAGGGTTCGACCTCTGCGGTCGTATCAAGCTGCGCCCTGCGGAGCATTTTATTGTTTTAAGCTCCCAGCTTCTATATTTGTAATATTAACATGGAAATTTCACATTTGAATTATTTTTGACTATTTTGTGATCACATGACATGTGCCAAATTTTACCCAGCACAAATAATTTGTAGAAAGCAAACAATATTTATGTATAAGACAATTATATCAATAGATAAAGGAATTTAACTCTTCATTGTAATTGCCAAAATAATAAACCTCACAAATATCAATGTTTACAATATACAGTCATTATGTTTGGTTCTGTCGCCATATTTTTATACGACCGCAAAAAAATTTTGTGGTCGTATATTGGTATGACGTTGGCGTTGTCGTCGTTGGCGTCGTCATCGTCCGGCGTCGTCGTCCGAAGACACATTGGTTTTCGCACTCTAACTTTAGTTTAAGTGAATGGATCTTTTTGAAATTTGACCATAAGGTTAAATACCACAAAAGGAAGGTTGGGATTGATTTTGGGGGTTATGGCACCAACAGTTAAGGAATTAGGGGCCAAAATTAAGCATTTTCTAGTTTCCAGACAATAACTGTGGAACGGTGTATGGATCTCTCTGAAATTATACTACAAGTTTCCATACCACAAAGGGATGGTTAGGATTTGCTTTGGGGGTTATGGCTCAAACCGTTTAGGAATTAGGGGCAAAAAAGGGGGAAAAACAAGGTTGTCCTGGTTAATGGACAAATACTTTAGTACAAAACATAATTTAAAGCAGTGTAAGGGAGATAAATCAAATACATCATTGAAATTATCTCCCTTACACTGCTTTTAAATTATGTATAAAGTAATGGTTAATGAACAATAAAGATAATTTAAAACAGTGTAAGGGAGGTAATCCAAATACAACGTTTTGGTTACTTCCCTTACACTGCTTTTAAATTATGTTTAAAGAAATGCATATTTATAAAGGAAGACCAGTAAAAATATCTGCAAATGTTGCATCTTTTTTTTTTACAAAAAAATCAATATGAAAGATTTGACACTATATTTTTAATTCTATTATAAAATAGATTAAGTTAGCACTATGGTAAATTTAAATGGGTAATTATGGTTGCCAACTCCATTGGAAATTTGAATTGAGATTATGACCATATCTTGAGGGAAAGAATTTTTTGGGGGAAAAAAGGGGGGGGGGATAAAAAGAAATTGTGGGGGGTCAATTTTTTCTCATTTCAGATTTCAGAAATTAAAAAGAATTATTCTTCAAATATTATTTTTTTTTCAAATTTCAAATATTGAAAAATTTCAAGAAGTAATCTTTAATTGCACAGTATGGCGCATTAGATTTGTAAAATCTTTGATCACATTTATTTATTTGTTATGCCGAATCTAACAGTGTATTTAGATTTTTAATTTTGGGTCCAGTTTTGAAATTGGTCTACATTAAGGTCCAAAGGGTCCAACATTAAACTTTGTTTGATTTTAGCAAAAATTGAATATATGAGGTTCTTTGATATGCTGAATCTAAACATGTATTTAGATTTTTGATTTTTGGCCCAGTTTTCAAGTTGGTCCAAATTGGGGTCCAAAATTAAACTTTGTTTGATTTCAACAAAAATTGAATATATGGGGTTCTTTGATATGCTGAATCTAACCATGTATTTAGATTTTTTATTTGTGGACCCTGTTATCAAATTGGTTCATATTGAGGTCAAAAGGGTCCAAAATTAAACTTTGTTTGATTTCATCAAAAATTGAATTATTGGGGTTCTTTGATATTCCAAATCTAACCGTGTATTTAGATTTTTAATTTTGGGTCCTGTTTTTTAAATTGGTCTACATTAAGGTCCAAAGGGTCCAAAATTAAACTTAGTTTGATTTTAACAAAAATTGAATTCTTGGGGTTCTTTGATATGCTGAATCTAAACATGTGTTTAGATTTTTGATTATGGGCCCAGTTTTCAAGTTTGTCAAAGTTGGGGTCCAAAATTAAACTTTGTTTGATTTCAACAAAAATTGAATATATGGGGTTCTTTGATATGCTGAATCTAAACATGTATTTAGATTTTTGATTATGGGCCCAGTTTTCAAGTTGGTCCAAATTGGGGTCCAAAATTAAACTTTGTTTGATTTCAACAAAAATTGAATATATGAGGTTCTTTGATATGCTGAATCTAACCATGTATTTAGATTTTTTATTTGTAGGACCCGCTATCAAATTGGTTCATATTGAGGTCAAAAGGGTCCAAAATTAAACTTTGTTTGATTTCATAAAAAATTGAATTATTGGGGTTCTTTGATATGCCAAATCTAACCGTGTTTTTAGATTTTTAATTTGGGTCCCGTTTTTTAAATTGGTCTTCATTGAGGTCCAAATGGTCCAAAATTAAACTTAGTTTGATTTTAACAAAAATTGAATTCTTGGGGTTCTTTGATATGCTGAATCTAAACATGTGTTTAGATTTTTGATTATGGGCCCAGTTTTCAAGTTGGTCCAAGTTGGGGTCCAAAATTAAACTTTTTTTTATTTCAACAAAAATTGAATATATGGGGTTCTTTGATATGCTGAATCTAACCATGAATTTAGATTTTTTATTTGTGGGCCCCGCTATCAAATTGGTTCATATTGAGGTCAAAAGGGTCCAAAATTAAACTTTGTTTGATTTCATCAAAAATTGAATTATTGGGGTTCTTTGATATTCCAAATCTAACCGTGTATTTAGATTTTTAATTTTAAGTCCCGTTTTTTAAATTGGTCTACATTAAGGTCCAAAGGGTCCAAAATTAAACTTAGTTTGATTTTAGCAAAAATTGAATTCTTGGGGTTCTTTGATATGCTGAATCTAAACATGTGTTTAGATTTTTGATTATGGGCCCAGTTTTCAAGTTTGTCCAAGTTGGGGTCCAAAATTAAACTTTGTTTGATTTTAACAAAAATTGAATATATGGGGTTCTTTGATATGCTGAATCGAACCATGTATTTTGATTTTGGACATTGGACCATAATAGGTAAATTAAAAAAATTCAAGTTCTTAGACCACATTCTTTCTGTGTCAGAAACCTATGCTGTGTCAAATATTTAATAACAATCCAAATTCAGAGCTGTATCAAGCGTGAATGTTGTGTCCATACTTGCCCCAACTGTTCAGGGTTCGACCTCTGCGGTCGTATCAAGCTGCGCCCCAGCGAAGCATTTTATTAGTTTTTATAGGCCTGTTTACGGGACGTATTATGGTATACCGTTGTCTGTCTGTCTGTCCGTCCGTCGGTCGTCAACATGTCGGACATTGACTCAAAAACGCTTTAATCAATTTGCATAAAACTTTGGTGAATTGTTTATATCTATTGATGTGAGCTCCCTTTCGTTTTTTATAAATTTAGATTTTACGTTTCCGATTATGGGGTTTTATTCATTAAAAAAAGGTGGATTTTCCAGTTTTTCGGACAATAACTCGAAGAATGCTTTCACCAATTTGCAAGAAATTGTGGTGAATTGTTTATATCATTGACATGAGCTACCTTTAGATTTTTACATATTTTAGATTTTTATTCATAAAAAAAGGGGGATTTTCCAGTTTTCGGACAAAAAATCAAAAATGCTTTCAGCAGTTCTTCTGAAACTTTGGTGAATTGTTTATATCTATTGATGTAAGCTCCGTTTATAATTTTATAAATTTTTCATTTATCATTTCTGAGTTATGGGGTATTATTCATTAAAAAAGGGGTGATTTTCCAGTTTTCGGACAATAACTCAAAAATGCTGTCACCAATTCTCATGAAAGTTTGGTGAATTGTTTATATCTATTGATGTAAGCTCCCTTTACAATTTCATAAATTTCTTATATGACATTGAGAATTAATTGAACTTGATTTGTTTATAGTCTGACAACAGATTACTAAGTATTGCGCAACAGCACAGTGTATTGCACAACAGCAAGAAATCTTTAATTGAATATAAATTCAATTCATAAAACCAATTTCAAGTTCTTCGACTACGTTTATTCAAAAACCTATAATATGTCATATATTTAATTACAATCCAAATTCAGACCTGTATCAAGCTTGAATATTGTGTCCATTTTGCCCAAACTATTCAGGGTTGGACCTCTGCGGGTGTATCCAGCTGCGCTCAGCGAAACGGTTTATCACAATTTTTCAGTGAATTTTTAAGTAGAAATATGAGTAGTTTGAATTACCACCCATTTACGGCATACAGATTTTTATACGACCGCAAAAAAATTTTGTGGTCGTATATTGGTATGACGTTGGCGTCGTCGTCGTCCGGCGTCGTCCAAAGACACATTGGTTTTCGCACTCTAACTTTAGTTTAAGTGAATGGATCATTTTGAAATTTGACCATAAGGTTAAATACCACAAAAGGAAGGTTGGGATTGATTTTGGGGGTTATGGTACCAACAGTTAAGGAATTAGGGGCCAAAAAGGGGCCAAAAATAAGCATTTTCTAGTTTCCAGACAATAACTGTGGAACGGTGTATGGATCTCTCTGAAATTATACTACAAGTTTCCATACCACAAAGGGATGGTTAGGATTTGCTTTGGGGGGATATGGCTCAAACCGTTTAGGAATTAGGGGCAAAAAAGGGGGAAAAACAAGGTTGTCCTGGTTAATGGACAAATACTTTAATACAAAACATAATTTAAAGCAGTGTAAGGGAGATAAATCAAATACATCATTGAAATTATCTCCCTTACACTGCTTTTAAATTATGTATAAAGTAATGGTTAATGAACAATAAAGATAATTTAAAACAGTGTAAGGGAGGTAATCCAAATACAACGTTTTGGTTACTTCCCTTACACTGCTTTTAAATTATGTTTAAAGAAATGCATATTTATAAAGGAAGACCAGTAAAAATATCTGCAAATGTTGCATCTTTTTTTTTTACAAAAAAATCCATATGAAAGATTTGACACTATATTTTTAATTCTATTATAAAATAGATTAAGTTAGCACTATGGTAAATTTAAATGGGTAATTATGGTTGCCAACTCCATTGGAAATTTGAATTGAGATTATGACCATATCTTGAGGGAAAGAATTTTTTTGGGAAAAAAAGGGGGGGGGGGGGATAAAAAGAAATTGTGGGGGGTCAATTTTTTCTCATTTCAGATTTCAGAAATTAAAAAGAATTATTCTTCAAATATTATTTTTTTTTCAAATTTCAAATATTGAAAAATTTCAAGAAGTTATCTTTAATTACACAGTATGGCACATTAGATTTGTAAAATCTTTGATCACATTTATTTATTTGTTATGCCGAATCTAACAGTGTATTTAGATTTTTAATTTTGGGTCCAGTTTTCAAATTGGTCTATTGATTTTAGCAAAAATTGAATATATGAGGTTCTTTGATATGCTGAATCTAAACATGTATTTAGATTTTTGATTTTTGGCCCAGTTTTCAAGTTGGTCCAAATTGGGGTCCAAAATTAAACTTTGTTTGATTTCAACAAAAATTGAATATATGGGGTTCTTTGATATGCTGAATCTAACCATGTATTTAGATTTTTTATTTGTAGACCCCGTTATCAAATTGGTTCATATTGAGGTCAAAAGGGTCCAAAATTAAACTTTGTGTGATTTCATCTAAAATTGAATTATTGGGGTTCTTTGATATTCCAAATCTAACAGTGTATTTAGATTTTTTATTTTGGGTCCTGTTTTTTAAATTGGTCAACATTAAGATCCAAAGGGTCCAAAATTAAACTTAGTTTGATTTTAACAAAAATTGAATTCTTGGGGTTCTTTGATATGCTGAATCTAAACATGTGTTTAGATTTTTGATTATGGGCCCAGTTTTCAAGTTGGTCCAAGATAGGGTCCAGTATTTAAACTTTGTTTGATTTCAACAAAAATTGAATATATGAGGTTCTTTGATATGCTGAATCTAAACATGTATTTAGATTTTTGATTATGGGCCCAGTTTTCAAGTTGGTCCAAATTGGGGTCCAAAATTAACTTTGTTTGATTTCAACAAAAATTGAATATATGCGGTTCTTTGATATGCTGAATCTAACCATGTATTTAGATTTTTTATTTGTGGGCCCCGCTATCAAATTGGTTCATATTGAGGTCAAAAGGGTCCAAAATTAAACTGTGTTTGATTTCATCAAAAATTGAATTATTGGGGTTCTTTGATATGCCAAATCTTACCGTGTTTTTAGATTTTTAATTTGGGTCCCGTTTTTTAAATTGGTCTTCATTGAGGTCCAAAGGGTCCAAAATTAAACTTAGTTTGATTTTAGCAAAAATTGAATTCTTGGGGTTCTTTGATATGCTGAATCTAAACATGTGTTTAGATTTTTGATTATGGGCCCAGTTTTCAAGTTTGTCCAAGTTGGGGTCCAAAATTAAACTTTGTTTGATTTCAACAAAAATTGAATATATGGGGTTCTTTGATATGCTGAATCTAACCATGAATTTAGATTTTTTATTTGTGGGCCCGCTATCAAATTGGTTCATATTGAGGTCAAAAGGGTCCAAAATTAAACTTTGTTTGATTTCATCAAAAATTGAATTATTGGGGTTCTTTGATATTCCAAATCTAACCGTGTATTTAGATTTTTAATTTTAAGTCCCGTTTTTTAAATTGGTCTACATTAAGGTCCAAAGGGTCCAAAATTAAACTTAGTTTGATTTTAGCAAAAATTGAATTCTTGGGGTTCTTTGATATGCTGAATCTAAACATGTGTTCAGATTTTTGATTATGGGCCCAGTTTTCAAGTTTGTCCAAGTTGGGGTCCAAAATTAAACTTTGTTTGATTTTAACAAAAATTGAATATATGCGGTTCTTTGATATGCTGAATCTAACCATGTATTTTGATTTTGGACATTGGACCATAATAGGTAAATTAAAAAAATTCAAGTTCTTAGACTCCATTCTTTCTGTGTCAGAAACCTATGCTGTGTCAAATATTTAATAACAATCCAAATTCAGAGCTGTATCAAGCTTGAATGTTGTGTCCATACTTGCCCCAACTGTTCAGGGTTCAACCTCTGCGGTCGTATCAAGCTGCGCCCCAGCGAAGCATTTTATTAATACATATGTTACTTACTTTCAGATCTGTTTCTGGTTAATAGAGAATGGATTTAGAGTTCTGATAGCTGCATGTGATACCTTCAGAGCTGGTGCTGTAGAACAGCTACGAACACACACCAGGAAACTGAATGCCCTTCATCCCCCAGACAAAAATGGACAACACATGGTACAGTTGTATGAGAAGGGCTATGGCAAGGATGCAGCAGGAATTGCCATGGAAGCTATCAATTTTGGTGAGAGTTTTATACTTATTGCAATCTTTTACATGGAATGCAAGGTTCTATTTTTGTAGAAAAAAAAGTATAATTTCATTCTGTACATAACATTAAAATACATGCAGATCACTGATTAAAATGAGTGGTTCTGTTTCCATTCATTGAAAAAATAACAAGTCTTGAAAAAGTGCGAAGAGGCACGTGTTTAGATTTGAAAGATGAAAGCAGCAATTGATGTAATGGAATGCCTTACTGTATATTCAGAAATTAATGCATGCATTTCTTATAACGAATCACCAGGGTTCCCCTGGTGCATTTTTCTTTTTCACCACCTCTTTTGCCAAAACAATGTATTTTTCACCACTTTCAATTTTTTTTTCACCAAATAACATTAAAAAAAATTGGTTTAAAATGTTCCCTCTTTCTAACAAAAAAAATTGATTTGCTGCATTGTTTTCTATTATAATTCTACATATCTATTTTTAATCTACATTGTAATAAATAAACACTCATAATAACAAACAGATTTCCTTTCCAGTCCACCGTGAAAAGAAAAAGTCAAGATGAAAAACCAGAGACTTATGATAAATGTATTATATGTCTTTTGTAAAACTATGCTTAAAACATGTGTGTCACTAAAACCATTGTTAAGTACCCACTTCAAAACATTATTTCTAACAAAGTTAAAGGATAAAATATAAGGCAAAGATTTTTATTCCTTTTGAATATATTTCTTCATCACAACAGTTTTCTTTTCGGGACCATTGTTAAAAGAAAAAGATGAGACGTAAAAATATGCCTTAAACACGTGTGTCGCTAAACAATTGTGAACTAGACACTTCAAAACAATTATTTCTATCAAAGTTGTAAATAAATCCTTTAGGCCACATGTGATGCCATTTAACCACACCATTTCATTTAACAAAACAATCAACACCTTTATTAATTAGTCCATTGTTGCCGATAGCTACATATGTATAAAATGCAGTCAGCTGATTATTGATTTTCTAATGAGTTCAAGGATAATTCCCAGTATTTTCTGATCAGGGAAAAGTCTGAGAAACCTGAAAAAGTAAGCAAGATGGACAAAGTTGAACCGTTATATTTCTTTCGCCAAATTCTTTTGCCAATAATAAATTTTATTCGCCACAATTTTAATTTTTTTCACAAAATGCGAAAATGGCAACTGTCAGCGTAAACCCTGCGAATCACTGATTACTGATAGAAATGTGACATCTTATTAATGCAGTTGCAAAATTTTGTGAAGGAAAATTACTATTGAAATCATAATTGCAACTTTTGACTGAGAACTTGATACTGTGAATTTTTTGCATTAATTAAAACATCGCAATAATTTCTGAATTTACAGCATTTTACAAAATTTTGAAGTATGTGTTATTTATCATTCCAGCTCGAGACTGCCATATTGATGTGGTGCTTGTAGATACTGCAGGTAGAATGCAGGACAATGAGCCATTGATGAGGGCTCTTTCTAAGGTAGTTAAAAAGTTTTTAAAGTGATATGCAGGGATGATCAAAGACATTGAAAGATAACTGGTGGAGACATCAAAAAATATTTAAGGATTGAATTGAATTAATTTTGCTTAAAATTTAATTAATATTTTAAGAATATTTTAAGAATCATATCTTTTTTGATTCTTTCAATATTTTGTTAAGAATAACAGCAGTGATGTTCTATTTATAGTATATCTCAAAGGTTCTATCTGTTAAAACTGTTGCTGTCTTCAGTTTCAAATATATTGCCCATTTTTATTTTCAGCTCATCAAAGTAAATCAGCCGGATCTGGTTTTGTTTGTTGGTGAAGCCCTGGTTGGAAATGAGGCTGTTGATCAGCTTACCAAGTTTAACCAGGCCCTTGCTGACCATTCTAATATGACAAATCCCAGACTTATTGATGGGATAGTTCTTACTAAGTTTGATACTATTGACGATAAAGTAAGTGGAATTTTATTATATATAAAAGTGTCATGTCTATTTTTAAAATACTTTGCAGTAAAGTAGGAGACTTTCAGAATAGGCTGAATCATTTGTTGAACCATTACAATTTTACAATTTTGTTTAATTAGTTTAAAATTGCAACTGATCATTGAATAGTTGATGTTAATTGCTTATTACTGTTTTCAAGTAAATATGAAATTTTCCTTTCACATATTTAGTGTGAATTTAGGTCTGGTGTACTTGAAGGTTATTCCAGAAATGTATACAGTGCAAAGCAATTTTAATTATACATATTTGGGGCTGTTTTCTAACTAATAAATTTAAGATTTTCTGGTTTTTGTTTAAATTTGTGTTTATTAGGTATCAATTTCAATGATCTCACGACTTGCTAGAATCATACACCTGATTGCAAGTGTTTGATTACAACTATAACGATTCCACACATGGCAGGTGTGCTTAACTCCAATCTTAATTGACTAGGATTGTCAGTTTTACTACCGAATGCTGGTGGTTCTCTCAGGGCACTCTGGCTTCCTCCACCAATAAAACTGACTGCCACGAAATAGCACAACAGTGCTGAAAATGATGTTAAACACAAATCAATCAATCAATTGTAACTTTTTTTCATTGACTTTTGTCTTTTTCAGGTTGGTGCTGCAATATCTATGACATATACTACAGGACAACCAATTGTATTTGTTGGTACAGGACAAACATACACAGATCTCCGTAATCTTAATGTCAAAGCAGTTGTCAATGCTCTTCTCAAGTAATGACTTACAAGAACTTCTTATGTCAGTGATTTAAGAACTGTTTCATGTGTTAAAAGATCTACTAATTACAATTCTGATGCTGAATTTTAACCTTTGTACTGTATCCATTTCAGAAATTATTGATATTCTGTAATAACGATATTCTCTTTTAACACTTACATCCAAATACATAGAAATGTGAAACTGTTGGTCATTCTTTTTTCAATGTCATGGAGATTTATAACAAAAGTTTTAATTTTCTATGGTAAAAGACATATCCTCTGATTCAACTGTAACAGTTACTCTCAGAGTAAATAGAAAAAAGAACATCAGTGATACTGAAAATTTCAGTTATTAAGTTTACAATGCTTTAAATGAAATACTGAAATTTAATTACATAAGGAATGATCTTTTCAATACTAGAATGTGTATCAAAGGAGATAGTGTGTATCAACACGATATTGGATATATTATTGTTATGTCTCAGTCCTCATCATTTCTTGTATGGTATGTTTAATTTGATCTGTTCTTTTGTCTTGTTACAATTTTTCTGATATTTTCACCATCATCATCATCTATTTCACTAATTCATTCACCATTTTAAATCAATCATTAAATTTAAGTTCGGTATCATAAGTAGGTCTTGTGCATTGGATATGGAAGTGAATGACTGAAGGCATTTTCATTGGACTTTTTTTTGTCATTCAGATTAATTTGCTTCAAGTGCTTTTTGAATTTTCTTCATTATTTTGACACAAAACTTCATTCATTATTTAATACTCCATTGAGCTTAAAATGCTATGGTGTTTTTGATAGTTGCAATTTTTTCAATTAATATTCATGCACATAATTGCTCATTGTGAATACAATAGAAAGAGGTCTGATATTACCCATAATGTAGTTTGAGAATATTTTTTTAATTTAATAAGTTTGAAAAAATCTTGTGGTTAAGCAATATTTCAGTTCTAATTTTCATACCTTTACAAAAATTAAATCATCATTTATTTAGCAAGTTTACCAAAGTTATTACTTTCCTAGAATTAAAACTTTCTTATTTCAACACTTTTGTCAAAGAAACTACATTCTTTCATTGTTTCTTTTAATAGAGTCATGTGACTTCATATTTTATATTTGTATACGAGTCATGTGATGTAATATTTTAAACTTCCTTACCTCTGTTGTTAACATATTTTTACCTGTTGATAATGTGTACTGTAAATTCAGAAATTATTGCGATGTTTTTATTATTGCGAAAAATGCGACAGGGTTAAAATCGCAATAATTTAAACTCGCATTTTGAAATTTTTTATATGAATTAAACAGGATTTTTCTCAATATCGCAAAAATTAAAATCGCATTTTAGTCTAAAATGACAAAATCGCAATAATAAATGCACGCATTAATTTCTGAATTTACAGTATATTTTATTTATTATTATTTTGTGTTGTGATTTGCATACAAATGTTCTTGTTTTCCTGATGTTTCAACAGACAGAGAAAGACAATTATCTGAAAATATTTATTTAGAATATGAATAAAAGAAAAATTTTCAAAGGGCAATTACTCAATTAAGTAATTTATTTGTTATTGTATTCTGTACTATAAGATATGGATTGGGTTCACCTTTGTTAACTTTTTACATGAAATAAATGAAAAATATCAATGATCTGTTTTAAAAAAAGTTTATTATATACCTAGAAACCTTTCAAATATCACAAGTTCAAGAAGGATACAACACCATGACTAATAGAAAAGACAAAAAACAAGTGTATAAAAAATCCTAAAGATGGACCAACAAAATCTCAACATTAAACTAGAGTTGTACTCAGATACTCCAGACACATAACTTTGTAGAATTTTTTCATTAAAGCAAAGGAAATGATAGGTTAAGGTGAATATTCAACTCACTATATAGTTTGAATAATGTTTGCCTTTGTGACTGAATAGCAAAATGTTAAGATTTCAGACAACACAATATGGTTGAGAACAAATTTGTTTCCCAAATAACCCTACACATTCTTAGAAAAATTGGCCTAAATGGTCTGATTAGTTAATCTGTCTGTCTGCACTGAAGTTTTAATCCTTTTTGTCTCGTCTGCTACGAAATTCGCAGAATGTGAGACAGGTATTATAATCCAGTGGGGGTGTCGACGCCAAACACTATTTGTATACTTTATATTTCAAAAGCTAGAAGACCTGGATGCTTCATACCTTGTATGCAGATACATTATTACTAGGTTTCTGTCTGTCATATGTCCATTGTCGTTGACCTCATTTTCATGGTTCAGTGACTGCTTGAAAAAAAAATGGTGTTTTTTTTTTTGGAAAGTGAAATACTCTCTTATTATGAGTAAAAGGATAACTATATTTGGTATATAGGTTCCTTGCAAGGTCTGCATGTTTGTCAGGTAGGTTTCATCTGACCTCAACCTCATTTTATGGATCAGTGATCAAAGTATAAGTTATGTTGCCAAGTCTGTATTTTAGATACTATAAAAAGCAGGTAAACTATATTTGGTGTATGGAATTATTGTATGGTGTACATATCCGACTCGCAGGCTTCATCAGACCTTGATCTAAATTTCATGGTTCATTGAACAATATTTAGTTTTTCAGGTTTGGTCTATTTCTCGGATACTATAAGCAATAAGTCCACTATATTTGTTGTATGGAATGATTGTAAGGTGTACATCTCCGACTGTCAGGTTTCATCTGACCTTGACCTCATTTTCATGGTTCATGGAACAATGTTTTGTTATTGTGGTTGGTCTATTTCTCAGATACTATAAAAACAGGTCAAATATATTTGGTGTATGAAATAAATGTAAGGTTTACATGGCTGTCTGGCAGGTTTCATCTTACCTTCTCATTTTAATGGTTCATTGGTCAATGATAGGTTTTGTGATGATGCCAGTTTATCAGATAATATAAACAATAGTGTTGTGAAGTGATTCGTTACGCCAAAATTAGAATTAAAACACAAACCCAACTGAATGATCTATCCTTTAATATTCCATTTGCATTATTTTACATCATTTAATAACTGTTAACATCTAAACAAAAATATAAATGTTCTTGGTTATATATAAATATATATCTCCGTTAACTCCGTTGCACGATTTTATAATGATTAAATAACAAAAGAAAAAATACAATTGAAGGAGTCATTTAACAATTAACGGAGACACATTATATTATATTCAAGCGGAGTTACAGGTAAATAAAGAGGAGTCAAAGTTTTGTTACAAATAGGTCAACAATAATTGGTGTCGGGAATGATTGTAAGATGTACACGTCTGTCTGGCAGGGTTGATATTACCTTGACATCATTTTCAGGGTTCATTGGTATGAAATGTTAAGACTTTGTGGTTTGATCTGTTTCTCTGGTACTATATGGTACAAGACCACTATACTTGGTGTATGGAATGATTGTTAGGTGTACATGTCTGTCTGACATGGTTCATCTGACCATGACTTCATTTTAATGGATCTTTGATAATGTTAAGTTTATGTGATAGTTGTAGTAAAACCTTCATATTACAGACTTTCAACAGGAATCCAATCATTTAAGTAAAATAGGCGAGACATTTCAGCGTGTACACTCTTTTTTAGGATTGCTAGTTTTCCTGTCAAAGGTTGTTGGTTCACTCAATGTACTCCAGTTCCTTAACGATGATACGAGACTCAAACTTTCATTTATTTGTTCATTCTCAATAACTTTACTCTTAAGATTTTATCTTTCAATTGTCATTTATGCTGCACATCTAGCATGTCACAAACAAATGATGCATTAAGAATCAATGAAGATATTTTTTTACAAAGTAATTTTAAAACATGAGAATGGTTGATAGCAAGGACTATCAGCTTGGTTTAATGAGAAGATTCACATGAACATATATTTCAATTGATTTAATTATACCATACTTATCCATTAAATACTAGTAAATGTACTTTTAAAAATAAAAGTATATTAACTGGACAAAATATAAAGAATTAAAAAAACTTATTAAAAACACTTCCATATAAACTGTGAAAAACTTCAGAAAGGTAAATGCCACATTTTCTTGATTTTTTTTTACAGTTATGTTCATTCATATTTTACTGGAAAACATGGTATTTCTTAACAGAAACTTCTTGTTGAGTGTATCTCATTAGCCAAATATGACATTTGGTCATTTGCGATAGTATAATGTAAGAATATGTCATGACAGTCAACTGAATAATTTCTTATAAATTAAAATAAGGAGATCTGGTTTGATTGCCAATGAAACAACTATCCATCAGAGGCCAAAGGACAAGGTTGTAAATATCTTTAGGCGAACCCATAGCATATAGTAAGGTCTAACAGTTCCCGACATCACAAAATATTTATCAATTCAGAAGAGAAAACCAACGGCCTGATTTTGAAAAAAACATGTTTCTTTCGAAGGTAAAATATTTCATCAAATTTGGCGATAGTTACCTTTTTCTTGGTATTGTAGTCCAAATCAAGAGAAAACTTGTATTCCAAAAAATTTTATGTATTTAATATTTTCTTATAGCTTGACATTTTCTAATTTTTTCAATTTTAAGTTATAAAAAAACAAATTTTAAAGAATGACCTTCTGCTAATCACATATTACAACAGTACATATTTGCAATCTTTTCTTGAAATGGTTGCGAACTGCATTTTAGCAAGGTATTGTTAATTTCTGGAGGCACTCTACATGTGGAATAATAAATTGCACCTAGAACACCATCTGCTATCTTTATCTAACGAATAAATTTACAGAGGGATATTTCGTGCAATGACGATTTCATTTCAGGTCTCTTTTCTTCACTTTCTGGGGTTTGCAGTTTATGAATGGAAGATAAGTTACATTTTTTGTTAATATTTTCATAAAATTTAAACAAACATAATTGTAATTTTTAGCAACAGTATAAAAACAATATTATGTCAATGTAGGAAAAGTATTCTCTTTTTGGATTCAGCCCGACATTAAAGTACTTGGTAAACCTCCCCTTCACCAGTTAGCCTCATACACATTTTTTTTTTTATATATTTCTGACATTGACCTGTCACTTGTGTCAACATTATATATTTTTCAGACAGATCAATGTTTTGGAAAAGTATTACAAATATTACTAGTTAAGGGGGTACGCAACACTTTGACTAAAATAGATTTGGCTCGTTTAATTTTCATAAAATTTAGACAACATATCTATTTTGACCTGTTGACAAACATGAAAATTTCAAGAAGTTTGAACCACACAATTTACAGAAATAATTTCATTGGATATATAGCAGTTTGACAAACGCTATTTTTGATCGTTAAGACGCTTGATTTTTCTTTACAAATTGTAGGTGATGAAAACGTTCAGAGCTAATTTTAAGAGTTTACTCCCTTAGGTGTTCTATACCCCCTTAATATAGTACATGCTTTTTATATCTTGAACTACAAGCAAAAAAAAATTCTAAAATGTATAATGGAAAAAAAAAGACATTCAAAATTTCTCTTTTTTACAACGTCCACAACATGAACAGTTACATTTACATTTATAAACATTTGGATCAAAGTTAGGAAGTATTGGAATATATTTCAACCATGTTACATTTTTCAGTAATTTTGAAATAGAAAGTATTTCATAAACTGTCACATCTTCTTCATAATCACAATCAGAAATTTCTTCTACATCTTGATTAGAGGTATCCCACTCGGCTAAACCTCGCTCTAATTTTGACCCTGAAAGAGAGTAACGCAAACAAATGATATTTGGTAAAAAAAACAGAAAGAAAATATATGCCTACATTAAAGGTTCGAAAAATTTATGAAATCAAGGTTTTTTTTCACTATATGTAAGCTATCCTTGCATTTAAGCTTATCTTTTGTATATTATCGTATGCATTCGTAAAATGAATTGTGATAGGTCATATATGAGTTTTGTTCTTGTCTGAGATTGCTAGAACACAAAGTAGTCTCAGTTCTTTTGAACCATCGTTTAACTTATTGAATTTATAAATGTTGTTTTACACGTTGCTGTGGTTAATAAGTCCTGCTTTTGCAAAGCACACATACAAGAAATGACGCTGCTGATTAAATAGATACAAGGAATCCATTTGTTTGGATGATTGGGTCTCAAAGGGTTGTTATCATTTTATACTGCATTGTCAAGTATAATAAATTTTATGCTATTATTTTGGTTTCAATAGCATTATTTATAAAGTCTGTTTGTTTTGCTCACACATTGTTGTCAATATAATGGAATTCTATACGACTGTCATACAAGAGAGAGGTTTAGCTAGCTATAAAATCAGGTTTAATCTACCATTTTCTACATAAGGAAATGCCTGTACCAAGTCAGGAATATGACAGTTGTTTTCCATTCGTTTGAGCTTTTTGATTTTGCTATTTAATTAAGGACTTTCCGTTTTGATTTTTTCATGGAGTTCGGTATCATTGTTATTTTACATACTATACATCAAATAGGAATTCGCACATTGGGACCCTTAAGCTTTCTATATTGCGCTAAATTACCTGAAAATGTATTGTCTAAGAAGAAAGCGACAAATCCACCAATCATTGGATTTGATAGAATAGTTTGTAGCAGGCGATCTAGGTCTGGTAGGCCTACAAAAATGGAAGAAATTTGTACTATCAGTCGTATAACCATAACAAGTTGATGATAATCATGATGACTGCATATTGCAGTATTGTAGTATTTCAACTTCAGAAAGTTAGTAAGTGACTTATTTTGTAGTTTTGATGAGGCTGTTCATATCTTGTAGCACTTCAACTTGTGATTTAATGCTAAAAATTTCCACTTGAAATACGGCTTCTTAGGATAGAATTAAGATATTAAATTGCAGTGGACGGGGACTGAAGACATCGTTGTGTATCGATATACTAAGAGTATTATTTATTTTGGAGTAAAAATTGTCAAAATACACAATAACGGTAAACAACTCAGTAACTAATTCAATTAAAAAAAATCGAATCGCGAGAAAATGTTTGAAAGCTTTAGATGCTGTGTATCTATTGGTTTGATTATTAATACAGTGTATACTAGTTTTTCGTTTATTGTTTTTGTCATAAATAATCAGACAGTAAGTTTTCTCATTTTAAATGTTTTACACTTTGTCACCCAGGGAGGTCTTTTACAGTTAACTTCCAATACGAGCTTTCCTCAATTGTTAAAAGCCGTAATTAATTGTTTACATTCTATTCCTTTAATCTCTAATGGATAATTTTCTCATTGGTAATCAAACGACATCTTATTATTTTTTTTATGTATATATCTGAGCTATTTGATAAACATACTTTATGACAAGAATTGGAAAAGTTGCATCAATGGTAAAAAAAGTATTCATTTAATGCATACATTTACACAATACCACATCAAATAAACTCATAATAAATACTAGAATTAACAAGTTTATAAAATAAAAATATCACCTGTTGAAAGTGACTCTGGATGTTTCTTTGTCCAATTTGGAACCATTAAGCCAATTAACAAAGATATTCCAATGACAGCTAAATTTCTAGAGGAATTTAAGTCTATATACTGGAGGTTTGACATTACAAGTCCAAGAAATGTTCCAAATGCAACAACAGATATGCCTCCAATGACTGGGTCAGGTATAGTAACAAACACAGCAGTAAGTTTTCCTAACACAGAAAACACTATCAAGATAATTGCAAAAACTTGATAAACTCTTCTACTAGCGACCTATAATAAAAGACATTTTAAAATGCAATTATTTTTACTGTATTATTACACGTTAACAACGACGAAGGCCTCATTTTGAGAGCTCGATAAAGTATTATTACAAAAACTTCAATGTGATATTTTAATTATTCAGCTTTATTTTTTTATATTTTGAAACCAAAATGTTAATTGTGAAAAAAATGAATCATTTTACATTTTTACTAACAATAATTAATATATACATATCATTTACTGTTAACAAAAGTTCACTGATTATTTATGAATGTTTGTGTGTTCTGATTTTGCAAAGATTTAATTTTAAAGTATCTTACGTACCTTTGTCATTCCAATGGTACCAATATTTCCACCATATGTTGTTGTAGCATGTCCTGCTCCAAAAAATCCAGCTATCATACTCATGAAGCCCTCAAATGCTATCCCACGATTCACTGCATGGAGTGGTGGTGGAGGAACATGAGACATTTTTGCACATGCGTAGTAATCGGCTATTGAGTCTATAATTGAAGTCAGTGTTGCAGTAAAAAATGCCACAAACACACCACCATCAAAACCAATTGATCCAAATTGACCTAGGTTGAGAAAAGTTCGACATTTTAACGCCTTCGTGTATATTTGACAGAAGGAAAATAAAATAATATACTGTCATTGTTTCAGTACATTCTAAAATAGAGGTCAAATATACTAAGATACTGACAGTTTTTCTCCAATGTCAATCACAAAAGAAGGATAATTAGTTTCCGCAAGAATGTAGACTGTTTGTCGAAAAACACATCCATAAAATTTGGTCGTATTCCATTTTTTGTGCATATTTAGAATGTCACAACATTATTGGATTAATGATGTGTCACATTCGTATTTTCTTATTTTTCTAGTATCATTATTACAGTCATGCATCATGTATGGACCATGACGAGATCGGTTATAAATAATGCATATTTTAAGGTTTTTCTTGTCGTAGAACACACCGAGGGGTGTCAGGATTGATTAAATGAAAGACCGACCGTAGGGAGGTCTTTCATTGGGCAACCCCGACACCCCGAATGACTTATATACCGTCGAAAAATATTCTGTTTTTTACGATTTTGCAGAAATTTCTATCCTATTTTACCGATCATTAAAGTGGGAGGAGATTCTGCTCAAATGAGTCTGGTTATAACCACGCCCAACATTTCAATTATAATGTATATGCAAATAAGGTGAAAATAATTCACAAAAATAAAACTCACTAATTAAGATATAAAAGTGTGTAATCATTGTCTAGTTATATTAAAATAAATCCGCATTACGACCATGGATGATATAGATTTGTTAGAGTGGGACCCGATTTTTCTTACACAAAGTTCGTATTCTAAAGTATGTGAAAAAGAAGAAAGTGATATTCTAAGTTGTTTTGATTTAAAACAAGGTGATAATGATTTGGGTATTACCCGTAATCAATTTAGACATGGTCAACCAGAGACAGCAAAATCCCTTCAAAACAAGATTAAGGAATCGGTACCGAAAAATTCAGTCAAAAAATATAAATGAGGTTTTAATGTTTTCAATAGTTGGCAAGCCGAGCGCCGTTTACGTCCGATATCAGATAATTTAGGAATTCCTCCGAATTGTTTGGAAAAGGATTTGGTACACATGGACAAAACAGAACTGTCCACTTCGTTAGAATATTTCATTGCCGAGGCCAAAAAAAAAAGATGTAGGTAAATATCCGTCCAACAGTAGTTATGACCTGTTTTCCTCAGTACAGGGATATATTCGTCATCAAAAATCATCTAGTATAAACTTCTTCACGGATCCCGAATTTCCTCGGGTTAGACAGTGTTAGATGCTGTCATGAAAGAAAGGGCCACCGAAGGTCTCGGTGCAAATACGCGCAAGCAGGCTGATGTGATATCGGTAAATGAAGAAACGGCATTATATGATAAGGGTATCCTTGGCGTTGATAATCCCCAACAATTTCTAGACACGTTGCTTTATAATTGTGGTTTGCATTTTGCATTAAGGGGAGGCAATGAACACCGACGGCTCAGACTTAATACTAATCCGCAAATAACTGGCCCGTTTCAAGATAAGGATGCTAAATTAAGATACCTGTTGTACAAAGAGGACGTTTCAAAAGCTAACGCAGGTGGCCTTAAGCACAGAAAAGTTGCTCCAAAATGTGTCCAAGCATTTGAAAACCCAGAAAACAGGAATAAATGTATTGTTACAGTATTTGAAAAGTACAAGTCACTTTGGTAAGTAGCTTATTATTTATGAATAACTTTATAAAAGGGGGGGGGGGGGCTTATATTTAACGCGTTAACACAGATTATTTTTCAACACTTACAAAAAAACAAACCCTGACAAATGGTATTCCTAATACGTGAGGATGACAATAGAAGAGGGGAGAAAGATACCAGAGGGACATTCAAACTCATAGATCGAAAATTAACTGACAACGCCAGTGGTATCCCCCCTCCCCCAAATTTAAAATATGAATCCCTCTCTGTGCCGATTTCCTTATAAAGGTATAGAACATGAGAAAATATGAAAACTGAATCGTGTAAAGAATATACAAACAATGTATAGAACTTTTAATATAAACTTTAAAAAAAAACAAAGGCAGCAGAAAATCGTCTAATGTACATGTAACACATCAAAACAAAAAACACAAAACAGACATCCAAAGGTCGCATTAAATTTTCCAATACGAATCCACAGGATTTCATACTCTTTTCTTTAATATATCTTCTCATGCTTGAATATGATAAATTCTGAAATAAAAGTGTTTTGAACAGTTTTTCGTGGTTGATCTAATCTAACGTAATGTCCTTTTAATTTACCTATTATTTAAATCATCTTTACATTATTACATTATGTGTGTTTGAAGTAAAATTTTACATTACGTTTTCTGGTATTTCAGTCCAACAAATGGAGGAAAGGATTGTTTTTACCTTACAACTTTAAAACATGTCAAAGATGGACAATGGTATAGCAAAACTCAAAACTGAATACAAGGCACTGTGAAACGGTTGTGCACAAGTATTGGACTGGAAAACGTACAAACCATAGCCTCCGAGCATCAGCAGCTACACGTCTTAATAATGCTGGCATACAAGAACAACGTGTGGCCGAAACAACAGGTAATATAATAGTAAAATAAAACGTTATAATTTCTAGTCTTTTATTTTTAACATTCTTATTTAGCACACACAAAATGGCATGAAAAAAAACACGAAGGGTTTCCTTGTCTGCATGCTATTACCCAATATCTGTTCTTTTTCACTGTTGTTTCAATTGCTTTAATAGAGAACTGATGATTGTAACAAAAATGTATAATTAGCTTTGTACAGAGACATCACGAAACGAACAAAGATAAGGGATTGTATCTGTCCCGATCACGAATATTTGGGTAATCAGATTTACTATTAATTGCCCGCTCGTCTGTTTGTCCGGCATGCTTGAGTTACTGGTCAAATTTTGAGTTTTATTCCATTTATTGTGGTTTATGAATATGCATTTCAATAAAAAAGTGCTAACGTAAACACAAAAATAATTATAAGCTATGTATTGCAGGTCATCGTAGTAAAGCAGCAAGAGTTTACAAAAGGACTTCTGCCGATCAACAAATAGAGGCATCGAACATCTTGTATGGATTAAGACCGTCAGATGGAAGTAAGAAGGCAAAACCATCAGCAGCTGCCGGTGCACCAGTTGGAAGTACTTCGGTTGAATGTTCAACAGACGAGAGTGACAAAAAAATGTGACTTGCAACTTTTCTTTCAATTTTTCGCATGTAAAATAAAAGGAATAAAATCTGTTTACAAACAGTAACAGTAGTATTTTAATCAGGATAAAATAATGCATTATTTTAAGCCTTGGAGCACATTTCATTGAAAATGGTATCGTCCAGGTTGATTCTGCAAAAGAATGACCTATCGTTCAGAAAGAAAATAACTCCATATAGGTATATAAATTCGAATAAACAAGGTTATTTCATATACATAAAAATATTTCACAAGAAAGTTCAACAATGTTTTTATACAAGAATTTTGAATAACGAATGTACCGAATGTACCTGGTATATTCTGTTTATTTGATGGGGAAACGCTTGTTATGATCACCATTTGAACAATTTGTGCATGTTTTGTTATTACATTTTATGCCTGTACTATAGCCAGCAAGGGTAATTTATTGTTGTACCGATTTATTCGCAGTGAAATGTTTATTAGTATCTGGCCACTGCTGCATTACATCTTGTTTACCGTGCAAATTACAGAAAGTATGATTTTTAATGGAGGTTACTTAAAATTGTATTACTGTTAACCTGTCTCTGCTACATATTTAAGAGATTACGTTGAAAGAGCCATTAATACAATTATCGTTTTTTTATTCTTTTCACCTTTAACTGCACCACAACTTAGTATTCTTTAAATAAGTAAACATTCCAAATTGTGTCTTGCTTCTATCCAAGAATTATATGCCATTACTATGGCTGATGTAATAAATCTAAGTACACTGTACGGGTCTGTTCTAACCTGGATATGGGACATAGAACCATGGTGTTTTATTGATGGTACCAATACCATAGTCTGCTCTTGCTTTATACTGTTCACTGTTCGGGTCATCCGAAATAGAATTGGTACTAGTCATGATTCCAGATACTGTCCAACCAATCATCATTGCCAGAAGAATCTGTAATATAAAAAACGAATAAGTAACAACGTATTTATATTGTTTCCACATTAAAGGATATCATGTGCAAGTAATTTCCATTTCAAAGTCAACGCCTTTACAACCCCTTAAATCTAAAAAAGGAAGATTTGATTATTTCAGTTACAGTTTCACGTAAGAACCATGAAATTACGAAAATTTTGTTTGATTGATATTGTAGTCATGAAGATAACGTGGATCCATGGATGCTGTATTTCATTGGGAAATAAAACAATACTATAGAACACCACGTGATTATTTTCTAACCATGAAATGTAATTATATACGATTGAAACTTAAGAAACAAAACAAAAGCTTACAGATTTTCCTTTTATACAAACTTGCATTTACACGGCTTCTGCGAAAGTTAAACACCTCGCCGGTCTCGTTGTAGCGTACTCGCCTCTAATGTGCAAGGTCCTGGGATGGTACCGATCAAACCAAAGGCTAGAATATTGGTATTCGCCGCTTCCCTGCTAATTCCACAGCATTAAGGAATAAGAGCAAAGTCCCGATGGCGCAGAGTCAGAATAATGTTACCATGTGAACTAACAGTACACGTTATAAACCCTACGATGTATGTCGGTCTAGTACAAAGTATGGTTCATATTCAAATCACATTAACATTGTCTCGTTCTGATATGCGCTTAACAATTGCCACTGGACGTTAAACGTAAATCCATCATCATTTCCGATAGTTTCTCTTTGTGGAATTGCTGCTGGGAACGTAATCATGACTTACAGCTAACACTTGTTGTAACGGGAATCTTATGATGTGAAAACCTTGTGATCTAGACCATACTGGTAATGGCATGGCCCATCCTCCTAGATATACCGCTAATATGATACCTATAGCTGTCGTTCTGCAAATACATGATAAATAAATTTGAGATGTTACGTTTATAAGATTCTCTTTACCTTTCTGTGTCATTGCAGCTTGTAAGTCAGGTAATACTTATAAAGTTGAGAGACTAAAAACAAGATCTGATTCTTATTTATTCATCTTAAAGTGAGCATGAATGAGTATACTGTAATACAACAATACACTTCCTTAACAATTAAAGTAAAAAAGTTTAAACAACAGTGAACAAACGGTTTTTAATGCCACGAAAGAAAAGAATATCATTTTGTTGAAAAGCTGTATTCTCCGTTGTGATCCGTGGCAGTGAAAAATATCTATAAGGTTTCAGCAGCACCACTTACATGGCTGATATGCCCCAATGAGCGTCGCAGAGACCTGTGACAATTGTGTTGAATTCTATTCCAATAAGAAGCAATGTTGGAATAACTGTTATTGGACCTATAAATTTTAACAGTAATCCGACCAGTCCCGTCAATCCTATTAAACAATGTAACAATCCTGCAAATATAAGACTTCCTTGGAGCTGCAAATACAATATGTAATGGTTGATTAAATTAGGGTTAATGACAATCAATAGCTGCATCATATTATATAATTATGTAAAACACCATGTGTACTTTAGAGAAGTTATTTATAGTATACCTAAACAAATAAATTAATTAATTGATGCATTAATTAATTATGAATGGTCAAAATCTTAATAAAAAATAAAGTAATACATCCATAATTAATATTCGACAAAAAATGAGGAAATTGAACAGTTAAATATATCAAGAAATCTCTATCTGAACATTACTTTTGACCGTTTTTTATTTAATTATTTGAAATATCAATTTTGTATGTGACTTTTGTCTAAAATATCAGTCTACAACGAAAACAGATAATTCCATAATACCGTCTGTAACTTGGGTATATGTAATCTGAGCGTAACCTTTCAAGATCAAATGTCTCATTCCCAATTGTAAACAACCTCTCTGTGAAAAAGAAATATGAGATAAACGTTATCTATATAAGATATTTACAGTGGTTTTTTTTTATAAATAATTGAAATAATTCTGTGAATCGATTGAAATCTACAAGGAAGTTTCAAGATTTACCGTTACCTTTTGCTTTTACACAGGAAGGGTTTGGGTTTTTTGTTTGTTGTTGTAAGTTTTGTTTTGCTTTACATTGTTGCTCTTCCATTGATACGGTATTTTTTGGTATATTTACTATTAGCCAAATGTTGAATTATATGAAACACTAAGATTTTGTTTCCCCAGGAATAGATGGACTGATCTAGATTTGGTACTATTCTTTATTTATTTTTTTCGTTTTCAATGCCTTCCATGTCATTTTTTAAATTAGCTTTTCATCTGTTTTGATTGGATAGTCACTGATGATTTTTATGCAGACGAAACTTGCGTTTGGCGTTTTAAATATTATTCTGCTATCTTTGATGAGCTTTTACAACCACTGAGTCGGTTCCACGTTCCGTTCCAAAAGGTACCATCAACGTAGCAGCTAACGCTTTTATCTGGACATGAATTATCGTATATAATCTTTATTTCAAGAGGATAACTCATTAGCAAAAGCAAATCCTCCTCCGGGTAATAAGTATCATTTATACGGTCGTTTTCATAAGTTAACTGTTAATAAAATGCTGAATTATTCAAAAAAACACCCCTCCTCAAACCCCATGTCATAGATGACATTAGCTGTAATTGTTTAGAATTTATGGTTTATAATGCAATCTAGCTTAGTATTCGATTCAGCATTCCAGTATTTCTAAAATGATGTGACACTGATGTTCATTTTATTGACGAAACGCGCATCTGGCGTAATGAGTTATAAGTCTGATATATCTTTGATGATGAAAGTGTACAATTATTAGATCAACGCCATTGCTGGCGGACGTTTTTCCAGTCCAGTAGTCAGCACACCAGTGCTGACATGAAATTTCATTGATAAGGTAATTTCGTTTTACTGTGAATAACAAAAGAGACGGAAGATACCGAGGGAACATTAAAAACATTAAAAAAAGTCGAAGAGAAACTGACAACGCAATAAAAAAAAAAGACGAGAGAACAAGTCCACAAAACACTGTAAAGAAAACTAAAGACCGAGAAACACGAACCCCATTAAACTTGGTGAAGTTTTTTTTACCCCAAGTGATATATGGCCAGGTTTGGCTCAATATATTTGAGAATGTTTTGTTTTCAATGCTCACAAACTGCGTATTTGAATTGGTATTCCAGTTTCTTGGTTTCATGTATGACTCAAAGCTTAGTATATGACTCTCGTCTTAGTTTATACATTAGCTGTTATTTATGCGACATACGCATAAGCAGACAGACTTATTCCTAAATGTTTTTGCACCCCTATTGCCAGACTTATTTTTGAACTCATATGAAGCAAAATTCACACAAAACCTTCTTAGAGATAAAACAAAATAAAAAATGTATATATATATTGCTGATTTCAATGAGTGCTTATATCTTATATATCTAGAAGATATGTTTCATATCTTGACCTTTCCTCGAAATTAACACAGACGGAAGACTTCAAAATAAAATTAATGACAAACATGATGATTTCAACTTTCCATTGCTCAGCAGTAACACCATCTGCCACATCGTATGGCGTTTACATACTTCAATAGATTTATTACGCTTGTGCATCTTCCCACTATTCCGACTTCATTAGCAGGAGGCGTGCTCCTTAAACAAAAACTGCTCCAACAGAGTTATGGGAAAAAGAACGACCGCAATCTACACTACATAAGTTTTATGGTTTTATGGTCACCATCAAGAATTAGTTAACCGATACGACAAGTCTGTGTCTTAACTCACTAGCGACATGTTTTCGCATTCTTCGATCTTTTGAAAATACTAGAATAGTCTCTAATCTGTAATTTTACCGATTGTGTGAAAACTCCCCAGGCTCGTTAATTTATTACACCAGACGTGCGTTTGGTAGACATAAAAAACACCAGTGGCACTTAAATCGAAGATGTTTGAAGGCCAACATCAATTACAAAGTTGAAACGCATTAAAAACCAAAGATTTCGAAAGGTTGTGTCAAAAACGGCAATATATGCTTGGGAGTAGAAAATCCAAGTGTTTCGAATAATTCAATAATGTATTAACAGTAAATTTACAGAAAACGAACATATCAATGCTATTTCATGTCTTACACGAAAGTGGTAACTACTGGGCTGGTGATACCCTCGGAGACGAAACGCCCTCTAACAGTGACATCAACTCAGTGTTTGTAAAATTATCATGTCTATTCCCTTGACATCTCTTAAACAATTACAATTTACCTGTGCTATTATTGCCTACAGCATCTTTTGGACACGTCCACTCGGGTAGTGATGCTAATGCTAAAATGGGTATAACATATGCTTGAGTAGGACCTTGGAAAACTGGTAATCTGTAATAAATGATTTAATTTATTTATGATACCTGAAATAGCCAATATATATATGCATATACTGCAGTTGTAGATACTACTTGAGAAAGATTGTGTATCTTGTAAGCTATTTACTATTTTAGCTTTTTATAATGACTTGCTTTAGAAAAGGATTAATTTTTTTGTGAGTTTAACTACAATAGAGCTCCTTTTGTTGAGCCAAAAGATGTAAATATGAAACAATTACTGATCACCGCACTGTCATCAATAATTAGCAAACATAATACTGTATTGTAAGCTTTAAAAGGTCTAGGCATGATAAGATGTGAAAATATCTAAGTCGGAAAACCAAATACAAATATGACAGTGTATGAAATGTGTCTGTATTTATCAGGTCAATGAGTGCTCAACTCCCCATAAACTCGAGGGAGTGGTGCAAAAGCACAACGCAAGAAAAAACAATAAAAATTATTTATGTGCAGCTATGTCTATGAAAGGGAGTAAATTTTGTTAAAATCATACATTTGATTTGAATGAACGATGGAAATTTACAAAACTGCCAATCACATAACTCCTCATCATTCAAATGCTTTATATCACGATATTTCGGTTCTTTGATTAACATATTTCGAAGAGAAGTGTTGTTGATAATGTTAATGTCACCAATACTAACGTGACCAGCCGGATTATATATGAACGGGGAACTAGCACATGTACAACCAGTAGGTTTAGACTTAAAGTAGTCAATATTTCGATCCTGCAACACGTGTTTATATAATTGAAAACCATACCAAAAGTGTGGTATAGGTATATGATATGATAGGAGGAGACTTGTTTTTTTTTGATAGAACTGATCTATGATGAAGGATATTGCCTAAATGGTGGGGTCTAGACCTTTGTTGGCGAAGGAAAATTTTAGAATAGATCGTTTCTCTGTAACATCTTTCCCAATGTCAACTTGTCTGAAAAGTCTGTGCCTGGCAGTATGCGATATAACAACATTTAAGTTTTTATAGTTTTGAATGTGCATTTGTAACGGCGGTTTTCAAGCATAAGTTGTGCAAAGAATGAAGTTTCGAAATGGGAAGTGAATATAGCTTTGTGCAGATGGGATGAATACTCAACGGCCTTTGTATGATTGGAATAAAGCTTTTCTATATACTAGTAATTGAAAACCATACCAAAGGTGTGGTATAGGTATGAGATATGATAAGAACAGACTGATTTTTTTAATTAGGAATGTATTTTCGTATAATTGGCAAAAGGTCACCAATGGAAACATCATGAAGAGAAGGTGATGTAAAATGACGATGTGTTTGGCTGCTACTAACTCGAGGAGCAGGGTTTAAAATAGTCATCATTTTCACCGAGCTGCAGGAAGGGCTAGATAGAACCTATTTACCATCAATATTGTCATTTCAAATATTATTACGACTTAAGTTCAAACGCCTAATATCTTTGTTCCAAGCTATACCTTAACCTATATTTATCTGATTCTCTTACCATGAAAACTTGGCAAAGCTTTTTGTTCGACTTGTTGAATAAGTGAATTTTGTCTATACTGATGTCGAATGTAATCAGAACAGTAGTCCGAATATAATCGGAACAGTAGTACAAATGTAATCGGAACAGTAGTACGAATGTAATCTGAACAGTAGTACGAATGTTAACAGAACAGTAGTTCTAATTTAATCGGAACAGTAGTACGAATGTAATCTGAACAGTAGTACAAATGTAATCGGAATAGAAGAACGAATGTAATCGGAACAGTAGCACGAATGTAATCAGAACAGTAGGACGAATGTAATCGGAACAGTAGTTTGAATGTAATGGGAACAGTGGTAGGAGTGTAAATAGAACAGTAGTACGAAGGTTATGGGAACAGTAGTACGAATGTAAACATAACAGTAGTACGAATGTAATCGGAACAGTAGTACGAATGTTATCGGGAAAGTAGTACGAATGTAAACAGAACAGCAGTACGAATGTAATCGGAAGAGTAGTACGAATGTAATCGGAACAGTAGTACGAATATAATCGGAACAGTAGTACGAATGTACACAGAACACTAGAACGAATGTAATCGGAACAGCAGCACGATTGTAATCAGAACAGTAGTTTGAATGTAATGAGAACAGTAGTAGGAATGTAAACAGAACAGTAGTACGAATGTAATCGGAACAGCAGTACGAATGTAATCGGAACAGCAGCACGAATTTTTACAGAGCAGTCATACGAATGTAATTGGAACAATAGTACAAATGTAATCGGAACAGTAGGACGAATTTAATCGGAACAGTAGTATGAATGTAAACAGAACAGAAGTACGAAAGTAAACAGGACAGTAGTACAAATATAATCGGAACAGTAGTACGAATGTAATCAGGACAGTAGTACGAATGTAAACAGAACATTAGTACGAATGTAATTGGAACAGTAGTACGAATGTAATCGGAACAGTAGTACGAATGTAATCGGAACAGCAGTACGAATGTTAACAGAATATTGATACGAATGTAATTGGAACAGTAGTACGAATGTAATCGGAACAGTATTACGAATGAAATCGGAACAGTAGTACGAATGTTATCGGAACAGTAGTACGAATGTAAACAGAACAGTAGTACGAATGTAATCGGAACAGTAGAACGAATGTAATTGGAACAGTAGTATGAATGTAATTTTCTACTTTATCAAGCACGCCTTGCTTGCAAATTGCATTCATTTGCTTTTTATGATTTGAAAAGGAATAGAATTTCGCACCTCTATAATCAGCAATCATAACAATCCCACCTGGAATGTTTTTTTTATATTTTAGTTACCTCACTCCAAACGTTACTTGTAGGAAAGTTGTAATTCCTGATAAGAAAATAGTGGTAGCCAATAGTTTTGTCTTCAAAATTTCATCCTCTTTGCCACAAACCGATCTAGATACTAGAACTGCTGTTATAACACAACCAGGAATGGACATTAAAGTTTGCTGAATTTATAGAATGCATTCAATAAAAGATAAACGATATGAAATAAAATCAGAAACATAGTATTGTTGAATTATAAAAATCAGAAACAGGAATTGATTCTTTTGTGTGTGTTTTTTTGTTTGCCAACGTATTGTCCAACATTCCGAAGAACATCAGTTTGGGTGGATGTGCTCTATATTACATTAATAAACGCATATGATTAATCTTTTATATCGCTTAACTATGAGTAAATTGTTTATCAAACGAAAATTAGCAATACAAGTGATAAATCCTTGTAGTTATTTTGAAAGTTGAAAGGAATATTGTAGACAATTTAATTTATATTATAGTACATCGATGAAAATTTTCCAAATATAATTGGAGCTAGTGATAAATTGATACTATAAAACTTCTTCAAAGATGATGTATTAAACATGAAGATGATAAGCTATTAGAATTAACTATTAAAACTAGAAAACAAATAGCACAAGTCAAAACACGTAGTAGAATGTATTTCTAATGATCAACTTGCACTTAATCCTGATTAGATTACCTGCACAGCAAAACATAAAGTTAGTAAAATCGGTGGACCATCACTGACTTTGTACACCAGTTTCCAAGACTCGTCAACTGTTTCTACATTCTTTTCGGGGTCTTTTTCTTCGTCAATTTCTCTAAGCTTTGAAAGATACAATCCAGCATCTGATGGCCGTGAGGACGAGACGGATGTTCGTTTAGAAGGCAACTCAATGGGGATCGTCGATGATATAGACCCATTTCGTAACATGAAAACTTGATTCTGTAAACAAAAATAAACATTTAAGACTCAAAGATCTTGCGGTTCTCAATGCTCGTCAACTTTTTACTTTATTTCCCTCTTTTAAACTTTTTTGATTCGAGCGTCACTGATGAAACGCGCGTCTGGCACACCAAATTTTAATTGTATCAATGATGAGTTTATATAATACACTTTAATCCTTTTAATTTTAAGCCTCGCGAGGTTCTCCGAACAATATTTTTGATTATATTTTGTTGTTGGTGGTGGTTGTTGTTGTCAAAATGTTAAGGGACTATTCTTTTTGTGATATTAACTTCATTATTAATTCCGCCATATATGACATACCAGTATAATACTACTGAAATCGAATGGTTAGTATAATACACTATATGAATAACACACGGGAGGGTGATGAAGCAGATTGTTAGAAAGATATTGTGACCCGAGTCAAAACCGAGGTAGTTGTTGGTTTTTCGACGGTTAAACATCTGTTCTATCATTTTTCTTAGGTTCTATCTTGCTCTGTCACACTCTCAGCTATATGTTATCAAATATATTATTCTGCATGTTCTGTTATTATTGTCTTTTGAATTATGGATTTTTCTATTTTATTATTTTCTTTGGAGGGGGCAGTTATAAGTAGAAATTAACAGCAAAGATGGTTTTCGCTGAGCCATGGGTTAGATTTATAAGGGTTGTAAAAATATAAACTTGGAACGGAAGAACCCGCATTTTGCGAATATGGTAAAATATATCCCCAGCGTTTCCATTAAATTGGCAAATGTGCTGCATAGAGGCTGTAACACAATCCCCGTGATATAGGTGTGTACTGGTATTTTTATTACCATATTCTTAATTATGGCGTATTAATACTCAGGACAACTTCTCTTATACTTCCCTACTTTCTCTGTTCCGTTTTATCTTTTTTCAAATTTTTTTTATCAAAGTTATTTTGCAGTCTATCCGAATTATAAGCTCTATTTACACATATTCTGCTCCTAGGTGTAACCACCGCTTCCAGAGTGTAAGGCAGCATTCATTCATCTGAACAGGTTTGCTTTCAACTACGAGCATTTCTTACGTCTCCAATTTATACCACATTTATTTTATTTCAAAAATATGACCAACTGCTGCTTTTTGAAAGGCTGAATTTATGTGATGATTTATAAGTCGTACTTTTGTACATTATATGATGGAACAATTCTATTTTAAAAATATATTTTAAAGACACCAGACTCGTTACCATTTGAATTTCAACATTAAAGTTTAATTTTTGAAACAGCCTAGGAAGGAAAGGTAATTTATTTTGCGTTCTTTAGTATCAGCTCAAATTCAAATGTTATCATGATTAACATGTTCAAATATAAGGATAACATATACTTCAAGCAAACTTTCCAGCACAAACAAAGTTTCAACAAACGCCATAATTATTATGACAACTAATACACTCTATGAATTTGTTTTTGTCCCGGCTGATAAGGCTGCCAATAATATCATTATTGTTTGACGTAAATTTTGCATAGAGGTTCTGCAAAAGGAAATCACGAATTCACATACATTCCAACTGACTCCATTTTCGGAAAATGACATCTGTAACAAACATAAACTTTTAGCTACCTCTTTACAAGCAGAACCATGCGTTTACAATGAAAGTTCCAACTATGTACTGTCTTCCGAGGCTGCACAATACACCATACAAATATAGATTTATTTCGTCTTCAAGCCATTGTTCCACTACTAAACTGTCTATTCAATTTACTAGTACACTTGGTACAATAAAAAACCTGCGGCTCTATTCACAAAAAATCTTAAGAGCAAAAATACTCGGAAGTCGTACACATTTCAGTATAACTTACGATCAATTTTAATCGTAAGATTTTTTGTGAAAAGAGTCACTGGTAATAAATTGTTGAAATAAGGCCTTTGAAAAAAGTGGGATTAATTACTTTTGGAGTGTCAAAATATCGTTGGAAGTACTTGACAAATTGCATACTTATATTGGTGATTTCGAATCTGTTCAACGTTTAGATTTTTCTACTCTATATACCACTTTGCCTCATAATCTCATTAAGAAAATATACACACATCTAATTAAATGGGCAATTAAAAAGTCAGAATAGGAATATATATGTTCAAACTCGTTTATGTCATTTCTAGTAACAAAAACAAAAGAACTATGTCAATTGGACCTGCTTTGATACGATAACTGCACTTGAATTTTTACTAGATAACATTTTTGTTCGCTATGGAGATTCCGTATATCGCCAAGTTATCTTAATTCCAATGGGGACTAACTGTGTACCACTTATTGAGGGCTTGTTTCTGTATTATTATGAATTACAATTTATGACTAAAATCAGCAAAGACCCATCAAAACAACATCTGATACAAAAATTTAATAACACTTTTAAATATTTGGATGACATTTTGACTCTCAATAATGACGATTTCAGTATGTACACTAAAGAGATTTATCCTGATGAACTGACTTTAAATAAAGCTAATACTAACAATGAACACTGCCCTTTCCTGGATCTTGATATCTATATCTAACGGGAAGCTTAATACCAAAATTTACGATAAAAGAGATGATTTTTCATTTCCTATTGTTAACTATCCATTTTTAGATAGTGACGTTCCCTTGTCACCATCTTATGGTGTTTCTATATCTCAACTTGTTCGATTCGCTCGTGTATGTAACAATGTATTTGATTTAAATGAAAGAAATCTCTGTATTACTGAAAAATTATTAAACCAGGGTTTTCGATATCACAAACTAGTCAAAACATTTACTAAATTTTATCATCGGTACAAGGACATCATTTGTAAATATAAATCAACAGGCATATATCTTATACGTTCAGGTATTTCACATCCAATCTTTTATGGTAATATTCTATAGAGGACAAAAATGTCGTCATTCACCTCAAAAGCTAACCAAACCTTTAAACAGACAAACACTTATAGGGTCTTTGCATCGGAAATAAACACATTTATTCTAAAACCAGTTAGTGGTATGATACGTGTTATGTTCCTCTCATATATTTTATGATTGTATAATACTAAACCCCTAAGGGGAGAAATTGTTCTTGATTTTCATATGATGAAGACATAATTTTTCAATCAGTTTAATTGAGGTCTGGAGCTGGCATGTCAGTAACTGCTAGTAGTCCTTTTTTAATTTATGTATCATTGTCATTTTGTTTAGGTTCTTCTGTTACCTATTCTGACATCGGACTCGGACTTCTTTTGAGCTGAGTTTTACTGTGCGTATTGCCGTGTGTTTGTTTATTCTACATTTGCTAGAGGTATAGGGGGAGGGTTGAGATCTCACAAAACATGTTTTACCCCGCCGCATTTTTGCACCTGTCCCAAGTCAGGTACATCTAGCCTTTGTTAGTGTTATGCGTTTTTTAATTTTAGTTCATTTATATGTTTCGGAGTTTAGTGTGACGTCAATTTTCACTGAACTAGTACATATTTTTGTTTTGAGGCCAGCTAAAGCCAGCCTCTGGGTGCGGGATTTCCTCGCTGTGTGGAGGGCCCATTGGTGGCCTTTTGCTGTTTTCTGCACTTTGGTCAGGTTGTTTTCTCTTTGACACATTCCCCATTTCAATTCTCAATTTTATTACATATGAAAGAAGGAGATGTGTTATGATTGCCAATGAGACAACTAGTCCTCAAAGTCCAAATGACGTGGATGTAAGCGATTATAGCTCACTATTTGCCTTCTTCGTCGTTTTAGTTTAAATCATCACGTATAAGCAAACACACTTACCGTAGTTGTAAATCTCCATAAAAAATGTAATGTGTCATTATAGACTGTCATATCTTAAATTATAAATTATTCACAATAAATTTTACAATTTGATGGGTTTTAATACTGAAATATAGATTATGGCATGTTATAAAACTTGGAATATGTTGTGCTGTCATTTTCCCCTCAAGTTGTTTTTAACGCAACATAGGTAACTCTTCAACCTCGATATTTCTAATAAGAATTTGGTGCATTGTCAATAAACACTAAATATTATGGTATATATGGCTATAGATATTATTAACTCAATTTATATTTCATGTTTGAGTTGTTTTTCTTGTGTATTGTCTACATTGCAATTGTTTAATATAAAAATCACTGTACTGATTATGCCCATAATGGGTCCTCTATTGGAAATAAAATTTATCTGATCTTATCTTATCTTATTGACTATGCAAATATCTTTTTTCACGTCTTCAGGTATATATATATACTATATAGGAGTATGAATTTCGAAAGCTAAAATCATTTTTTTTTGTATATGTCGCTGTACTGTGACTGATAGTGCGCTTAGGGACTGAGTTGCAAATTACTTTAGTACTTTGTTAGTTGGCTAAATATATTCTACCTTCTAATTAATGACACTTTCTTTAAGAAATTTTTCTAATTTTCCATAATCACAATGGATTTAATAATTGTATTTAGCGATATGATCTTCTTATATTTCTGTAAGATATTGTACGTTCAACATTGCTAAGTAAAAAAAAAAGTTAAAGGCCCCATTATATCCGTTATCAACACAATCGACCTTCGAATCGTTGCATTTCACTTAATCACTTAATCTAAATGTCTAGCGTGAAGCTTAATGTAACATATCTAGTTCATACAATTGAAATAAAAGTAGTTATGATATCATTCACAATACTCTTACATAATACAAAGTATAGGAAACATTAACCGACATAAAAATAGATTTAAAGAACATTGCATTACTTCCTTTTTACTTTACTGACACCAGTCTATTCTTAAATATTATTTTTGTAGATAAAAAAGCTCGGGGAGGGTGCATTTTAATCACTTGACAAAAAATACACATGTAGCTATCATGATTACGCCATTTCATGCCGAAAAAAAGAATTTATTATAATTCATGTCAAAATGCCAGATTTTGATTGGTTAATACGAGGGAGACAATTTACTCTGTCCTATGGTAAATACTCTATTACCCTTCACCGAGACGTTTGATCAAGTGTGCGGTTTATTAAATACGGATAGTTGTTATGTACAAGACGTCATAATTTATTACTTTGAATTTGAAATTTAATAGACAGTAATAACAGAACATCCAGTGTAATAAATTAAATAAAACATATCTGAGAGGGTGATAGAGCAGATTGTTACCCCTCAAAAAGACATTGTCAACCTTGGCTTCGCCACAGTTGACAATGTTTTCTCGGGGTAACAATCTGCTCTATCACCCTCTCAGCTATGTGTTATTTTATATAGTGTCCATAGTACACGGATGCCCCACTCGCATTTTTATTTTCTATGTTCAGTGGACCGTGATATTGGGAGCAAAACTCTAATTTGGCATGAAATTAAAAAGATCATATCATAGGGAACATGTGTACTAAGTTTCAAGTTGATTGAACTTCAACTTCATCAAAAACTACCTTGACCAAAAACTTTAAGCTGAAGCGGGACAGACGGACGGACGAACGAAAATCGAACGAACGGACGCACAGACCAGTAAACATAATGCCCCTACTGCTATCGTAGGTGGGGCATAAAAACTAGATTTGACAAATATCTTATGTATTTCCGACTGTTGTTTTAATTGCATCTGCGAAAAATATCGAAATCAGATTAGTTTCAGAAGTTTTTGATTTAATCATCAAACGTTTGATATATTTCATCTTAATTTCACAACCTTACTATACATTTTTAAGCACGAAAATGTGACCCATTCCAGCGGCTTATCACTACCACTCATCTATAGGTAGTGCCCCCCACCCCGAGATTTTACACGATGTAGCCGCCTTCGGAACAAAATATTTGACTAAAAGTTTCAGAGTTTCATTTACTTGTATTCTTTATCTATGAACCAAATGCTTTGTATATTTGACAGAAGTCAGTTTTAAATAAAACAAAAGAAAACATATATGGAGACACATTGTCATTTGCAGTCTATAATGATGTAATATTCACTCGTAGGCATTATGCATTATTTTTCTTTTAAATCATGAAATTGTCTGCAAAATTTCATATTACAACTCTAATATATGGGATTTGATATGTGGTCGTATTTAGAAACAACTTTGCACAATTCGAAACGAAGACCGTTAAAAAAATGCATCATTATGCCTGATACCATATTAAAATCGTCTTATAATAAATACTAGTGATAACTAGATTTTAGGCATTAATTATATATACATTAACCCATTTACGTAATGATACAAGATGCGTCTGTTGGTATACAAAGAATTGAATTATTCATTTTCCCTCATAAAATCAGTGGCTCTTCATATACTTTTTGCTGACCCCGGGATATCAAAGAAGGGGGTATTAATAAAGCTATAATATCTGAATATCTGAAATGAAAAAATAGTTTAAGCATTCAAGCCTTTAAAAATTTTATTAATTGTATTGATATATGAACAGGCTAATATAATCTGAACATTTATGTGCAAGAAGGTCACTTGTTATTATACACATGTTTAAATTGACATATTTGACCTACAATAGATATGAGCAACAGCCTTAAACAAAAATATAGTTTACACGCGTTTGCTTCTTTGAAAAATACATCTTGTAGCAAAATATATTTTCTTTGGTAAAGCTGTTTGTTGCTCGTATGAATAAATGTATTAAAGACTGGATCTCAAAAAGAGGCCATTTTGACCATTTATGCAATTTTCCACCAAATGCAAAAATTTGAAGCCCTAAAACAAATGCATCGACATGAAAAATGTGAAACAATTCAAATGGGAAACCTTACGGCCTAATTTATAAAAAAAAACACAATTTACGCAAAACAAATATGACAGACATGAACCCAACTACAATCATTGAACCACAGGTTCCCGACTTCCTGACTTGGGACAGACATTTAAAGTAGTGGCAGGATTAAATATGTTTGTGAGAGCTCATCCCTCCCCCAACCCCGGACAGTGGTGTTTTAACAGCACAACATAAGAACAAACTGTAACTAGAGAGCCTGTTTTGCTCACCTAGGTCTATGTGCATCTTCAACAATGGACACTCCCCAAAATTGTAGACTAGAATAGAATTCATTACAGAAATCTTTTTGGTTGATCTTGTATTGCTATTTTTTTTTCTTTTTCAATTAATTGTCTTTTAAGGGCAATTACTTTTATAAAGAGTCTACTAACGATTTCGGCAAACTTTGACTTATTTGCAGATTTTGTCTTGTTGATCATTTTTGCTATTTAATGTGTCTATCTATCTATAATAGGTTTCAAGATATATATCTAATTTCATTAATAGATACAACCAGACAAAGAGAATATGCATCGTTAAGTTTAAACTGAGACTGAATTTATTCTTAAAAGAATATAATTACAATTGTAATATATACGTGCATTATGTCTCATGTTTGAACAGTCATTTATTTACATTTATGAAAATTATATGTAACGTATGAGCTGGGATGCGTATCCAAAGTTAGTTAAATATCTAAATTTTAAACGGTCGTGAATGAAAAAATACTTGCGTGGTTTCAATTCACAAGGTTTTTAAATCCTTGCATCTCACAAAAAACGTAGTTAATATTTTACAATAATCATAACAAAATTTAATTACTATCATAATGTTAATTATTTTATACTGTTTAGTATGGGTCTATAAGTCTCTGCTTATATTTTGTATAGCAATTTATTCATATAGTTTTAGACTTTTAAAGAGATTCATTTGATAAATAAAAAGTCCATCCTTAGATACTTGACGTATATATTCTAAATTTTCGGAAAATATTTACGAACAGGAATGTATGTTTATCATAAAATTTCAATTGTGATTTTTTTTTAAATAGTTCAACCTAATAACATCTAAATATTTGTACTGGGGTACGGTTTTGAAAATTGTATTCATTGTGTTGACCAGCTATCTTACACGTCTTGAATAATTCAAGGCCGTACTTTGACCAATGAAGGTTTACTTTTACAAATTGTGACTTGGATGGACTGGTGTGTTACTCTCAAGAAAAATATACGAAACCTTCTTATAAGTTTCATGCCACAGGCTTTCACTTCACATGTTCACTTCACATGGAAATTTGACTATACATTTATCTATTCAACATCTACCATGAGTACAGACAGCTTTAATAAACGAGTTGAGAATATGAAGGCATTTATGCAGGAAACAAAATATAAAGAGATGATTGATAAAATAAATGCACCCAGGTTATAAAGCAAACTGTGTGATTTCATTTATATTGCGATTGGTTTGTACAGTTTGCATTAGACGTCCGGTTTGTAAAAACTGGGATTTGCAAAAGGGTTATGAAAAAATGATGGACATTCCCAATTAAGTTATAAATAAATAAAATATTTGAGCTTTAAAATAGTAGCTGTATATATGTACTTTAATATTTACACCTATCCAACATTGCTTTCAATTGACTTGTGCAAAATGTATACACAATTACATAGTTTTAATAATAGTGTTTTAACATAATCATTATCTATTCACAGTCAATTAGATCTATTTCATTTCAAGAGCAAACAAAAATTCAGCATTAATCTTTTAAAGAAAGCAACTTGTTTGATATTTTGTATTTCAATCATAGCATGGGAAAATGTCGGAAAGCATGAAGAAAATTAAGAAACGACATTTCTGTTAAAAATATTTATCTTAGGTCGGAAACACAGTGGTCGGAAAGCAGAAAGATAACCAAACAAAAGGATTCTTCTTCTGTCAAAAATATCTAATTTTATCAATAGATACTACCAGACTAAGAGAATATTCATTATAAAGTTTAACTGAGACTGAATTTTATTTTTAATAGAATATAATTAGAATTGTCATATATACGTGCATTATGTCTCACAAGTTTGAACAGTCATTACATTTATGAAAATTATATGCAATGCATAAGCACCAATGAGTAGGGATGTATACCCAAAGTTAGCTAATTATTTAAATTTTAAACCATCGTGAATGAAAAATACTTGCATGGCTTCAATTCACAAGGATTTTAAATCCTTTCATCTCACAAAAAAACGTAAATAATAGTTGACAAAATCATAACAAAATTTAATTACTATCTTATGTTAATTATTTTATACTGTGTTAGTATGGATTTATAAGTCTCTTCTTATATCTATATATAGTGGAATATTCAGTTAGACTTTTAAAAAAAGACTGATTTGATTTATAAAATGTCCATCCGTAAATACTTGACATTTGTGTTTATTTGATATTATATTTTAAATTTTCTGAAAAAACTCATTAACAGGAATGTATGTTTATTATAAAATTTCAATTCTTTTATTGTTTGTTTGTTTTAATAGTTCAACCTTATAGCATCTAAATATTTGTACTATTGTACGATTTTGAAAATTGTATTCATTGTGTTGACCAGCTATCCTACACGTCTTGATTCATTCACAATATACATCACCCTGTTAACACGCACACTATCGGTTTGCGTTCACAAAAATTCTGGATAAAATGTCAATGAATCCGGAGTCAAAACACTTGAGGTAGGTAGTTTGACATCCGAATTAAACTATTAGATTAATATATGTGATGACGCAAATGCGTATTCTTATCCAGAGTATCAGTGCGTATGCTTTCTATTTACTATAGAAAAAAAAAAACCACGGGCATGCATAAATATTAATTTCACTCGTGAATGCGAATTTTCGCTTTTCTTATCTAAATTTATGACAAAGTAGTATGAGCTTGGCATGTGACTTTCAATGAGACCAAAATAAATTTCTATATAAGAGGTCCCAAAGAAGCTAGTGTGTTACTCTCAAGAAAAATATACGAGATTACCCTTCTTATAAATTGCATGCCACAGAGTTTCACTTCACATGGAAATTAAATTTATGTATACAACATATACCATGAGTACAGACAGCTTCAATAACAAGTTGAGAATAATTAAAGGCATCCATGCAGGAAACAAAATATGAAGAGATGATAGATAAAATAAATGCATCCAGATTATAAAGCAATTAAACTGAGTGCTTAAATTTATATTGCGATTGGTGTGTGCAATTTGCATTAAACATCCGATTTATAGAAACTGGGATTTGTAAAAGGGTTATGAAAAAATGATGTACATTCCTAAGTAACAAATGAAATAGTCGAGCTTTAAAATGTATATTCAAATAGTAGATGTATGTATACACGTTTCTATTCACAACTATTCAACATTGCTTTCAACTGACTTGTGCAAGAATCTACACACAATTAAGCATTTTAATAAAGGTGTTTTAACATCATCCATATCTTATTCCATTCACAGTCAACTATTTCAATTCAAAAGCAAACAAAAATTCAGCAACAATTTTTTGGTGACCAGTCAGCGGACTAGGGTTCACGTCTTGCTTTTCTTTTTTTAAAGAAAGCAACTTGTTTTGTAAATGTTAACGACGACAACGGACGACGGACGCCAAGTGATGAGAAAAGCTTGCTTGACCCTTTTAGCCAGGTGAGCTAAACATCATTTGCAATTGACTTAACTCAAAAGATCGTGATAAAGCACAAAATAACTAACATAAAAACTATAGAAACAAAGCACCGATGTAAGAGTACTCGAAGTAACTGAAAGCTAGTTAAAAGTCAATGACAACTAATAAATAAATCTTGTTCTCACAGACTAAAGTAGCAATCAGTATACTTCCAACGGATTTAATGTAAAGACAACATAAACAGTTTGAGAGACACATGACCTTATGTTTTTATTTGTTTAATTTTGTTGTGTTTTGTATTTGGTTCATATATAGTTTCGTTTTGTTTTATTTGTTTTATTTGTTTTTCTCTTGTTGGGTTGGGGCGTTTATGTCGTCAATTTTTGCATGACTTTCTTAACAGGGATTCAAATGCCAAAATGCCCGTGTTTTGTATTCACGATATATTCAACACCATGCAGACACATTTGCATAAAAAATACAAGAGTTCAATCTAAAAAATTTAATAAAATATAACAGTTGCAAACGACATCTTCTGAATTTCAGGCTTGTTTACAGTATTTTCTAATTATTTTAAAAATATTTCACAGTTATAACATATCCAACGCGGAGTCAGTATAGACAGATGTCACATATATCATGAACTGTTATTGAGAAAACATGTTTTCTTATAATAACGTACAAGGATTACTTACGCTTTCGCCTTTAAATCCATCAGAATTTTCAGCATTTTCATCCATAGATCCCTTCGATTGTATTGAAAACCTCCTGACAGCTTCTAGTCCTTTAGCTATAGAAGGTTTTCTGCCATACCCACATCCAAATAATTCCATATAATTGTTCCCCTTGTTGTAACCTTTACTGTAATGGATGAGCGGAGAACGTTACAAACTAGAGTAGTAATATATATAGTGATATTTCTATCATTCCTTGGTACAGAGGGCGTGGCCTTGGATATCAGTACATTATTTAACTATTTATTTCAAAATAAATTAACTGCTTCATTAATATTCTTTTTCGATGTATCTTGATATTTTAAATTTTGTTTGTTTGTATTTTAAGAAAACAAGTATATGCTTTCTATAATATTCCTGATATCTACCTCTTTCTTTTGTTGTTATTGGTGACACCACCAGTCGATTTTTTTAATTTCTAAAATAAAAAATGTTATGTATACCATACATTTTGGTACAAAAATTTATCATAGACATGTTGCATCAACTCGATAAAGCCAAAAAAAGAAGAATTTGAGCATTTAAGTTGGAAGTATTCGGCTATCACGTTCTTTTCACAATTGATTCGTAACCCCCCGGAGATATTCGAGAACTTAATGAATTACTGTTCATGTTGTTGAGTCGATCAAAAAAGATATGTAAAAACAGTAATAAAGACAAACAAGTCCTTTACTAAAATGAAAACAAAAACAGGCTTATTCTTGATGGCTGTTCCAAGCCACTAACTTGCAATCTAATATTTATCTTTGTCTCTCTGTTTTATTTGCTAATTACTAGTATTTGATATAATTCAATTGAAGTAAGCCGTTAGTTGTGTCTGGTTAAACATGGCTTTTTATAGGCTACGTTGCAAATTAGGCAGACTTATTTTCGATGGCTGTTCCAAGCTTCTTACTTGTAGTCTAATAGTTAAAAAACGATGCATGACATTACACCTGGTACTAATATACTAGTATAATAGTCCCAGATTACACTTACATTTGCGCTCAATCCTTGTACAGGTAAACACAGGTAATCTATACATATCTATTTATTTATCTATTTTCAAGTACACGGGTGTCATTCGGTTTATCGGTGACATCCCGTTAGTCCGACAACCATTATTCCGACATCCCTTTATTCCGACAGGCCACTTCTCCGACATCCCATTATTCCGACAGCCCATTATTCCGATAATTCATCTGTCATAAGTGTATGGATAAATTTTCTCCAAAAAGACCAACTCCGTTCTCGATAATATTTGTGGTTATCCGTTTAGATTCCGATTATTCTTCTCATGCGGGATATTTGCCTCAGTGCCTTAGAGTTGATAAACATGCTCAGTCCTTATCCTTGCCCCCTTTCGTTTGACGGGTCCGGGTATTTAATTGTTTTTATATTTCGGCGTTTGTGTGTACACTGCCATTCTGTGCTTTTTAAGTCCCCGGTTTTGTTTTATGTCTTGATTTTTCTTCTTTTCAGTAGATCTTCGGTTTTTCTCCATTTTGTATTAAGGGTTGGATTATCCTGTCCGCCCTCTTTGGTCGTAACACTTCAAATCCCGTGTATGTCCAACTAATTTTTTATTTAATTATTTCTCGGAAAATGGCGAGTCAGTCAAAAATGGGGAAAATAAAGAGACAAATACGAACCTAGGGACCAGAAAATAAGATGACATATAGGAAGAATTTGGTGCTCCGAAAAGATGAACAACTCTAACTTGTACCAAGACCCCCATCGTGCGATTTGATGAATGTCATGTTCGTGAATATGAATCCACGAAATACGAAGACAGTACCTGGCACTTCCCATAACACTCGATCAGACATAGAGATGACACTTAATATATAAGTATGGATATCGAGTTTATATCCCGAGCTTGTTTTAAAATTTATTAAAAACATGCTGCTTTTAAAATGCAGTTAAGGGGGAGTCGGGACGGGTGAATTATAACAAAACTATTTACGAAAAACAAATATGACAGGCATGAACCAACGACAACCACTGAACTACCGGCTACTGACCTGGACTTCCATATAAAGAATGTGGCGGGGTTAAACATTTAAGGCGCCAACCCTCCCCAAATCTTGGACAGTGGTGTATTGGTACAACACAAGAACACTATACTAAAATTAGTTGAAAAGGGCTTAACTCGTAAGATGGATACAAAGCAGAAAAACATCAAACACAAGTACGAACTGGACGTGGCAGGGTACATATACTGCTCTTATATGACCAGTTCATTATAGATAAAGATAATTGTAAACAGCAAGAATGTTCTGTCAAGTAAGATCTACAAACAAGTCATCATCACCAAAACATAGAATTTTGTCATGAATTTTAATGTGTGTCCTTTGTTAAATATGCATATTGACCAAGGTGAGCGATACAGGCTCTTTAGAGCTTCTAGTTTTTAAACGATCACCAACATTTTTTTGCATCGTATATTGGTATGATGTCGTCGTCGTCAGCGTCGTCCGAAGACACATTTCCAGACAATAACTTTAGTTTAAGGGAATGGATCTCTATGAAATTTTACCGGAAGGATCAATACTACAAAAAAAAGGTTGGGATTGATTTTAAGGGTTATGGTACCAACAGTTTAGAAATTAAAGGGCCAAAAAGGGGTCAAAAACAAGCATTTTTGTTGTTTCCAGACAATAACTTGTGTGTAAGTGTTTGGATCTTTCTGTAATTGTACCACAAGGTTCCAAGGATAATTCCCAGTATTTTCTGATCAGGGAAAAATCTGAGAAACCCGGAAAAGTAAACAGGATAGACAAAGTTGAACCGTTATATTTCTTTCGCCAAATTCTTTTGCCAATAATAAAATTTAATCGCCACAAAATGCGAAAATGGCAACTGTCAGCGTAAACCCTGCGAATCACTGATTACTGATAGCAATGTGACATCTTATTAATGCAGTTGCAAAATTTTGCGAAGGAAAATTACTATTGAAATCATAATTGGCATTTTTGACTGAGAACTTAATACTGTGAATTTTTCGCATTAATTAAAACATCGCAATAATTTCTGAATTTACAGCATTTTACAAAATTTTGAAGTATGTGTTATTTATCATTTCAGCTCGAGACTGCCATATTGATGTGGTGCATGTAGATACTGCAGGTAGAATGCAGGACAATGAGCCATTGATGAGAGCTCTTTCTAAGGTAAATAAAAAGTTAAAAGTTTTTAAAGTGATATGCAGTGATGATCAAAGACATTGAAAGATAACTATTGGAGACATTAAAAAATATTTAAGGATTGAATTGAATTAATTTGCTTAAAATTAAATTAATATTTTAAGAATCATAAATTTTTTATTCTTGCAATATTTTGTTAAGAATAACAGCAGTAATGTTCTATTTATAGTATATCTAAAAGGTTTTATCTGTTAAAACTGTTGCTGTCTTCAGTTTCAAATATATTGCCCATTTTTATTTTCAGCTCATCAAAGTAAATCAGCCGGATCTGGTTTTGTTTGTTGGTGAAGCCCTGGTTGGAAATGAGGCTGTTGATCAGCTTACCAAGTTTAACCAGGCCCTTGCTGACCATTCTAATATGACAAATCCCAGACTTATTGATGGGATAGTTCTTACTAAGTTTGATACTATTGACGATAAAGTAAGTGGAATTTTATTATATATAAATGTGTCATGTTTATCTTTAAAATACTTTGCAGTAATGTAGGAGACTTTCAGAATAGGCTGAATCATTTGTTGAAGCATTACAATTTTACAATTTTGTTTAATTAGTTTAAAATTGCAACTGATCATTGAATAGTTGATGTTAATTGCTTATTATTTTTTTCAAGTAAATATGAAATTTTCCTTTCACATATTTAGTGTGAATTTACGTCTGGTGTACTTGAAGGTTATTCCAGAAATATATTTAGTGCAAAGCAATTTTAATTATACATATTTGGGGCTGTTTTCTAACTAATAAATTTAAGATTTTCTGGTTTGCTTTAAATTTGTGTTGATTCGGTATCAATTTCAATGATCTCACGACTTTCTAGAATCATACACCTGATTGAAGAGTTTGATTACAACTGTAACGATTCCTTACATGTTAATCTTAATTTACTAGGATTGTCAGTTTTACTACCGAACGCTGGTGGTTCTCCCAGGGCACTCTGGCTTCCTCCACCAATAAAACTAACTGCCACGAAATAGCACAACAGTGCTGAAAGTGATGTTAAACACAAATCAATCAATCAATTGTAATTTTTTTCATTGACTTTTGTTTTTTCAGGTTGGTGCGGCAATATCCATGACATATACTACAGGACAACCAATTGTATTTGTTGGTACAGGACAAACCTACACATATCTCCGTAATCTCAATGAAAAAGTAGTTGTCAATGCTCTTCTCAAGTAATGACTTACAAGAACTTCTTATGTCAGTGATCTGAGAACTGTTTCACGTGTTAAAAGATCTACTAATTACAATTCTGATGCTGATTTTTAACCTTTGTATTGTATTCATTTCAGAAATTATTGATATTCTGTGATAACGATATTCTCTTTTAACACTTACATCCAAATACATAGAAATGTGAAACTGTTGGTCATTCTTTTTTCAATGTCATGGAGATTTATTACAAAAGTTTTAATTTTCTATGGTAAAAGACATATCCTCTGATTCAACTGTTACAGTTACTCTCAGAGTAAATAGAAAAAAAAACATCAGTGATACTGAAAATTTCAGTTATTAAGTTTACAATGCTTTAAATGAAATACTGAAATTTAATTACATTAGGAATGATCTTTTCAATACTAGAATGTGTATCAAAGGAGATAGTATGTATCAACACGATATTGGATATATTCTTGTTATGTCTCAGTCCTCATCATTTCTTGTATGGTATGTTTAATTTGATCTGTTCTTTTGTCTTGTTACAATTTTTCTGATATTTGCATCATCATCATCATCATCATCATCATCATCATCATCATCATCATCATCATCATCATCATCATCATCATCATCATCATCATCATCATCATCATCATCATCATCATCATCATCATCATCATCATCATCATCATCATCATCATCATCATCATCATCATCATCTATTTCACTATTTTACTCACCATTTTAAATCAATCATTAAATTTAAGTTAAGATATCATAAGTAGGTCTTGTGCATTGGATATGGAAGTGAATGACTGAAGGCATTTTCATTGGACATTTTTTTGTCATTCCGATTAATTAGCTTCAAGTGTTTTTTGAAAATTTCTTCATGTTTTTGACACAAAACTTCATTCATTATTTTATACTCCATTTAGCTTAAAATGCTATGGTGTTTTTGATATTTGCAATTTTTACTATTAATATTCATGCTCATAATTATCAATTGTGAAAATAACAGAAGGAGTTCTGATATTACCCATAATGTAGTTTGAGAATACTTTTTTAATTTAATAAGTTTGAAAAAATCTTGTGGTTAAGCAAGATTTCAGATTCTAATTGTCATACCTTTACAAAAATTAAATTATCAATAATTAAGCAAGTTTGCCAAAGTTATTTCTTTCCTAGAATTGAAACTTTATTATTTCAACACTTTTGACAAAAAAACTACATTCTTTCATTTTTTCTTTTAAAAGAGTCATATTTTATATTTGTATACGAATCATGTGATGTAATATTTTAAACTTCCTTACCTCTGTTGTTAACATATTTTTACCTGTTGATAATGTGTATATTTTATTTATTATTATTTTGTGTTGTGATTTGCATACAAATGTTCTTGTTTTCCTGATGTTTCAACAGACAGAGTAAGACAATTATCTGAAAATATTTATTTAGAATATGAATAAATGAACAATTTTCAAGGGGCAATTACTGAATTAAGTAATTTATTGTTATTGTATTCTGGACTATAAGATATCGATTGGGTTCACCTTTGTTAACTTTTTACATGAAATAAATGAAAAAAATCAATGATCTGTTTTAAAAAAAGTTTATTATATACCTAGAGTCCTATCTAATATCACAAGTTCAAGAAGGATACAACACCATGACTAATAGAAAAGACAAAAAACAAGTGTATAAAAATCCTAAAGATGGACCAACAAAATCTCAACCTTAAACTAGAGTTGTACTCAGATACTCCAGACACATAACTTTGTTAAAGCATTAAAGCAAAGGACATGATAGGTTAAGGTGAATATTCAACTCCCTATATAGTTTGAATAATGTTTTGCCTTTGTGACTCAATAGCAAAATGTTTAGATTTCAGACAACACAATATGGTTGAGAACAAATTTGTTTCCCAAATAACCCTACACATTCTTAGAAAAATTGGCCTAAATGGTCTGATTAGTTATTCTGCCTGTCTGCACTGAAGTTGTAATCGTTTTTGTCTCGTCTGCTACGAAAGTCGCAGAATGCGAGACAGGTATTACAATCCAGTTAGGGTGTCGACACCAAACACTATTTATATACTTTATATTTCAAAAGCTAGAAGACCTGGATGCTTCATACCTTGTATGCAGATACATTATTACCAGGTTTCTGTCTGTCATATGTCCATTGTCCTTGACCTCATTTTCATGGTTCAGTGACTGCTTGAAAAAAAATTAGTGTTTTTTTTTTTTGCAAAGTGAAATACTCTCTTATTATGAGTAATAGGATAACTATATTTGGTATATAGGTTCCTTGAAAGGTCTGCATGTTTGTCAGGTAGGTTTCATCTGACCTCAACCTCATTTTATGGATCAGTGATCAAAGTTTTAAGTTGTGTTGCCAAGTCTGTATTTTAGATACTATAAAAAGTAGGTCAACTATATTTGGTGTTTGGAATTATTGTATGGTGTACATATTCAACTCGCAGGCTTCATCAGACCTTGATCTCAATTTCATGGTTCATTGGACAATATTTAGTTTTTCAGGTTTGGTCTATTTCTCATATACTATAACCAATAGGTCCACTATATTTGTTGTATGGAATGATTGTAAGGTGTACATCTCCGACTGTCAGGTTTGATCTGACCTGGACCTCATTTTCATGGTTTATTGAACAATGATTAGTTATTGTGGTTTGGTCTATTTTTATACGACCGCAAAAATTAAAAATTTTTTGGTCGTATATTGGTATGACGTTGGCGTCGTCGTCGTCGTCGTCGTCGTCGTCGTCGTCCGGCGTCGTCCGAAGACACATTGGTTTTCGCACTCTAACTTTAGTTTAAGTGAATGGATCTCCATAAGGTTCAATACCACGAAAGGAAGGTTGGGATTGATTGTGGGGGTTATGGTACCAACAGTTAAGGAATTAGGGGCCAAAAAGGGGCCAAAAATAAGCATTTTTGTAACTTCCAGACAATAACTTGTGTGTAAGTGTATGGATCTCTCTGACATTGTACCACAAGGTTCCGTATCACAAAGGGAAGGCTGTAATTGATTTTGGGGGTAATTGCCTCAAAATTTTAGGAATTAGGGGCCAAAAAAGGGGCAAAAAACAAGCATTTTTCTAGTTTCATGACAATAACTTGTGTGTAAGTGTTTGGATATTTCTGAAATTGTACTACAAGGTTCCATATCACAAAGGGAAATCTGGAATTGAGTTTGGGGGTAATTGCCCAAAACGTTTAGGAATTGGGGGCCAAAAAGGGGCCAAAAATAAGCATTTTTCTAGTTTCCAGACAATCACTTGTGTTCAAGTGTATGGATCTCTCTGAAATTGTACTGCAAGGTACCATACCACAAAGGGAAGGCTGGGATTGAGTTTGGGGGTGATGAATCATAAGGGGGTTCAAAAAAATTTGGGGGGGGGATTTTTTTCTTATTCTTTTTTTTTCTTTTTTTCCTTTTTTTTTTCTTTTAAAATTTTCCATTTTAAGTTGGTTATTTCTGATTAATATTTAAAAGCAAATAATAATGATATGGTAGGAGATACACACCAAACAGGATGTGTAAATTATTATATAATAAGTATTGTGCAATAGCAAGAAATTTTCAATTGCACAGTATTGCACAATAGCAAGAAATCTTCAATTGCACAGTATTGCGCAATAACAAGAAATATCCAATAGCACAATATTGCACAATAGCAAGAAATTGTCAATTGTACAGTATTGCACAATAGCAAGAAATATTCAATTGCACAGTATTGTGCAAAAGAAGATACTTCGTATAAATTGCTTATTTCTTGATCAATTTCAATGGGGTTTTATTCTTGAATTCTTAGGGTTCTTTAATATGCTGAATCTAACCGTGTATTAAGTTTTTGGATTTTGGGCCCCGTTTTTAAATTGGTCCACATTGAGGTCCAAAGGGTCCAAAATTTAACTTTGTTTGATTTCATCAAAAATTGAATTATTGGGGTTCTTTGATATGCCGAATCTAACCGTGTATTTAGATTCTTAATTTTTGGTTCCGTTTTCAAATTGGTCTACATTAAGGTCCAAAGGGTCCAAAATTAAACTTAGTTTGATTTTAACAAAAATTGAATTTTTAGGGTTCTTTGATATGCTGAATCTAAACATGTATTTAGATTTTTGATTATGGGCCCAGTTTTCAAGTTGGTCGGAATCGGGGTCCAAAATTAAACTTTGTTTGATTTCAACAAAAATTGAATATATAGGGTTCTTTGATATGCTGAATCTAACCATGTATTTAGATTTTTGATTTTTGGGCCCCGTTATCAACTTTGTCCACATTGAGGTCAAAAGGGTCCAAAATTAAACTTTGTTTGATTTCATCAAAAATTGAATTCTTGGGGTTCTTTGATATGCTGAATCTAACCATGTATTTAGATTTTGGATATTGGACCATAATAGGTGAATGTCCAATTTAAAATTTTTAAGTTCTTAGACCACATTCATTCTGTGTCAGAAACCTATGCTGTGTCAAATATTTAATCACAATCCAAATTCAGAGCTGTATCAAGCTTGAATGTTGTGTCCATACTTGCCCCAACTGTTCAGTGTTCGACCTCTGCGGTCGTATCAAGCTGCGCCCTGCGGAGCATTTTATTCAGATACTATAAGAAACGTTAAATACATTTGGTGTATGAAATAAATGTAAGGTTTACATGGCTGTCTGGCAGGCTTCATCTGACCTTCTCCTCATTTTCATGGTTCATTGGTCAATGATAGGTTTTGTGATTATGTCAGTTTATCAGATACTATAAACAATAGTGTTGTGGAGTGATTTGTTACGCCAACATTAGAATTAAAACACAAACCCAACTGAATGATCTATCCTTTAATATTCCATATGCATTATTTTACATCATTTAATATCTGTTAACATCTAAACAATAATATAAATGTTCTTGGTTATATATAAATATATATCTCCGTTAACTCCATTGCACGATTTTATAATGATTAAATAACAAAAGAAAAATACAATTGAAGGAGTCAAATTATATTCTTTCAAACGGAGTTACAGGTAAATAAAGAGGAGTCAAAGTTTTGTTACCAATAGGTCAACAATAATTGGTGTCGTGAATGATTGTAAGATGTGCATGTCTGTGTGGCAGGGTTGATATTACCTTGACATCATTTTCATGGTTCATTGGTATGAAATGTTAAGATTTTGTGGTTTGATCTGTTTCTCTGGTACTATATGGTACAAGACCACTATATTTGGTGTATGGAATGATTGTTAGGTGTACATGTCTGTCTGACATGGTTCATCTGACCATGACTTCATTTTAATGGATAATGTTAAGTTTATGTGATAGTTGTAGTAAAACCTTCATATTACAGACTTTCAACATGAATCCAATCATATAAGTAAAATAGGCAAGATATTTCAGCGTGTACACTCTTTTTTAGGATTGCTAGTTTTCCTGTCAAAGGTTGTTGGTTCACTCAATGTACTCCAGTTCCTTAACGATGATATGAGACTCAAACTTTCATTTATTTGTTCATTCTCAATAACTTTACTCTTAAGATTTTATCTTTCAATTGTCATTTATGCTGCACATCTAGCATGTCACAAACAAATGATGCATTAAGAATCTATGAAGATATTTTTTTACAAAGTAATTCTAAAACATGAGAATGGTTGATAGCAAGGACTATCAGCTTGGTTTAATGAGAAGATTCACATGAACATATATTCCAATTGATTTAATTATACCATACTTATCCATTAAATACTAGTAAATGTACTTTTAAAAATAAAAGTATATTAACTGGACAAAATATCAAGAATTAACGAAATAAATTCTATAAAACTTATTAAAAACACTTCCATATAAACTGTGAAAAACTTCTGAAAGGTAAATGCCACATTTTCTTGATTTTCTTTACAGTTATGTTCATTCATATTTCACTGGAAAACATGGTATTTCTTAACAGAAACTTCTTGTTGAGTGTATCTCATTAGCCAAATAAGACATTTGGTCATTTGCGATAGTATAATGTAAGAACATGTCATGACAGTCAACTGAATAATTTCTTATAAATTAAAATAAGGAGATCTGGTTTGATTGCCAATGAAACAACTATCCATCAGAGGCCAAAGGACAAGGTTGTTAATATCTTTAGGCGAACCCATAGCATATAGTAAGGTCTAACAGTTCCCGACATCACAAAATATTTATCAATTCAGAAGAGAAAACCAACGGCCTGATTTTGTGAAAAACATGTTTCTTTCGAAGGTAAAATATTTCATCAAATTTGGCGATAGTTACCTTTTCTTGGTATTGTAGTCCAAATCAAGAGAAAACTTGTATTCCAAAAAAATTTATGTATTTAATATTTTCTTATAGCTTGACATTTTCTAATTTTTTCAATTTTAAGTTATTATAAAAAAAAACAAATTTTAAAGAATGACCTTCTGCTAATCACATATAACAACAGTACATATTTGCAATCTTTTCTTGAAATGGTTGCTAACTGCATTTTAGCAAGGTCTTGTTAATTTCTGGAGGCACTCTTCATGTGGAATAATAAATTGCACCTAGAACACTATCTGCTATCTTTATCTAACGAATAAATTTACAGAGGGATATTTCGTGCAATGACGATTTCATTTCAGGTCTCTTTTCTTCACTTTCTGGGGTTTGCAGTTTATAAATGGAAGATAAGTTACATTTTTTGTTAATATTTTCATAAAATTTACACAAACATAATTGTAATTTTTAGCAACAGTATAAAAACAATATTATGTCAATGTAGGAAAAATATACACTTTTTTGGATTCAGCCCGACATTAAAGTATTTGGTAAACCTCCCCTTCCCCAGTTAGCCTCATACACATTTTTTTTTTATATATTTCTGACATTGACCTGTCACTTGTGTCAAAATTATATATTTTTCAGACAGATCAATGTTTTGGAAAAGTATTACAAATATTACTAGTTAAGGGGGTACCCAACACTTTGACTAAAATAGATTTGGCTCGTGTAATTTTCATAAAATTTAGACAACATATCTATTTTGACCTGTTGACAAACATGAAAATTTCAAGAAGTTTGAACCACACAATTTACAGGAATAATTTCATTGGATATATAGCAGTTTGACAAACACTATTTTTGATCATTAAGACGCTTGATTTTTCTTTACAAATTGTAGGTGATGAAAACGTTCAGAGCTAATTTTAAAGAGTTTACTCCCTTAGGTGTTCTATACCTCCTAAATATAGTATATGCTTTTTATATCTTGAACTACAAGCAAAATAAAATTCTAAAATGTATAATGGTAAAAAGAACACATTCAAAATTTCTCTTTTTTACAACGTCCACAACATGAACAGTTATAAACATTTGGATCAAAGTTAGGAAGTATTGGAATATATTTCAACCATGTTACATGTTTCAGTAATTTTGAAATAGAAAGTATTTCATAAACTGTCACATCTTCTTCATAATCACAATCAGAAATTTCTTCTAAAACTTGATTAGAGGTATGCCACTCTGCTAAACCTCGCTCTAATTTTGACCCTGAAAGAGAGTTACTCAAACAAATGATATTTGGTAAAAAAACAGAAAGAAAATATATGCCTACATTAAAGGTTCGAAAAATTTATGAAATCAAGTTTTTTTTTCACTATATGTAAGCTATCCTTGCATTTAAGCTTATCTTTTGTATATTATCGTATGCATTCGTAAAATGAATTGTGATAGGTCATATATGAGTTTTTTTCTTGTCTAAGATTGCTAGAACACAAAGTAGTCTCAGTTCTTTTGAACCATCGTTTAACTTATTGAATTTATAAATGTTGTTTTACACGTTGCTGTGGTTAATAAGTCCTGCTTTTGCAAAGTACACATACAAGAAATGACGCTGCTGATTAAATAGATACAAGGAATCCATTTGTTTGGATGATTGGGTCTCAAAGGGTTGTTATCATTTTATACTGCATTGTCAAGTATAATAAATTTTATGCTATTATTTTGGTTTCAATAGCATTATTTATAAAGTCTGTTTGTTTTGCTCACATATTGTTGTCAATATAATGGAATTATATACGACTGTCATAGAAGAGAGAGGTTTAGCTAGCTATAAAATCAGGTTTAATCTACCATTTTCTACATAAGGAAATGCCTGTACCAAGTCAGGAATATGACAGTTGTTTTCCATTTATTTGAGCTTTTTGATTTTGCTATTTAATTAAGGACTTTCCGTTTTGATTTTTTCATGGAGTTCGGTATCATTGTTATTTTACATACTATACATCAAATAGGAATTCGCACATTGGGACCCTTAAGCTTTCTATATTGCGCTAAATTACCTGAAATTGTATTGTCTAAGAAGAAAGCGACAAATCCACCAATCATTGGATTTGATAGAATAGTTTGTAGCAGGCGATCTAGGTCTGGTAGGCCTACAAAAATGGAAGAAATTTGTACTATCAGTCGTATAACCATAACAAGTTGATGATAATCATGATGACTGCATATTGCAGTATTGTAGTATTTCAACTTCAGAAAGTTAGTAACTGACTTATTTTGTAGTTTTGATGAGGCTGTTCATATCTTGTAGCACTTCAACTTGTGATTTAATGCTAAAAATTTCCACTTGAAATACGGCTTCTTAGGATAGAATTAAGATATTAAATTGCAGTGGACGGGGACTGAAGACATCGTTGTGTATCGATATACTAAGAGTATTATTTATTTTGGAGTAAAAATTGTCAAAATACACAATAACGGTAAACAACTCAGTAACTAATTCAATTAAAAAAAATCGAATCGCGAGAAAATGTTTGAAAGCTTAAGATGCTGTGTATCTATTGGTTTGATTATTAATATAGTGTATACTAGTTTTTCGTTTATTGTTTTTGTCATAAATCAGACAGTAAGTTTTCTCATTTTAAATGTTTTACACTTTGTCATCCAGGGAGGTCTTTTACAGTTAACTTCCAATACGAGCTTTCCTCAATTGTTAAAAGCCGTAATTAATTGTTTACATTCTATTCCTTTAATCTCTAATGGATAATTTTCTCATTGGTAATCAAACGACATCTTCTTATTTTTTTTATGTATATATCTGAGCTATTTGATAAACATACTTTATGACAAGAATTGGAAAAGTTGCATCAATGGTAAACAAAGTATTCATTTAATGCATACATTTACACAATACCACATCAAATAAACTCATAATAAATACTAGAATTAACAAGTTTATAAAATAAAAATATCACCTGTTGAAAGTGACTCTGGATGTTTCTTTGTCCAATTTGGAACCATTAAGCCAATTAACAAAGATATTCCAATGACAGCTAAATTTCTAGAGGAATTTAAGTCTATATACTGGAGGTTTGACATTACAAGTCCAAGAAATGTTCCAAATGCAACAACAGATATGCCTCCAATGACTGGGTCAGGTATAGTAACAAACACAGCAGTAAGTTTTCCTAACACAGAAAACACTATCAAGATAATTGCAAAAACTTGATTAACTCTTCTACTAGCGACCTATAATAAAAGACATTTTAAAATACAATTATTTTTACTGTATTATTACACGTTAACAACGTTGAAGGCCTCATTTTGAGAGCTCGATAAAGTATTATTACAAAAACTTCAATGTGATATTTTAATTATTCAGCTTTATTTTTTTATATTTTGAAACCAAAATGTCAATAGTGAAAAAAATGAATCATTTTTCATTTTTACTAACAATAATTAATATATATACCTATCATTTACTGTTAACAAAAGTTCACTGATTATTTATGAATGTTTGTGTGTTCTGCTTTTGCAAAGATTTAATTTTAAAGTATCTTACGTACTTTTGTCATTCCAATGGTACCAATATTTCCACCAAATGTTGTTGTAGCATGTCCTGCTCCAAAAAATCCAGCTATCATACTCATGAAGCCCTCAAATGCTATCCCACGATTCACTGCATGGAGTGGTGGTGGAGGAACATGGGACATTTTTGAACATGCGTAGTAATCGGCTATCGAGTCTATAATTGAAGTCAGTGTTGCAGTAACAAATGCCACAAACACACCACCATCAAAACCAATTGATCCAAATTGACCTAGGTTGAGAAAAGTTCGACATTTTAACGCCTTCGTGTATATTTGACAGAAGGAAAATAAAATAATATACTGTCATTGTTTCAGTATATTTTAAAATAGAGGTCAAATATACTAAGATACTGACAGTTTTTCTCCAATGTCAATCAGAAAAGAAGGATAATTACTTCACGCAAGAATGTAGACTGTTTGTCGAAAAACATATCAATAAAATTTGGTCGTATTCCATTTTTTTGTGCATATTTAGAATGTCACAACATTATAGGATTAATGATGTGTCATATTCGTATTTTCTTATTTTTCTAGTATCATTATTATAGTCATGCATCATGTATGGACCATGACGAGATCGGTTATAAATAATGCATATTTTAAGGTTTTTCTTGTCGTAGAACACACCGAGGGGTGTGTTCTACGACAAGAAAAAACTTAAAATATGCATTATCTGACTTATATACCGTCGAAAAATATTCTGTTTTTTACGATTTTCCAGAAATTTATATCCTATTTTACAGATCATTAAAGTGGGAGGAGATTCTGCTCAAATGAGTCTGGTTATAACCACGCCCAACATTTCAATTATAATGTATATGCAAATAAGGTGAAAATAATTCACTAAAATAAAACTCACTAATTAAGATATAAAAGTGTGTAATCATTGTCCAGTTATATTAAAATAAATCCGCATTACGACCATGGATGATATAGATTTGTTAGAGTGGGACCCGATTTTTCTTACGCAAAGTTCGTATTCTAAAGTATGTGAAGAAGAAGAAAGTGATATTCTAAGTTATTTTGATTTAAAACAAAGTGATAATGATTTGGTAATTACCCGTAATCAATTTAGACATGGTCAACCAGAGACAGCAAAATCCCTTCAAAACAAGATTAAGGAATCGGTGCCGAAAAATTAAGTCAAAAAATATAAATGGAATTATAATGTTTTCAATAGTTGGCAAGCCGAGCGCCGTTTACGTCCAATATCAGATAATTTAGGAATTCCTCCGAATTGTTTGGAAAAGGATTTGGTACACATGGACAAAACAGAACTGTCCACTTCGTTAGAATATTTTATTGTCGAGGCCAAAAAAAACGATGGAGGTAAATATCCGTCCAACAGTATTTATGACCTGTTTTCCTCAGTACAGCGATATATTCGTCATCAAAAATCATCTAGTATAAACTTTTTCACGGATCCCGAATTTCTTCGGGCTAGACAAGTGTTAGATGCTGTCATGAAAGAAAGGGCCACTGAAGGTCTCGGTGCAAATACGCGCAAGCAGGCTGATGTGATATCGGTAAATGAAGAAACGGCATTATATGATAAGGGTATCCTTGGCGTTGATAATCCCCAACAACTTCTAGACACGTTGCTTTATTTGTGTGGTTTGCATTTTGCATTAAGGGGAGGCAATGAACACCGACGGCTCAGACTTAATTCTAATCCGCAAGTAACTGGCCCGTTTCAAGATAAGGATGCTAAATTAAGATACCTGTTGTACAAAGAGGACGTTTCAAAAGCTAACGCAGGTGGCCTTAAGCACTTAAAAGTTGCTCCAAAATGTGTCCAAGCATTTGAAAACCCAGAATACAGGAATAAATGTATTATTACAGTATTTGAAAGTACAAGTCACTTTGGTCAGTAGCTTATTATTTATAAATAACTTTTTAAAATGGGGGTGGGGGTGGGGGAAGGGCGCTTATATTTAACGCGTTAAGCCAGATTATTTTTCAACACTTACAAAAAAACAAACCCTGAAAAAATGGTATTCCTAATACGTGATGATGACAATAGAAGAGGGGCGGAAGATACCAGAGGGACATTCAATCTCATAGATCGAAAATTAACTGACAACGTCAATGGTATCCCCCCTCCCCCAAATATAAAATATGAATCCCTCTCTGTGCCGATTTCCTTATAAAGGTATAGAACATGAGACAGTATGAAAATTCAATCGTGTAAAGAATATACAAACAATGTATAGAACTTTTAATAAAAACTTTTAAAAAAAACAAAGGCAGCAGAAAATCGTCTAATGTACATGTAACACATCAAAACACAAAACACAAAACAGACATCCAAAGGTCGCATTAAATTTTCCAATACGAATCCACAGGATTTTATACTGTTTTCTTTAATATATCTTCTCATGCTTGAATATGATAAAATCTGAAATATTTGTTTTAGAAGTGTTTTGAACAGTTTTTCGTGGTTGATCTAATCTAACGTAATGTCCTTTTAATTTACCTATAATTTAAATCATCTTTACATTATTACATTATGTGTGTTTAAAGTAAAATTTTACATTACGTTTTCTGGTATTTCAGTCCAACAAATGGAGGAAAGGATTGTTTTTACCTTACACCTTTAAAACATGTCAAAGATGGACAATGGTATAGCAAAACTCCTATTGGACACAACACTTTACAAGGCACTGTGAAACGGTTGTGCACAAGTATTGGACTAACTGGAAAACGTACAAACCATAGCCTCCGAGCATCAGCAGCTACACGTCTTTATAATGCTGGCATACAAGAACAACATGTGGCCGAAACAACAGGTAATATAATAGTAAAATGAAACGTTATAATTTCTAGTCTTTTGTCTTTAATATTCTTATTTAGCACACACAAAATGGCATGAAAAAAAACACGAAGGTTTTCCTTGTCTGCATGCTATTACCCAATATCTGTTCTTTTTCACTGTTGTTTCAATTGCTTTAATAGAGAACTGATGATTGTAAGAAAAATGTATAATTATCTTTGTACAGAGACATCAGGAAACGTATTAAGATAAAGGATTGTATCTGTCCCGATCACGAATATTTGGGTAATCAGATTTACTATTACTTGCCCGCTCGTCTGTTTGTCCGGCATGCTTGAGTTACTGGTCAAATTTTGAGTTTTATTCCATTTATTGTGGTTTATGAATATGCAGGTCAATAAAAAAGTGCTAACGTAAACACAAAAATAATTATAAGCTATGTATTGCATTCATCGTAATAAAGCAGTAAGAGTTTACAAAAGGACTTCTGCCGATCAACAAATAGAGGCATCGAACATCTTGTATGGATTAAGACCGTCAGATGGAAGTAAGAAGGCAAAACCATCAGCAGCTGCCGGTGCACCAGTTGGTAGTACTTCGGTTGAATGTTCAACAGACGAGAGTGACAAAAAAATGTGACTTGCAACTTTTCTTTTAATTTTTCGCATGTAAAATAAAATGAATAAAATCTGTTAACAAACAGTTACAGCAGTATTTTAATCAGGATAAAATAATGACTTGACACAAGTCATTATTTTAAGCCTTGGAGCACATTTCATTGAAAAATGGTATCGTCCGGGTTGATTCTGCAAAAGAATGACCTATCGTTCAGAAAGAAAATAACTCCATATAGGTATATAAATTCGAATAAACAAGGTTATTTCATATACATAAAAATATTTCACAAGAAAGTTCAACAATATTTTTATACAAGAATTTGGAATAACCAATGTATCGAATGTACCTGATATATTCTGTTTATTTGGTGGGGAAAACGCTTGTTATGATCACCATTTGAACAATTTGTGCATGTTTTGTTATTACAGTTTATGCCTGTTCTATAGCCAGCAAGGGTCATTTATTGTTGCACCGATTTATTCGAAGTGAAATGTTTATTAGTATCTGGCCACTGCTGCATTACATCTTGGTTACCGTGCAAATTACAGAAAGTATGATTTTTAATGGAGGTTACTTAAAATTGTATTACTGTTAACCTGCCTCTGCTACATATTTAAGAGATTACGTTGGAAGAGCCATTAATACAATTATCGTTTTTTTATTCTTTTCACCTTTAACTGCACCACAACTTAGTATTTTTTAAATAAGCAAAAATTCCAAATTGTGTCTTGCTTCTATCCAAGAATTATATGCCATTACTATGGCTGATGTAATAAATCTAAGTACACTGTACGGGTCTGCCCTAACCTGGATATGGGACATAGAACCATGGTGTTTTATTGATGGTACCAATACCATAGTCTGCTCTTGCTTTATACTGTTCACTGTTCGGGTCATCCGAAATAGAATTGGTACTAGTCATGATTCCAGATTCTGTCCAACCAATCATCATTGCCAGAAGAATCTGAATACATAAAATGAATAAGTAACAACGTATTTTTATTGTTTCCACATTAAAGGATATCATGTGCAAGTAATTTCCATTTCAAAGTCAACGCCTTTACAACCCCTTCAATCTAAAAAAGTAAGATTTGATTCTTACAGTTACAGTTTCACGTTAAAACCATGAAATTACGAAAATTTTATTTGATTGATATTGTAGTCATGGAGATAACGTGGATCCATGGATGCTGTATTTCATTGGGAAATATAACAATACTATAGAACACCACGTGATTATTTTCTAACCATGAAATGTAATTATATACGATTGAAACTTAAGAAACAAAACAAAAGCTTGCAGATTTTCCTTTTAAACAAACTTGCATTTACATGGCTTCTGCGAAAGTTAAACGCCTCGCCGGTCTTGTTGTAGCGTACTCGCCTCTAATGTGCAAGGTCCTGGGTTCGATCAACGTATGGTACCGATCAAACCAAAGACTAGAATATTGGTATTCGCCGCTTCCCTGCTAATTCCACAGCATTAAGGAATAAGAGCAAAGTCCCGATGGCTCAGAGTCAGAATAAAGTTACTAACAGTAACTAATGTGAACTAACAGTACAAGTTATAAACCCTACTATGTATGTCGGTCTAGTACAAAGTATGGTTCATATTCAAATCACATTAACATTGTCTCGTTCTGATATGCACTTAACGGCTGTCACTGGACGTTAAACGTAAATCCATCATCATTTCCGATAGTTTCTCTTTGTGAAATTGCTGCTGGGAACGTATTAGAGGGAGGGGTTGAGGACGCGTATATAATTACATATTTGCACGTTTCATCATCCATTGATTAATTATGACTTACAGCTAACACTTGTTGTAACGGGAATCTTATGATGTGACAACCTTGTGATCTAGACCATACTGGTAATGGCATGGCCCATCCTCCTAGATATACCTCTAATATGATACCTATAGCTGCCGTTCTGCAAATACATGATAACTAAATTTAAAATATTACGTTTATAAGATTCTCTTTATCTTTCTGTGTCATTGCAGCTTGTAAGTCAGGTAATACTTATAAAGTTGAGAGACTAAAAACAATATCTGATTCTAATTTATTCATCTTAAAGTGAGCATGAATGAGTATACTGTAATACAACAATACACTTCCTTAACAATTAAAGTAAAAAAAGTTTAAACAACAGTGAACAAACGTTTTTTAATGCCACCAAAGAAAAGAATATCATTTTGTTGAAAAGCTTTATTCTCCGTTGTGATCCGTGGCAGTGAAAAATATCTATAAGGTTTCAGCAGCACCACTTACATGGCTGATATGCCCAAATGAGCGTCGCAGAGACCTGTGGCAATTGTGTTGAATTCTATTCCAATAAGAAGCAATGTTGGAATAACTGTTATTGGACCTATAAATTTTAACAGTAATCCGACCAGTCCCGTCAATCCTATTAAACAATGTAACAATCCTGCAAATATAAGACTTCCTTGGAGCTGCAAATACAATATGTAATGGTTGATTAAATTAAGGTTAATGACAATCAACAGCTGCATCATATTATATAATTATTTAAAACACCATGTGTACTTTAGAAAAGTTATTTATAGTATACCTAAACAAATAAACTTATTAATTAATGCATTAATTAATTATGAATGGTCAAAATCTAAATAAAAAATAAAGAAATACATCCATAATTAATATTCGACAAAAAATGAGGAAATTGAACAGTTAAATATATCAAGAAATCTCTATCTGAACATTACTTTTGACCGTTTTTTATTTAATTATTTGAAATATCAATTTTGTATGTGACTTTTGTCTAAAATATCAGTCTACAACGAAAACAGATAATTCCATATTACCGTCTGTAATCTTGGGTATATGTAATCTGAGCGTAACCTTTCAAGATCAAATGTATCATTCCCCATTGTAAACAACCTCTCTGTGAAAAAGAAATATGTGATAAACGTTATCCATATAAGATATTTACAGTGTTTTTTTTTTATAAATAATTGAAACATTTCTGTGAATTGATTGAAATCTACAAGGAAGTTTCGAGATTTACCTTTACCTTTTGCTTTTACACAAGAAGGGTTTGGGTTTTTTGTTTGTTGTGGTAAGTTTTGTTTTGCTTTACATTGTAGATCTTCCATTGATACGGTATTTTTTGGTAAATTTACTATTAGCCAAATGTTGAATTATATGAAACACTAAGATTTTGTTTCCCCGGGAATAGATGGCCTGATCTAGATTTGGTACTATTCTTTATTTATTTTTTTCGTTTTCAATGCCTTCCATGTCATTTTTTAAATTAGCTTTCCATTGTTTTGATTGGATAGTCACTGATGATTTTAATGCAGATGAAACATGCGTTTGGCGTTTTAAATATTAGCCTGCTTTCTTTGATGAGCTTTTACAACCACTGAGTCGGTTCCATTGTTGGTAGACGTTCCGTCCCAAAAGGTACCAGCAACGTAGCAGCTAACGCTTTTGTCTGGACATAAATTATCATTAAATAAATAAGTATATAATCTTTATTTCAAGAGGATAACTCATTAGCAAAAGCAAATCCTCCTCCGGGTCATAAGTATCATTTAAACGGTCGTTTTCATAAGGTAACTGTTAATAAAATGCTGAATTATTCAAAACAACACCCCTCCTCAAACCCCACGTCATAGATGACCTAAGCTGTAATTGTTTAGAATTTATGGTTTATAATGCAAACTAGCTTAGTATTTGATTTAGCATTCTAGTAAATCTTAAATGATGTGACACTGATGTTCATTATATTGACGAAACGCGCATCTGGCGTAATTAGTTATAAGTCTGATATCTTTGATGATGAAAGTGTACAATTATTGGATCAACGCCACTGCTGGCGGACGTTTTTCCAGTCCAGTAGTCAGCATACCAGTGTTGACATGAAATTTCATTGATAAGGTAATTTCGTTTTACTGTGAATAACAAAAGAGACGGAAGATACCGAGGGAACATTAAAAACATTAAAAAAAGTCGAAGAGAAACTGACAACGCAATAAAAAAAAGACGAGAGAACAAGTCCACAAAACACTGTAAAGAAAACTAAAGACCGAGAAACACGAACCCCATTAAACTTGGTGAAGTTTTTTTTACCCCAAGTGATATATGGCCAGGTTTGGCTCAATATATTTGAGAATGTTTTGTTTTCAATGCTCACAAACTGCGTATTTGAATTGGTATTCCAGCTTCTTTGTTTCATGTATGACTCAAAGCTTAGTATATGACTCTCGTCTTAGTTTATACATTAGCTGTTATTTATGCGACATACGCATAAGCAGACAGACTTATTCCTAAATTTTTTTGCACCCCTATTCCCAGACTTATTTTTGAACTCATATGAAGCAAAATTCACACAAAACCTTCTTAGAGATAAAACAAAATAAAAAATGTATATATATATTGCTGATTTCAATGAGTGCTTATATCTTATATATCTAGAAGATATGTTTCCTATCTTGACCTTTCCTCGAAATTAACACAGACGGAAGACTTCAAAATAAAATTAATGACAAACGTGATGATTTCAACTTTCCATTGCTCAGCAGTAACACCATCTGCCACATCGTATGGCGTTTACATACTTCAATAGATTCATTACGCTTGTGCATTTTCCCACTATTCCGACTTCATTAGCAGGAGGCGTGCTCCTTAAACAAAAACTGCTCCAACAGAGTTATGGGAAAAAGAACGACCGCAATCTACACTACATAAGTTTTATGGTTTTATGGTCACCATCAAGAATTAGTTAACCGATACGACAAGTCTGTGTCTTAACTCACTAGCGACATGTTTTCGCATTCTTCGATCTTTTGAAAATACTAGAATAGTCTCTAATCTGTAATTTTACCGATTGTGTGAAAACTCCCCAGGCTCGTTAATTTATTACACCAGACGTGCGTTTGGTAGACATAAAAAACACCAGTGGCAATTAAATCGAAGATGTTTGAAGGCCAAAACATCAATTACAAAGTTGAAACGCATTAAAAACCAAAGATTCCGAAAGGTTGTGTCAAAAACGGCAATATATGCTTGGGAGTAGAAAATCCAAGTGTTTCGAATAATTCAATAACAGTGACATCAACTCAGTGTTTGTAAAATTATCATGTCTATTCCCTTGACATCTCTTAAACAATTACAATTTACCTGTGCTATTATTGCCTACAGCATCTTTTGGACACATCCACTCGGGTAGTGATGCTAATGCTAAAATGGGTATAACATATGCTTGAGTAGGACCTTGGAAAACTGGTAATCTGTAATTAATGATTTAATTTATTTATGATACCTGAAATAGCCAATGTATATATGCATATACTGCAGTTGTAGATACTATTTGAGAAAGATTGTGTATCTTGTAAGCTATTTACTATTTTAGCTTTTTATAATGACTTGCTTTAGAAAGGGATTAATTTTTTTGTGAGTTTAACTACAATAGAGCTCTTTTTGTTGAGCCAAAAGATGTAAATATGAAACAATTACTGATCACCGCACTGTCATCAATAATTAACAAACATAATACTGTATTGTAAGCTTTAAAAGGTCTAGGCATGATAAGATGTGAAAATATCTAAGTCGGAACACAAATACAAATATGACAGTGTATGAAATGTGTCTGTATTTATCAGGTCAATGAGTGCTCAACTCCCCATAAACTCGAGGGAGTGGTGCAAAAGCACAACACAAGAAAAAACCATAAAAATTATTTATGTGCAGCTATGTCTATGAAAGGGAGTAAATTTTGTTAAAATCATACATTTGATTTGAATGAACGATGGAAATTTACAAAACTGCCAATCACATAACTCCTCATCATTCAAATGTTTTATATCACGATATTTCGGTTCTTTGATTAACATATTTCGAAGAGAAGTGTTGTTGATAATGTTAATGTCACCAATACTAACGTGACCAGCCGGATTATATATGAACGGGGAACTAGCACATGTACAACCAGTAGGTTTAGACTTAAAGTAGTCAATATTTCGATCCTGCAACACGTGTTTATATAATTGAAAACCATACCAAAAGTGTGGTATAGGTATATGATATGATAGGAGGAGACTTGTTTTTTTTTGATAGAACTGATCTATGATGAAGGATATTGCCTAAATGGTGGGGTCTAGACCTTTGTTGGCAAAGGAAAATTTTAGAATAGATCGTTTCTCTGTAACATCTTTCCCAATGTCAACTTGTCTGAAAAGTCTGTGCCTGGCAGTATGCGATATAACAACATTTAAGTTTTTATAGTTTTGAATGTGCATTTGTAACGGCGGTTTTCAAGCATAAGTTGTGCAAAGAATGAAGTTTCGAAATGGGAAGTGAATATAGCTTTGTGCGGATGGGATGAATACTCAACGGCCTTTGTATGATTGGAATAAAGCTTTTCTATATACTAGTAATTGAAAACCATACCAAAGTTGTGGTATAGGTATGAGATATGATAAGAACAGACTGATTTTTTTAATTAGGAATGTATTTTCGTATAATTGGCAAAAGGTCACCAATGGAAACATCATGAAGAGAAGATGATGTAAAATGACGATGATTTTGGCTGCTACTAACTCGAGGAGCAGGGTTTAAAATAGTCATCATTTTCACCGAGCTGCAGGAAGGGCTAGATAGAACCTATTTACCATCAATATTGTCATTTCAAATATTATTACGACTTAAGTTCAAACGCCTAATATCTTTGTTCCAAGCTATACCTTAACCTATATTTATCTGATTCTCTTACCATGAAAACTTGACAAAGGTTTTTTGTTCGACTTGTTAAATAAGTGAATTTTGTCAATACTGATGTCGAATGTAATCAGAACAGTAGTCCGAATATAATCGGAACAGTAGTACAAATGTAATCGGAACAGTAGTACGAATGTAATCTGAACAGTAGTACGAATGTTAACAGAACAGTAGTTCTAATGTAATCGGAACAGTAGTACGAATGTAATCTGAACAGTAGTACAAATGTAATCGGAATAGTAGAACGAATGTAATCGGAACAGTAGCACGAATGTAATCAGAACAGTAGGACGAATGTAATCGGAACAGTAGTTTGAATGTAATGGGAACAGTGGTAGGAGTGTAAATAGAACAGTAGTACGAAGGTTATGGGAACAGTAGTACGATTGTAAACAGAACAGTAGTACGAATGTAATCGGAACAGTAGTACGAATGTTATCGGGACAGTAGTACGAATGTAAACAGAACAGCAGTACGAATGTAATCGGAAGAGTAGTACGAATGTAATCGGAACAGTAGTACGAATATAATCGGAACAGTAGTACGAATGTTATCAGAAAACTAGAACGAATGTAATCGGAACAGCAGCACGATTGTAATCAGAACAGTAGTTTGAATGTAATGAGAACAGTAGTAGGAATGTAAACAGAACAGTTTTACGAAAGTAATCGGAACAATAGTACGAATGTAAACAGAACACTAGAACGAATGTAATCGGAACAGCAGCACGAATGTAATCAGAACAGTAGTACGAATGTAATCGGAACAGTAGTACTGAGGTAATCCGAACAGTAGTACGAATGTAAACAGAACAGTAGTACGATGGAAACAGCACAGTAGTACGAATATAATCGGAACAGTTGTACGAATGTAAACGGAACAGTAGTACGAATGTAATTGGAACATTAGTACGAGGGTAAACAGAACAGTAGTACGAATGTAATTGGAACAGTAGTACGAATGTAATCGGAACAGTAGTACGAATTTAATCGGAACAGCAGTATGAATATAATCGGAACAGCAGTACGAATGTTTACAGAACAGTCATACGAATGTAATTGGAACAATAGTACAAATGTAATCGGAACAGTAGGACGAATGTAATCGGAACAGTAGTACGAATGTAAACAGAACAGTAGTACGAATGTAATCGGAACAGTAATATGAATGTAAACAGAACAGTAGTACAAAAGTAAACAGGACAGTAGTACAAATATAATCGGAACAGTAGTACGAATGTAATCAGGACAGTAGTACGAATGTAAACAGAACAGTAGTACGAATGTAATTGGAACAGTAGTACGAATGTAATCGGAACAGTAGTGCGAATGTAATCGGAACAGCAGTACGAATGTTAACAGAATATTGATACGAATGTAATTGGAACAGTAGTACGAATGTAATCGGAACAGTAGTACGAATGAAATCGGAACAGTAGTACGAATTTAAACAGAACAGTAGTACGAATGTAATCGGAACAGTAGAACGAATGTAATTGGAACAGTAGTATGAATGTAATTTTCTACTTTATCAAGCACGCCTTGCTTGCAAATTGCATTCATTTGCTTTTTATAATTTGAAAAGGAATAGAATTTCGCACCTCTATAATCAGCAATCATAACAATCCCACCTGGAATGTTTTTTTATATTTTAGTAACCTCACTCCAAACGTTACTTGTAGAAAAGTTGTAATTCCTGATAAGAAAATAGTGGTAGCCAAAAGTTTTGTCTTCAAAATTTCATCCTCTTTGCCACAGACCGATCTAGATACTAGAACTGCTGTTATAACACAACCAGGAATGGACATTAAAGTTTGCTGAATTAATAGAATGCATTGAATAAAAGATAAACGATATGAAATAAAATCAGAAACATAGTATTGTTGAATTTTAAAAATTAGAAACAGGAATTGATTCTTTTGTGTGTGTTTTTTTGTTTTCCAACGTATTGTCAAACATTCCGAAGAACATCAGTTTGGGTGGATGTGATCTATATTACATTAATAAACGCATATTATTAATCTTTTATATCGCTTAACTATGAGTAAATTGTTTATCAAACGAAAATTAGCAATACAAGTGATAAATCCTTGTAGTTATTTTGAAAGTTGAAAGGAATATTGTAGACAATTTAATTTATATTATAGTACATCGATGAAAATTTTCCAAATATAATTGGAGCTAGTGATAAATTGATACTATAAAACTTCTTCAAAGATGATGTATTAAAAATGAAGATGATAAGCTGTTAGAATTAACTATTAAAACTAGAAAACAAATAGCACAAGTCAAAACACGTAGTAGAATGTATTTCTAATGATCAACTTGCACCTAATTCTGATTAGATTACCTGCACAGCAAAACATAAAGTTAGTAAAATCGGTGGACCATCACTGACTTTGTACACCAGTTTCCAAGACTTGTCAACTGTTTCTACATTCTTTTCTGGGTCTTTTTCTTCGTCAATTTCTCTAAGCTTTGAAAGATACAATCCAGCATCTGATGGCCGTGAGGACGAGACAGATGTTCGTTTAGAAGGCAACTCAATGGGGATCGTCGATGATATAGACCCATTTCGTAACATGAAAACTTGATTCTGTAAACAAAAATAAACATTTAAGACTCAAAGATCTTGCGGTTCTCAATGCTCTTCAACTTTTTTACTTTATTTCCCTCTTTTAAACTTTTTTGATTCGAGCGTCACTGATGAAACGCGCGTCTGGCACACCAAATTTTAATTGTATCAATAATGAGTTTATATAATACACTTTAATCCTTTTAATTTTAAGCCTCGCGAGGTTCTCCGAACAATATTTTTGATTATATTTTGTTGTTGGTGGTGGTTGTTGTTGTCAAAATGTTAAGGGACTATTCTTTTTGTGATATTAACTTCATTATTAATTCCGCCATATATGACATACCAGTATAATACTACTGAAATCGAATGGTTAGTATAATACACTATATGAATAACACACGGGAGGGTGATGAAGCAGATTGTTAGAAAGATATTGTGACCCGAGTCAAAACCGATGTAGTTGATGGTTTTTCGACGGTTAAACATCTGTTCTATCATTTTTCTTAGGTTCTATCTTGCTCTGTCACACTCTCAGCTATATGTTATCAAATATATTATTCTGCATGTTCTGTTATTATTGTCTTTTGAATTATGGATTTTTTTATTTTATTATTTTCTTTGGAGGGGGCAGTTATAAGTAGAAATTAACAGCAAAGGTGGTTTTCGCTGAGTCATGGGTTAGATTTATAAGGGTTGTAAAAATATAAACTTGGAACGGAAGAACCTGCATTTTGCGAATATGGTAAAATATATCCCCATTGTTTCCATTAAATTGGCAAATGTGCTGCATAGAGGCTGTAACACAATCCCCGTGATATAGGTGTGTACTGGTATTTTTATTACCATATTCTTAATTATGGCGTATTAATACTCAGGACAACTTCTCTTATACTTCCCTACTTTCTCTGTTCCGTTTTATCTTTTTTCAATTTTTTTTTATCAAAGTTATTTTGCAGTCATTCCGAATTATAAGCTCTATTTACACATATTCTGCTCCTAGGTGTAACCACCGCTTCCAGAGTGTAAGGCAGCATTCATTCATCTGAACAGGTTTGCTTTCAACTACGAGCATTTCTTACGTCTCCAATTTATACCACATTTATTTTATTTCAAAAATATGACCAACTGCTGCTTTTTGAAAGGCTGAATTTATGTGATGATTTATAAGTCGTACTTTTGTACATTAAAGTTTAATTTTTGAAACAGCCTATTGAAGGAAAGGTAATTTATTTTGCGTTCTTTAGTATCAGCTCAAATTCAAATGTTATCATGATTAACATGTTCAAATATAAGGATAACATATACTTCTAGCAAACTTTCCAGCACAAACAAAGTTTCAACAAACGCCATAATTATTATGACAACTAATACACTCTATGAATTTGTTTTTGTCCCGGCTGATAAGGCTGCCAATAATATCATTATTGTTTGACGTAAATTTTGCATAGAGGTTCTGCAAAAGGAAATCACGAATTCACATACATTCCAACTGACTCCATTTTCGGAAAATGACATCTGTAACAAACATAAACTTTTAGCTACCTCTTTACAAGCAGAACCATGCGTTTACAATGAAAGTTCCAACTATGTACTGTCTTCCGAGGCTGCACAATACACCATACAAATATAGATTTATTTCGTCTTCACGCCATTGTTCCACTACTAAACTGTCTATTCAATTTACTAGTACACTTGGTACAATAAAAAACCTGCGGCTCTATTCACAAAAAATCTTAAGAGAAAAAATACTCGGAAGTCGTACACATTTCAGTATAACTTACGATCAATTTTAATCGTAAGATTTTTTGTGAAAAGAGTCACTGGTAATAAATTGTTGAAATAAGGCCTTTGAAAATAGTGGGATTAATTACCTTTGGAGTGTCAAAATATCGTTGGAAGTACTTGACAAATTGCATGCTTATATTGGTGATTTCGAATCTGTTCAACGTTTAGATTTATTTACTCTATATACCACTTTGCCTCATAATCTCATTAAGAAAATATACACACATCTAATAAATGGGCAATTAAAAAGTCAGAATAGGAATATATATGTTCAAACTCGTTTATGTCATTTCTAGTAACAAAAACAAAAGAACTATGTCAATTGGACCTGCTTTGATACGATAACTGCACTTGAATTTTTACTAGATAACATTTTTGTTCGCTATGGAGATTCCGTATATCGCCAAGTTATCTTAATTCCAATGGGGACTAACTGTGTACCACTTATTGCGGACTTGTTTCTGTATCATTATGAATTACAATTTATGACTAAAATCAGCAAAGACCCATCAAAACAACATCTGATACAAAAATTTAATAACACTTTTAAATATTTGGATGACATTTTGACTCTCAATAATGACGATTTCAGTATGTACACTAAAGAGATTTATCCTGATGAACTGACTTTAAATAAAGCTAGTACTAACAATGAACACTGCCCTTTCCTGGATCTTGATATCTATATCTAACGGGAAGCTAAATACCAAAATTTACGATAAAAGAGATGATTTTTCATTTCCTATTGTTAACTATCCATTTTTAGATAGTGACGTTCCCTTGTCACCATCTTATGGTGTTTCTATATCTCAACTTGTTCGATTCGCTCGTGTATGTAACAACGTATTTGATTTAAATGAAAGAAATCTCTGTATTACTGAAAAATTATTAAAGCAGGGTTTTCGATATCACAAACTAGTCAAAACATTTACTAAATTTTATCATCGGTACAAGGACATCATTTGTAAATATAAATCAACAGGCAGATATCTTATACGTTCAGGTATTTCACATCCAATCTTTTATGGTAATATTCTATAGAGGACACAAATGTCGTCATTCACCTCAAAAGCTAACCAAACCTTTAAACAGACAAACACTCATAGGGTCTTTGCATCGGAAATAAACACATTTATTCTAAAACCAGTTAGTGGTATGATACGGGTTATGTTCTTCTCATATATTTATGATTGTATAATACTAAACCCCTAAGGGGAGAAATTGTTCTTGATTTTCATATGACGAAGACATAATTTTTCAATCTGTTTAATTGAGGTCTGGAGCTGGCATGTCAGTAACTGCTAGTAGTCCTTTGTTAATTTACTTATCATTGTCATTTTGTTTAGTTTCTTCTGTTACCTATTCTGACATCGGACTCGGACTTCTTTTGAGCTGAGTTTTACTGTGCGTATTGCCGTGTGTTTGTTTATTCTACATTTGCTCGAGGTAAAGGGGGAGGGTTGAGATCTCACAAAACATGTTTTACCCCGCCGCATTTTTGCACCTGTCCCAAGTCAGGTACATCAAGCCTTTGTTAGTGTTATGTGTTTTTTAATTTTAGTTCATTTATATGTTTCGTAGTTTAGTGTGACGTCCATTTTCACTGAACTAGTACATATTTTTGTTTTGAGGCCAGCTAAAGCCAGCCTCTGGGTGCGGGATTTCCTCGCTGTGTGGAGGACCCATTGGTGGCCTTTTGCTGTTTTCTGCACTTTGGTCAGGTTGTTTTCTCTTTGACACATTCCCCATTTCAGTTCTCAATTTTATTACATATGAAATAAGGAGATGTGTTATGATTGCCAATGAGACAACTAGTCCTCAGAGTCCAAATGACGTGGATGTAAGCGATTATAGCACACTATTTGCCTTCTTCGTCGTTTTAGTTTAAATCATCAAGTATAAGCAAACACACTTTATTGTAAATCTCAATAAAAAATGTAATGTGTCATTATAGACTGTCATATCTTAAATTATAAATTATTCACAATAAACTTTACAATTTGATGGGTTTTAATACTGAAATATAGATTATGGCATGTCATAAAACTTGGAATATGTTGTGCTGTCATTTTCCCTTCAAGTTGTTTTTAACTGCACCATAGGTAACTCTTCAACCTCGATATTTCTAGTAAGAATTTGGTGCATTGTCAATAAACACTAAATATTATGGTTTATATGGCTATATATATTATTAATTTATATTTCATTTTTAACTTGTTTTTCTTGTGTATTGTCTACATTGCAATTGTTTAATATAAAAAAAATAATCTATGTACTGATTATGCCCATAATGGGTCCTCTTTTGGAAATAAAATTTATCTTATCTTATCTTATCTTATTGACTATGCAAATATCTTTTTTTCACGTCTTCAGTTATATATAGGAGTATGAATTTCGAAAGCTAAAATCATTTTTTCTGTATATGTCGCTGTACTGTGACTGATAGTGCGCTTAGGGACTGAGTTGCAAATTACTTTAGTACTTTGTTAGTTGGCTAAATATATTCTACCTTCTAATTAATGACACTTTCTTTAAAATTTTTTTTCTAATTTTCCATAATCACAATGGATTTTATAATTGTATTTAGCGATATGATCTTCTTATATTTCTGTAAGATATTGTACGTTCAACATTGCTAGGTAAAAGAACGTTAAAGGCCACATTATACCCGTTATCAACACAATCGACTTTCGAATCGTTGCATTTCACTTAATCACTTAATCTAAAAGTCTAGCCTGAAGCTTAATGTAACTTATCTAGTTCATATAATTGAAATAAAAGTAGTTATGATATCATTCACAATACTCTTACATAATACAAAATATAGGAAACATTAACTGACATAAAAATAATTCAAAGAACATTGCATTACTTCCTTTTTACTTTACTGACACCAGTCTATTCTTAAATATTATTCGTGTAGATAAAAAAAAAGCTCGGGGAGGGGGCACTTTAATCACTTGACAAAAAATACACCTGTAGCTATCATGATTACGCCATTTCATGCCGAAAAAAAGAATTTATTATACTTCATGTCAAATGCCAGATTTTGATTGGTTAATACGAGGGAGACAATTTACTCTATCCTTTGGTAAATACTCTATTACCCTTCACCGAGACGTTTGATCAAGTGTGCGCTTTATTAAATACGGATAGTTGTTATGTACAAGACGTCATAGTTTATTACTTTGAATTTGAAATTTAATAGACAGTAATAATAGAACATTCAGTATAATAAATTAAATAAAACATAGCTGGGGGGTGATAGAGCAGATTGTTACTCCTCAAAAAGACATTGTCAACCTTGGCTTCGCCTCAGTTGACAATGCTTTCTCGGGGTAACAATCTGCTCTATCACCCTCTCAGCTATGTGTTATTTTATATAGTGTCCATAGTACACGGATGCCTCACTCGCACTTTTATTTTCTATGTTCAGTGGACCGTGATATTGGGATCAAACTCTAATTTGGCATTAGATTAGAAAGATCATATCATAGGGAACATGTGTACTAAGTTTCAAGTTGATTGGACTTCAACTTCATCAAAAACTACCTTGACCAAAAACTTTAACCTGAAGCGGGACAGACGGACGGACGAACGAAAATCGAACGAACGGACGCACAGACCAGAAAACATAATGCCCCTACTACTGTCGTAGGTTGGGCATAAACACTAGATTTGACAAATGTCTTATGTATTTCCGACTGTTGATTTAATTGCATCTGCGAAAAATATCGAAATCAGATAAGTTTCAGAAACTTTTGATTTAATCATCAAACTTTTGATTTATTTCATCTTAATTTCTAAACCTTACCATACATTTTTAAGCACGAAAATGTGACCCATTCCAGCGGCTCATCACTACCACTCATCTATAGGTAGTGCCCCCCACCCCGAGAATTTAGACGATGTAGCCGCATTCGGAACAAAATATTTGACCAAATGTTTCAGAGTTTCATTTACTTGTATTCTTTATCTATGAACCAAATGCTTTGTTTATTTGACAGAAGTCAGTCTTAAATAAAACAAAGGAAAACAAATATCGAGACACATTGTCATTTGCAGTCTATAATGATGTTATATTCACTCGTAGGCATTATGCATTATTTTTCTTTTAAATCATGAAATTGTCTGCAAATTTCATATTACAACTCTTATATATGGGATTTGATATGTGGTCGTATTTCGAAACAACTTTGCACAATTCGAAACGAAGGCCCATTAAAATAAATGCATCATTATGCCTGATACCATATTAAAATCGTCTTATAATAAATACGAGTGATAACAAGATTTGAGGCATTAATTATATATACATTAACCCATTTAGAACGTAATGATACAAGATGCGTCTGTTGGTATACAAAGAATTGAATTATTCATTTTCCCTCATAAAATCAGTGGCTCTTCATATACTTTTTGCTGACCCCGGGATATCAAAGAAGGGGGTATTATTAGAGCTATAATATCTGAATATCTGAAATGAAAAAAATAGTTTAAGCATTCAAGCCTTCAAAAATTATATTAATTGTATTGATATATGAACAGGCTGATATAATCTGGACATTTATGTGCAAGAAGGTCACTTGTTATTATACACATGTCTAAATTGACATATTTGACCTACAATAGATATGAGCAACAGCCTTAAACAAAAATATAGTTTACACGCATTTGCTTCTTTGAAAAATACATCTTGTAGCAAAATATATTTTCTTTGATAAAGCTGTTGCTCGTATAAATAAATGTATTAAAGACTGGATCTCAAAAAGAGGCCATTTAGACCATTTATGCAGTTTTCCACCAATGCAAAAAATTGAAGCCCTAAAACAAATGCATCGACATGAAAAATGTAAAACAATTCAAACGAGAAACCTAACGGCCTAATTTATAAAAAAAAACACAATTTACGCAAAACAAATATGACAGACATGAACCCAACGACAATCATTGAACCACAGGTTCCCGACTTCCTGACTTGGGACAGACACTTAAAGTAGTGGCAGGATTAAATATATTTGTGAGAGCTCATCTAATTTCATTAATAGATACAACCAGACAAAGAGAATATGCATCGTTAAGTTTAAACTGAGACTGAATTTATTCTTAAAGGAATATAATTACAATTGTAATATATACGTGCATTATGTCTCACTTTTGAACAGTCATTTATATACATTTATGAAAATTAAATGTAACGTATGAGCTGGGATGCGTATCCGAAGTTAGCTAAATATCTAAATTTTAAACGGTCGTGAATGAAAAAATAATTGCGTGGTTTCAATTCACAAGGTTTTTAAATCCTTGCATCTAACAAAAAACGTAGTTAATATTTTACAATAATCATAACAAAATTCAATTACTATCATAATGTTAATTATTTTATACTGTTTAGTATGGGTCTATTAGTCTCTGCTTATATTTTGTATAGCAATATATTCATATAGTGGAGTTTTAGACTTTTAAAGAGATTCATTTAATAAATAAAATGTCCATCCCTACATACTTGACGTTTATATTCTAAATTTTCGGAAAAAATTTACGAACAGGAATGTATGTTTATTATAACATTTCAATTCTGTTTTTTTTTTAAATAGTTCAACCTAATAACATCTAAATATTTGTACTGTGGTACGGTTTTGAAAATTGTATTCATTGTGTTGACCAGCTATCCTACACGTCTTGAATAATTCAAGGCCGTACTTTGACCAATAAAGGTTTACTTGTGACTTGGATGGAGAGTTGTCTTATTGGCACTCATACCACATCTTCTTATACATATATTTATATATATATATATATATATATATACAAGTCTAAATTGAAAACAACGTTCAAACCTATGATTGCGTTGGATAAAAACCGCAATTTTTATACGTGTGCATGCAAAACAAATGTGTTGTTAGAGGGATCTAAATACAGCACAAACAACATTTTCCAAAAGACCAAAAAAGTGAAAAAGTATATTTTAACAAAACGCATATGACTAACAGGTCGAACAACAAATGTTCTTAAACCCTGCTGACTGCCATTGGCGATTGCCAAATAAACGGATCACCGATGTAATAAATGGGTCTTAATTATAAAGTAAATACTAAACAGAAAACAATAAACTTGCGGAAAAGATGGTATACCGCAAACAAAAGGTGCAAAGGTTTTTGTACACCATATCCGGATTTCGACAATTAATGTCTCTTCAGTGATGTTAGGAATCGAAACGGTATTTGGAAAGCCATACAATTTACCTCAATTTAGGATAGACTCTTGAATTTTGAGGAGTCAAAATAGGATGAACGGATCATATAAACCCGAAGGCAAATATAATACAAGCCCAAACGAGAAAATATAAACAAGTCTAAATTGAAAACAACGTTCAAACCTATGATTGCGTTGGATAAAAACCGCAATTTTTATACGTGTGCATGTAAAATAAATTTCTTGTTAGAGGGGTCTAAATACAGCACAAACAACATTTTCCAAAAGACCAAAAAAGTGAAAAAGTATATTTTAACAAAACGCATTTGATTAACAGGTCGAACACCAAATGTTCTTAAACCCTGCTGACTGCCATTGGCGATTGCCAAATAAATATATATATACATTATACATCACCCTGTTGACACGCACACAATCGGTTTGCATTCACAAAAAAATCCAGATAGAATGTCAATATATCCGGAGTCGAAACACTTGAGGAAGCTAAGGATTTTCTACCCAAGAAATAGATAACTTAACTTTGTACTTTATTTGGCCTTTTTAATGTTTTTTATTCGAGCGTCACTGATTATTCTTTGTAGACTAAACTCGCGTCTAGCGTACAACATTTTAATCTTGGTATCTTTTTATGTCGACATATCTTTTGATATAAGTTGGTTCTTTTGAGAGTATTCCAGGTATTCATAAAACTTCTGAAAATAAGATATTCTTCAAAACCTAGTTTCCCTGTAGAATATTTGCATTGATTTAAGTAAAATCAGGAAATCCTTAATATTTGAGATGTTTTATGAGAGCAAAATAAGTCTCTATATAAGAGGTCCAAATAAAGCTGGTGTGTTACTCTCAAGAAAAATATACGAAACCTTCTTATAAGTTTCATGCCACAGGCTTTCACTTCACATGATCACTTGACATGGAAATTTGACTATAAATTTATTTATACAACATCTACCATGAGTACAGGCAGCTTTAATAAACGAGTTGAGAATATGAAAGCATTCATGCAGGAAACAAAATATAAAGATATGATTGATAAAATAAATGCACCCAGATTATAAAGCAAACTGAGTGCTTTCGTTTATATTGCGATTGATTTGTACAATTTTCATTAGACATCCAGTTTGTAAAAACTGGGATTTGCAAAAGGGTTATGAAAAAATGATGTACATTCCCAAGTAAATTATATATAAATAAAATATTGGAGCTTTAAAATAGTAGCTGTATATATGCCCTTTTAATATTCACACCTATCCAACATTGCTTTCAACTGACTTATCCAAAATGTACACACAATTACATATTTTTAATAATAGTGTTTTAACATCATCATTATCTTCTTCTATTCACAGTCAATTAGATCTATTTCATTTCAAAAGCAAACAAAAATTCAGCATTAATCTTTTTTATATAAATTGGTTCTTTTGAGAGTATATTCAGGTATTCATAAAACTTCTGAAAATTAGATATTCTTCAAAACCAAGTATTCCTGTAGACCGTTTTGATTGATTTAAGTAAAATAATGAAATCCTTAAAATTTGAGATGTTTTATGAGACCAAAATAAATTTCTATATAAGAGGTCCCAATGAAGCTAGTGTGTTACTCGGAAGAAAAATATACGAGATTACTCTTCTTATAAATTGCATGCCACAGAGTTTCACTTCACATGGAAATTGGACTTTAAATTTATCTATACAACATCTATCTTGAGTACAGACAGCTTCAATAACAAGTTGAGAATAATTAAAGGCATCCATGCAGGAAACAAAATATGAAGAGATGATAGATAAAATAAATGCATCCAGATTATAAAGCAATTAAACTGAGTGCTTAAATTTATATTGCGATTGGTTTGTGCAATTTGCATTAAACATCCGATTTATAGAAACTGGGATTTTCAAAAGGGTTATGAAAAAATGATGTACATTCCTAGGTAACAAATGAAATAGTCGAGCTTTAAAATGTTTATTCAAATAGTAGATGTATGTATACACTTTTCTATTCACAACTATCCAACATTGCTTTCAACTGACTTGTGCAAGAATCTACACACAATTAAGCATTTTAATAAAGGTGTTTTAACATCATCGTTATCTTTTTCCATTCACAATCAACTATTTCAATTCAAAAGCAAACAAAATATCAGCAAAAATGTTTTGGAGACCAGTCAGCGGACTTTGGTTCATGTTTTGCTTTTCTTTTTTTTTAAGAAAGCAACTTGTTTTGTAAATGTTAACGACGACAACGGACGACGGACGCCAAGTGCTGATCAGAAATGCTCGCTTGGCCCTTTTAGCCAGGTGAGCTAAACATCGTTTGCAATTGACTTAACTCAAAAGATCGTTATAAAGCACAAAATAACTAACATAAAAACTATAGAAACAAAGCACCGATGTAAGAGTACTCGAAGTAACTGAAAGCTAGTTAAAAGTCAATGACAACTAATAAATAAATCATATTCTCACAGCCTAAGTAACAATCAGTATAATTCTAACGGATTTAATGTAAAGACATCATAAACAGTTTGAGAAACTCATGACCTTATGTTTTTATTTGTTTAATTTTGTTGTGTTTTGTATTTGGTTTCTATATAGTTTCGTTTTGTTTTATTTGTTTTATTTGTTTTTCTCTTGTTGGGTTGGGGCGTTTATGTCGTCAATTTTTGCATGACTTTCTTAACAGGGATTCAAATGCCAAAATGCCCGTGTTTTGTATTCACGATATATTCAACACCATGCAGACACATTTGCATAAAAAATACAAGAGTTCAATCTAAAAATTTAATAAAATATAACAGTTGCAAACGACATCTTCTGAATTTCAGGCTTGTTTTCAGTATTTTCTAATTATTTTGAAAATACTTCACAGTTATAACATCTCCAACGCGGAGTCAGTATAGACAGATGTCACATTTTTCATGAACTGTTATTGAGAAAACATTTTTTCTTATAATAACGTATAAGGATTACTTACGCTTTCGCCTTTAAATCCATCAGAGTTTTCAGCATTTTCATCCACAGATCCTTTCGATCGTATTGAAAACCTCCTGACAGCTTCTAGTCCTTCAGCTATAGAAGGTCTTCTGCCATACCCACTTCCAAATAATTCCATATTATTGTTCCCCTTGTTGTAAGCTTTACTGTAATGGATGAGCGGAGAACGTTACGAACTAGTGTAGTAATATATATAGTGATATTTCTATCTTTCCTTGGTACAGAGGGCGTGGCCTTGGATATCAGTACATTATTTAACTATTTATTTCAAAATAAATTAACTGCTTCATTAATATTCTTTTTCGATGTGTCTTGATTGTTTAAATTTTGTTTGTTTGTATTTTAAGAAAACAAGTATATACTTTCTATAATATTCCTGATATCTACCTCTTTCTTTTGTTGTTATTGGTGACACCACCAGTCCATTTTTCTTTTTATTTCGAAAATAAAAAATGTTATGTATACCATACATTTTGGTACATTAATTTATCATAGACATGTTGCATCAACTCGATAAAGCCAAACTAGAGGCTCTAAAGAGCCTGTGTTGCTCACCTTGGTCTATGTGCATATTAAACAATGGACACAGATGGATTCATGACAAAATTGTGTTTTGGTGATGGTGATGAGTTTGTAGATCTTACTTTACGGAACATTCTTGCTCCTTACTATTATCTCTATCTATAATGAACTTGGCCCAGTAGTTACAGTGGAAAATATTTTGTAAAAATTTACAAAAATTTACAAAATTTATGAAAATTGTAAAAAATTGACTATAAAGGGCAATAACTCCTTAAGGGGTCAATTGACAATTTTGGTCATGTTGACTTATTTGTAGATCTAACTTTGCTGTACATTATTGCTGTTTACAGTTTATCTCTATCTATAATAATATTCAAGATAATAACCAAAAGCTGCAAAATTTTCTTAAAATTACCAATTCAGGGGCAGCAACCCAACAACATGTTGCTTGATTGGTCTGAAAATTTCAGGGCAGATAGATCTTGACCTAATGAACAATTTTATACCATCAGATTTGCTCTAAATGCTTTGGTTTCCGAGATATAAGCCAAAATCTACATTTTACCCCTATGTTCTATTTTTAGCCATGGCGGCCATCTTGGTTGGTTGGCGGGGTCATCGGACACATTTTTTAAACTAGATACCCCAATGATGATTGTGGCCAAGTTTGGTCAAATTTGGCCCAGTAGTTTCGGAGGAGAAGATTTTTGTAAAAGTTTACGGACGACGGACGACGGACGACGGATGCATTTTACCCTATGTATTATTTTTTTGCCATGTCGGCCATCTTGGTTTGTGGGCAGGGTCATCGGACACATTTTTTAAACTAGATAACCTAATGATGATTGTGGACAATTTTGGTTAAATTTGTCTTAGTAGTTTCAGAGGAGAAGATTTTTGTAAAAGATTACAAAAATTTACGAAAAATGGTTAAAAATTGACTATAAAGGGCAATAACTCCTTAAGGGGTCAACTGACCATTTTGGTCAAGTTGACTTATTTGTAGATCATACTTTGCTGAACATTATTGTTGTTTACAGTTTATCTCTATCTATAATAATATTCAAGATAATAACCAAAAACGGCAAAATTTCCTTAAAATTACCAATTCAGGGGCAGCAACCCAACAACGGGTTGTCCGATTCATCTGAAAATTTCAGGGCAGATAGATCTTGACCTGATAAACAATTTTAGCCCATGTCAGATTTGCTCTAAATGCTTTGGTTTCAGAGATATAAGCCAAAATCTACATTTTACCCCTATGTTCTATTTTTAGCCATGGCGGCCATCTTGGTTGGTTGGCGGGGTCATCGGACACATTTTTTAAACTAGATACCCCAATGATGATTGTGGCCAAGTTTGGTCAAATTTGGCCCAGTAGTTTCGGAGGAGAAGATTTTTGTAAAAGTTTACGGACGACGGACGACGGACGACGGACGCAAAGTGATGAGAAAAGCTCACTTGACCTTTCAGGTCAGGTGAGCTAAAAATGAAACATTTGAGCATTTAAGTTGGAAGTATTCGGCTATCAATTTCTTTTCACAATTGATTCGTAAACCCTCGGAGATATTCGGGAACTTAATGAATTACTGTTCATGTTGTTGAGTCGACCAAAAAAGATATGAAAAAACAGTAATAAAGACAAACAAGTCCTTTACCAAAATGAAAATAAAAACAGGCTTATTCTAGATGGCTGTTCCAAGCCACTAACTTGCAATCTAATATTTATCTTTGTCTCTCTGTTTTATTTGCTAATTACTAGTATTTGATATAATTCAAATGAAGTAAGCCGTTAGTTGTATCTGGTTAAACATGGCTTTTTATAGGCTACGTTGCAAATTAGGCAGACATATTTTTGATGGCTGTTCCACGCTTTTTACTTGTAGTCTAATAGTTAGAAAACGGTGCATTACATTACACCTGGGACTATTATACTAGTATAATAGTCCCAGATTACACTTACATTTGCGCTAAATCCTTGTATAGGTAAATTATACATATCTATTTATTTATCTATTTTCAAGTGCACGGGTGTCATTCGGTTTATCGGTGATATCCCGTTAGTCCGACAACCATTATTCCGACATCCTTTTATTCCGACAGCCAACTACTCCGACATCCCATTATTCCGACAGCCCATTATTCCGACAATTCATCTGTCAGAAGTGTATGGATAAATTTTCTCCAAAAAGACCAACTCCGTTCTCGATAATATTTGTGGTTATCCGTTTCGATTCCGATTATTCTTCTCATGCGGGATATTTGTCTCAGTGCCTTAGAGTTGATAAACATGCTCAATCCTTATCCTTGCCCCCTTTCGTTTGACGGGTCCGGGTTTTTTAATTGTTTTTATATTTCGGCGTTTGTGTGTACACTGCCATTCTGTGCTTTTTTAGTCCCCGGTTTTGTTTTATGTCTTGATTTTTCTTCTATTCAGTAGAACTTCGGTTTTCTCCATTTCGTATTAAGGGTTGGATTATCCTGTTCGCCCTCTTTGGTCGTAACACTTCAGTCCCGTGTAAGTCCAACTAATTTTTTATTTAATGCTTTCTCGGAAAATGGCGAGTCAGTCAAAAATGGGAAAAATAAAGAGACAAATACGAACCTAGGGCCCAGAAAATAAGATGACATATAGGAAGAATTTGGTGCTCCGAAAAGATGAACAACTCAAACTTGTACCAAGACCCCCATCGTGCGATTTGATGAATGTCATGTTCGTGAATATGAATCCACGAAATACGAAGACAGTACTTGGCACTTCCCATAACACTCGATCAGACATAGAGATGACACTTAATATATAAGTATGGATACTGAGTTTATATCCCGAGCTTGTTTTAAAATTTATTGAAAAACATGCTACTTTTAAAATGCAGTTAAGGGGGAGTCGGGACGGATGAATTATAACAAAACTATTTACGAAAAAAACAAATATGACAGGCATGAACCAACGACAACCACTGAACTACCGGCTACTGACTTGGACTTCCATATAAAGAATGTGGCGGGTTAAACATTGAAGACGCTAACCCTCCCCAAACCTTGGACAGTGCTGTAATGGTACAACACAAGAACACTATATTAAAATTAGTTGAAAAGGGCTTAACTCGTAAGATGGATACAAAGCAGAAAAACATCAAACACAAGTACGGACTGGACGTGGCAGTGTACAGATACTGCTCTTAAATGCCCAGTTCATTATAGATAAAGATAATTGTAAACAGCAAGAATGTTCTGTAAAGTAAGATCTACAAACAAGTCATCATCACCAAAACATAGAATTTTGTCATGATTTTTCATGTGTGTCCTTTGTTTAATATGCATATCGACCAAGGTGAGCGACAAAGGCTCTTTAGAGCTTCTAGTTTTTAAACGACCGCAAAAATTTTTTTGCGTCGTATATTGGTATGATGTCGTCGTCGTCAGCGTCGTCCGAAGACACATTTGGTTTCCAGACTATAACTTTAGTTTAAAGAAATGGATCTCTTTGAAATTTTACCGGAAAGTTCAATACTACAAAAGAAAGGTTGGGATTGATTTCGGGGGTTATGGTACCAACAGTTTAGAAATTAAGGGCCAAAGAGGGGCCAAAAACAAGCATTTTTGTTGTTTCCAGACAATAACTTGTGTGTTAGTGTACGGATCTCTCTGTAATTGTACCACAAGGTTCCAAGGATAATTCCCAGTATTTTCTGATCAGGGAAAGGTCTGAGAAACCAGAAAAAGTAAACAGGATGGACAAAGTTGAACCGTTATATTTCTTTCGCCAAATTTTTTTGTCAATAATAAATTTTTATCGCCACAATTTTTATTTTTTTCACAAAATATGAAAATGGCAACTGTCAGCGTAAACCCTGCGAATCACTGATTACTGATAGAAATGTGACATCTCATTAATGCAGTTGCAAAATTTTGTGAAGGAAAATTACTATTGAAATCATAATTGCAACTTTTGACTGAGAACTTAATACTGTGAATTTTTCGCATTAATTAAAACATCGCAATAATTTCTGAATTTACAGCATTTTACAAAATTTTGAAGTATGTGTTATTTATCATTCCAGCTCGAGACTGCCATATTGATGTGGTGCTTGTAGATACTACAGGTAGAATGCAGAACAATGAGCCATTGATGAGGGCTCTTTCTAAGGTAAATAAAAAGTTAAAAGTTTTTAAAGTGATATGCAGTGATATGCAAAGACATTGAAAGATAACTGGTGGAGACATTGAAAAATATTTATGGATTGAATTGAATTAATTTGCTTAAAATTAAATTGATATTTTAAGAATCATAAATTTTTGATTCTTTCAATATTTTGTTAAGAATAACAGTAGTGATGTTCTATTTATAGTATATCTCAAAGGTTTTATCTGTAAAAACTGTTGCTGTCTTCAGTTTCAAATATATTGCCCATTTTTATTTTCAGCTCATCAAAGTAAATCAGCCGGATCTGGTTTTGTTTGTTGGTGAAGCCCTGGTTGGAAATGAGGCTGTTGATCAGCTCACCAAGTTTAACAAGGCCCTTGCTGACCATTCTAATATGACAAATCCCAGACTTATTGATGGGATAGTTCTTACTAAGTTTGATACTATTGACGATAAAGTAAGTGGAATTTTATTATATATAAACGTGTCATGTTTATTTTTAAAATACTTTGCAGTAAAGTAGGAGACTTTCAGAACAGGCTGAATCATTTGTTGAAGCATTACAATTTTACAATTTTGTTTAATTAGTTTAAAATTGCAACTGATCATTGAATAGTTGATGTTAATTGCTTATTACTTTTTTCAAGTAAATATGAAATTTTCCTTTCACATATTTAGTGTGAATTTAGGTCTGGTGTACTTGAAGGTTATTCCAGAAATATATTTAGTGCAAAGCAATTTTAATTATACATATTTGGGGCTGTTTTCTAACTAATAAATGTAAGATTTTTTGGTTTGCTTTAAATTTGTGTTGATTCGGTATCAATTTCAATGATCTCACGACTTGCTAAAATCATACACCTGATTGCAAGAGTTTGATTACAACTGTAACGATTCCACACATGTTAATCTTAATTGACTAGGATTGTCAGTTTTACTACCGAACGCTGGTGGTTCTCTCAGGGCACTCTGGCTTCCTCCACCAATAAAACTAACTGCCACGAAATAGCACAACAGTGCTGAAAGTGATGTTAAACACAAATCAATCAATCAATTGTAACTTTTTTTCATTGACTTTTGTCTTTTTCAGGTTGGTTCTGCAATATCTATGACATATACTACAGGACAACCAATTGTATTTGTTGGTACAGGACAAACCTACACATATCTCCGTAATCTCAATGTCAAAGCAGTTGTCAATGCTCTTCTCAAGTAATGACTTACAAGAACTTCTTATGTCAGTGATCTGAGAACTGTTTCACGTGTTAAAATATCTACTAATTACAATTCTGATGCTGATTTTTAACCTTTATATTGGATTCATTTCAGAAATTATTGATATTCTGTAATAACGATATTCTCTTTTAACACTTACATCCAAATACATAGAAATGTGAAACTGTTGGTCATTCTTTTTTCAATGTCATGGAGATTTATAACAAAAGTTTTAATTTTCTGTGGTAAAAGACATACCCTCTGATTCAACTGTAACAGTTACTCTGAGAGTAAATAGAAAAAAAAAAAAACATCAGTGATACAAAAACATGACCATCCTTTAAATATTTTTTTCAAGCATTTACTTTGACACATAGTAAATAATATGCAGTTATTTGTTGAGAAAGGACACTATATGAAATTAAATCAATTCTTAAAAAATTACAAGATTCGTATAATTTTTTCGAAAAGGGCATTCATCTGAAAATTATATTTTGGACAAAAACTTACTGAAAATCTCAGTTATTAAGTTTACAATGCTTTAGATGAAAAACTGAAATTCAATTACATAAGGAATGATCTTTTCAATACTAGAATGTGTATCAAAGGAGATAGTATGTATCAACACGATATTGGATATATTCTTGTTATGTCTCAGTCCTCATCATTTCTTGTATGGTATGTTTAATTTGATCTGTTCTTTTGTCTTGTCATCATCATCATCATCATCATCATCATCATCATCATCATCATCATCATCATCATCATCATCATCATCATCATCATCATCATCATCATCATCATCATCGTCATCATCATCATCATCATCATCATCTATTTCACTATTTCATTCATCATTTTAAATCAATCATTAAATTTAAGTTAAGATATCATAAGTAGGTCTTGTGCATTGGATATGGAAGTGAATGACTGAAGGCATTTTCATTGAAAATTTTTTTGTCATTCCGATTAATTAGCTTCAAGTGTTTTTTGAAAATTTCTTCATGTTTTTGACACAAAACTTCATTCATTATCTTCTACTCCTTTAAGCTTAAAATGCTATGGTGTTTTTGATATTTGCAATTTTTACTATTAATATTCAAGCACATAATTATCAATTGTGAATATAACAGAAGGAGGTCTGATATTATCCATAATGTAGTTTGAGAATATTATTTTAATTTAATAAGTTTGAGAAAATCTTGTGGTTAAGCAAGATTTCAGATTCTGATTTTCATACCTTTACAAAAATGAATTATCATTAATTAAGCAAGTTTGCCAAAGTAATTTCTTTCCTAGAATTTAAACTTTATTATTTCAACATTTTTGACAAAAAAACTACATTCTTTCATTTTTTCTTTTAATAGAGTCATGTGACTTCATCTTTTATATTTGTATACGAATCATGTGATGTAATATTTTAAACTTCCTTACCTCTGTTGTTAACATATTTTTACCTGTTGATAATGTGTATATTTTATTTATTATTATTTTGTGTTGTGATTTGCATACAAATGTTCTTGTTTTCCTGATGTTTCAACAGACAGAGTAAGACAATTATCTGAAAATATTTATTTAGAATATGAATAAATGAACAATTTTCAAGGGGCAATTACTGAATTAAGTAATTTATTGTTATTGTATTCTGGACTATAAGATATGGATTGGGTTCACCTTTGTTAACTTTTTACATGAAATAAATGAAAAAAATCAATGATCTGTTTTAAAAAAAGTTTATTATATACCTAGAGTCCTATCAAATATCACAAGTTTAAGAAGGATACAACACCATGACTAAAAGAAAAGACAAAAAAAAAAGTGTAAATTCCTAAAAATGGACCAACGGAATTTCAACCTTAAAATAGAGGTGTACTCAGATACTCTAGACAGATAACTTTGTAGATTTTTTTGTCATTAAAGCAAAGGACATGATAGGTTAAGGTGAATATTCAACTCCCTATATAGTTTGAATTATGTTTAGCCTTTGTGAATCAATAGCTAAATGTTTAGATTTCAGACAACACAATATTGTTGAAAACAAATTCATGTTTCCTGTCGATAGGAATAGACAGATGTGATCTAATAACCCTACACATTCTTAGAAAAAATGGCCTAATTGATCTGATTAGTTAATCTGCAGAGATGACTTGCTTGTCAGCACTGAAGTTGCGAGTTTTAACACTGCATTGGCAAGGTCCTATGAAATCTGATCCTTTTTGTCTCGTCTGCTACTAAGTCGCAGAATGCGAGACAAAAGTATTACAATCCAGCGGGGGTGTCGACGCCATACACTATTTGTAAAAAGCTTTATATTTCAAAAGCTAGAGGGCCTGGATGCTTCATACCTTGTATGCAGATACCTTATATTACCAAGTTTCTGTCTTTCATATGTCCATTGTCCTTGACCTCATTTTCATGGTTCAGTGACTGCTTGAAAAAAAATTTGTGTGTGTTTTTTTTTTAAAGCGAAATACTCTCTTATCATGAGTAATAGGATAACTATATTTGGTATATGGGTTCCTTGCAAGGTCTACATGTCTGTCAGGTAGGTTTCATAAAAAGTAAAATCACAAAAATACTGAACTCTGGGGAATATTCAAAATGGAAAGTCCCTAATCAAATTGCAAAATCAAAAACTCAAACACATCAAATCTACACGACAATAACTGTCATATTTGTGACTTGGTACACGCATTCTCTTATGTAGAAAATGGTGGATTGAACCTGGTTTTATAGCTAGCTAAACCTCTCACTTGTATGATAGTTGCATCAAATTCCATTATATTGACAACGATGTGTGAACAAAACAAACAGACACAATAGGTAAAAATGTCAAAAATAGGGGTACAGCATTGTGTTATCATCGGACCTCAACCTCATTTTATGGATCAGTGATCAAAGTTTAAGTTATGTGGCAAGTCTGTATTATCGATACTATAAGCAGTAGGTCAACTTTATTTGGTGTATGGAATTATTGTATGGTGTGCATGTCCGACTCGCAGGCTTCATCGGACCTTGATCTTATTTTCATGGTTCATTGGACAATATTTAGTTTTTCGGGTTTGGTCTATTTCTCAGATACTGTAAGCAATAGGTCCACTATATTTGGTGTATGGAATGATTGTAAGGTGTACATCTCCGACTGTCAGGTTTCATCTGACCTTGACCTCATTTTCATGATTCATTGAACAATGTTTAGTTATTGTGGTTTGGTCTATTTCTCAGATACTATAAGAAACAAGTCAAATATATTTGGTGTATGAAATAAATGTAAGGTTTACATGTCTGTCTGGCACGTTTCATCTGACCTTCTCCTCATTTTCATGGATAAGTTTTTGTGGTTACGCAGTTTATCAGTTACTATAAACTATAGGTCAACTATAATTGGTGTCGGGAATGATTGTAAGGTGTACATGTCTGTCTGGCAGGGTTGATCTTACCTTGACATCATTTTCATGGTTCATCGGTAAATGTTAAGATTTTGTTTGATCTGTTTCTCTGGTACTTTATGGTATAGGACAACTATATTTGGTGTATGGAATGATTGTTAGGTGTACATGTCTGTCTGGCATGGTTCATCTGACCATGACTTCATTTTAATGGATCTTTGATAATGTTAAGTTTATGTGATAGTTGTAGTAAAACCTTCATATTACAGACTTTCAACATGAATTCAATCATATAAGTAAAATAGGCGAGACATTTCAGCGTGTACACTCTTTTTTAGGATTGCTAGTTTTCCTGTCAAAGGTTGGAAGTTCACTCAAGGTACTCCAGTTCCTTAACGATGATATGAGACCCAAACTTTCATTTATTTGTTCATTCTCAATAACTTCACTCTTTAAGATTTAATTTTCAATTGTCATTTATGCTGTATATCTAGCATGTCACGAATAAATGATGCATTAAGAATCTATGAGGATATTTTTTTACAAAGTAATTTTAAAACATGAAAATGGCTGATAGTAATGACTATCAGCTTGGTTTAATGAGATGATTCACATGAACATATATTTCAATTGATTTGATTTTACCATATTTATCCATTAAATACTAGTAAATGTACTTTTTAAACTAAAAGTATAATAACTGGACAAAATATAAAGCATTAACGAAATAAATTCTATAAAACTTATTTAAAACACTTCCATATAAACTGGGAAAAACCACATTTTCTTGATTTTTTTTTACAGTTATGTTCATTCATATTTTACTGGAAATTTTTGAGTGTATCTCATTAGCCAAATGAGACATTTGATCATTTGCGATAGTATAATGTTAGAATATGTCATGACAGTTAACTGAATAATTTCTTATAAATTAAAATAAGGAGATCTGGTATGATTGCCAATGACACAACTATCCATCAGAGGCCAAAGGACAAGGTTGTAAATATCTTTAGGCGAACCCATAGCATATAGTAAGGTCTAACAGTTCCCGACATCACAAAATATTTATCAATTCAGAAGAGAAAACCAACGGCCTGATTTTGTATAAAACACGTTTCTTTCGAAGGTAAAATATTTCATCATATTTGGCGATAGGTACATTTTCTTGGTATTGTAGTCAAAATCAAGAGAAAACTTGTATTCCAAAAATTTTTATGTATTTAATATTTTCTTATAGCTTGACATTTTCTATTTTTTTCAATTTTAAGTTATTATAAAAAAACAAATTTTAAAGAATGACCTTCTTCTAATCACATATTACAACAGTACATGTTTGCAATCTTTTCTTGAAATGGTTGCGAACTGCATTTTAGCAAGGTCTTGTCAATTTCTGGAAGCAGTCTACATGTGGAATTAAAATTGTACATTTCTTTTTTTATATTGCATCGAGAACACTATCAGCTGTCTTTATCTAACGAATAATTGAAACAGAGGGATATTTCGTGCAATGACGATTTCATTTCCACTTTCTGGGGTTTGCAGTTTATGAATGGAAGATAAGTTACATTTTTGTACGACAGCAACAAATTTTGCGGTCGTATATTGGTATCACGTCATCGTCGTTGTCGTCGTCCGAAGATATTTGGTTTCCGGACAATAACTTTAGTACAAGTAAATAGAAATCTATGAAAACACAAGGTTTATAAACACAAATGGAAGGTTTATGGTCCTAACAGTTAAGGAATAAGGGGCCAAAAAGGGCCCAAATAAGCATTTTTCTAGTTTCCAGACAATAACTGGTGGAACGGTGTATGAATCTCTCTGAAATTATACCACAAGTTTCCATACCATAAAGGGATGGTTAGGATTGACTTTGGGGGGTTAGAGCTCAAACCGTTTAGGAATTAGGGGGCAAAAAAGGGTGGAAAACAAAGGTTTCCTGGTTAATGTACAATTTAAATAGTGTAAGGGAGGTAATCCAAACACATTTAAAGTACAATGTTGTTTATGTTTGGATTACCTCCCTTACACAGCTTCAAAATTATGCATAAAGAAGTTTTGTATTGTCTTTAGGTGATTAGCTGTCAATTAATTCTTAGAAGTTACTATTAAAGGAATATTAATTTTAGCAATGATTATGTATGTCATTTTCTATTTTAAGACTTTTTATGATGTATTTAAATTGGTAATTATGGTTTCAAATTCCATTGGAAATTTGAATTGAGATTATGACCATATCTTGAGGGAAAGAATTTTTTTTTGGAAAAAGGGAGGGGGAGGTGAAAAAAGAATTGAGGGGGAGAGGGGGTAAAAAAGAAATTGTGGGGGGCATTTTTTTTTTTCATTTCATATTTCAGAAATGAAAAAGAAAATTTCTTCAAATAATTTTCTTTTGGCCAAAAAAAGGGGGAGGGTCAATACGCAACAGCATAGTGTATTTTTCAAAAGCAAAACAAAAGGGGGGGGGGGTTAAATTTTTTTCTTTTTTTTGGGGGGGGGGGGGTCAATCTGCAACAGCATAGTGTATTGGACAAAAGCAAAAAAATTAATATAAATTCAAATCAACCAATTCTACTACAGTTATTCTGTGTCAGAAACCTATTAGGTGTCAAATATTAATTACAATCCAATTCAGACCTGTATCAAGCGCGAATATTGTGTCCATTTTTGCCCCAACTGTTCAGGGTTGGACCTCTACGGTCGTATCCAGCTGCGCTCAGCGAAGCATTTTATTTGTTAATATTTTCATAAATTTACACAAACATAATTGTAATTTTTAGCAGCAGTATAAAAACAATATTATGTCAATGTAGGAAAAATATACACTTTTTTTGGATTCAGCACGATATTGAAGTGGTAAACCTCCCCTTCCCCAGTAAACCTCATACAAAAAAAGAAGATATTTTTCTGACATTGACCTGTCACTTGTGTCACAATTACATATTTTTCAGACAGATCAATGTTTTGGAAAAGTATTACAAATATTACTAGTTAATGGGGTACCCAACACTTTGACTAAAATAGATTTGGCTCGTTTAATTTTCATAAAATTTAGACAACATATCTATTTTGACCTGTTGACAAACATAAAAAATTCAAGAAGTTTGAACCACACAATTTACAGGAATAATTTTATTGGATATATAGCAGTTTGACAAACACTAATTTTGATCATTATAAAGAAGCTTGATTTTTCTTTACAAATTGTAGGTGATGAAAACGTTCAGAGCTGATTTTTAAAGAGTTAACTCCCTTAGGTGTTCTGTACCCCCTTAATATAGTATATGACTTTTATATCTTGAATTAAATGCAAAAAAAAATTTCAAAAATGTATAATGGAAAAAAGAACACATTCAAAATTTCTCTTTTTTACAACGTCCACAACATGAACAGTTACATTTACATTTATAAACATTTGGATCAAAGTTAGGAAGTATTGGAATATATTTCAACCATGTTACATTTTTCAGTAATTTTGAAATAGAAAGTATTTCATAAACTGTCACATCTTCTTCATAATCACAATCAGAAATTTCTTCTACATCTTGATTAGAAGTATCCCACTCGGCTAAACCTCGCTCTAATTTTGACCCTGAAAGAGAGTAACATAATTTAAATATGCAAACAAATGATATTTGACAAAAAAAAACACAAAAGAAAATATAAGACTATATTAAAGGTTCGAAAACTCTATGAATATCAAGGTTTTTTTTCACTATGTGTAAGCCATCCTTGCATTTTTAGCTTATCTTTTGTATATTATCGTATATATTTGTAAAATGAATTGTGATAGGTCACATATGAGTTTTGTTTTGGTCTGAGATTGCTAGAACACAAAGTAGTCTCAGTTCTTGTGGACAACCGTTTGGACAACCGTTTAACTTATACAAGTACTCATTTGTTTGAATGATTGGGTATCAAAGGGTTGTTATTATTTTATACTGCATTGGCAAGTATAATAAATTTCATGTTATCATTTCAGTTTCAATAGCATTATTTGAAATGTCTGTTTGTTTTGTTCACACATTGTTGTCAATATAATGAAATAATATGCGACTGTCATACAAGTGAGAGGTTTAGCTAGCTATAAAACCAGGTTTAATCTATCATTTTCTACATAAGGCAATGCCTGTACCAAGTCAGGAATATGACAGTTGTTTTCCATTCGTTTGAGCTTTTGATTTTGCCATTTAATTAAGGACTTTCCGTTTTTAATTTTCCATGGAGTTCGGTATTTTTGTTATTTTACATACTATAAAACAAATGGGAAATTACTACGGGTATTTTCTCGGTCATTCATGGAACACATTTCTCTGGGTGACTGACAGATTAACATGAGCGATTCGCATACGGGGACCCTTTAGATTTTAATATTGCGCTAAATTACCTGAAATTGTATTATCTAAGAAGAAAGCGACAAATCCACCCATCATTGGATTTGATAGAATAGTTTGTAGCAGACTATCTAGGTCTGGTAGGCCTACAAAAATGGAAGTAATTTGTATTATCAGTAGTATAACCATAACAAGTTTATAATAATTATGATGACCTCATATTGCATTATTGTAGTATTTCACCTTCAGATAGTTAGTAATTGACTTATTTTGTCAACGCTGTAAGTGGTTTTGATGAGGCTGTTCATATCTTGTAGCACTTCAACTTGTGATTTAATGCTAAAAGTTTCCACTTGAATTATGTATTCTTAGGATAGATTTTGGATATCAAATTGCAGTGGATGGGACTGAAGACATCGCTGTGTATCGATATACTAAGAGTATTACTTATTTTGGAGTAAAAATGGTCAAAATTCACAATAACGGAAAACAACTCAGTAACTAATTCAATTAAAAAAAAATCGAATCGCGAGAAAATGTTTGAAAGCTTAAGATGCTGTGTATCTATTGGTTTGATTATTTTTATAGTGTATACTAGTTTTTCGTTTATTGTTTTTATCGTAAATCAGACAGTAAGTTTTCTCTTTTTAAATGTTTTACACTTTATCATCAAGAGAGGTCTTGTACAGTTAACATCCTCAATTGTTAATAGCCGTACGGTTACATTCTCTTCCTTTGATCTCTGATTGGTAATTTTCTCATTGGTAATCAAACGACATCTTATTATTTTTTGTATGTATCTGAACTATTTGATAAACGTACTTTATGACAAGACTTGGAAAAGTTGCATCAATGGTAAAAAAAAAGTATTCATTTAACGCATACAATCTATTTTATCAGCAATCAAAGCCGGGCTCCAAAGTTATTGTGAAACTGCCTATTCTAGAGGTGGCGTGAATCAGATGTGGATACTAAAAAATTCCAAAGATCTTTTAGAGTACATACAATCTAAGACTCTCATCTTGCAATAGTATTAAAACATTTGACTTTTCTACACTTTACACAAGTATTCCCCATTCCAAACTAAAGGACAAATTGAAAGAGTTGGTATTACTTTGTTTCATTAAAAAGAATGGCGAACGTAGATACAAGTATCTCGTCTTGGGGAGGGATAAATCCTACTTTGTAAAGAATCACTCTGATTCAAACAAAAATTCTCTGAAACTGACATTATGAAGATGCTTGATTTCTTGATTGACAACATATTTGTTACGTTTGGAGGACGTGTTTTTCAACAGACTGTCGGAATTCCAATGGGAACCAATTGTGCCCCTCTTCTTGCCGACTTGTTTCTTTATTATTATGAGGCTGACTTCATACAGGAGCTTCTTAGGAAAGAGATAAGAAGCAATATCCTTTAACTCTACGTTCCGCTATATAGATGATGTTCTCTCACTAAATAATCCAAAATTTGGTGACTATGTTGAACGAATCTATCCCATCGAACTAGAGATAAAGGATACTACAGATACAGTTAAGTCTGCCTCATATCTTGACTTACATCTAGAAATTGACAATGAGGGTCGGTTGAAAACAAAACTTTACGACAAAAGAGATGATTTCAGATTCCCAATTGTGAACTTTCCATTTCTATGTAGCAACATTCCAGCAGCGCCTGCATACGGAGTATATATCTCCCAATTGATACGATATTCCCGGGCTTGTGTTTCCTATCATGATTTCCTTGATAGAGGATTGCTGCTCACAAGGAAGCTATTAAGCCAAGAGTTCCAAATGGTGAAGTTGAAATCATCCCTTCGTAAATTTTACGGACGCCATCACGAGTTGGTTGACCGTTATGGAATGACCGTTTCACAGATGATATCGGATATGTTCCTTATGTCGTAACTACAATACCCTTCCCTTTTCACGAATGTGACTTACCGAATTAGACTATTTACCGGATTTGTAATAACATAAGCAACACGACGGGTGCCACATGTGGAGCAGGATCTGCTTACCCTTCCGGAGCACCTGAGATCACCCCCAGTTTATGGTGGGGTTCGTGTTGCTTAGTCTTTAGTTTTCTATGTTGTGTCATCTGTACTATTATTTGTCTGTTTGTCTTTTTATTTTTGGCCATGACGTTGTCAGTTTGTTTTCGATCTATGAGTTTGACTGTCCCTCTGATATCTTTCGTCCCTCTTTTACACAATACCACATTGAATAATATATCAAGACATTTACTGGAAAACTTGACATGTTAATGACCGGTAAATTGAATTACAAATAAACTCATAATAGATACCAGAATTTACAATTTTATACAATAAAAAATATTACCAGTTGAAAGTGACTCTGGATGTTTCTTTGTCCAATTTGGAACCATTAAGCCAATTAACAAAGATATTCCAATGACAGCTAAATTTCTAGAGGAATTTAAGTCTATATACTGGAGGTTTGACATTACAAGTCCAAGAAATGTTCCAAATCCAACAACAGATATACCTCCAATGACTGGGTCAGGTATAGTAACAAAAACAGCAGAAAATTTTCCTAACACAGAAAACACTATCAAGATAATTGCGAAAACTTGATAAACTCTTCTACTAGCAACCTATAATAAAGCATACCAAAATGCAAACTTTTTTACTGTATTATTAAGCATTAGCAACATCGAAGGCCTCATTTTGGAGAGCTATATAATGTATTACTAGTATGACAAAAACTTCAATGTCACTTAGAATTTTAATTATTCAACTTTATATTTTATATTTTGAAACCAAAATGACATTAGTGAAAAAAATGAATCATTTTACATTTTTACTAACAATAATTAATATATACCTATCATTTACTGCAACCAAAAGTTCATTGATCATTTATGAATGTTTGTGAGTTCTGATTTTTTCAAAGATTTAATTTTACAGTATCTTACGTACCTTTGTCATTCCAATGGTACCAATATTTCCACCATATGTTGTTGTAGCATGTCCTGCTCCAAAAAATCCAGCTATCATACTCATGAAGCCCTCAAATGCTATCCCACGATTCACTGCATGAAGTGGTGGTGGAGGAACATGGGACATTTTTGCACATGCGTAGTAATCGGCTATCGAGTCTATAATTGAAGTCAGTGTTGCAGTAACAAATGCCACAAACACACCACCATCAAAACCAATTGATCCAAATTGACCTAGGTTGAGAAAAGTTCGACATTTTAACGCCTTCGTGTGTATTTGACAGAAGGAAAATAAAACAATACACTTTCATTGTTTCAGTACATTTTAAAATAGAGGTCAAATATACTAAGATACTGACAGTTTTTCCTAAATATCAATACAAAAGAAGGATAAATAGTTCCCGCAAGAATGTAGACTGTTTTACACTAGTCATTTTTGGGACCCTTTATAGCTTGCTGTTCGGTGTAACCAAGGCTCCATGTTCATGGCCGTACTTTGACCTATAATGGTTTACTTTTCAAATTGTGACTTGGATGGAGAGTTGTCTCATTGGCAATCATACCACATCTTCTTATATCTATGTATGTCGAAAAACACATCCACAAAATTTGGTCGTATTCCATTTTTTTGTGCATATTTAGAATGTCAAAACATTAAAGGATTGTTGATGTGTCACATTTGCATTTTCTTATTTTTCTAGTATCATTATTATAGTCATGCATCACATACATGGATCATGACGAGATCGATTCGAATAAACAAGGTTATTTATACATAAAAATATTTCACAAGAAAGTTCAACAATGTTTTTATACAAGAATTTGGAATAACCAATGTACTGAATGTACCTGGTATATTCTGTTTATTTGGTGGGAAAAACGCTTGTAACGATCCCAATTTGAACAATTTGAGCATGTTTTGTTATTACAGTTCATTCCTGAACTATAACAAGCAAGGGTCATTTATTGTTGCATTGATTTATTCGAAGTGAAATGTTTATTAGTATCTGGTCACTGATTCATTGAATCATGTTTATCATGCAAATTACAGAAAATATCATTTTTAATGGAGGTTACTTAGAATTGTAATATTGTTAACCTGTCTCTGCTACATATTCATCACCCGATTTCTAGGAGATTACGTTAGAAGAGTAATTAATTCAATAATCTTTTTTATACTTTTTTCACCTCTAACTTCACCACAACTTCGTATTTTTTTAATGAATATAAACATTCAAAATTGTGGCTTGTTTCTATTCAAGAATTATATGCCATAACTATTGTTGATGTAATAAATCTAAGTACACTGTACGGGTCTGCCCTAACCTGGATATGGGACATAGAACCATGGTGTTTTTTTTATGGTAGCAATACCATAGTCTGCCCTGGCTTTATACTGTTCACTGTTCGGATCATCCGAGATAGAATCGGTACTAGTCATGATCCCAGATACTGTCCAACCAATCATCATTGACAGAAGAATCTGAATACATAAAATGAATAAGTAATAACGCATTTTTATTGTTTCCAAATTTAAGGATATCATGTCTAAGTAATTTCCATTTCAAAGTCAATGCTTTTACAACCCCTTAAATTTAAAAAAGTAAGATTTGATTCTTACAGTTACAGTTTCACATTAAAACAATGAAATTACGAGTTATCAAAAATTTTGTTTGTTTGATATTGTAGTCATGGAGACAACGTAGATTCATGGATGCTGTATTTCATTGGGAAATAAAACAATACTTTAGAGGACCACGTGATTATTTTCTCACTATGAAATGTAATTATATACGATTGAAACTTAACAAACAAAACAAAAGCTTACAGATTTTCCTTTTATACAAACTTGTATTTACACGGCTTCTGCGAAATTTAAACTCCTCGCCGGTCTCGTTGTAGCGTACTTGCCTCTAATGTGCAAGGTCCTGGGTTCGATCAACGGACGGTACCGGTCAAACCAAAGACTAGAATATTTATATTCGCCGCTTCCCTGCTAATTCCGCAGCATTAAGGAATAAGAGCAAAGTCCCGATGGCTCAGAGTCAGAATGATGTTACTATGTGAACTAACAGTACACGTTATAAACCCTACGATGTATGTCGGTCTAGTACAAAGTATGGTTCATATTTAAATCACATTAACATTGTCTCGTTCTGATATGCACTTAACGGTTGCCACAGGACGTTAAACGTAAATCCATCATCATTTCCGATAGTTTTTCTTTAAAAATTCTCTTTGTGAAATTGCTGCTGGGAACGTATTAGAGGGAGGGGTTAAGGACGCGTATATAATTACACGTTTCATCATCCATTGATTAATCATGACTTACAGCTAACACTTGTTGTAACGGGAATCTTATGATGTGACAACCTTGTGATCTAGACCATACTGGTAATGGCATGGCCCATCCTCCTAGATATACCGCTAATATGATACCTATAGCTGCCGTTCTGCAAATACATGATAACTAAATTCAAAATATTACGTTTATAAGATTCTCGACGACAACTAACTAACGTCTCTTTATCTTTCTGTGTCATTGCAGCTTGTAAGTCAGGAAATATTTATAAAGTTGAGAGACTAAAACAAGATCTGATTCTAATTTATTCATCTTAAAGTGAGCATGAATGAGTATACTGTAATACTACAATACACTTCCTTAACAATTAAAAGTAAAAAAATGTTTAGACAACAATGAACAAACGTTTATTAATGCCATCAAAAAAAAGAATATCATTTTGTTGAAAAGCTGTTTTCTCCGTTGTGATCCGTGGCAGTGAAAAATATCTATAAGGTTTCAGCAGCACCACTTACATGGCTGATATGCCCCAATGAGAATCGCAGAGACCTGTGACAATTGTGTAGAATTCTATTCCAATAAGAAGCAATGTTGGAATAACTGTTATTGGACCTATAAATTTTAACAGTAATCCGACCAGTCCCGTCAATCCTATTAAACAATGTAACAATCCTGCAAATATAAGACTTCCTTGGAGCTGCAAATACAATATGTAATGGTTGATTAAATTATGTTAATGACACTCAACAGCTGCATCATATTATATAATTATGTAAAACACCATGTGTACTTTAGAAAAGTTATTTATAGTATACCTAAACAAATAAACTAATTAATTGATGCATTAATTAATTATGAATGGTCAAAATCTAAATAAAAAATAAAGAAATACATCCGTAATTAATATTCGACAGAAAATGAGGAAATTGAACAGTTAAATATATCACGAAATCTCTATCTGAACATTAGTTTTGACCGGTTTTTTTTTTAATTATTTGAAATATCAATTTTGTATGTGACTTTTGTCTAAAATATCAGTTTACAACAAAAACAGATAATTCCATATTACCGTCTGTAATCTTGGGTATATGTAATCTGAGCGTAACCTTTCAAGATCAAATGTCTCATTCCCCATTGTAAACAACCTCTCTGTGTAAAGGAAAAATGTGATATACGTTATATATAAGATGTTTACATTGGATTTTTTTATAAATAATTGGAACATTTCTGTGAATCGATTGAAATCTACAAGGAAGTACAGTAACTCATATTTCAATGTTAAAGGTCATTTATATCATTATCATCAGTTTTGATTCATGTAGCTTGGCTTTTGTTTGAGTAACATCGATAGTATTGTAAGTTTAGTTTTGCTTTACATTGTTGCTCTTCCATTGGCTATTTTGCATTGAATTCACATTTAGTATTACTGATTCATTCCTGTGCTGACATGAAATAACATTGATAATTTAAATATTTCAAATTGTAATTTACTATTAGCCAAATGTTAAATTATATGAAACACTAAGATTTTGTTTCCCGAGGAATAGATGGCCTGATCAAGATTTGGCACAATTCTTTTTTATTTTTTTATTTTTCAATGCCCTCCATGTCATTATTTAAATTAGCTTTCCAACTGTTTTGATTTGATAGTCACTGATGATTTTTATGCAGACGAAACATTGATAAGGTAATTTCGTTTTACTGTGAATAAAAAAAGGGACGGAAGATACCGAGGGAACATTAAAAACTCCTAAGTCGAAGAGAAACTGACAACGAAATAAAAAAAAGACGAGAGGACAAGTCCACAAAACACGGTAAAGAATACTAAAGACTGAGAAACACATTGCTTAGCAGTAACACCATCTGCCACATCGTATGGCGTTTACATACTTCAATAGATTCATTACGCTCGTGCATCTTCCCACTATTCCGACTTCATTAACAGGAGGCGTGCTCCTTAAACAAAAACTGCTCCAACAGAGTTATGAGAAAAAGAACGACCGAAATCTACACTACATAAGTTTTATGGTCACCATCAAGAATTAGTTAACCGATACGACATGTCTGTGTCTAAACTCACTAAGGACATGTTTTTGCATTCTTCGATCTTTTAAAAATACTAGAATAGTCTCTAATCTGTAATTTTACCGATTGTGTAAAAACTCACCAAAGATACCAGTCTCGTTAATTTAGTACATCAGACGCGCGCTTGGTAGACATACAACACACCAGTGGCACTCAAATCGAAGATGTTTGAAGGCCAACATCAATTACAAAGTTGAAACGCATTAAAAACTAAAGATTCCAAAAGATTGTGTCAAAAACTGCAATATATGCTTGAGAGTAGAAATCCTAGTGTTTCGAATAATTCAATAATGTATTAACAGTAAATTTACAGAAAACGAACAAATCAATGCTATTTCATGTCTTCACAAAAGTGGTGACTACTGGGCTGGTGATACCCTCGGAGACATAAAGCCTACTAACAGTGACATCAACTCAGTGTTTGCAAAATTATCATGTCTATTCCCTTGACATCTCTAAAACAATTACAATTTACCTGTGCTATTATTGCCTACAGCATCTATTGGACACGCCCACTCGGGTAGTGATGCTAGTGCTAAAATGGGTATAACATATGCTGGAGTAGGACCTTGGAAAACTGGTAATCTGTAATTAATGATTTAATTTATTTATGATACCTGAAATAGCTAATATATATAAATGCATATACTGCAGTTGTAGATACTGCTTGAGAAAATTGTGTATCTTGTAAGCTAATTACTATTTTAACTTTTTATAATGACTTGCTGTAGAAAGGGATTATTTTTTTGTGAGTTTAACTACAATAGAGCTCCTTTTGTTGAGTCAAAGGATGTAAATATGTAAACAATTACTGATCACCGCACTGTCATCAATAATTAGCAAACATAATACTGTATTGTAAGCTTTAAAAGGTTTAGACTAGATAAGATGTGAAAATATTTAAGTCGGAAAACCAACGACCGGATGTATGCTAAAAACAATAAAACCAAATACAAATATGACAGTGTATGAAATGTGTCTGTATTTATCAGGTCAATGAGTGCTCAACTCTCCATAAATTCGAGGGACTGGTGCAGGAGCACAACACAAGAAAAAACCATAAAAATTATTTATGTGCAGCTATGTATATGAAAGAGAGTTAATTTTGTAAAAATCATACATTTGATTTGAGTGAACGATGGAAATTTACAAACCTGCCCCTCACATAACTCCTCATCAGTCAAATGTTTTAAATCACGATATTTCGGTTCTTTGATTAACATATTTGAAGAGAAGTGTTGTTGATAATGTTAATGTCACCAATACTAACGTGACCAGCCGGATTATATATGAACGGGGAACTAGCACATGTACAACCAGGAGTGGTATAGGTATGAGATATGATAAGAACAGACTGGTTTTTTTTTTAAGTAGAAATCTATTTTTGTATAATTGGCAAAAGGTCGCCAATGAAAACATCATGAAGAGAAGGTGATGTAAAATGACGATGATTTTGGCTGGTAGCAACTCGAGGAGCAGAGTTTAAAATAGTCATCATTTTCACCGAGCTGCAGGAAGGGCTAGATAGAACCTATTTACCATCAATTTTGTCATTGAAAACAGAATCACTACTTAAGCTCCACCGCCTAATATCTTTGTTCCAAGCTATACCTTATCCTATATTTATCTGATTCTCTTACCTTGAAAACTTGGCAAACGTTTTTTGTTCGACATGTTGAATAAGTGAATTTTGTTTATACTGATGTCGAATGTAATCAGAACAGTAGAACGAATGTAATCGGAACAGAAGAACGAATGTAATCGGAACAGTAGTACGAATGTTAACAGAATAGTTGTACGAATGTAATCGGAACAGAAGAACGAATGTAATCGGAACAGTAGTACGAATGTAATCGGAACAGTAGTTCAAATGTAAACAGAACAGTTGTACGAATGTAATCGGAACAGTAGTACGAATGTAATCGGAACAGTAGTACAAATGTAATCGAAACGGCAGTACGAATGTAATCGGAACAGCAGTACGAATGTAAACAGAACAGTAGTACGAATGTAAACAGAACAGTAGTACAAATGTAAACAGAACAGTAGTACGAATGTAATCAGAACAGTAGTACGAATGTAAACAGAACAGTTGTACGAATGTAATCGGAACAGTAGTACGAATATAATCGGAACAGTAGTACGAATGTAATCAGAACAGTAGTACGAATGTAAACAGAACAGTTGTACGAATGTTATCGGAACAGTAGTACGAATGTAATCGGAACAGTAGTACAAATGTTAACAGAACAGTAGTACAAATGTTATCTGAACAGTAGTACGAATGTAATCGGAACAGTAGTATTTCGCACCTTCATAATCAGCATTCATAGCAATCCCACCTGGAATGTGTTTTTATATTTTAATTACCTCACTCCAAACGTTACTTGCAGGAAAGTTGTAATTCCTGATAAGAAAATTGTAGTAGCCAATAGTTTCGCCTTCAAAACTTCATCCTCTTCGCCACAGACCGATCCAGATACGAGAACTGCTGTTATAACACAACCAGGAAGGGACATCAAAGTTTGCTGAATTAATAGAATGCATTCAATAAAAGATAAACGATATGAAATAAATCATAATCAGAAACAGGAATTGATTCTTTTGTGTGTGTTTTTTTGTTTTCCAACGTATTGTCCAACATTCCGAAGAACATCAGTTTGGGTGGATGTGATCTATATTACATTAATAAACGTACATTATTAATCTTTTATATCGCTTAACTATGAGTAAATTGTTTATCAAACGGAAATTAGCAAAACAAGTGATAAATCCTTTTAATTATTTTGAAAGTTGAAAAGAATATTGTAGACAACATAATTTATATAATAGTACATCGATGAAAATTTTCCAAATATAGTTGGAGCTAGTGATAAATTGATACTATAAAACTTCTTCAAAGATGATGTATTATAAATGAAGATGATAAGCTATTAGAATTAACTATTAACTAGAAAACAAATAGCACAAGTCAAAACACGTAGTAGAATGTATTTCTAATGATCAGCTTGCACTTAATCCTGATTAGATTACCTGCACAGCAAAACATAAAGTTAGTAAAATCGGTGGACCATCACTGACTTTGTACACCAGTTTCCAAGACTCGTCAACTGTTTCTACATTCTTTTCTGGGTCTTTTTCTTCGTCAATTTCTTTAAGCTTTGAAAGATACAATCCAGCATCTGATGGTCGTGAGGACGAGACAGATGTTCGTTTAGAAGGCAACTCAATGGGGATCGTCGATGATATAGACCCATTTCGTAGCATGAAAACTGGATTCTGTAAACAAAATTAAACATTTAAGACTCAGAGATCTTGCGGTTCTCAATGCTCGTCAACTTTTTACTTTATTTGCCTCTTTTAACTTTTTTGATTCGAGCGTCACTGCGTCTGGCACAAAAAATTTTAATTGTATCAATGATGAGTTTATGTAATACACTTTTTTTAATCCTTTTAATTTTAAGCCCTGCGAGGTTCTCCGAACAATATTTCTGATTATATTTTGTTGTTGGTGGTGGTGGTTGTGGTCAAAATGTTAGAGGACTATTTTGTGATATTAACTTCATTATTAATTACGCCATATATGACATACCGGTATAATACTACTGAAATCGAATGGTTAGTATAATACACTATATGAATAACACACGAGAGGGTGATAAAGCAGATTGTTAGAAAGATATTGTGACCCGAGTCAAAACCGATGTAGTTCATGGTTTTTCGACGGTTAAACACAATCCCCGTGATATAGGTGTATACTCTTATTTTTATTACCATATTCTTAATTATGGCGTATTAATACTCGGGACAACTTCTCTTATGCTTACTTCCCCACTTTCTCTGTTCCGTTTTATCTTTTTTTGAATTGTTTTATCGAAGTTATTTTGCAGTCTATCCGAATTATAAGCTCTATTTACATATATTCTGCTCCGAGGTGTAACCATCGCATCCAGAGTATAAGGCAGCATTCATTCATCTGAACAGGTTTGCTTTCAACTACGAGCATTTCTTACGTCTCCGATTTATACCACATTTTGTTATTTCAAACATATGACCAACTGCTGCTTTTTGAAAGGCTGAATTTATGTGATGATTTATAAGTCGTATTTTTGTACAAGATTATATGATGGAACAATTCTATTCTTAAATTAATTTTTAAAGACACTAGACTCGTTACCATTTGAATTTCAACATTAAAAAATTATTTTTTGAAACAGCCTATTGAAGGAAAGGTAGTTTATTTTGCGTTCTTTAGTATTAGCTCAAATTCAAATGTTAAGTTAACATTTTCAAATATAAGGATAACATATACTCCAAGCAAACTTTCCAGCACAAACAAAGTTTTAACAAACGCCATAACAATTATGACAACTAATATACTCTTTGAATTTGTTTTTGTCCCGGCTGATAAGGCTGCCAATATTATCATTATTGTTTGACGTAAATTTTACATAGAGGTTCTGCAAAAGGAAATCATCACGAATTCACCTACATTCCAACTGACTCCATTTTCGGAAAATGACATCTGTAATAATTGTAACAATGTCAATTGGACCTGCTTTGATACGATAACTGCACTTGAATTTTTACTAGATAACATTTGTGTTCGCTATGGAGATTCCGTATATCGTCAAGTTATCGGAATTCTTATACGTTCAGGTATTTCACGTCCAATCTTTTATGGTAATATTCTATACAGAGGATAAAAATGTCTTCATTCACCTCAAAAGCTAACCAAACCTCTAAACAGACAAACACTCATAGGGTATTTGCATCGGAAATAAACACATTTATTCTAAAACCAGTTGTTGGCATGATACCGGTTATGTTCTTCTCATATATTTTATGATGCTATAATACTAAACCACTAACGGGAGGGATTGTGCTTGATTTTCATATGATGAAGACATAATCTTTCAATCAGTTTAATTGAGGTCTGGGACTGGCATGTCAGTAACTGCTAGTAGTCCTTTGTTAATTTATGTATCATTGTCATTTTACTTAGTTTCTTCTGTTACCTATTCTGACAGCGGACTCTGACTTCTTTTGAGCTGAGTTTTACTGTGCGTATTGCCGTGTGTTTGTTTATTCTACATTTGCTAGAGGTATAGGGGGAGGGTTGAGATCTCACAAAACATGTTCAACCCGCCGCATTTTTGCACCTGTCCCAAGTCAGGTGCCTCTGGCCTTTGTTAGTGTTGTATGTTTTTTTTTAATTTTAGTTCATTTACATGTTTCGGAGTTTAGTGTGACGTCCATTTTCACTGAACTAGTACATATTTTTGTTTAGGGGCCAGCTGAAGCCCGCCTCCGGGTGCGGGATTTCCTCGCTGTATTGAAAACCCATTGGTCTTGGGCTGTTTTCTGCACTTTGGTCGGGTTGTTGTCTCTTTGACACATTCCCCATTTACAACCTCAATTTTATTATATATAAAATAAGGAGATGCGTTATGATTGCCAATGAGACAACTAGCCCTCAGAGTCCAAATGGATGTAAGCGATTATAGGTCACTATATGCCTTCTTCGTCGTTTTAATTTAAATCATCACGTATAAGCAAACACACTTAATTGTAAATCTCCATAAAAATGTAATGTGTCATTATAGACAGTCATATCTTAAATTATAAATTATTCACAATAAACTTTACAACTTGATGGGTTTTAATACTGAAATATAGATTATGGCATGTCATAATACTTGTCTTGGAATATGTTGTGCTGTCACTTTCCCCTCAAGTTGTTTTTAACTGCACCATAGGTAATTCTTCAACCTCGACATTTCTAATAAGAATTTGGTGCATTGTCAATAAATACTAAGTATTATAGTTTATATGCCTATATATATATATTATTAACTCAATTTATATTTCATGTTTGAATTTTTTTTTCTTGTGTATTGTCTATATTGCAATTGTCTAATATAAATCACTGTACTGATTATGGGTCCGTGTATATTTGCGTCCATTCGTTTTTCATTTTGAAATATCAAAAACAAAAAACAAAAAACGAGAGTGTTTTCATTTTTCGTTTTTGATTTCTCAAAAACCAAAACGAAAAACAAAAGTGTTTTCATTTTTCGTTTTTGATTTCTCTAAAACCAAAACGGAAAACGAAAGTGTTTTCATTTTTTGTTTTTGATTTCTCTAAAACCAAAATGAAAATCAAAAGTGTTTCCGTTTTTCGTTTTTGATTTCACTAAACAAGAATTTTGTATTTAATTTTAATTATTTCTCGTTTTATAATGTACAATGTTTTCCTTTCTTGTTTCACGGTCATTGACCATAGTAAATAATGCCAATGTAAACACCCCGGTGTTCTTTCAACATAATGTAGACAAAATAGACCGCCTGACTTATGAATTGAACTACGGTGGTAAATGAATCAAAGCCTTTCAAATTACCTTGTTTATATCTTTAATAAAAAATAAATTATTATATTTAAATATCAAACGAATCATAAATCTAAATTGTACAATATAATATTATAGAAAGATGGTACAAATAAATAGATTGATTACAACATCATATTAACAAGGGAGGTTACTACTTTTTAAAACTTATAAGAAAACTACCCCGGTCGTTAAAGTATACATGCACAGTCACTGTGGTTATCAGATCTTTAATCGACGATAATGTCGACGGATGCAAAAGACTTTATCAATCTGAACAATAAGGGTGCGTGATCTTTACAATTGCATTTTACTGAATCTAAAAGTCTAGCCTAAAGCTAAATGTAACTTATCTAGTTCATACAATCGAAATAAAAGTAGTTATGATATCATCCACAATACTCTTACATAATACAAAATATAGGAAACATTAACCGACATAAAAATAGGTTCAAAGAACATTGCATTACTTTTTTAAAATCATGAAATTGTCTGCATATTTCATATTGCAACTCTTATATATGGGATTTGATATGTGGTCGTATTTAGAAACAACTTTGCACAATTCGAAAAGTAGACCCATTAAAAAAAAGCATTCCTAATACAATATTAAAATCGTCTTATAATAAATACGAGTGATAACTAGATTTTAGACATTAATTATATATACATTAACCCCATTTAGAACGTAATGATACAAGATGAGTCTGTTAGTATACAAAGAATTGAATTATTCATTTTCCCTCATAAAATCAGTGGCTCTTCATATACTTTTTGCTGACCCCGGGATATCAAAGAAGGGGGTATTATAAGAGCTATAATACTTGAAATGACAAAATAGTTTATGCATTCAAGCCTTTAAAAATTATATTAATTGTATTAATATATGAACAGGCTGATATAATCTGGACATTTATGTGCAAGAAGGTCACTTGTCAAATATACACATGTCTAAATTGACATATTTGACCTACAATAGATATGAGCAACATCCTTAAACAAAAATATAGTTTACACGCGTTTGCTTCTTTGAAAAATACATCTTGTAGCAAAATATTTTTTTTTTTTGGTAAAGCTGTTGCTCGTTTAAATAAATGTATTAAAGGCTGAATCTCAAAAATAGGCCATTTTGACATTTTTTGCAGTTTTCCACAAAATGCAAAAATTTGAAGCCCTAAAACAAATGCATCGACATGAAAAATGTGAAACAATTCAAACGAGAAACCTAACGGCCTACTTTATAAAAAAAAAACACAAAAATGACAGACATGAACCCAACGACAATCATTGAACTACAGGTTCCCGACTTCCTGACTTGGGACAGACATAAAGTAGTGGCAGGGTTAAATATGTTTGTGAGCGCTCATCCCTCCCCCAATCTGGGACAGTGGTGTAACAGCACAAAATAAGAACAAACTGTAACTAGAGGCTCTAAAGAGCCTGTTTTGCTCACCTAGGTCTATGTGCATCTTCAACAATGGACACTCCCCAACATTGTGGACTAGAATAGAATTCATTACAAAAATCTTGTATTGCTATTTTTTTTCTTTTTCTATTAATTGTCATTTAAGGGCAATCACTTTTATAAAGAGTCTACTAACGATTTCGGCAAATTTTGACTTATTTGCTGGTTTTGTCTTGTTGATAATTTTTTCTATTTAATGTGTCTATCTATCTATAATAGGTTACAAGATATGAGGCAGAACACTAAAAATTGGAAAAAAAAACGTCATTAAAGGGCAATAACTCCAATAAAGGGTTGTCAGACTTTATGTAGGTCTTGTCTTGCTGATCATTTTCGCTTATAAACGTTTCTTTCTATCTATTATAGTTTTTTTGATATTAGGCAAACACGCAAAAAATGATAAAAAAAAATCGTCATTCAAGGGCAATAATTCCAATCAGGAGTCGTCTGACCATTTCGACCATGTTGACCTCATTGTAGTTTTTTCTTGCTGATCACTCTTGCTGTTAAAGATTCTCTCTTTCTTTTATTATTTTCAATATAATAGTCAAAAATAGTAAAATCTCATCATTCTGAACATTCTGCAACTGTCAGATTTTATCTATTTTTAGAGGTTTTCAAAATGATAGAAAAAACTAAATTTTACCCCATGTTCTATGTTTAGCTATGTCGGCCATGTTGGTTGGCAAGCGGGGTCATCGGACACATTTTCTTAAAAACTAGATACCATTATGATGATTATGGTCATGTTTGATTAGATTTGGCCCTGTAGTTATTTTGTAAATGTTAACGACGACGACGGACGACGGACGCCAAGTGGTGAAAAAAGCTCACTTGGCCCTTTTAGCCAGGTGAGCTAAAAATCATTTGCAATTGACTTAACTCAAAAGATCGTTATAAGCCACAAAATAACTGAAATAAAAACTATAGAAACAAAGCACCGATGTAAGAGTACTGGAAGTAACTGAAAGCTAGTTAAAAGTCAATGACAACTAATAAATAAATCATGTTCTCACAGACTAAAGTATCAATCAGTATACTTCCAACGGATTTAATGTAAAGACATCATAAACAGTTTGAGAAACTCATGACCTTATGTTTTTATTTGTTTAATTTTGTTGTGGTTTGTATTTGGTCCATATATAGTTTCGTTTTGTTTTATTTGTTTTTCTCTTGTTGGGTGGGGGCGTTTATGTCGTCAATTTTGGCATGACTTTCTTAACAGGGATTCAAATGCCAAAATGCCCGTTTTTTGTATTCACGATATATTCAACACCATGCAGACACATTTGCATAAACAAATGCAAGAGTTCACTCTAAACAATTTAATAAAATATAACAGTTGCAAACGACATCTTCTGAATTACAGGCTTGTTTTCAGTATTTTCTAATTATTTCAAAAATATTTCACATTTATAACATATCCAACGCGGAGTCAGTATAGACAGATGTCACATATATCATGAACTGTCATTGAGAAAACATGTTTTATTATAATACAGAAATTAACGTATAAGGATTACTTACGATTTCGCCTTTAAATCCATCAGAGTTTTCAGCATTTTCATCCCCAGATCCTTTCGATCGTATTGAAAACCTCCTTTGTCTGACAGCTTCTAGTCCTTCAGCTATAGAAGGTCTTCTGCCATATCCACATCCAAATACTTCCATATTATTGTTTCCCTTAGTGTAACCTTTACTGTAATGGATGAGCGGAGAACGTTACAAACTAGTATAGTAATATATATATAGTGATATTTCTATCATTCCTTGGTACAGAGGGCGTGACCTTGGATATCAGTACATTATTTAACTATTTATTTTAAAATAAATTAACTGCTTCATTAATATTCTTTATCGATGTGTCTTGATTGTTTAAATTTTGTTTGTTTGTATTTTAAGAAAACAAATATATGCTTTCTATAATATTCCTGATATCAACCTCTTTCTTTTGTTGTTATTGGTGACACCACCAGTCGATTTTTTTTATTTCTAAAATGAAAAATGGTATGTATACCATACATTTTGGTACATAAATTTATTCTAGACATGTTACATCAACTCGATTAAGTCAAAAAAAGAAACATTTGAGCATTTAAGTTGGAAGTATTCGGCGATCAATTTCTTTTCACAATTGATTCGTAGACCCTCGGAGATATTCGGAAACTTAATGAATTACTGTTCATGTTGTTGAGTCGATCAAAAAAGATATGCAAAAACAGTAATAAAGACAAACAAGTCCTTTACCAAAATGAAAACAAAAACAGGCTTATTTTTGGGGCCCTTTATAGCTTGCTGTTCGGTGTGAGCCAAGGCTCCGTGTTGAAGACCGTACTTTGACATATAATGGTTTACTTTTATAAATTTTGACTTGGATGGAGAGTTGTCTCATTGGCACTCATTCCACATCTCCTTATATTTATTCTTGATGGCTGTTCCAAGCCACTAACTTGCAATATAATATTTATCTTTGTATATCTGTTTTTTTTGCGTATTACTAGTTTTGATGTAATTCAATTGAAGTAAGCCGTCAGTTGTCTCTGATTAACCATGGATTTTTATAGGCTACGTTGCAAGTTAGGCAGACCAATTTTTTATGACTGTTCCAAGCTTCTTACTTGCAGTCTCCTATTTAGAAAACGGTGCATTACATTTGCGCTCATTCCTTGTACAGGTAAACACAGGTAAATTATACATATCTATTTATTTATCTATTTACAAGTACTTCTACCGTAAGTTTAAGTCCCCTGCTTACCAACGAGAAGGTAGGAGGGAGGGGGGTTTCGAAAAGGATAAGTCCCGATTAATATGCACAAGTAAAAACATAGCAAATCTGAAGAGTAAAAGTACCGATTTCAAATGATCACTTAATACATATTTTTAAAATTCAATATGGGAAATATTTAATTTAAAATTATCAATATGTAAAAATTAATAACTATCGACATTTTTATTATGAATTAACTTTATATTTACATGTGTAACCTGTAACATGAATGCGCGCAAACATAAAAAAGTTTATCCCGAAATGCGCACAAATGTAATGCGCCAAGTGAAAATATACTGAAATTGTCAGACTAGCGCTCAAAGTTCGAAAAAAGTAAGCAGGGCTGATATGCATAAAACTACTTAAGTTAAGATTTGTTCCGAACGGACGGCTTTTTCTACATGTCGTACGATAGATAAGTACTACGATTGGATATCTTAACTTAAGTGGTTTTATGCATATCAGCCCAGTTCCTATTCAACATGTGACACCTTTCATAATATATCATAATCAAACCTAATATGAAAGTCACGAACGAGAGAATGGTTGCACACCCCCTATAGTTGTTGACAATTATGTCATTGTTATGTGGAACATAATATACTCAACACAATTATTACGTTTAATATACATGTTAATGTATTGGTGATAATTAACTTGTAAAACATGGCGACATTGATGACAGATTTATTCGTATAATATACCAGGTTGATTAATAATATTTAAATAAATCTAGCATTAAAATCCTCTTGTATATGTTCATAGCTCAATACACTTTTCGAATGTTTTATTAGAAATGATTTTCAAATAACTGTTCTTGAAATCAAATCACCCCGTGGCTAAGCAGGTTTCTATTTAGAATTGAATTGTTTGAATAATTTTCAGCTTGATGCTTAGTTAGGTTTATTAGGGCGACAATAGTTTACCGATATTTAAATGTTGTAAATCGATTAGGAGAACCAAGGTAACCAAGAAAATTTGAGGGACAGTAAAAAGGATGACTTAAATCTAAAAAAAAAATAACAGATTGATGTCTTGTATTTTCAAAAGCATTATTGAATCACTTCATATTTTAAAAATATATGTACATTTGTATAATGCTGTAAAACATTATTAAATCACTTAATTTTTAAAAATATATGTACATTTGTATGATGCCGTTACACATTACTAGTAATTAAGTAATTATTATTCTTTTAAATGTATATATAATTTTAGATGAATTCCTGTTCAATTTATTAAATCCTATGGTCTACGAATTCGTTTCAATAAATAGTATCAATATCCAATTGTATCACTATTCTTCGCCTATAAAACGTCGGAAATTGCGTGTAACGGTTTAACAGTGGTACGTCCGGAAGCGTATTAGGCCATGCGTACTTTTTGTTCAAGGGGCATTAGCTACGAGATATATCGTTCAATCATTAATTAAAGTGAATTCGTGATAAAATAGTTCGCTTTTACCAGCAAGTTTGGTTCAGTTTTGTCAAAATCAGCAAAGAAGCATCGCTAATGAATTATATATTCACTTGCAAGTGAATAATTCGACCTCATTAAATCCGTATTCATGCAAACTTCAATTGAACCCCTTAGCTAAAGATGAGTTCGCTATCTATTTATATCTATGTTTATGTTTATATTGGGTTATATGACCGTCGGCAATCTTCAGAGGTCACCTCGATGGTTAATTAGATGGCGTCTAGACTAAAATGCACACGAAATGCTGATACCCATTTCGAGTCCGTGCATCGTAAATTGTTTATTTTATACTTTTTATAATTTGGATATACGTTTTAGTATGTTATAAATCAAATATGAGAATTTGAGTCAAATTGGTGAACATGAATTTGACAGCTAATGCCCCTTTAATGTTTCTTCTTATGTTTGGGTTACAACGCAAAGGTTTGCATTACTTCGCATTACTTTGAGCGGCGCTAATATGCTTCCGTTATTACGCTTATTTGGGTTTTATGGGTACTTTTTAACCCAAACTCCAGTTTGAATGATATTTATAATTGGTTATTATTTGACATCAACAAAACGGTAGATGATTTGGCAACAATATTCTAGATTCGATTAAAAAGAAAAAAATAATGAACTATTTTTGGAGTAGTAAGGAATTATATATAAATAGATATAAGAAGATGTGGTATGAGAACCAATGAGACAACTCTCCATCCAAGGTACAATTTATAAAAGTAAACCATTATAGGTCAAAGTACGGTCTTCAACACGGAGCCTTGGCTCACACCGCACAGTAAGCTATAAAGGGTCCCAAAATTTACTAGTGTAAAACCATTCAAACGAGAAAACCAACGGTCTAATCTATATAAAAAACGAGAAACGAGAAACACTTATGAACCACATCAACAAACGACAACTACTGAACATCAGATTCATTTATATTGAAGGATAAAGAACATTTGTTTTATATTAAAAGGCAAAGAGCCCATGAGATTTTTATTAATTTGCAGTCAAAGGTCAAAATGTCCATGTTTACTGTTAAATCTTATTAAAATGTGTGACATAGCCTTGACATTAAAAATTAAAGAGACTTAATGGATTTAAGGGCGGTTGTTAACACCCAACATGTCAATAGATGGAGGTCATACAGAAACTGTCGAATAATAAACAGTATCACATCCATATTCATTTACATGAAATGTTTGTTATCTCAAATAAAGTGATTACCTTGCGGCGTGGTAATACCGTATGATTTCCCGCGCTATCGTGTCGTATCATCAAACGTACGTACTGTGATTATATCTCCTATTGCTGTATTCTCAATTTCGATTTAAAGTAAATAATCTGACGTTAAATGTCCATTTATAAAAACTGAAAAGATGTTTAGAATATATTTAGAAGTTAGTAATTCATTATGAACCTGAAACCACGTTGAATATCTAGTTACAGGATCTTACAGGTTGGTATATTTGGCACACCACCAAATAAGTCTCCCGTCAAGTATAATGTTAAATATTCGAATTTGGAAAAAAATTGAAAAATAAAAAACAATTTTTTTCCAGTATTGCCATGATGCTCATCGTATATCTCATTAGGTTCTTTACAATAATAATAACTTTTTTCTATCAATTCATTACCAAATATGAAAAATAATTCAGTTCCGAACATTGCCGCCAAAACGTGACCACATCACAACTAGCGTATCTCAAAGATTTCTTGCGTACTAATTTGATAAACCCCACATTAAAACATAACATTTCTATGTTCTGTAAGCAGTACCTACATCGATTTTTATTCTTCTTTGCGAATTGAGAGACGTATACACAACACGATGGTTGATTAATTTTTTCTCATGCAAATTACTAGCACATTTGGATCATTTTAGATCATTTTAGCGCTACACTTCACTTTGTTTTGACACAAAAACATATTGACCACTTATATACTTGTATAGAATTAGATAATGCATTCTTCTATTCTAGATCATGTATTGTCTTAAAGTGATTATAGAAGCAATCTAATGTCTAGTATGGACCTTGAAGGAAAGTGTTAATATGTCAAATGCTTAAATTAAATGGTACATATTCGGCAGATTTTGTGATGTGACTGAATGCAGCGTTAATATGTATGGATGAAATCTAATATTTAACAAATTCTAAACAGTAACAATCTATTCTAAGGGGACGAGCATTAACAAATATGCACAAAAGTGAAAATATATTTTCGCGCAAAAAAAAAAGAAGCGGTAAAAAATAAGCATGCGTAGCAACAGATGAAAATAAATAATCATTCCGTGAAAAAAAAATTCCCCCTTAATATCAAATGGTCGTCTCCTAATTTGATTTTTTTAAATATCTTTCATGATTCAAATAATACTTAGAAATTTACCGTTTTCACTTTCTAAGTTCTATTCATACTGAAACGCAAATAAAAAAACAAGAATTCAAATGACCATATCCATCAAATATTTGTATAACTGGATCTTTTCAACATGTCAGTAGCTAAATGTAAAACATCGGTGGCCGAGTGGTCTAAGTAGTCGAACTAAGGTATCACTAGCCTGTCAACACTGAGGTTGTTAGTTCGAATACCGCATCTTAATTGACGAGTGTTGTCATTTTTCCTACCGAAGGTCGGTGGTTCTCTCCGGTCACTCCGGCTACATCCACCAATGAATAATTGACCGCCACGAAATAGCACAAAATAGTACTGAAAGTGGCATTAAACACCAAACAAGCAATCAATCAATCAATCAACATGTTAGTAGCTAATTGAAAATATCGTGAAAAAAAAAGAAACATTTCATAAATATGCATAGTATTATTGACATACATTTGCATGAACTTTAAATACTAGTATTTCTATTACAGAAGCTTGGGTGTGTGAATCAAATCCTTGCTAAATGACACAAGAATATATGTCAAATATGTGAAGGTTGTGTACTATTAAAAATGTCTGTAGCAATTGCGTTTGTGTTTCACAATTACAGAATAGAGAATAGTTTGTAAAAAGTGCAGAATAAATATAAAAAAATATAAACAATACTGTAAAGTAGAACAAAAAAAAAAAGCAATAGAGAATAATGGCATGCTGAAAAATTAAAAAAAATAAATAATAAGGGTAAAAACAAAATAAGGAATATAGAAAAAATGGTCTAAAAAGTTAAAGATTAACGACATGAAGGACCCCATGCAGACCCTTTTTCAAGGCATTTTCATATTAACGATGTTTATTATATATACTACAGGTGGGAGAAGTTATCAACAGTCTTGTTTTATTTGATACGACATTTCTTGAAGTAATAATCATTTGTTAGCTTTAAATAAATTGTTTCATTTCCCAACTCTACGACGGAAGTTCAAGACGATATCCAGACAAGAAACAAGAAAAAAAAGTATCATGTAAGCTACAGATTGTTTAGACTCTTGACTACTGAAGAATAATTCTATAAATGTTTATTCTATTTGATTTCTATATTCTTATCTATTTGACACTTTTCTTTAAAACATTCCAGCTCAAGTGTTGCTGTCGTCTTGTTGTGATATTCTGATTTCTATGTTTCTTATGGAGTGTTCCTTTCTGCATTTTTATACGCCTGTTTACGGGACGTAGTATGGTATACCGTTGTCCGTCTGTCCTTTGTCAAATTGTCGGACAATAACTCAAAAACGCTTTTACCAATTTTCACGAAACTTTGGTGAATTGTTTATATCTATTGATGTAAACTCCATTCGATTTTTATAAATTTTAGATTTTACGTTTCCGAGTTATGGGATTTTATTCATAAAAAATGGGGGATTTTCCGGTTTTCTTACTATAACTCAAAAATGCTTTAAACAATTTTCATGAAACTTTGGTGAATTGTTTATATGTATTAACATAAGTTCCCTTTCGATTTATAACAAAAATATGGTTTTACATTTCGGAGTATTGGGACTTTATTTAAAAAAAAAGGGGGGGGGGGTCGTTTTCGAACAATAACTCAAAAATGCTTTGAGCAGTTTTCATGAAATTTTAGTGACTGGTTTATATCTATTAGAATAAGCTTCATTAAGTTTTTTTTTTATAAATTTCTGATACGACATTGAGGAGTTATGGAACTTTATTCATTGAAAAAGCGACAAGCGTAAATGCGCCCATGACGCAGCTCTTTATTATTATTTCTTTCTTTCTACTCGTTTAAATGTGGACCGTCTTCATGCCACACAATGAATTAAATATCCGTTGATATAGAACCTTTAGATCAAAACCATTTCTGTCAAGAGTAATAAGCAAAACAAGATCAACAAAAAATAAACTATTTTGACTACTTTTAGGAGTTATTGCCCTTGAAAAACACATTGGAGACATCATAGCGTTTTTTTTTTATTATTGAACTTTTAATAAGAGATTCTACCATTTTATAAATATCCGTAAAATAAAAATAATCGATCTTTAGTCGCTGTATAAATTGCTGTTGAAGATAATTTTGATACCATATTGCATATTGTACACGTTTTTGCAAAAACAAATTCACAAGAAACTAATTATCAACTTGAATTAAAGCAAGATATACGTTATTATGCAAAATTTTAGATTTGATATAATTTCAAATGCACTTAGAACTGCACTTAATATCAACAAAACATTTGTAGCTTTTATCATTAAAGAGAAACAATCAATTTAAAAAAAATGTGAAATAGGTCTATAATTGTATAGAATGAAGGTAATAAGCGGCGGAAAATATGCTTTTTTGTTCACTTGAAATTGCGATTTCTCAAAAATCCGTCCACAGATTTTTTATGAAAGATTTCATATTTTATTATTAACCGCTTATACATTTATCATCGAACCTTAAAGGGGCATTAGCTACGAGATATAAAAAAGAAATAAAATATGATCTTTTTATTCAATCATTAGTGAAAGTGAAATATTGAAATAATAATTCGCTTTTAGCAGCCAGTTTGGTTCAATTTTTTCAAAATAAGCTAAGAAACATCGCTGATGAATTATTCACTTGCAAGTGAATAATTCGACCTCATTGAATCCGTATTCATGTGATCTTCAATTTAACCCATTAGCTAGAGATGGGTTACGCATGAATTAGGCGTGTTCAGTTATTAAAAGGAAAAGAATGTCAACATTAAAAGTGAAATAAGGGTAAACCATTTGATTGACTGATTCGATCCACAAAAACTCATTCTTATACAGGTAAAAATGATGATTACCATATATTTTTAACCTATAATATGAAATCAAACAGACCTACAAAAATCCAATTGAATGAGTTCGCTATCTATTTATATCTATATTTATGTTTATATGGGGTTATATGACCGTCGGCAGTCTTCGGAGGTCACCTCGATGGTTAATTAGATGGCGTATAGACTAAATCAAACACGAAATGCTGATACATATTATAGAGCCCATGCATTGTAAATTGTTTATTTTAGACTTTTTACAATCAAGATGAACGTTTTAGTATGTTATCAGTGAACGATTTGACAGCTAATGCCCCTTAAGGTTGTACAAATACTTCATGATTGAAAGAGGACCAAAACAAACATTTGAAGTATATATACTTATCTAAAGGATTTGGGACCTACTTTAAAATCATGTCTGAGGCGACGCACTATCTAATTTCCATCCTAAGTGACATAGTCACCGACCAACAGCAGCTCTTAAAGATCGGGAGTCTAACATAGTCAGATTGTTAACCCGAATTTAACATGTTTAATGAAATATACTGAAACACTTGTTAAATATGGCACGCCGTTCTCGTCAAAACTATGTTTAAACAATTTTTCGAAAAAGAAATTAAAAAAGAGATTAAAAAACCTAAAAACACACACTGAGAATTAAAAATTACACACTGAGATTTCATAAAGACGCACTGAGATTACAAAAAATGAAAAACACACACTGAGGATTGAAAATTACACACTGAATTTTCAAAAAGACACAGACGTTGCGCACGATGTTGGTACCAATTCCATTTTCCTATAGGTTAGCATGAAAATAAATACCTAGAATGGTCAGTTCGATAAAAATATAATGATTTCTGGTTGAATTTATTACATTTTACTTGAAAACATAGAAAAAAAAACATAGAAAAAAAGGAACCGAAATTTAAAATATCAAGAATTATAACACTTAATTATCCCATTTTTACGCAAAAACGTAATGTCCAACGTTACATTTTGTGTGCAAAAGATCGGAGTTCCGTTTCTTTCCTACGGTATTTTTTTTCTGATCATCGTAAAACTTCACAAGAGTATTGCTATTGTTATTGTTATTCGCGTGTTAAAGCAAAATCAATATCACTGAAACCGTAACCGGAAAATGTTATTTTTGAAACCGGTCTGAAAAATGTCCATGCATATGCAAGGTAAGCATATATCGGGTTTGCGCATTTATACCGTGAAATTGGAAAAGCTGAGAGGAAAAATATTTATGATATTTTGAAAGTTTTTTTACTTTTCTCCTGGTTCATGATATTTTTTTGCCGGAAACCATGCGTATAGTGTCTATTGCAATGACTTCAAAAAGTATAGCCATCTTGTCCCAACGAAAAAAACGCTGTGTTTTCTTTACAATTGAGGTTTTATAAGTTTAAGTTTTATAAAAAATCTGGCAAGAATTGTTCCCGTGAGAGCGCTTACGAGGTCCTTTTCCATAAATCTAATATTTCCAAGGGCATAACTCTTTAAAAAAAAAGTCGATCGTCCACCACTTTAAAATTTGTCCGAGATATTGCTGATATTAACCTATATTATAAGTTTTATAAAACTTTGGCAAGAATTGTACCTGTAAGAGCGCTAACGACGCCATTTTCCATAAATTTAATATTTCCAAGGGGGATAACTCTTTTAGAAAAAAAGTCGATCGTCCACCATTAAAGAACTTGTCCGAGATATTGCTGATATTAACCTATATTATACGTTTTATAAAATCTGGAAAGAATTGTAACCGTGAGAGCGCAAACAAGGCCATTTTCCATAAATTTAATATTTCCAAGGGGCATAACTCTTTAAAAAAATGAATCGTCCACTATTAAAGAACTTGTCCGAAATATTGCTGATATTAACCTATAGTAAACGTTTTATAAAAATCTGGCAAGAATTGTACCCGACAGAGCACTAACGAGGTCTTTTTCCATAAATTTAATATTTCCAAGGGGAATAACTCTTTTTAAAAAAAGTCGATAGGCCACCATTATAAAACTTGTCTGAGATATTGCTGATATTATCCTATAGTATAAGTTTTATAAAAATCTGGCAAGAATTGTACCCGAGAGAGCGCTTACGAGGTCTTTTTCCATAAATTTAATATTTCCAAGGGGCATAACTCTTTTAAAAACTCGATCGGCCACCTTTATCTACAGACGGATACACGGACGGACACACGTACGCACGGACTGACGGAAGTCCGGTATTTCCATGTCCCCCGCAACGCGTTACGAGGGGGACAAATCACACACTGGGAATTTAAAATTACACACTGAAATTTGTGCGAACTTTTAATGCGCACATATCTTATTAGCATTTAATCTGAATCTATTACAAGCTATTACATAACTCGTTAGGCCCTCAATTTGGCGCCAAATGTTTTATAAAAAATATATAGAATAAAACTTGAAAAACTACGTCATTAAAGACCAATAGAACAAGAAAAATACCCACTTACTCTCATTACAAAATATAATCAAATGGTGAAAAACTTTATTAAAATTATAAGAAAACATTGGAACAATCTGCAAAAAGACAAACAATGCAGTGAAATTTTTACCCAAATGCCTATTATAGCATATAAACGTACAAAAATATAAAATATTACCTTGCGAAATCAGGGTAACAGTTGAAAGACTTTTGAAAAAGGACCCATGCTTAAACAGTTTTAAGCAAAACATTCCGATACACTGTTAGTAATAAACTGAATTATAGGCAACAAACTTATGAGTATGGATTAGCAAAAAACGATGATAAGTCTTGAAATTTATTACGAATGTTGGTTGAAGGAACCGCATTTCATTATAATGACAAGAGTTCGGGAGACCAAGAATCTCATGAATATTCATTAGTAATGTGCATATTAATCCCAGTGTATTTTTGAAATCTCAGTGTGTGTTTTTCAATTTATTTCATCTCAGTGTGTCTTATAAAATCGCAGTGTGTAATTTTAAATTCTCAGTGTGTAATTTAAAATCTCTGTGTGAAATTTCGATTTCTCAGTGTGTTATTTTAGGTTTTTAAATCCCAGTGTGTTTTTTTTTAATTCTCAGTGTGTAATATTTTCGAAAAAAGGATTTAAACATAGTTTTTTCGAGAACGGCTTGCCATAGTTAAAGTTCTGATAGGATCGTCTATACGAAATGAAAAAAAAAGTTATTGTCGACATACCGAATAGATGTCAAGTGAAATCAAAAGGTCATCCTGGCCTTCGGTCAGATGAGCTTAAAAAAAAATTGGTGTTTAGAACGCTAGTATCATTTTATAAACAGTAGCTTAACAAAACATGACCATTTGCCGCGACATATGTCAAGCCAGTAAAGGAGTGCTTACTTCTGGGTTGGTAATATACTCTTGGACGAAACGTTTTTTTTTTTTAAGTTTCTGTTTTTTTTTTTTAATTATTTAAGATGATTTCATTCTCCGTTGACACCGACCAGAGTTTGCAGGATCAAGGTTGCATGTATTTGGATTTCCACTGTCAATTTCTTATGAAAAATACTTAATTAACAGTAAAGTGTGTTAAACTGGTTCATCAAACACAAATAGTAGGAAAACTTGATATACGTCAATGAGATATTAATACAACAACACCTAAGACGAAAATGACACCTGTCCGTTTTGGTTTTATCACCTCTTCAACGTTTGTGTGAGGTTTTTGATTTTTGAATGTGTTGGCCTTGGGCATCTCTGAAGAGATATTTCTTTGCGAAATACGCATCTGGTGCGGTAAAATTAGTATTAATAATGTTATTTGTTAAGAGTGAACATAAAGTCTTCAAAAATAGACCGGTATCTATTCATAATAAAATTGAGAAGGGAAATGGGGAATGTGTCAGAGAGACAACAACCTGACCATAGAGCAGACAACAGCCGAAGGCAACCAATGGGTCTTCAATGCAGCGAGAAACTCCCGCACCCGGAGGCCTCCTTCAGCTGGCCCCTAAACAACTATGTATACTAGTTCAGTGATAAGTCTAGCTCGAAATAGCCCCGGGTGTAAAAAAGTAGTGAATAAAGTTAACAGAGATTATCAACGATCTGACATCAACATTAAACTCTCTCATTGATAAATCACACACAAAACAAACATTAAAATATAACAAGGGAAGACCATTACACTTATCCATGACCTTGATGTTGATTGTTGTTTGTTTTTATGTGTATAAAGTCATATCTTGTATGCATAAACAAGTGATGTGTTGTACCTGTCCCACTAAAGACTCTTGTCTCTTTGATGTGTTGTACCTGTCCCACTAAAGACTCTTGTCTCTTTGATGTGTTGTACCTGTCCCACTAAAGACTCTTGTCTCTTTGACGTGTTGTACCTGTCCCACTAAAGACTCTTGTCTCTTTGATGTGTTGTACCTGTCCCACTAAAGACTCTGGTCTCTTTGATGTGTTGTACCTGTCCCACTAAAGACTCTTGTCTCTTTGATGTGTTATTTCATTGCAGGTCGTCATATGGTCTCCAAAAATAATACTAGTTTATGTAATACTGAAAGCTCTTTAATCCTATCGTAACAAAATATGAATCAATTAAAAAAATTACGAAAGATTAAATTAAGAAATTAAAGTATAACCACTGAAGTATAGGTGGTCCCTGTATTTTAAAAGACACATTAAGAACATACTCACCCCTTCTCGTCCAATGAAAAGTCAGTTTTTTCCCTTCTAATTTTCATAGTGCATGGCTTTCCATGCACTATAAAATGCTATACATGAATGACTTTTCATTGCAGAATAATTATGAAAGTGAACTCTTAATAACTTCACTAACGAAGTGTACAATCCCCTGAGGCATTTTCCTTGGGAAAATAGCCTACTGATTAAAGATGAAAGAGAAAAAAAATTTTAAAAAACATTTTGAACATTGCAAATCTTTATATTAATGGTACATATATGTAACAAACAAAAAATAAAATGTGGGCAAAGATGTAGGTAAAATTATCTTTTATACAAATTTTATACCGGACATTCGAGTCGATTATTTTTTTCAAGAAAACAATGTCAGACTGCTGATATATAAGGCAAAGGATTTTTTTGAGAAAAAAAACCCACAAAACATGTACATTCATTAATAAAAAGTAAGCATCTGATGTTGAAAGGTCGTAATTCAAATATTTATAGAGTAAGTTTTATAATTATCAAAAAATATTCAAATTTCATAAATCGGATTGATATAACATTGTGTGCTAACAAAATCAAGAAATTTAAGGTATATAAGTATTAAATTTTTACCTGAAGCAGAAGAAAAACTCAAATGTATGAACAATTTATCCTTTTTGTCCTCACAAACTATGTCAGTGCTATCTCATTCCATCCATTGTAATGGTCATTACTTACCTATGTTATATACTCACTTCATTATAAAAAGTGAATTCTTATTTAGTTTTGAATATTACAATGGGAAAGGATAATTTTGTAAGGTCACTCGAAAGTGTGAATATGTTCTAAATTGGTCAGACAATACTTGGTCATGTTTTATGAAGATTTAAAGCCCTCGCCTTGGGCTTTAAATCTTCATAAAACATGACCAAGTATTGTCTAACCTTTACCTAAAACATAATAGAATAAGATTGTGAGCCTTCAAACTTCAACCCCTCAAGCTATCATGAACCATTTGATAATAAACTATACAGATTGTTTTAATTAGCAAGTGATATATTTAGAGATAATAAACTATACAGATTGTTTTTAATTATCCAGTCCGGTATGCGGTTTAAATAGAACAAAAGAATTCGAACTCTTGTGTTTAGAAGGTAGAAAAGTGAAATGAACTTTGTGTACGGTTGTCAAGATGACACAAAAGTTACTTTCCGTAAAAACATTATGAATATTTGCATTCACGTTAATACATTTTCATATTGTACATCTGTTAACAATGCAACTTGCAAACAATCGTTTTTAAAACGACCATAAGTCAAGTTGTTACGTCAATTGGGGGGTCTCCTTATAAACTGCTACTTTTTTTTGCCCGACATAGAAAAAATCTGGGAAAAATTACGAATATTGAAAAATGAATTATCAATCGGTTAAGACTATTCCCAAAGTGGCACACCTAAATTTGACATTTGTACGCAATTTCAAAGTTGGGTGTTATATGGCGGGGTTTTCCTCATTGATTAACGCATCGAACACACCCCGTCCTATATATGTAACATCACATGACTTTTTAGTGATTAAAACTATTATTTAAAAATAATATTTGCATGTATGACATGTTTTTTCTTCTTAAACAATAACAATTACTCCGACAGTCATAATTTCTGTATTATTTAAAAAGTTTTGTTACACATTTTGTTACACCTTAGTTATGCGGTAACCCGGATTGCTTGACCATTGTCAAGTTGAGTTTTTGGTGTAGCATAGATTTATATCGTTGTATTCCTCTTGTTTGTGTTAAACAATTGTACTTTCGGATTTATTTTTTATACATCTTATATTGATCTTGTAATTTCTTGTAATTTAGTTTGCGTCTTATTTCTTTGGTGTCATGTTTTGGATATGTTTGTGTTCGATCATACAGTATTGACAAGTCGCCAATGGCGGTATCTTGTTATTTCTTGTGACTCTTTGCGCCTTATTTGTTGATTGCAGTTGTTTTTTTGTTTTTTTTGTCATTAGGTTGATTGCAGTTGGTTTTTTTTGGCCATATGTTTCGATCGTACAACGTTTTAAAAGTCGACAGTTGCCCGCCGACATGGTGTGATTTTTTTTTCTTTTGATGTGTTTGCATCTTAAATTGGGATTGTAGTTGTTTCATCGATTTCTTTTATGTTATATTTTCGATACATTTTTATTCGATCTTATAGCATCTTACCATTGTCCGTCGACATAATGTGATATTTTTTCTTTGATCGCTTATATTATTCATAAGATTGGATATTATTTAATTTTTTTTCTTTTCTTAATAGTTTACCCACAGTCGAAAATTTGTTAAGACATTAAGAGTCGTGCATACGAGATTTTTACCTAGTTAACTGTTTTACATTAGACTAAATTTTATCATAGTTCTTCGCATAAGGACTCGATTGTATTATAGTACTTTACTTAAATATCTGTCCTACTGTTAGTTGTATGTTAGTTCTTTACAACTCAGAAACAGATTCAAGAATATTAAAGTTCTTTGCATAAGGACTCACTAATATTAGTTTTTACCTTATACGGTGGCTCGCTATAATTTCAGTTTTTCTCATACATGCTCACTATTACAACAACTAGTAGTACACGAGTGTCTTCATATTTCATGTACTACACATAGTATATATTATTCTAGTGTGTTTTCATTCTTGTTCAAACTTTTGGGTCCTATTTAGAGCTAGCAATGTCGCTACTAGTGCCCCGTAATTAGTATTGTTTTTGAAAAGATTATTTTAAGGATAATTTAAAAATTAAGTCTTGAAATTGCATTTGTGTTTCATGAAGTAGTCAACAAAAATCTTTTACGTATTAACCCAAAGTATGATGAACTTCAAATCTAAACACAAATGCCTACTGTGCGTGAAATGTTAGTCAACCACTGGCGGTGTTACCATAACTCATGCAAACCCTCAGATTATCTTCAATTTGGTCTAACAGTATGTTTAACATACGGTCGGGTGATTGTATCTGCAATGTAAGCAATATAAAAATGGCGAAATTATTTCAGGAAAGCTACCATGTAAGAGACAAAAAAAAACAGACATCCGTCAGTAATGTGTAAACATCGGACAAATTAACCTTGAAATACATCAGACTCGGACTTCTCTTGAACTGAATTTTAATGTGCGTATTGTTATGCGTTTACTTTTCTACATTGGCTAGAGGTTTAGGGGGAGGGTTGAGATCTCATAAACATGTTTAACCCCGCCGCATTTTTGCGCCTGTCCCAAGTCAGGAGCCTCTAGCCTTTGTTAGTCTTGTATTATTTTTAATTTTAGTTTCTTCTGTACAATTTGGAGTTTAGTATGGCGTTCATTATCGCTGAACTAGTATATATATTTGTTTAGGGGCCAGCTGAAGGACGCCTCCGGGTGCGGGAATTTCTCGCTGCATTGAAGACCTGTTGGTGACCTTCTGCTGTTGTCTGTTCTATGGCCGGGTTGTTGCCTCTTTGACACATTCCCCATTTCCATTCTCAATTTTATTTATATGTCAAAGTTTTTGGAAGTTATGGAGGAACATATTATTGAGTCGCCAACAACTAATCCCACCAAAGTTTTTCTTTGCGAATCGCGTTGTAAACGATGGCGGGACACGATACATTTCTTGTCAATAACATGTAGTATGCCACATTGGTCTGAGAAAATCGCCCGCCAACGCGATCTTCGTCAAATCCCCGACTTTGGCGATATACTAATTATTTGCTTGCAATCAAGAGGAAGAATATCTTTAATTATCAAAAGAAAGCAACATGATGTCATCTGTGCAACATGCAACAATACTCTATCAAAGCAAGCCAGGAAACAATCCCTTAACAAGGAAGCAACAATTTAACGTCAGAGGGGGGTATGGTTTTCTTGTCTGAGCTCGAACATTTTTTTTCCGCTTCCATCAATCAATTAATTTTTTTTTCAACACTATAAGGTATGGGGAAATCAGAATTCATATTTTTTTGGTTATAAATTTTGCCTGACAACAATATTTTTTCCATCGAATTGGGGATTAGACGACATTTTTTTTTGGAATAAATCTTACCCCTCCCCTTTTTCACCTTTTGAAGTTAAATGGTCGTTCCCTTATGTAAATGACCAGCACACAGACTTTCATTATCTTTTTTCTACATTCCAAGACGACCTTCAAACTGTTCAAACCAACTTTGAAAACGTTGTCCTTACACATACTTACCTCCATGTTATTGTCTCAAGTCTGATTATTTAAAGACAAATATTTCAGTCTCTGCACCCAACACTTGCAATTAACCAACGCTAACACGGTGCTTAAAAGAACAGCGGCTTGGATTAAAATTGTACTTGTAGACAGTCTTTGATAATCTGTTACAGTTTTATTCAAGAGCAAGTCCTTTGTTGTTAATAATAAAAATGGAACTATTATCATGTTTTGGAAAATATCGACAATTTGCTTGATATTGACAAATCAAAAATTCAAGTCACATGGTAATTGTTGGGGATGCTAAAACTTCGACATATTTTGTAAGTTTAAAAATGAATATACTGAAGACCTAGCTTTTTTGTGTGTTATCATTTCCGGTTGAATGGCATATTTTATAGAATGTACAGCCTGTTTTATTTAAAATTTATTTTGATCATGATGCTGGTCTTAAAAAGATAACGAAAATTAAACATATGTTCTTTTAACTGATCTTGAACAGAACTCCAATCTAAAAAAAAGAGTTCAGATGATCAAGTTCTTTGAACAAAGAGAGAGAGGGGGGAAACCAATGGCACTGCTATATCATCTCAGCAATTATATCACAAAAAAATATAGGTTGTGTTAATAAATATATGAAGCAGAAGAAAAACAACTGTGCATCTGAATTATCATCAGTATTATAAATATATGAAGGATACATTGACATCCCTTCTGTTACGGATAAATTTGACAAATTCTGTATGGAAAAAAAGACAGTTCCTACTGTGGGAATCCCGGATAATTTTATTCATATAGATTATTTCTCCTACATATCTTTATATATTGCTTTCTATAGTGCAAATTGGAATCTCAGATTATCATCACTTTAAAACCACTCCCCTCTGTTCCATGCCTTTGGTCGGCATATGTACTTTAGAATAATTCCAAGACATCTGACTGTCAGATGTATAGCAGAACTTCCACACAACATTTAAACGTGCTTTCAAAGTGGGGGCTTTTCTGTCAGCGTATAACAGGTAGGGCATGTCAGTTGGTTGCACTAGACGAGGCTCATTAGTCTCTTATACACTGTGATGTTAAGGAATCTATTCGGGAACAATCTCCATAACTTCTTGATAAAACTACTGTCTATCATCCTTTTCGACACTGCAAAAAAAAAGTCAAACAAGCAATTAAAGCGGGGTTCCAACCACATGTTCCCCATACAAACGGATCTGAACACAAGACTCTTCCCCGGATCTGCCACTGGATTTATACAACAGATGCATCACAAAATATATACATGTTATTATATATACTAGTATATGAAATAAAGAAAAATATAAAAAGAAAAAGTTGAATTATCATTAATCTCTACGAAACCACAAGATCCTACTTAATTGACCATGTTTTCAAATCATATCAAATGTTTCCATTGGTCTTTACTTGTTGGAAAAATGTACTGAATTCATTGTTAGCTAAATTATCAATGTTCGGTTATTGCCTTTTCTTTAGAGCTGTCTGTTTAACTATTGAATTGAAAAAGGGGGGATGCATATACGTATTTAACATTTGGCTATATTTTCAACATATATAACAAACATGTGAGAAAAGTTAGGTTTAGAATACGAAATATCTCTCTTATTCTGTAAACAGGTATTGTAGGATTGTTAAGGTATTTCGATGTTTTTAAAGCACCCCCCTTTTTTGTAATATACACCACAAAAACATTTAGTTAGGATAAAGAACCAATAACCAGTAGTCCTATAATATAAGACTTCGGAGGTTCATATCATTTACATTCAACGTTTTAATCGGATTTTTTTTTTACTATCAACCGTACAACATTGAAAGTAAAAAAAATCCGACAAAAAACGTTGAATGTAAATGATATGAACCTCCGAAGTCTTATATTATAGGACTACAATAACCCGGTAAATAGAATAATTGAAATTGAGTTAATTGTGTGTTAGAGGCGCTTTCTAGCAACTTTATGAGTGTGTATTACCGTATATAATGTTACAGTGTAACAAACCTATCAAACACACCCGTAAAAAATAACATTATCTCCCCTGGAAATGCTTAACAACAAGACAAAAAAAAACTGCTACCTTTTTTTGCCCTATATCACATAATTATGAAAAAACATTAGATAGATAGGGGATACTGTGGTTGTGTACATGTTTGAATGTGTAGGTGGCACACTCAGAACGATCGTCTCTAGATTTTTAAAAAAAATTTCTACCATCGGTTTCCGGGTTCTCGTAGCAACACGTTTCTTTCCCTTCCAGCTATTCCTGATAATGAATTAATCTAAAACATGCATTTATCCTAAAGCAACAACTATTAAACAACTCACCTATACCAATGTGGATCGTCTAATTCCTAACTGATTCCTTTAATCGTACCTGTCCTGACGGACACCCATCGTTGTCGCGTCTACTATTGGAGGTAGCGAAATTACATGATTTGACAGGAGAGCGAAATAAACAAGGGGAGTAATTTTATCGAACCGCATCCCGGACTGTATCAAGTGAGATATTTAGAGATAATAAAAAGATTAAAACATGTTCTTTTCCATATCGGACTGGGTATCATCCCTCGACCTATATCCGCCGTCGACTAACGTCTAGGGATGATAACCGGACCGATATGGAAAAGGCAGTGTATTAATCTCTATTTAAACGATTGCTATTTTCATGTTAAACGTGTAAATCATAAACATAAGAAAACTTGAAAATGCAAAAAATGATCAACAATACAAGATCTACAAGTAATTTTTATAAGAAATAATAGTAAGCTTACACCAGACATAGTTGACATTACATGCTTTTGACTATTCATTTTATGTTAATTCTGGTGAAACTAGTATAGCTTCTCAAGTATTTTAAAATATATCCGCGGATATCAAATATTTGGTTTTGAGCATTCCCGGCGCACCAAATAGATCGTTATTTTTATTTTCTAGTACTGGATGGACACAGGTAAATTTGGACTCTAAATGGTCAAAATATATTTTTCATTAATCATGAAAATTCATTCACCAGTTTTAGAAAACAACAACGTTGTGTCAGAGTATTTTTTACGTTCAAAATATGATTGTTGGTCATATAGCTCAATTTTACATCAATTGCTTTCAAATTATGGGTTTGAGCGTTCCTAATGTGTCTAATGTCAACTTTGTCTGCGGGAGTTCGAACCTTAGTTCCTTTATAATTTCTACGTTTATCAATGGGTATTTAAGAATGCTGTGTAATAAATCATGTCTGTACCGAAGCACTGATAGTTTGAAATGAAATCCCTTCTTTTTAGGGCAACTGGTAGACAATGTTTCTTCTAGTGAAAACAGCACAGAAAAAAAAAATAGAATATCGCAAAATACTACACATAAAACTAAACTAAAAACAACATGAACTCGCGTGTATATTGAAATTTTGGCAAAGATCAAATGGAATATTTAAACGGGCATTTAACCAGACGTCAATAGAATGTCCATGTGTACAGGAGAATATCCTTAAGGCCACACCAATTTAATGTCTTGTTCTACGGATTTTTCCACTCCAGAAATTGGGGCGAGCGAGCGAGCGATTTGAACATTTTAATAAAAAAAAATTAATTTGCAAATTTTTGAGGCGAAGCTTGAAAAGTAAAGACGAGCGATTATATTTGTTTTCTGTAAACATAAAATCATAGGTTCTGACAATATTGATCAAAACAAGATGGTATGAAACTTCTTTTAACACTTGTAATTTGACATTATTTTCTTTAACTTATCAACTACTGAAGTGTTTTTTTTTCTATTCAAGACATGTAATGCCCACTTTTGGGTATATTTATGACTTCTTGTATTACTGTTACTTTCGGAGGCCATCAGATCTTGAACTGAATAATCTAATAATTATTTCAACTGCCTTAAAAGATCTCCATTGAATTGTCATAGATGTCTTTCCTCCTTCACCGGACATGACTTATAACTAGCAACAGTGCGGGTGTCTTGCAAGAAGCAGGAACTGCTCATCCTTCCGGAACACCTGAGTTCGACCCCAAGTTTTTAGGGGTTCGTGCTGTTTAGTTTTTGTGTTATATGTTGGTTGTCTGTGTCTCCGTCGTTTTGGTGCTCTCATTTTTGCTTTTTGTCTTTTTGGCACTTTGTACATAAATAAGATGTGGTATGAGTGCCAATGAGACAACTCTCCATCCAGGTCACAATGTATTTAAATTAAGTTAACAATTATAGGTCAAAGTACGGGCATCAATACGGAGCCTAGGCTCACATCGAACAGCAAGCTATAAAGTGCCCTAAAATGACTATTGTAAAACAATTAAAACAGGAAAACCAACAGTCTAGTCTATATACAAAACGAGAAACACCTATGAACCATACCTGAACCAGAATCCGGGTCCGTTCGCCCAAAAACACGTTCGCTCCCATTCACGTTCACCCCCTACACGTTCGCACTCTACACGGATTTGTGTTAAATAATTTTTCAATCGATTTTGGTTAGTGTATTGCTATATATATTGTTTTTGTTCATCAAACTTTTATTGTGTTGAATAATTTTTAATTGTGTTTTGGTTATTATCGCTATAAATAAGTTTTTTTTTCATTGTCTTAAAATAAAGTGACATTTTTGTGTTGAATATTTTTTTAATCGTGTTTTGGTTAATTTGTTGCTATATTTTGTTCATTTTTTCAAAACAAAATGACTTTCTAAACAGATTATTTGTGTTGAATGTTTGTTTAATGTTAAGACACCAAAACCGCTATTAAACTCAACAACAATAACAATTTGAATCTTCAATGTTTTTACTCATACCAAGCTAAATACATGCTAACTACATGCAGAATTTACATCAAAGCTAGTTAAAACAACAATCGCGATTTTCAAACACATAACATAACACCAAGTTTAGCTGTGAAAACACCATATTAACAGTAATCATACATAATTAACAAATAATAATTACTCATCAAATCAATTTAAAACAATATTTCATTTAAAAAATCTCGATTTTTTATTTATGAAAATAAAAAATATTTTTATATATACATCTAAAAAAACAGGTTTTTGAATAAAATAAAGGTGCGAACGTGTAGGGTGCGAACGGACCCAGAAGGCGAACGTGCAGGGTGCGAATGTGTAGGGTGCGAACGTGTATTAGGCGCGAACGGACCCGATACCTATGAACCACACCAATAAACGACAGGCTCCTTACTTAGGACAGGTGCATAAAAATACAGCGGGTATAAATAGTTTTGCTTTAAGGTGTCTGTATTAGCACACACATCTTTATTCAAACAACAAAAATCGGCATGATTTTATGAAGAATCGTCCTTGACTTTGATGAGAAATCTGTGTTAATGCTCGAAACGGTTTAAAGGGTCGCGATTTGACATTGACTAAAACGATCTGGCGATGTTTTAATGTTTACAAAAAAGTTGTCGCGGAAAATAGACACGATTATTTTCCGGATGCGGGAAGCGGGAATATTTTTCCGTTTAGAAAAAAATATGTGCGGGCGGGTCCGTCAAACAAGGAATTGAATTGGCGTGGCCTAAACATATAACAATTTCCTTACATTTAAAATTCTTTGATTCCGGAAAGTAAATCTGAAAATTTTAAAGGGGCACTAGCTGTCAAATTTATGTTCACCGATTTGACTCAAATTCTCATATTTGATTTATAACAATGTAAAACATTTATCCAAACTGTTAAAAGTCTAAAATAAACAGTAAACAGGACATGGGCATGATAACACGTAGCTTCGTTTCGTGTGTATTTTAGTCTAGACGTCATGTAATTAACTATCGAGTTGACCTCCAAAGTCATCCGATGACCATATAAGCGATGTAAACATAAATAAAGATATAAATAGATTAACCAAACTCGTCCTATTGAATTTTTCAAGGTCTGTTTAATTTCATATTATAGATTAAAGATATATGTTTATCATCGTTTTTACCTGTATAAGAATGATTTTTTGTGGATCGGATCAGTCAATTAAATGATTTACCTTTGTTTCACTTTCAATGTTGACATTCTTTTCCTTTAAATAACTTTGAGCATACAATTCACGTGTTATCCATCTCTAGCTAAGGGGTTAAATTGAAGTTCACATGAATACGGATTCAATGAGGTCGAATTATTCACTTGCAAGTGAATAATTCATCATCAATGTTTCTTAGCTTATTTTGACAAAACTGAACCATACTGGCGGCTAAAAGCGAATAATTATTTCACTATTTCACTTTCATTAATGATTGAACAAAACAAAAATCACATATTAGATTTTTTATATATCTCGTAGCTAGTGCCCCTTTAAAGATAAAAATTAATGATGCCTTACTTACAGTGATAGAGATGAAAATAGATTGATCCACTTATATTCAAGCTCCACCAGGACATGCCAAACATTATCTTAATTCTGATGGTTAACGCACAATAACTCTTGAGTGACATATCCGAGCATTTACTAAATTCAAAGATAGCTTACTTTTATTATTCCCAACCATCATATTAACTTTCAGTTAAAATTATCCGAGCACACTCTTGTTAGCACGTGTTATGTGAAAAATGTCTCTCAAACGACAAACCAGAAAACTTTGAAAACCATTATCAAAGATAGCTTATTTTTACCAATCCGAATACAAACAGTGTAAAGTTTCAATTAAATCAATCAAAGCACACAGGAGTTAATGCGCAATATATTTCAAATTGTTTTATATCCCACGGTTAAAGTTCCTCAGCTTGAAAGACAAACTGGAAAAGGAGCTATTTTCCAAAGCTTCAAATAGTCCATACGAGTCTACTTTCATGAAAATTGATCACTACATTCTCTTGTTGTACGACGTATGGACAGCGGACAAAGATACATCGGTATACCATAATTTATCCGGTCAATGACAGGCGTATCAAAAGGAAAATATAACGAGAGTATTCAGGACAGAAAATTTAAACTACCATTTCCAATACAAAAAACGGGGACATTAAAAAAATAATACAAAACAGCACAGAAAAGTAAAGCAACAGTATGACGAACACTAATGTAAGAAAAAATGGAGGATCTGGTTTTTTTTATATTTAAAATGGACATTTGAGTTTTGAACATCAGTAAACTATTGTTACTTCATATTGATCCTTAAAATACAGCCGATTTCCTATTCTTCCATTCTTTCTTCCATTGGTCATAGTGTTGCTTTGGTTTTATTCGTGTTTTAATTTTTTTTTCTAATTTTTACATTGAGAATTGAAGTAAGGAAGTTGAATTCATTAATTGAATCTTGCTGCGACCACTGCAAAAGCCCATAAAACGTTAGTTTACCATGTGTAATGATGAAAAACCGATAGAACATATTTTTGATTTCCAAGAAATAATACCAAAAAAAAAGAAGACAAGAAATACTATAAACAATTGGTGTGCCTCTCTACATTTGTGTCTTCGTAAACAGATGCAGTAAAAATATCTACAACTATTTTGTTTCAATAGAACATAGTAATCAAGTTTTGAAGACATTTGATGCTTTAAAAGTGTGTATTATTGTCATTTTTAAAATCTTTGTTGTCTTTATTTGATTTATTTCTACATTGACAACTGTGAGATGTGAAAGTTGGAAATACAGGTAGATATTTCAGCCATGATATTTTCTTCAAGTGTTTAGTTAAAACTGGTATCTCATAAATTTCTACGCCTTCTTCATAATGCGACTCTGAATCAGGTGACTTACTTTCATCTACAGACCATGCAGCTATTCCGCGTTCTTTCATAGTGCCTAAAATTAAAATATGTATGCAAAGATCAGTAAGCAATTCCTAGTACCCTGCCGACACACTCAGTCTCGCTGCCTTTGAAGCACCCTGTCGGCGCATACGGTCTCGTTCCTTTCGGAGTTCACATACGATCAACACAGTTTTTGAATATTTCCTTGATTGGTATTTTTTTATTTGAATAATGAATTTTGAACATCGGTTAACTACTGTTCTCTCATGGTTAATATATATTCGCATATGTTATTTTTTTGTCAACCAAATCGATTACCAATAAATTTAGGTGTTGGACTGCAGTTTAACGCCTCTACCTTCTTGTCTGATTAAAAGCAAGATCTTTAGTGTTTTTTTTTAATTCATCATTTTGGTTTAGACTAAAAGTCGGGTCCAATGTGAAATGTTTGCATCAATGAGTTACAAATATACCTTGTATTGAAATATAATTATGAAAACATATGATTTTTATGCTTCTGTAAGACATTGGAGATATCATTTTCAGACTACAGAACATTTGATATTATTACATACATTTGTATTATAATATTTATTACATACATTTGTATTATAATATTATATATTTAGTATAATAGTTAAGTATGCATCAACTCATTATTATCTTGATAATAACAAATTTATGATCTAATCCCAAATTATTCAAGCCTTTCAAAAGTATGTTTATTTTATTGATAAGGTATATGTTATCCCAATTCTGACACTAAAGTACAGAAATGGCTTTGTAATGGATTTGATGTCATAAACAAGTTAGAATTAACTTGTGCGTTTGGTCAAAATAAATATAAGCCAAGGCCTTACCAAAAAAATAAAAATATTTCCTCACATTTTCGGTTTTTGGTGGGGTTTTTGTTGTTCAGTCTTAAGTTTCGTAAAAAATAAGGCAATAATAAATTTTTCGTAAAAAATAAGGTCTTACAAAAAAAAAAAATATTTCCTCACATTTTCGGTTTTTGGTGGGGTTTTTGTTGTTCAGTCTTAAGTTTCGTAAAAAATAAGGCAATAATAAATTTTTCGTAAAAAATAAGGTCTTACAAAAAAAAAAAATATTTCCTCACATTTTCGGTTTTTGGTGGGGTTTTTGTTGTTCAGTCTTAAGTTTCGTAAAATTAAGGAGATGTGGTATGATTGCCAATGAGACAACTAAGTGGATTTAAGCAATTAGAGGCAACAGTACGGCCTTCAAAAATGAGAATAACCCATACCGTATAGTCGGCTTTAAAAGTCCCCGAATTGAAAAATATGAAACACTTCAATTGAGAAAACTGACGGCCTAATTTATTACAAAACAATTTTCGAAAAAATATTTGACAGACATGAACCACGACAACCACTGATATGTTGTTTTATGTCGTTTTTCGTTTTCTTTTTGCCATGAAGTTGTCAGTTCATCTTTGACTTATGAGTATGAATATCCCTTTGTTATATTCCGCCTCTCTCATATACATTAACATCTTTGTAACATACATCTTGTAGCAAAATATTTAAGTGGGTAAGCCGTAGCTCATTTCTAAATATAGATAACAAGTTCTCAAAATGAGTCTATTTTGGGCAGTTTTTTCAGTTTTAAACACTAAATTCAATAATTTTAAACACCTGATACATATATGTAAGACACAATCTAAAAATCAAATAATGCCGTCTGCCAGTGAAATGACTTATGAAAATCTTACCAATGTTACTTTGTAGATTAGTCAGACTTTTTTTTAAATTCCAGGGACAAAAAAGTTACTTTATCATACCTGCTCCTTAATACGGTTTTCATAAACCAATAAATAATACTTATTCTAATACCTTTAACGGTGTTGTCTAAAACAAAAGCTATAAAGCCACCAGTGAATGAAGGGTTGGTAAGCAGCATTATCAAAAACTCGTCAAACCCTTCACTTCCTGTAATAAACAAATACAGAGAAATTTATCGCACCCAAACCTGTGTCAACCGGAAGCCTTTTCGTAATTAACTCTTCTTGTAAGATGAATATAGGTGTAAACATTCAAACCTGTGTTTTTTTCAGTATTTTTCCAAATAAACGAAACCTCCCTGTGAAGAGCGATTTCCTAGCCGGCAAGTGAATTGGAAAACAATACTCTCATAATTTCTCATTTTTCCGCCAATATCTGATTATAGATATTAGTTTAAACTATGAAAATATAATAAATTATTGTTTGTCTATAAATCAAGATTATCCAAACTACCTGACATGTTGTTTTGGCTAAATAAGTCATTAATGATAAATAATAGATTTTGATAAGTATCATATGAACTAATAATTCGAAAACAAACAAAAACATAAAATGTTCTGAAAAAAACTCAATGAAATATGTTCTATGATAAATTTTAGAAAATATTATCGGTGTCAAACTAAATTTAGAAAAAGGTATGGGTTGTTATCGAGTTGGTCAAATATGACCATATTTCAAACCAACCAGCACTATTTCTGTGTTACTACAACCGTTTTTTTCTGGACAGATTTGTGTGCTAGTGCTTTTCTTTTTTCTTTTTTGCTATTCTCTACCAAAAGAAAGTGTTTTCCTTTCTTTTGTCGATCTTTCACGCGAAACATTAAGTTACTTCTAATTTATTGTGTGCTATTAAAGCTTGAGTATTTTGGCTTTGGATATTACATCATAACCTTGACATAAGTGTCGTTATAACCCAGAATGGTTCTATTTCTTGAAAAAAATGTGTATTTCAGGTTTTTCCGGCCTTTTTACCATTTCTGCAAAAAACAAAGTATTTTCATTACTAATCATTTATTGTATTTCAAAATGTGTGCTTAACAAAGACTTATTTTTCGCTTTGGATAGGAAATCATAACCTTTAATCTAAACATGACTATTTTTAGAAATCATAAAGATAAAGGATCGTAAACGACCATTATCCGACACTGTCATTTTACCTGTTTTTATAACTTCAAAATTTACTTTAACCCAGTTAGGAACCATCATTCCTACTAAGATAGACACGCCCACTACAGCTAGATTTCTTGGAGAATTCATATCTGTGTACTGCATATAGGACATAACTATTCCTAGAAATAAGCCAATACTTAAAATTGCTGAGCCACCTAGCACAGAATAGGGTATAGTAACAAAAATAGCTCCAAATTTCCCAATTATAGCACACACAATTAGCTGTAAAGCAAGAACCTGAGAAACTCTTCTGCTTGCGACCTGAAAAGTAGAAAGTAACGAAAATCATTTACACAATCAACAATATCAAAAGTTTTATTTTTACAGCTTAAAACAAAGGGTTACATACAAAAATAAACTTTTGTCTACCCTATTTTTGCTCTTATATATTAAGTTTTATCTATTAACGTTTTGCTCCAAGGCATACAACATTAAATCACTCTCAGGTTTTTATTGGATTTTTGTCAAACGTTTTATTGTTAAGTGTAAAAGTTGATATGGGTTAAACGATAATGAGGCCACAATTCAAAAAAAAAAAAAAAAACACCAAATGACTACTGAAGGTCAATACGGTATTTATCTAAAACAAAACGTGTGTGTACCATATTTAAGCTATAAGTCACGCGTTTACAACCCAAATTGTAGTTAAACAGAGACTACCAAAAACCTGCCACCTCTGACCTGGTACATAAAATAGTGATAAATGCGCGTATGTTTGTACCTTAGTTATCCCAATTAATCCAATGTTATTGCTGTAGGTAGTTGTTGCATGTCCTGCTCCAAAGAATCCTGCGATCATCGACATACATCCTTCTACCATGATACCTCTATTCATCGCAGGCAGTGGAGGTGGAGGAACGTGGCATCATCTTGCACATGCGTAGTAATCCGCAATAGATTCAACAACTGATAATAATGTAGCAACGATGAAAGCTATGAAAACACCGGAATTGAATTCAATGTTTCCAAACTGTCCACCAATTTAAAAAAAAATAATGGCTACTTTTCAAAAATAACGGATTTCTTCTTGGTATGTAAAATTGGCATACTTTGTTGTATTGTTTTGTTTTGTACATTCATATGTTAAATGTCACTACTTATATATTTATAGAGGAACTCTTATTTTAATAATTACTTGTTTCAGGGGGTTGGCAGAGGTCGGGTTAAATACCTTTATTTGCTTGTTTTATTTTTTTTCAGGGAGGGGGCGGGGGTGGGCTTTTTGTTGTTTTGTTATTTAGTCATTGTTTTGTTTTTGATTTTACTTTAAGGACTATATAAACATTTAGAAATAAAGTAATAATTTTGCACGAGAAAATCAATCATGGAAAACTTGAAAAAAACATGTAAATGAAATTTTTGTAGAAAATATCGCAAACATTGTGTAAGCACTTACCCGGATAAGGTATAATAAACCATGGTGTTCTTTCTATCGTGTCGGCTCCGGCATCGGTTCGAGTTGTATATTGTTTTGACCGAATGTCAGTTGTCAAAGCGCCTGCATGTGTAAGTATTCCACAAATACCCCATCCAATTAACATCGCAAAAAGAACCTAAGATATGATAAATATTAATCTATATATTTGTAAATTTGAAACAACCTTTTATGGCGAAACAAAATATGTGATGAAATACAACTAATATTATCTTATTAGAATATAAGCGGTTATCGTTTGCATTTAAATGCATCATGGAAAAAAAGCTAATCGTTATAACGATGTCAATTTAGAATTTTACTCAGCAATCGTATTTTCTGTATCTAGAGTTCAATAACTATAGTACAATACTGATTCCATAGACATCATACTAAGAAAAAGTACAATAATCTCTTTAATTGAAAAAGGATTTTTTTTTCGTTACTGTTTGTCTGAATGTGGTGATTTTACAGTTTTTGCTTTTGTGAGTTTTCTAAAATAGCGGAAATCCTTTTTTATTCTCCGAATTTTTATAACAAAAGCTTAATGACTTTTAATACATATTGTTCATTCATGTTCAGATTTGGGAAATAATTTTGTAATCTAATATCTAACCTTACAGCTAGAACTTGTTGAAGAGGATATCTGATAAAATGAAAACCTCTACTTTTTGTTATCACAGGAATCGGCATGTTCCATCCGTTCAGGTAAACAGCAAGAACAAGAGAAATCAGACATGTCCTGATGAAGAAAGTATTTAGGTTAACATGTTTTATCAAGTCATAATAAATCTTATCACCTTCTTACCAAACAATGTAGGTGAAATGGTCTTTAAATTAATACTTTGAAATCACATTAATTTGAACTATTTGTATTCACTTTTGAAAATGTAGTAGCGTATTTATAATTTTTTGAATCTCAAAGTTAGCTATGTGATATCTACAGGGTGCACTTTGTAAATAGAACTGATTAAGAAACCACGCCTCTTTTAGGGAGATACTTAATATTCATATATATATATTTTGTTTTGTTTACCTGCTTGTATTATCTTTTATCTCATAGAGACACATCTTGGAAATTTTATTAGTATACTGACAGTTAAATAGCGGCCAAATTGAATTCTCAAGGAGACTCTTAGTAAATGAAGGGCAGTTCGGAATTTTAGTACAAGTTTAAACTATTAGACGTTTCAGTCATATATAAAAATATGCCGCACAACCCTATGTTTTGACATTTGCAAAAAAATTGTAGTGCATGTGAATTTTCCATTCTAGGAAATTAAGTTTTTACGAAACTTCATAGTAAAAGTGTACAATTTAAGCTGTAAAAGGAGTACCTATGGAAAATTGCATTGCCTATATTTACAGAAGAGCAACCTATATACATAGTGTTATCCTTTTTTTTCAAAAAATCTAATCAATCTTTTTCGACATATTTTTTTTAGTGTGTCATAATTTGGTTTTTTACGTAAATATTTCAAATTATGTCAAAACATAACAGACACAATCACAGATTTCGTAATCAACAAAAAATCGACTATTTCTGAATAATTGTATCCAAACAAATGTACATTTAAAACACACATTTTTAGCAGATATAATTAAGTCTTGTTTGTACAACTTAAGAAGTTTTTAGGAAGAAAACAAATGTCTTACAAATCCTTAGGAAGAATAAAAATTCAACTTACCTGTTCTAATCCCTCCCCTGAATTAGGATATCAAATTGTATAATAAAACCTTCTGAAGACTAGATATTATACATACCCTGCTGATATTCCCCAATTAGGATCACAAGATGTGTTAATAACTCCATCTAATTTTATTCCTATTAAAAATAACGTTGGGACAACTGTTAGTGGTCCAACTACTTTTAATATTACACCAACAAAACCGGTTAATCCAATTAGCATGTGAACTGCTCCAGCAATGATTAAACAACCTTGCATCTGCAATACAAAACGAGGTTAAAAGTAAGAAAGTCAGATAAAGCAGAATTACGTATATGTTGTTAAAACCAAATATGTATTAGTAAACTTATTGATGAATATATCATTTTGATTTGAATATATAAATTATTTTGTTGTTTACTTATTTCAAAGCATTAATTGGTTATGAATGAGAGGCGACAATAGTTTACCGATGTTCTTAACTCGTAAATCTATTTGGAATATACCAAACAAGCGAAAAAGCCCGAAGGAAGTGCATGAACTCCATACGGAGCTAGATCCAGTGCATCGATAGGGTTGGCGTCCTGCTACATGCATCACCCGTCATGCAGATTAGAATATACCAAACAAGCGAAAAAAGCCCAATGTTCAGTTCAGACTACCATTCTGGTGTTTTTTTTAAAGATCTAATTGTATCAGTCACAATTTTTTAAAGTATAGAATTATTTGTCTGTCTCACATAATATTTGGGAATCCATGATACGTTTTTCAAAGTTGGTGAGGATATCAATTACAAAATGTATTTGCTATTAAACAACTTATTATCATAAGGACACATTTGAGGAATTAATGCACAAAATGATATTTTTTACATAATCTAACTTATAATGTAAAGCTATTTCTACGCCCACATAAGAACGATTACAACAATAAGGTAAGATTCGAACATAATAACTTAATAGATGATATCGGATATGTTCCTTGTGTCGTAACTACAATACCTTTCCCTTTTCACGAATGTGACCTACCGAATAAGACTATTTACCGGATTTGTAATAACATCAGCAACACGACGGGTGCCACATGTGGAGCAGGATCTGCTTTTCCTTCCGGAGCACCTGAGAACAGTTTTTGGTGGGGTTTGTGTTGCTTAGTCTTTAGTTTTCTATGTTGTATCATTTGTACTATTATTTGTCTGTTTGTCTTTTTATTTTTGGCCATGGCGTTGTCAGTTTGTTTTCGATCTGTGAGTTTGACTGTCCCTCTGGTATCTTTCGTCCCTCTTTTAATAGTTTACCGATGTTAAAATCTCTTCAATCGATTTGGAAGAGACAAATAACCTGATCATAGATACCAGGATTAATATTTCATACGCGAGACGAGCGTTTTGTTTAAAAAAAATGTACTCATTATTGCCGCTCGATCAAAAAAAAGTGAATAAAATGAAGTTAACCAACATAACTGAGAGAATCGTATCAACTCTGAATTGAACAAGACCGGTGTGTCGACATGGTAAGTGTATCACCCGACATGGTAAGTGTATCACCCGCCATGTGAATTCCCACTCTGTCAAAATGTCACAATCAGGAATAAAAAAAACTCATTAAAGATACAAGACTTATAATGTTGTACGCCAGACTCGATTTTGTCTACAAAAGACTCACCAATGACGCTCTGTTGTAGCAGTTTTGGGTGAGGAGCACACGCCCTGTTGATAAAGTCCATGTAGTGTAAACACGCATCAGCGTAGTGTATTTATTGAGATATGTAAACGCCATACGATGGAGCAGATGGTATGATACTGCAAAGAAATTGAAAGTTAACAATTTGAAGATTGAAATCCTCACGTTGTCATAGATTCTAGTTTGAAGCAGTTTAAAATATAAAACTTTCATGTTTATTCAAAAAAGCATTTTAAAAATTGTTAAATAATTTAATTAAAAAATTCCATTTTTAAGTGTTATTTTCCTTAATTTATTAATAAAGCTTCCTAATATCAACAACCGTTTAAATAAATTTAAAAAAACCAATATTATCCTTTAACTTAATCTGTGTCAACGAAGTTCATGGGATTTATTATAGGTGATCGACAGCAATGTTGTAAAAAGTTTTGCTATAAAGTTTACAAGTCAGGTAAAAATAGGAATAAATTCATCAAATTATTCATTAATTGCGGGCAAAATTTCAAATATGTGTCCAAGCTTTCTGTGAAGTTTCAGGATAATGCTTTCAGTCATTTAAAACTTCACTCAGTACTTGGAGAACAGAGTTTGTGATCGAAACACCAAATGACGTATTTTGGTTGGTTGGTTGATTGTTGAGTCTGTGTACAATAATCGTACTCAAACGTTTTATGACTGTAAGACCAAAATTAAAAATCTTAGAAGTTGATGACAAAAAAGAGATACGCACTTTTACCTGCCAGACCACCCGCCTGCCCAACTGAAAAAACGAATTCCATTTTGGCACTTAAACTTACGGCTCGAAGTCTTGGCATAACAATATTTTCACGGTAGCCAACCACATCCAGTTCATTCGTTGTAAAGTTTAACCCTGATTAAAAGATAAACGTTTATATACTATACGTCAATAATTTTCAGTAACAAGAATGCACATGCAAATTAAGTTAATCTTAATTACATAAAAAAACCTCTGTGATGTATTTAACGACATAAGTAAGGCGCATTTATTCGTTTGCATACATCAGTCCTATACAATGCAATCTATACAAATTTATCTATATATTTATCTCCCAGTTACGATCAGGTTTGAAATAATTGGTAATTTTGGAAAATAGAATAAGAGAGGAACAAGGTTTTTTTTTTTATGTAGTTCATATTTATTTGGTAAAATCTATCAATGCATACCTTACCATAAAATGTGAGGTACGTAACATGAGCAATGGGACAGAGAAGCAAAATGGAGGTTGTGCTCCCACTTATATGAGTAGAAAGCTTGTACATTACACTTGCTACTTTGCTTTATTCATTTTTCATTTCCCAACTATATTAATCCAATTATTTATCTATATATCAGTCAAAACGTTTTAAGTTTGTTGAATAAAGATTTATCTCGTCCAACTCGAAAGTAGCTTCTGAAACCGCATCACTGACATAATGTACATGAGAATGATTTTCGGGCTAGTCTTCTATGGTTATCAAACGTCCGGTCAGATTGGGGACGTTAAATCCGATGTATCGTGTAAAGAGAGTGCCACGTTCTTTGCTTGTTAAGAACCCTTGCAACAACTCTATGAGGGGTCCTCATTTTTCAGTAACAGTCCCCGACCTTTCTCCAGGACGGCCTCTATAACAGGACCTACCTATTGCATAAAATGGTAATTTGTTCTCGTCCTGAACATGCATGAAATATTTGCCACTGGTCGTTAAGTAGCCAAAAATCAATCAATCAATCAATCATGGTTATCACATCTAAATATAACAGAGGAATAATCTTGTCAATAGAATATAAATCATTTCATAAAAATTAATGAACTTTTATCAGGAACATAAAAGTATTTTAAAATATATGTTACTGGTTGTTCTTAAACATTAAATTCAATATGATAATCGGTCTAACCCGACTAACAATTTAGCAAAAGATAAAAATTTTATTGCAGCTGGCAAAATCTATCATAAAAAGGTATCCGTACCTGAAATTGCATTGACAATTACTTTATTACCCACTGCTGGGCACTTCCACTCCGGCAAGTCTGACAAAACTAATAATTGAAGAATATATGCAACAGTAGGTCCTTGGTAAACTGGAAGTCTTAAAAGATATATGTGTATTTCATAATGTATATACTTTGTATTGCTTTTAAACACTGACATATAATAGAAATAAAAGTTACTTTGAACGTTCAGTTATCTGAGCTAGAAGCTGTACAAAACCCCAGCTGACAAATATAAATTAAATGTTGTTCAAGATATCAACCCATCTAAGAATTCCGGAATATTTCACAGAAATGTGTTCCCTTTGTTTAAATACATAATAATATCTATTTTTTTAATTTCTTTTCTGTCTTTATTTTTGTTGCTATAACTCATGTTATTCCTTTTTTAAAAATATCATTATTTTATGTATATACAGATAGCAGAGCTGTTTTATATGACCCTATTATTCCAAACACGACTATCATGTACATACCAGAATGTTCTGCTGCGTCATTCTGTGTATTTTTTTTTATTGCATACCGAGAAACAAATTTGAAATTAGCCGACTTTACTTTATAGGTCTTTCTCGTTGTTGAAGGCCGTACGATTGCCTTTAATAGCTTATATTCACATCATTTGAACTTTGGTAGATAGTTGTTTAATTTGCAATCATACCACATCTCTATTTCTATAGGATCATTAATCATATTACTCAAATTTTTGTCTTCCAGAACTAAGGAGTGTCAATTTTATATTTGTGGTTTGATGAATAAAACGATGAAGAATAAACATAATCTCAAATACCATTGTTTGTTCTTTTTAATATTTTGAAGGAAATTATAGACAACCATCTAAGATGCATTAGATTAGTAACTAATGAAATTTCAGCAAGACATCAATTTTATTGAAATTTTTGTAATGAATAACATCAATATATTAATTATTATTATTTCTGTTTATTAGTAACACAATTAGAACATATCTACGTGATTACCTCATTTTACTGTACTGAGATCAAATGACAATGGTGCTCGATAACCCAAATGACGACCTTCCAAGTTTTGAATGAATCAAATTAAGCTATTTACTCGAACAAGCAAATGTTTTTCTTTTTCTTTATGATACTTTTTTTTATATAAGTTGGTATCTTGCTATTTCTGAAAGGGAATATATTTTGCTCATTTGACACTTAGTTTACATAGTTAGCGCGCATCTAAAAATATCTTGCATCGTATAGGTGAAAATACTTTTCCAAATAATGAAGTTCTGAAATCAACAATAGGTCACTCACTTGACGCCAAAAGTTGCTTGGAAAAAGGTCGTTATGGCAGGCAGAAAAACGGTTGTTGAGAGCATCCGTGTTTTGAGCTTGTTGTCATCGTCCCAACATACAGCTTGAGCAACCATTATTGCTGACATAACACAGAATGGCAGAACCATCAACGTTTGCTTATAACACAACATTAGTAAATTAAAATAACATTTCATTTCATTGCAATTAGCATAATAGAAAGAAAACTATGGAAGTCAGGAGCCCGTAAGTTGGTGTCGGTTGCTGTCTGTTATAACTTTTTATTTTGTTTATTGTTTTATTATACATGGCATATGTTTTTATCATTATTGAAGGCTGTACGGTAGCCTATAATTGCTTACATTCACTTCCTTTTAACTTATATGGATATTTGTCTCATTAGCAATCATACCACCATATATCTCCTTATTCTTATATGGCATATAGTTTTCTTTTAAATTGTTAACATTTTGTCATCTTAGTGATATGTGGAGCTTGCTATATATACTGCATGCTCATCATGTATAGCCGTATGGTGACCTCCGGTTGATACATTCCATGTCCTTTGGTTTTCTTGATGAATATTTGTCTCATTGGCATTGATACAACATCTGTGAAAGTAGTTTTAATATTCAATAACGTTTTATTCAATCAATTTATAATTTGATTGTTGAGATTGTAATGGTTTTGTGTCCACAATTTGGGTATAACATTGACATGAAAACAGGTTTGAACTACAAATGTTTGCTTTTATTTTGTTCCTATCTTATTGTAACCCAACAACTAATTATGCCATTGTTTCATGGCAAAATGACAAACGTTGACTTACAGGGATTGTAATTCTTTAAAATCAACTCAAATGTGGAAAACCATTAAACGATTAAAAAGAAAATACAAATAACACTTTGTAAAGTATGTGATGCAGAAGCGGTTTTCTGGATTCACCTTCATCAGAAATGATCAAACCTAAAATAAAGAACACAATATAATAAATATGAACCGAGAGGTTCAACATGGACCTGTTTATTTCTCAAACATACCTGGAAAGCAAACAATAATGTCATCAAAAATGATGTCGTATCACTAATTCTGTACAAAAGTTTCCAATGCTCTTTCTCTGTTTGAACTTCGTTGTTAGCAGCTTCCTGATCTTTTGATATATGTTGTATTTCGACTGATTCCTCGGGACTTCTCTTTTGTAAAGGATCATCCTTCTTTTTCAGGCAAATGTGGATACCCTTCAATAAGGAAATTAAATCTAATTTTATAGGATTCACCCAATCGATATCTTTTCTTTTTACTTGGATTTTTTTTTCACCTATTCATTTCTCCTCCGCTATTGGCCATTTTATTCATAAGTTGCCAATTATAGGTTGCAATTCTGTAAATACAGACAATGCAATTTCCCATAGGAACTCCCTTTGCGGCTAAAACTGTGACACTTTTACTATGAAGTTTCGTGAAAAATAATATCCCAGAACGGAAAGTTTATATGCACTACTATTTTATTCAAAGGTCAAAATATAGGGCTGTGCGGCATATTTTCAACATTTATATGCCCTGAACTTCTAAGAGTTTAAACTTATACTAAAATTCTATACTACCCTTACCTCCATTTTTGGACCTCCTAAGAATTAAAATTTAGCCGCTACCATGTTTATCTATACTGGTTACATTCCCAAGTGATGTCTCTATGAGATGAAACACAGAGATCATCAATGGGAACCAGTACGTTAACAAATTAACATACCTATGAATATTAAATATCTCCCCAAAAGAGGCGTGGTTTGAGAAACAGCTGTATTTACAAAGTGCAACCTATAGAATTTTCATTCAAACCAAGGTCAAGCATTTTCATTGGTGAATTATGATTGTGATCGTATCTATTTCGTATATTGAAAAACTTATTGTGATGATCTTAACTCTGAAATAATTTTTTGTAATTGTAATATGCTCTTATTCCGAGATCATGTCTGAATCTATATTTGATAACTTGGTTGTAACATGCATGTTCTAAATTAAGTTTTAACAGAACATTAGATGACAGTTTTTGGATGTACTAGTAAACAATAGATATTTCTATCAGTTCATAGTAATTAGAAAAGCAGTTATCTTCTTTAAAGTATTTTGATAAAATATGATGTCCCCTCATAACCCCCCCCCCCCCCCCCCCCCCCCCCACAAAAAAGTCCAATGAGACAGTTCTGCACCAGAGACCAAATGACGTAGATTGATAGATTGATAGATTGATTGTTGGTTGCTTAACGTCCAGTGGCAAATATGTAATGCCATATGTAATATGAAATGCATGTTCAGGACGCGATCAAATAAATAATAGATACAATACGTAGGTATGTACTGTAATAGAGGCCGTCCAGGATGAAGGTTGGGAAAATTTGGACTGCCACAGGAAATTGAGGGTAATTCAAATAGGGACATAAATTTTGCCTTGCAACAGTCCACCAACGGGTCCCTCAAAGGGTGGTTGCAAGGGTTCTTAACGTACAGAGAGCGTTGCACTCTCACTACGAGAGGTATCGGATTAACTTCCCCGTTCTGACCGGACGTGGCTGCTTACCTGTACATCTTGCACAGTCAAACGGACCCCCCACTTTGGCAAGGATTTTACTGTCGGAAGAAGACCAAGAGTGACCATATTTCTATTTCCCAGTCACCATTGAGGGTACATAACGTATAAGTTAGCAAGTTTAGGTCGCCGTACGGCCCTCAACAATGAGCAAAACTCATACCGCCAGCTAACAAATGTTATTTTCGTACAGTTGTCCTCTGTTGTATAGTTACACTTAAAAAAAAGTAGTTAAAGTTCAATCACCGAAGGCATCTTGACTGTTTCAGGTGATACTTAAGTGTCTAGTAGGGCACTTTTACATGTCGCAGTGGTGTCAGGCCAAAACTCATGTATCAGATATTCATATCAATGGGTCAAGGATTAAAAATCAAGGACGATATGAAAATGCCATGCAATGTTATAAATACCGCATATCTTTGTTACGATAAAAGTTATTGACAAAGGCCTTTTATTTTTATTTGTTATGATAGTTTTTTTTTTATCTCGTTATTCAGATAACAACATGGTCAACAGTCAAAAGACAATTACATTGTTTTGGGGGATAACACAAGTGTTACAAACATTGATACATCATAATTATGGGTTGTTTCAATAACACAGTAAAGACTCCAACAAGGACATTCGACTGTAACTCTCAACCCAGAAGTAAAAACCAGTTACCAACCCTTGAATGTGAGGCAGGGTAATCAGTTACTAGTATCCTTCCAAGTTCGATAGCTGATAATCAACGTTCAACCAGAAAACAAAACGTTGTTTGGTTCTGTTCCTGTTAGATGGCTCTTTTATTGATATTTATATAAACATAAAATCTTACATATTATTGTAACGAATAATAGAATAACAAGGTCGGTTTTCGTTTAGAAATTTTTTATTGGAGCAAAAGGAGAAGTGTGATAAGAGCTATTATGTGGCACCTGCAATTGCAAAAATATCAAAATCGTTCAAACTTTCAAAATTTTGTTAATTCAATCAGCATAATCTTGACACTTTAGTATAGAAAGGTCACTTGTGATGTCATTGTGACGCCATAAATATGTTGACATTGATAGATTTAGTTTGAACTGTTTATAACCGAACCCGATATATGAGATGAAACTATACAACTACTAGTATACTATATGTGAATATTTAAAGTAATAGGTGCAACTTTACTTGTCTGTCTAATTTGTTTTTCGTTGATCGTTTTATCATAAAAATTGTTTTTTATTCGTTTAAATTGTTTCAAATTTTGTCATGTCGTGTCTTTTTATAGCTGAATATACGGTATTAGTTTTGCCCCATTGTTGAGGATCGTACAATCATCTATAGTTACTTGAATAAGCGCCATTTGGAATCTGGTAGACAGTTTGGTCATTGTCAATCATACCACACCTTATTTTATCTTAAACAAGTTTTATACGAATTTACTTTTTGTCATGCGACAATATCAGATGATCGTTTCAAAGGCATAAGCTACGAATTAGACAAAGAATTAAGATATGATTATTATTGTTGTAAACATTTATAAAAGCGGAATATAGAAATAACATATCGCTGATGTATTATTGGCTTGCAAATCAATAATTCAAATCTTTTGACCTTTAATGGAGATGGGTTGCGCACGTTTTCTGACAGCATGTGGTCAGCATGTTTATTCATAAAAAAGAAAATAATGTCAACATTGTATAAGTGAAACAAGGGGGACACCAGATTTAACAATTATTTGATTGATCAGGCCCCAAAGAAATCATTTTTATACAGGTAAAACGATGACTTACATATACTATTTTAACCTATAAATCAAACAGACTTATAACAATCATCATTATACGATTGCACGTGCTTGTGTGTCAATTTTTATTTCTATTTATGGTTATATCGGGTTTTATGTCCGTCGACAGTCTTCGTGGGTCTTCTCGATAGATAATTAGACGGCTTATAGTCGAAAATACGCACGAAATGCTGATACATTAAAGCGAGTCCATGCATGGTTTATTATTTCTTCTGGACTTTTTGTAATTTAGACAAACGTTTTAGTATGTTAAATACTTTATATATAAGTATCTTAAATAGGCACAAACGAGAGAAAATACTCCATCTAAATGATAATAAAGGTTTTGACTGCACACGATTACTTGGTATAGGTTCCCTGAAATGCTGCATATTTGCCTTGGAATAAATCGCCTTTAATATGGATACCATTGTTATTCAATAATTTTATTTAATACATTCTTTTAATTAATCTATTAAGTTCATCAAAAGTTAATTTGCAAACATGCAAATAAGCAAAGATATGTTCTAATCATCAATCACATTGTGCGTCATAATTACCCATACCACTTCATCGAACGCGGTCTCATCTCATGAATATCATTGAAGGCTAGCCTCGTGAATATTAACGTCGGATAGCTTCACACTAGTGTTATGTTACTATCAAACAGATTTGTATACTAACACTTTCTCGTGAAGTCACCCTTACTGTGTCATATAAATTGATTTAATTTATACGTCAAGGTATTAGGTAAGTGACAAATGCAATATTTTTTGTACGCATAGACAGTTCAAGGATAACAAACATAACAATTTGGGACAACAAAAAAATGGTTTAGTAGATAATTCATCACACATAATCATTACTGAACATGTAAACAAGCGGCTCAATGAAATCCGCGATATAAACAGTATTATTTAAAAATAACGGATTTTTAATTTATTCCTAACATTTACAAGAAAGGGAATGAATATTTGTAAATTATTGGCTATTACCAGTCAGTTTGGTTCAATTTTGTCAAAGTTACCAAAGATCAATTCCCCCACATAAGCACGTCTGTCCAAGATTAGGAACCTCGTCAATTATAATTGTGTTATGTATATGCCATATCTTAATGTTTTACGCTTTTGGGATAAGTAGACCTTTGATTGTGACTTTTTTATGTATTCACAACGTTTATAGACTCCGGACGATTTAGAGCTCGACATTCTGTATAGACACCAGTCTATTGCTGACCAGTCAATTGCGTTATTGTCCTCTAGATCTATTTTTGATGTTTGTGTCGTATACAAGCTGTCTCATTGACATATACCACACATTTCATACAATAAATACTTATTTTATGTGACTTAACAGTGTATAAGATTATTTACACCAAGATGCCGTTAAATGAAATTGGATATCCTTCATTTATCCTGCTTTTCACTAACATATGGTCAAATCGCTTCAAATGACCCCCTTCCTAAATTATTGAAAACTATCATTCTGCATTGACAATAATATCTTGGTGTAAATTGGATACAGTGTCAAATATTTCATGCATGTTCAGGACGAGATTTCATTTGACCATTTTGAAGTAACTCAAAAGTGGCTATCGGTAACTCTAATCAGTATTTGGACGACTGCTACGGATAAGAAGCCGCATTGTTAAATCTGACTTGAGTAGTCGAGAGAAGAAATTCATTGATCGTACTCGGACGCTATCATGTAGCAACACTATTAGTTCGACATAACCATGAGAAGATCAAGCGTGTTTATAACTTCGTTGACTTTTTTTGTCTGCCTCATTATTTCACATCGGAATTTCAACATATATCAACATTTACTCTACACATTTTTAAATTGTATTATGGTTTTATCAAATAGATATGTTGAATATATTAAATATTCATCCGAGGTCACTTCAGTAACAATGGACAGATTACAGATCAACTAAATTCAATTTACATAGAAACAATGATTAATAACTGGTGCATTGCTATACTTTTCAGATGTAGTAATGCTATCTTACAAATATTGTTGTCTCTCAATTGTTGGCTCTTTATTACATACCCCTTTTCTTCCAAAAATATATTTTTTCTCAATTGAATCGCCGAGCAAACATCTATAAAGACTTTTTCTGTATATATCTATATATACATTCATCCGAACAGTGTAAATCTTCAGTATTATATTACTATCGTTAAGCTGGATCACATCCGTAGATTTGTTAAACCGTTTGTTTAGTCGTATTCATGATCAGTTTATGAGTTCCGGAGGATAAACCCATTAGCTTAATACAAAGTTAACATGTTGGGTCTCTCAAATATTCATCTGAGGCACCTCAACCTATGCAGCGGAACTTTCTCCAGGTATTCCAACGTATGTGAATAAGAAAATCATTTGCAAATCTAAGTATGAGTGTGGAGGTAAAAGTAGGCAAAAATTTGTAGGTCTTCGAGCAAAACTGTACGAATGTCAGATGGATAACGGTAAAACTACTAAGCAAGCAAAAGGGATTAAAAAAAGGTGTAATTGAGCGTAACATTACTTTCGAGGATTATGAGAAATGTCTTAATACACAGCTGGAGATATATAAATCTAAGAATGTCATCCGTAGTCATCTGCATGAGATATACACCGAGGAGATCAACAAAGTAGCCCTTTCAGCCAAGGAGGACAAACGTTAAATCTTACCAGATGGAATCAGTACTTTGGCACATGGACATTATAAAATTAAAGAGAGATCTAACTTATAAATAAGAATGATTTTTTTAGTATCCATTGATGGACCTATTGGAATTGGTAAAAGTACATTGTTAAATTCGTTAGCGTGGGTTATGGTGTGGTCGACAGATTTTTGTAGAACGTTTAAAAGAAAGAATGGTAGAGGAATCGTTTACACTTTTAGATCATTATTATAATTTGTGGACCCATAAAACCGCTGTGTTGATTGTTCTAACAGCTCCACAAGAAGTTATTCTTAATTGTATTATTAATCGTAGACGGACAGTAGAGAAAAACGTTTCGAAAGAGTATTTGCCGACACTTATTACAGCGTATAAACATTTAGTAACACTTCATCCTCATGTCATACAATTTGACACGAATTGTAGTACTGAAAACGTCTTGGTAAAAGTAAAAAGACGGATATAAAACGGATGGAGAAAGAATGTGATGCAGAAAACAAAGAACTCGAGAAACAATTGACGGACAAAGTGGACAATTCTGAATGTGTTTCCACCAACGGCGGTATGATGAACAGCTACATAGACATGCAAAAGTTTCGCATCAAATACCTTCCACTCTCCAAAAAGGTTGTCGAACCGGCAACCAAAGTCTCTTTTAGCATTTTGGAGGAAAGGATTACAAAGCTCAACAGTTAAACTAAAACACACAACCTTTCTGTCCTTGGGAATAACATAAGAACAGAAAGCTTGCTACTATTGCATGTCTGATTGTTTGATTCAAAAATTAAATGACTAAGGGTACCCTTTCCATTTGACAAAGACCTCTTTCACACCACCCTTGGTTCGTTTTCGCAAAACCTTTTCGATGCGGTATAATTTTTGATCCGTCTTTTGAAATTTGGGCTAATAGAAGGAACCTTGTATTTCCTTGTCATTGAAATTCTTGATACGGTAGGTTTGAGGTTGAGTGTTTAACACGTGGGACACAGTAAAGACTTCTTTGGTTCACCTAGAGGTGTATCCTTTCTCAAAAATACCTTTCTTTTTGGTGATTCGAACCTTATCCCCTATTTTAAATTTAGCCTGTTTTAATTGAAGAATGTTACCGTACAAGTTCCAACAGGCATTTTTTTATGTTCTTTTTGACTTGCAGCGATAGGAGTCATTTTAAAAGATCGATGTTTAGCCGTATTGTACTGATGAAGAAGATCATCCAAGACATCGATGTAAGAACGTGTGGAGTTGGCTGAAAAGTATTCACACATTTTTTCTATCAAAGTACGGTTCCGGCGTCCAGCGGCACTTGATTTTTCTTCATTTAGTTCGGTAGAGTAGAGTTCAATATCATGCTTCTGAAGTAACTCCTTGACGTCCTTGTTGTAAAATTCAGTACCTTTATCTATCCATAAGGAATACGTGATGATGATGTGAAGACTTTTTGAAAGGCATCTCTCACCGTCACACCCTTTTGTTTTTGATCGGTAGGAGCCATCCGTATTTGGAAAACACATCGATAATACTTAGAATGAATTTAAATCATTTGTTATCGCGAGAAAAGAAACTCATATCAACAAGATCAGCAGTCAAAATGCCATCCACACCTCCAGCAATCACGCGTCTTTTCTGGAATTGACGTCGAACGGGTTTGTGTAATTCTTCTGCTAATTCATCTGTCGACACTTTTTTTTTTAATTCCTAAACCATATCGTATTTGAGTACCGATGAGGGGTTTAACGATACCACGATCCATTTTCTCTCTCACGGTTTGAATGTTGATGGAGTCTAGTTGACTTAACATATTTTTATCACAGACAGAATTGCGAGTGGTTGATATTTGTGTCGAGCATAAGAAAGATCATGACGATAGGCAGCTTCATCGACTCGATTGATAGGTTTAGACCAAGATTTAGTTGTTTTATATGCATTGAGTCGTTTATGTAGCTTTGTCCCAGGTCCACTAAACTGATGTCCTGGAAGATTCATTTCTACGGGCAGATAATTAATTACTTTATTCATAAAACCGCTACCGCTATGGGGTTTGACAAACTGAGATTTTTTTATCCACGCACGGCGCAGATTTCACCTTTTTGTCGTCGTTCGTTGCTAGTCGTATCTTTAAAGACACTTTTCATTTCAGTATTCCTCGTTCATTTTAAACAATCGAGTGTTATTTCATTTAAATAAATGGAAGACATTCAACATATCTCATACAATGAAACTACTGCGAACAGAAGGAATCTTTCCTCCTTCCGCAGCGATCGATTAGAGGACTGATTATTATTGGAAAGTCATATTGTGGAAAGACGACATTGCTCAACAACCTTCCCATCCAGTCGGGGTGGTTAGAATATGATTGTTTGCATGTTTTTTTGGAAATTTCTTCACCAACAAATTTATGAACTCTTGCAAAAAGCATTGGGAAAAGGTTTCTCAAAAGAGGATATACGTCATCTCTTATCCGTAAAAGGAGACTGTCCCATATCCCTGATCGATGTGGTTGATGATTTACTCTTACCCAATAAACGTAGTGGTATCAATGCCTTCTTCTTTGAACAAGGACACGATGTACCAGACCCTTGAGAGCTTGACACCCATCGTTAGAACTTAAGTTCATCAAAAGGAATTGAAAAATATGTTTACACCACAAAATCTACTATGAGTACAGACAAACTGCTGCATCTGGGAAAGTTTTAAGGCATGGCAGGGCCTATATATATAAAAGTTATATGTAGCCTATGTTTCAGAAAATTAAAAACTTACCTGGATTTTGATGTGCATTTTTTTCCAGTCTGCAGAAGATAGCAAAATATACTATTACATAAGTTTCATTTGATACGGTCCACTCAGTTACACAGTTTACATCACCTATTGTTTGCAGATGTCTACTGTCCATCTATTGTCCATTTAAATCAATACTACTCACAACATTTATTATATGAGGGGAGCTGCTCAAACCTCTTTCCCAACTTAGTTTATTTTGGCACCTTCTTCAGGAATGAAAAAAAATGAATAGCAAAATCCAGAAAAGTTTATAATTTTCTGAAACCTAAAATGCATATAAAATTTAATTATCTAGTTCCTGCCATGCCTTAAAACTTTTCCAGGTGTACAGGATTGTCTGAGTACAATTTGTGGTGTAAATACGGCCATATTATCCAAAAGGTTATGATGAACCTTAATGGTGTTTGATGATTTGATGTTAAGCAAAGACAAAAAATGTGAAGACTATTATGTCCGGGGTCTACATAATAACGTGGATTGTTTCTATCTATGTCAAAAATACTTTAAACTTCCACGTCAAACGATTCGAGAAAATAGTAACTGTATATGTCTTTTTCCACAAGACGATAAAAACCTTCAAGACATTCATCGCGATCATTGTTCGGATCTCACCTTTGAGGAATTTAAAACCTTTTGCAATCGCTGCTGGTCTGAACCTTATGGATTTGTCACCATCGATCTTACTAGCTCTGAGGAAATGGAAAATACAGATCTAAATTAAAAGACTTCTATGTCGTTTAAAAAAAAAAAGAATGGATAGCATTTCTTACCTAGAATCAAATAAGGATTTTAAAGAAAATTTGACTGTGCTTGGCGATAGTAGCGATAGTAGTAGCGATGATGATGATCCTCTAAGAAGAGTGTATAAACATAACTTTGTACATTATGACGATAGTTTAACATGTGTTGTTGAACAAATCTACAATCATTTTGGCTATGATAATGATATCGAGAATTGGGAAATGGGAAAAACATACCATCGACAGAAACCTCAACAACCACCATGTAGTGCAATATCAAACAGAGGACATCAATACACTCGTCTTTGTCAACCGAACCATGGCATATGCCTGAGACACTTTAATTTTAAGAACAGTATAGAAGTAAACAAATCATTTAAGAAGAGGAAAGTAGTCTATGCATTACCCCCATTGTTTCATCGCCTTTGCAAACTCTAAAGAACGTTCAACGCTTTATCGCTATAGGGTATTCCTCGCACCGTTGCTATAGAGCGTTCATCGCTATAGGGCGTCCATCGCTTCATCGCTCAACGCTTCACCGTTCATCGTTCAACGTTCAACGTTTCAACGTTTCAACGATTCAACGCTTTATCGCTTCAACGTTTCAACGCTTCAACGTTCATCGCTTAGGAGGCTTTCGTTCCATCACTATAGATGAATGACGTTTATCAACATTACCGATCCTAAACAATGTGAAGCTCTTGCTAAGGAGTTACACTATAGCAAGCGTAGAATTCAAGCTAGCAACTTACAACAAGGCTTGAATAAACAAGGATTGAGTCGTAATCTTAACAAGTTTTTTTTTTCAAACCCGTTAGAAGCACATGAGAAACCGGCTTCTAAGATCACCAAGACGATTGAAGATCTCCCAGCGATGCCATCACTACCTGCATTGTCTCCTCCACCTCCCGATTGTGCAGATCCATTACCTATCAAACCAGCCACAGACACAACCCTGGAAGTGGAGCGGCGGAGAGGACAATTCTAGAAATTTCAATTACCTAAATACCTCATAGGATTTTAATAGCTCATTGGAAAGCTGAAATCGTGTACTTTTTTGAAAATATGTGTCGTACATGTAAAAGCTGATACAATCTTGCCGTAAATCAAGGTCAAAGGTCATCACTTAAAAATTTCCTATTTTCATCTGGAGAAACAAACCATTGATATTTTTCAAATTAATAACCCATGAAATAAATTATATAAGTAGTATTATGTATCAATACTTCAGTTCATGATGTTTTTCGATATTTGCAAATGACGTCATAACAACGTTATATTTATTTTTTTGAAACACGTGTAATAAAACTTTTCAAAACTTACTTAATAACAGTAACAGAATACTTTGATATTTGACCTCGACAAAAAAGAATTTCTGGAATACTTTAGAATATAAGGTTTTAAAGAGTATCTGAAATGCATTATTTTCCAGGATTTGATATTTCACTGAGTTTTCATAAAATGATAATTTTTCAGATGATGCCAGTTTAATGTTCATTCGACATTACTGCAATGATTGTAAGCGTGTTATCTAACACATATAAAAAGTGAGACATGACCGTTTCCATACAAAATTAAACGTTGAAAAAATCAAATCAAAGTTACTAAATATGTCAAAAAAGCACAAATTAGTGCAAGGGAGACCCTGCTCTTTGCAAACACATGAATCCTGGAATGATTATTCTCCTTATACGAACAAATAAGATATTGTAGGATGTCTGATGCCATTTGTCCCTCAAAGAAAACTGGCTTCAGCTTGTCATTTTGCACAATTTTCCAACCAAAAACTCACTGTGAGGAGCCATTGTTTGGGTTGGCCAAATTTGCCTCCACTTAAACTTTGCTTTGCCACATAGCACGTAGTACGTGTTGTTAAAATACTTATTCACAAGGCGGAAGCTTTATAATACTATCTCTATCTATAGTCACTGATGTCTCGGCAAATTTAAATTGTTGTGCGATTTCTTAAATTTGAAGTAATACCATTGAAAGGCAGTTTTCAAGTCATCTGGTTGCCTGAAAATAGTGGTCACTTTCTAAAAAGTTTTATTATTACATATCGCTCATTGCTTGCCAAAAATTGGACGACAGTTGAACATTCGTCGAATGCAGGACGCCAGACAGTTCAAGTTCTCTCTGAGAATATGAATTATAGTGTTTATATGTTTGCACGAAATATCATAGGAAAGAGTGATGACACAGACACTGTGACAATAACAACACTTCAAACAATTACAACGTGTAAGAGTTTGCTCTTTATCATTCATTGTTGTATTCCGTAGTATTGACCGAATGTTTTGTTTTCATGATTCATAGGCATCATTTGATAAAAGGAAACCATTAAACATAATTTATCGCTATTTTACGAATTTTCCCTTTGATCTTGCTGACTGATAATTTCTGTTCTCAGCGGAGTCGAGTGATATGAAAACGGAGTCGAGTGATATGAAAATTATCGCTAGAAACTAAGGGAACACGTACCGTTGTCAAGGAAATTAACAACGTCTTCATAGGTTAGAAGAAATTACTTGTAAAAACATTAATGTCAAATATTTATAACCATCCTATTTTACGAAATAAAAATTGTACATTTTATCTTCCTAATTTGCAGTTGCCTCATTACCCCAAGGGAAGCTACGCCTCTGTATTTTAAAAGACAAATGTATCTACTATTTGAAAAGAATCATTCTATGTACATTAAGGCCTTTTGTCAACGAAAAACTATTGTCTGATTGGTTGTCAGAAGGTCTTTTCGAAAGTTAAAAAACACTAACAACAATCTATTTAAGTATTTTGTGGAAGGGCAGACTAAACCTTTGCAGAGGTTGAAGACTAATTACCAATTTTTCAAACACAACTGCTCTGTTGTTATGACACATCAGAAAGTTATTTCACTTTATCCATATATTTCATGGTTTGGTACTGTGCATTTGCATTGTTATTATATCAATATGTAGCCTAAATATATGAAAATAATGAATCTGAAGCGAGATGATGTATCAATACAATTGAGAATGGAAACGGGGAATCCAACAATCCGATCATAGAACAGAAAACAGCCCAAGGCCACCAATGTGTCTTCAACACAGCGAGAAAATCCCGCACCCGGAGGCGGACTTCAGCTGCCCCCTAAACAATAATGTATACTAGTTCAGCGAAATAACCGTCACACTAAACTTCGAAACATATAAATGATCCAAAATTTAAAAAAAAAACAAGACTAACAAAGGCCAGAGGTTCCAGACTTGGGACAGGCGCAAAAATGCGGCGGGGTTAAGCATGTTTTGTGAGATCTCAACCCTCCCCCTGTAACTCTAGCCAAAGTTGAATAAACAAACACGCAGCAATACGCACACGGTAAAATTCAGTTCAAAAGAAGTCCGAATCCGATGTTAGAATAGGTAACAGAAAAAACTAAGCAAAATGACAATTATCAACATGAATTTACGAAGGACAACAAGCAGTTACTGACATGCCAGCTCCAGACTTCAATTAAACTGATTGAAAGATTATGTCTTCATCATATGAAAATCAAGCACACTCCCTCCCGTTAGGAGTTTTGTATCATACCATCATAAAATAAAGAAGATGATAAAATATATTATATAAGCTAAATATTTTAGCATTATACGTTTTCATGACAAATCAATCAACTTAAACATGCTTGAAAACGTAAAATGTTTACCCGATTAGATTATTGCTCATTTTTTTTATTTTCTAAAAAAAAACTACACGAAATGCAAATTATTGCTTTAAAAAATATCAATCGATTAATGATTCGACAATTTGAAGAAAACAGTTGAAATATTACAAATTCATAACTAAAAGAATTCCAAAACTTACGTGAGCACTTAATTGGTGTTTCTAGCTCAGATTCCGAATAAATAATTATATAAAATCGACTTCAGAATAACGAATTTGTATCTTTTTTGACCTCTACTGAGTCCAACCAAGTTTTACTTGATTATTCATTGAGTACGTTTTGACATTTTGATAGGTCCCTATTTTTTTCTATTTTTTTAGTCCGTGTAGGTATTATTGCCGGTACAAGTGTTCGTGTAGATAAATTTTCGAAAATGTGTAATGTGTAATACTAGTGTTAATAGCTTGTCAAATCAATTTCAGAGTAGAAGAGCCTGGCTAGAGTCATATATTCTTGGGATAAAAAAAAATCCAAGTGTTTTGAATCTTTAAAATTTTTGAAAAGTGAAATAACAATAATACCGAACTCCAAGGAAAGATCATGTTCCACGTGTGGCACTCGTCGTGTTGCTCATGTAAGTACATACCCGGTGATAAGTCTAATTCGGTAGGTCACATTCAGAGGAAATGAGGACGGGATTGTGGTTACGACAATATTTATGCCCCCGCCGCAGTGAAGGGGCATTAAGTGTTACCCTTGTCCGTCTGTACGTCCGTCCAAAAATTAGTTTCCGATCTATAACTTTAGTTTGCCGCAACCAAATGTTAATGAAACTTATACACAATGCTTATAAGCTCAAAACACAGATCAAGTTTGAATTTGGGTGGCGTCACTTCTACCGTTCTGGAGTTATGCCTCTTTACAAATGGAAAAATTGCTGAATTTTTCGTTTCCGTTCTCTAACTTAAGTTTGCCCCAACCAAATGTTATGAAAGTTATACACAATGCTTATTACTACAAAACTCAGATCAACTTCGAATTTGGGCGGCATTACTTTTACCGTTCTTCGGTTATGTCAATTATGTCTTTTTATAACATTATATGCAAGCGGGAGCATCATATGTGTCCTTGGACACATTTTCCATCTATCTTTATTATTTCAGTGGTAAAATCACTAATCCGTTCAGTGAATTTACAAAACTCCTGAAATTTCAGGGATTCTACAAAAATCTCTTATTTTACAATTTCATTGTAACATATAGAAATGCAAATTGATTAACTTTGATTATATGTGTCCTTTGACACAAAATGTTTCAAAACATGTAAAATAATCATTTTCAGATCAAGCTTTTCGTACCATTTTATCTGGTGGATGCAATTAAATTTGTTTGAAAATTCTCTTATTTACAAAATAGCCTCTCTGATTTATTAAATACAACTACAAATAATTGGGAAATTAACCAATTATACCACTTTATTTCTTTGATTGACAATAATGAAAATTATTTTGTTTGTCGATAAAATAGGTTTCTAAAAAAATGCTCTTATCATCCCTCGTGCAAATTAGGGAATTATATGCCTATACATAGCTAAAACATGAAGACAACACTTTATAAATTCCTTGAGTCCGAAGCGCTTTTCCGGATTTCATGAACGCTCAGAAATGTACTTGCAGATATTTAAATGACTGTTCTCTTTAAATTTGTCATTTTATTTCCTTAATGTACTCGTAAAAAAAAATTCTCATTCCCATAGAGATATTATTTCGTTTTCTGTAATCATTACTAATCAGTCTGAAAAGAGTTGTTATACGACGGTCATTTAAAAGGACTGGTGTTAAATTATGATATTGTTTTTTTTTTCTTTTCCAAACTGTTAGAATATTTACTAGTATACTTATATATTTTACAAAAAAATCTCGCTAAAGTTAGAAAAGGCTTTAAGAAAATCTGACGATGGTCACAAGATAGAGAGTTTGTTGATATTCACGATTGTCAAATGTTAAATGCCCGAACTTTGGTTGCTTAATAATTACAAGCAACTTTCATCCGTCAACTGACTTATTTTGAGGATAAATTATTTTCTACAATCAAAGAACTCACAAACCTTATCATAATAGCTTTTTATATGAAAAAAGTGAGGCTTTCAATTAATGTTATATATTTGGAATATCATCGTTATACCATACACCGATTTCAGAGCGAATACAGTATTCATTTTCATTAAAAATAATGCCAATAGTTTTGTTTTTTTTTTAATTTTATTTGAATAAGATTGAGTGTCTTACCGTCTCGTCTTTCATAATTTCCGCATTGGCTATATCAAATTCCGTCAAAATATTTCTTTTACTTGACAATAGACGGACATATCCCACAGAAGCATCCACGATTAATGAGGTTTTACTCTGATGAATCTGAAGGTAATGTTGTCATGTGACTTGTATTTGCGGGACCTTCGACAATGAAAATCGAAAAAAGCTAATATTGACCGAAGCGTGTCGAAAAATTATATAGAAACGGCTAACATAAAGATACCAGAAGAAGTAGTTCAGAAGTTGAAATTTTTATGCGTACATTTAATGACTTATAAATATGAAAATGGGGATAAAAATGAATATGAATTTTTAAAAAATTCCTTGCTGCACATCTTTACTATACTATATATAATCTGCTGGAATTTAAAAATCTAAATAAGAAACATTACATATTACTGAATTTGCGACATCTTAAAGCATATAATGTAATTCAGGGTGACGCATTCATGTTAAATACAGTTTTGATAAATAATCGCAAATCTTGCTTTCGTTTGATAAATTTTGCATTGAATAACATCTTTACCCAACATGAATTTATTTGTATCTGAAAGACAAAAGCATAGCTGTTGTTTCCCAAGAAGATAATTCCTTTCGTTTTTGTGATAATTATTAAAACAATAACCAACATCTATAAAAAATCAGCTTTTTGTATGTTTAGGCTTACATGTTCAGAAATACGCCATAATGTTGTGAAAACCTCCAAGTACACACATGAAGCTAGCATATAAGGAAGTGTGATAAATGGTGGTTGCATTTTGACAAACAGCGTCTCTTCATTGATGATCAAGATAAAACAAACAATGTGAAGGGTTAAAGAAGACTCAAATAATATAACAACCCTTTAAGTGTCGCAATCTTTTCTTTGTAGAAAAAAGGCAAATATTTTGTAACTTGATCTTTGTTTGTCAGTTATAATAAAGGAAAAACATTGTAAAAACTATGTCGTTTACTTAAATAACATTAAAGGTACCAATTTTTCTGCATCAGATGCTCATTTCGACAATAAATGTCTCTTTAGTGATGCTCGAGGCCAAAATATTGAAAATCCAAAGCTTATTTAAAAAATGAAGAGCTTATCAACCAAAAAGGATAAAAAAAATTATAGCCAAAGTTGGGCAAGGAATCAGAGCTTGGCATTGAGGGAAATATAGTATCGTTCAAGTACATGTAGACATTTTTTCTCTCACCTGTTAGTCAAATACGGTTTGTTAAAATATACTTTTTACTTTTTTGGTCTTTTGGAAAATGTTGTTTGTGCTGTATTAAGACCCCTCTACCAAGAAATTTGTTTTGCATGCACACGTATAAAAATTGCAGTTTTTATCCAACGCAATCATAGGTTTGAACGTTGTTTTCAATTTAGACTTGTTTATATTTTATCGTTTGGGCTTGTATTATATTTTCCTTCGGGTTTATATGATCCGTTCATCCTATCTCGACTCTTTAAAATTCAAGAATCTAGTATCCTAAATTGAGGTAAATTATATGGCCTTCCAAATACCGTTTCGATCCCTAACATCACTGAAGAGACATTAATTGTCGAAATCTGGATATGGTGTAGAAATTTTTGCACCTCATATTTTCGGTATACCATCTTCTCCGCAAGTTATTGTTTTCTGTTTGGTATTAAAATAATAATTAAGATCCATGTTACATCTCGTGATCAATTTATTTGGCAATCGTCAATGGCAGTTAGCAGGGTTTAAGAACATCAGTTGTTCGACCTGTTAATCAAATGCGATTTGTTAAAATATACTTTTTTGGTCTTTTGGAAAATGTTGTTTGTGCTGTATTTAGACCCCTCTACCAAGAAATTTGTTTTACATGCACACGTATAAAAATAGCGGTTTTTATCCAATGCAATCATAGGTTTGAACGTTGTTTTCAATTTAGACTTGTGTATGTATATATATATATACCTCAGGTTTGCGGTATACCATCTTTTCCGCAAGTTTATTGTTTTCTGTTTGGTAATAAATTATTATAAGATCCATTTTGTTACATCTGGTGATCCGTTTATTTGGCAATCGCCAATGGCAGTCAGTAGGGTTTAAGAACATCAGTTGTTCGACCTGCTAGTCAAATGCGTTTTGTTAAAATATACTTTTTCACTTTTTTGGTCTTTTGGAAAATGTTGTTTGTGCTGTATTTAGACCCCTCTACCAAGAAATTTATTTGCATGCACACGTATAAAAATTGCGGTCTTTTCCAAAGTATTCACTCTTAGTTAAAATTTCAGTGTATTTCACAAGGTTCGCATTATAGTTATACATGTACAATATAACTAACAAATGTGGTGACGAATTGCTGTTCTAGAACGTTCTAATTTTGATATAAATCTGTGATTTGACGAAGCAAAGCAAGTTAGATATAGATCTGGGGTGGTGTTCTCGAAAGTATCCTAAGATTCGTCCTAAGAGACATCCTAAGACCAATTTTATCATGGACTAAGGATCATCTTAGGACACTCTTACGCTGTGTTTCGAAGCTATCACAGACGCATCTTATGTTAGGACATCCTAAACATATTCTAAGTGCAAAGTTTTAAATCGTCGAGGTAATTTTTTGATAAAACATTTATTAATGACGAAACCAATTAATAAAATTGTTAACGTATTTTATAATAACATGTATATGATTAAATATAGTACGTGATTTTAAAAGTAATAATAAAATTATATCAAAAAGGATCGTAATTTAAACGAAAGGGGATTGAATTTGTAGTGTTATCGTAAACACTAAGTTTAAAGTTTAAGAGCATGCACTATTTCTTTAGATACGAGTTAAAATCGATGGTGCGTTTCATTTCATGTTCATCAGGTAAAAATATGAGTAAAAAGTGAAATCATAACTTCATTATGTTAGGATGAAGATAAGATGATCTTATGACACCTAATTAGGTGTGCTAAAGTTAGGACTAAAAATGCGATATATCGTTAGTTAAGAGAGCTTCGAGAACACGACTTAGGACAAAGACGTGTCATAAGATGGACTTAGGACACGACCTAATCCTAAGATAGCTTCGAGAACACCACCCCTGGACTGATATGCATAAATCGATATCCAATCGTAGTATTAAATTATCCGGCGTAGAACATGTAGAAAAATCCGTCCGTTCGGAATAAATACTTGCCCTGAATTTAAATCAGATCGGTTCTGGAGGTTTTTGTCTTATTTTCAAAATACAGGGGTGGTGTTCTCGAAGCTATCTTAGGATTAGGACGTGTCCTAAGACTATCTTATGATAAGTCTTTGTCCTAAGTCGTGTTCTCCAAGCTCTCTTAACTTAGGATATATCACATTTTTCGTCCTAACTTTAGGACACCTAATTAGGTGTCTTAAGATCATCATATCTTCATCCTAACTTTGTGCAATTTTTTACGTGAAGATGAACATGAAATGAAACGCACCATCGGTTATTAACTCGTATAAAGAATTTATGCATGATTTTAAACTTTGAACTTCGTGTTTTACGAAACGATGACACTGCGAATTCAATGTTTTCATTTCAAAACAAATTGTTTTCCAGTTTAAATCACAATCCTTTTTTTATATTATTTTATAATTACATTTGAAATCATGCATTTAATTAAATACATGTAATTTTAAAATTTCGTAAACAATTTTATTTAGAATATAGCAAAGTGCTCTCGACCAATGAAATTGTAGGATTGGATGCCTCTTAATTGTGAAGAATGAATGTAAATCATGTTCTTAGTAAGGGATTATCCTATTATTTTGGTCTATTTACAGTGATTGAAACTGACTAAAAGTTGAATTGTGAAACAAACAAAAATCTCAAAATAAGTTGAAGTTTACTGGTGCAGTAAAATTTGTACAGTGAATGTTATTATGAAAATATTAATAACTTCAAATTACTAAAAAAAATAAACAATACCAAAGCAAAACAAAAAAAGAAAAAAAATCTTTCAGATAAAAAAATAACCTAAATCTTTAGCTTTCCAAAACTTTGATTACTTGATCAGTGGTTGGGAAGAATAGTTATTTCCAATATTCCGATAAAAAAAAACAGGAATTTATAGACATTATTTTGAACATTTCCCTGAAATAATGAAAAATATCATTTGATGTAAAAAAACGGACCAAGATATTGGCTGTGAAATAAAATTTAGTTGTAACTCAAATGCATTAATTGATTTTAACTGTAAATAAAAAAAGGATAATTCCTCACTAAAATATTACATGATTTACATCCATACTCACAATCAAGAAACATATCCAATTCCTACCTTTTCTTTCTACTGTTGTGTCACTTAATATCTATATCGCTTTAAAAAAAAATACTTTCCAAATGATGTGAAAGTCCTTACATCACTAAAACTAATCCATAAATGACATGTCCAAAAAGGAAGTCATGCATCAATTATAAACATTGCACTGACAATGAAACTAATTCTTGAATAGATCATTTGAGCCTTGAGCACTTTACAATATTCTAAGTTTGTAAGAGAATGATAATCCCTTACTTCATGATAAGTACTCGCTAACGCTCGTACTTAACCATGAAGAAAGGGATTATCATTATCTTACATATACTAATTGGTTTCGGTAATAGTTATACACCGAGATAGGTGTGTCTGAATAAGAAACCCCGTCGGGCGGAGGCCGGAGGGGTTTCTTATCTAGACACGCCGTATCCCGAGGTATATAACTAACTTATACCCCATTCTAAACCCTATATTTGTTAACATTGATTATTAAATGAAAAAAAAAAAATGAAAAAAAAACGATAGCATATTTATTGATAATATCAAACCATGATTTTATAAGAATTTTTTTTTATTACATGAAACCCCACTAGTAACCTTTCTTTGATTATCTTCGTTCAAACTTTGACAAGTGAGTGTATTTTACAAATGTCAAAGTTGTTTTACATATTCCCGTTAAATCCATGTGCTAATATGGATCAGCAGGTCAAGGTTGACTGTTTCGTGTATTCTTCTTACAAACAAAAAATACATCATGCTCCTTGTATTCAAACCCCCAAGGGTGACTGGGGAATAGAAGTATGGTCACCATTGGTCTTCCTCCGACCGGCAGTAAAACCCGTGCTAAAGTGGGGCGTCCGTTTGGCTGTGCGGGATGTACAAATTTGTAGCCACGTCCGGTCAGAATTGGGACGTTAAATCCGATGCCTCGTGTTAAGAGAGTGCCACGCTCTTTGCACGTTAAGAACCCTTGCAACAACTCTTTGAGGGTCCGTAGGTGACCTGTTGCAAGGCTAAATTTCTGTCCCTATCCAATATACCCTCATTTCCCGTGGCAGTCTAAATTTCTCCGACCTCTATCCAAGACGCCCCTATTACAGAACCTACCTATTGTATTAATTGTTAATTTGTTCTCGTCCTGAATATGCATGAAATATTTGCCACTGGACGTTAAGCAAGCAACAATCAATCAATCAACCTTGTATTCAGTTGTCAATATGGACGGGTATGAGACAGACGACATTTTGTGGCAAGCGTTGGATTAGGTAGAAGAGACTAAAGATGAAGACAATATTATAACCCAAAGTACTTACCTGTTTCAGTTTAATAAAGGTAATCATAACTTTATTTTATATCTTTAATACGGTTTTATGGAACAAAAGCCCCTCCCCCCTCTTCTCGGGAAAAAAAAAACCCATTCATATTCGGACATACTAAGGGATAGGTGTGTCTGCATTAGAAACCCGACTACCAGACACGCTCAACATACAAAGATACAGATTTAATATTTAGGAACTCCCTTTTTGGGGGCAATCAGGGGCTGATCCGGCCGGGGGTTCCCAACTCAAGAGAAAAAAAGGGGGGGGGGGTCCAACCATTCAAATTGCATTGATCTTTTAAATAAAAGTCGGGTCTAACCTGCGGAACCTCCACCCCCTGATCGGCCACTGGGTAACCGAGGGGGAGGGGGTCCGGGAGTTAGAATCCCCGTTTTTCAATGCTTTAGAATTTAGAATAGAGACGTATGACTGGGATAAAAAAAAATATACCTTCAAGCAAAGGAGTATTTAAAGGATAATTTGGTATTCAAAATAGATGCTTAATTTTTTTTTCGCTATTGGAATTTCCTAAAATGTGTTTTTTTAATATCTTGACACAATTTGTAGTGAACACTATTAGTAATTTCTTATGCTCATGCTATTTAAAAAAATAATCAATTTCTATTGTTACGAATAACAATGGACTTTGTTTGTGGGATGTAGAAGCAGGGGTTTCTAGAAACCCCGCTCGTCACACCCTGTGGTCAAAATCCATTATTATTCGTAACAATGGATCTATTCAATTTACACATGTTTCAGAAATAGAAACTATGAAGAATAACAATAGAACTGGGGTGTTATCTTTAATAAATGTTTTATCAAACAATTACTTTAACTATTTAAAGTTTCGCACATAGGATATGCTTAAAGTTATTGCAAATGGCAGATATTTTTGTTCGAGCATATTGTTTGTCTTTAATTGTTTAACATTTCTTACCGATATAACATGTTACTTTTATTATTCTTCCCTTAGTTTATTTATTTTGTATTTACATTGTGTCATAGGTCAAATTTATTTGTTCAGTGTATGTTCAATGATGTTAATATGTCCTTTGATTGAGTTAAGCTATTTCAGTTGATATTTTATAGTGTGTTTTTCTATGTTGTGATGTTACACTATTGTTTCAGAAAAAGGGTGAAGGTTTGGTACCATTAAAACGTTTAAACCCGCTGCATTTGTTTGCACCTGTCCTAAGTCAGGAATATGATGTTCAGTAGTAGTCGTTTGTTGATGTGGTTCATAAGTGTTTCTCGTTTCTCGTTTTTTATATAGATTAGACCGTTGGTTTTCCCGTTTGAATGGTTTTACACTAGTAATTTTTGGGGCCCTTTATAGCTTACTGTTCGGTGTGAGCCAAGGCTCCGTTTTGAAGACCGTACTGTGACCTATAATGGTTTACTTTTATAAATTTTGACTTGGATGGAGAGTTGTCTCATTGGCACTCATACCACATCTTCTTATATCTAATTAGGACGTCCTAACATAAGATGCGTCTGAAAAAGCTTCTAGACACAACTTAAGAGTGTCCTAAGATGATCCTAAGTCCATCCTAAAATTGGTCTTATCTATGACTTAGGACGAATCTTAGGATACTTTCGAGAACACAACCCCATATTATTAATTGCGACTATCTTTGGTTCCGTATCTTTCTATCTGTATAAAGCAACAATCGACACGTGCGTATATTTTTTGTGAAATAAATATTTATATGTTTTAGAATGTCAATAATCATTGACAATTAGTTCAAACTTACATTTTTCAAATTTTACCGATGGAAAATATCTCCATAAGTTGTTACTTCCTCATATCTTTGGTTGGAATCAAATATCATTCATTACACCAGAAATGTAATTCATAAACAAGTGGTAGTAAAATTGACTTCACGTGTGAGTTAATTAATTTATGGTATATCACTTTTGGACTCAAGATACCAAAAAAATGTACACATGATGTATATTATAAGAGATAATTGATTTTTAAATATAAAGTTCCAAATTACCGGCCGCATACACAACTCAGCAGTTACTGTAAAGCGGTACGTGAACCTGTATTACGTGTAATAAAAGTTTTTAAGACCGACAGGAAATCGCTTGAATACCCGGAAGTGTCACCTCACAGTACCTCTGACAATAATTTGTTTAGCCATGGTCAAGTTAGGAAATTAAAAAAAGGTATTAGACCTTTTCAACAATTGTCTACACCTACAGTTGAGAACGACTACGACAGGTGAGATATGAGGGGTCGTCTCAAAAATAAAATTGAAAAAAAGATTATTGATCGCATATGATTATTTTGATTGCCAACGAGACCACTATCCAACATGACGTGTATATAAGCAATTATTGTGTACCGTACATTATTTTGTTTGTTTATCAAAATTAAACTTATTTGTGAATTGACAAAGAAGAAAAGGAAGGACTCCAATGTTTCATTTCTTTTAGACGTCGAGTTGAAAATTAAAAAAAAAGAAACAAAAAAAAACCTGTAGTTTTGTAGTAGATGTTTAGTTAATCAATGTTAATTATCTGTTGACTAGAGCTTTTTCTTTAAATAATCCGGTTTACTGTGCCGTCGCTGGACCTGCTCCCTCGGCAACCAAATGAAGTAGTTGACCAGAGAGAGGAAGAAGCTGATGAATTGCCTCGCCCTAATGTTGTACGACCAAAGCAAACTTAAAGCAAAATAGCGCCAACAAATGAACCTCATTCGCGAGAATCAGCCGGAGTACAATAAATTCATAGCAAAACAGATACCAAGATTTTTAAAGGCCCTTGGTGTCACTTCTGATTCAGATTAAGATTCAAATCGTAAACTTTTTTTTCCTTTTATTGCTATTTTTGTGATTTCCACAGTGGGGAAAAAAAATCACACAATGCAACATATAAAACAGAAATTCAGAGTTACCGCATAGTCTGCATTTTGGTTAAAGACCCCAATCCACGACAAAGGGAAAAGGTATGTTGTCTTTCGGGACATGGACAACCTATAACGATCAATCAGTTCGGCACTGTCAAAAAAGACACTGCAATAACTGTTGAGATATAAATACCATACGCATCAGTGGCGGATCCAGAACTTTTCGTATTGGGGGCCCGCTGACTGACATAAAAGGGGAGAGGGGGGGGGGGGGGGGGGGGGGGGGGGGGCACTCGAGTCATGCTTCAGTGATTCCCTATATAATCAACCAAATCTTTCCCACGAAAAGGGGAGGGCGGGCCCCCAGACCCCCCCCCCCCCCCCCCCCCCCCAAAACCCCCCGGATCCGCATATGCGCATCACTTAAGAGACATTAATTGTAAAAATGCGCAATTGTGGCGCAGAAAAAAATGATGTCGTTAATGTTTCTAGTTCATTAAGGAAACATCGCTTATCTAAATACTCATTAAATTTAAGAAGAAAAAAGGCAGATTAAGATGTGATTTGATTGCAGTAATTATTTACTCGAAGGCTTAATAGATTCAACGTAAAATGTCGTATAAATACATGTAATAGGAATATTATACAAAGGAGAGCAATATAGTTCATATTTGTTCAAAATATGTTCTTTCGTCAAAAAAGTGTAGGTGTAAGCGTAATACTATTCAAGAATGATTTTTAATTTTGAGACGACCCCTTCATTTTACCTGTAAACTGTAGGTGTCATTAGTCGGTGTCGAGAGTTGTTGAAAAGATCTAATATAAAAAGGCTGGGACATAAAAAAAAGAAGTCATATTGTATATTGAATAGTCCCAGATAAAAAAAAAGTTGAAAATTGAATTATTGGAAACAATTTTACACGGAAAACTGTATTTTAATTATGGCTTTAACTATAAGAGAATCCATAAAAGAAATCGCTCTAAACTAATTCCCCCTATAGTTTTGTCGAGCCTAGGACTTTTGTCGCAAAAGCGAGACATAGCGATCCTACATTCCGTCGTCGGCGTCCATAAATATTCACTCTGTGGTTAAAGTTTTTGAAATTTTAATAACTTTCTTAAACTATCCCGGATTTCAACTAAACTTGGATAGAAGCTTGTTTATGATCATAAGATAGTATCCAGAAGTAATTTTGTAAAAAAAAATCCTCTTTATCCGTATTTTACTTATATTGGACTTAGTTTTTCTGCCATGTAACATTACATTCACTCTGTGGTTAAAGATTTTAAAATTTTAATAAATTTCTTAAACTATCCTGGATTTGTACCAAACTTGGACATAAGCTTGAATGTGTATTATTCAAAAGCTAGTATCTAGAAGTAAATTTTGTAAAAAAATATTTCCTGTTTTTCCGTATATTACTTATAAATGGACTTTTTCTACCTGTTAACATTACATACAGTCTGCAGTTAAAGTTTTTACAAAATTTATTAGATTCATAAACCATCCTTGATTTTTTACCAAACTTGGACAGAGGCGTCTTACAATCAAAAGATTTCATATATAGACAACAGTAAAAGTAGGCCAGACACTGGATTCCGCTAAACCTTTACAATTTTTGTTTGTTTCATAAATTTAGCTAAAAAAAGCAGATCATAGTTATTTTAAAAATTAGAGAATGTAGAGAATTGATATTTTGAATTTGAATTTGATGGTGATATTTCATCTAGGATAATAAAACATTAATACTTATGAATTTGTGCTGTTTTATACAAAATGAACATGATATATCAAATTTACATTTTTTATTTGCGGAGTTTCCCTTTAACTTTTTAGACTTTTATTGCTGTATTTTTTGGTTTTATTGTGCTATCATGATACTATAGCAAAATTCATTTTTATACAACAAATGAATAAAATGTCATTGATAATTTCTCTTATTCGGTAAATGGACTGGTTCTTTTTTTCGCTAAATGTCCTATCTATGCACTAAAATATTCTCAGCCGTTGGTAGTGATACACTTTTGGTGAATGAATTGAATATGAATACACATCTTATCATTATTCAGTGTAAAAGAAGTTAATATCATCACTCGGTATTGTTTTAACACATATAAATCCGAGCCGGAATGTGTACAGAATGTATTATCAAGGAAAATGCATACCGGCACACATAGAACACATAATGAACTGTGCAAGCAGTCAAGCACAGTAGATGTTTTTGAAAAAATTAAATATGAATTATATTGAAATAATCTTGCTCGTATAAACTTAACATTTATTATACCAATTATGGAATATGCATATGTGTTTCGAGATAGTTGTACTCAACAAAATTCTAATAATTTAGAATATGTTAAGTTGGAAGCAGGAGGAATATAGTAACTGGGTTGCCCGTGTATGTCAGTCATGAAGCTACATATTTTGAAACAGGCCGGATATTGCTAGAAAACAGAAGAAAGTCAAGAAAGCTCAATGTGTTATATTCTTTACATAACGAAACTGCCCTTGATTATCTCTGCGATTTAATGCTCCCACTTATTGGTCAAATTCTAACTCGAATAATTCAGCGCCCTCTATCCACTACTTTTCTCGAGGAAATGGAGTGATCGTAGTGATCGTAATATAACGACTGGAATATTCGGGTTAGTCAAATTTATATTATTATTTGCGAAATAGTAACAACTATGTCGTACCCCGCGTCATAGACTAGATATAACCAGAGCATCTCCCCCTTTTTACTCCAATGCTACGTTTGCGCCACCTGTTTTAAAATTACATAGTATCATTTGCGCCAAAAATAAAACATACGATTGCGCCATTTGAAAGAAAAATAACTTCCCTCCTACTTTATCCGGGCTTAGGACCAACATATTACACGGAAAATGTTTCATTTTCTGAAACATGTCTACTTCTTACTGCTGCTACGCAATTTAATGTATGTAGTATCTTGTAGCTTAACTACATTGTCCAACAATACAAACATTTAATGATGGGATGCATAACGGTTCATTGTTATTCTTGTGGAATGCCTCTGCCCCAATATATGTACGTCTTGCGATAGATGGTGGTTTCAGCTCATACGGATAATGGGAACAAAGCACTGTCATCAACATACATGGCTTTAAAATAATCTGCAAAAGTTTTATTTTTTTTCTCTTTTGGCTTATCTTGTACTAAATCTTCAGCAAAATTTTCTTCTCCCTATGTACATGGGCTTTCTTATGCATTTTAAGAAATTATCCTCTTGAAATAGCCCCGCACATGTGATACTTTATAAGCCAAAAATAAAAAAAATACATATTAATCAGTAATATGTATGATAAATATGTGTAAAGGTAAATTGGCGCAATTGATACATTTGAAGACAACAAATTGGCGCAAATGATACCCCTGAAAAACAATTGGCACAAAAGGACTCCTGCCCATTAAATGCAGATCTGCACCGTGTTAATATTAAACTAAATCCCGCATGCAGCTGTAGCCATGCTGTTGAAGATCGTATTCATAATTTGTTCGAGTGCCCATTTCACAATGAAGCAAGAGAAATATTGTTTTTTTTATTTTAAAAAAGATATGCTATACCAATTGAGCGTCTACTGGCTGATCACGTTGACCTGTATACATTTCAGCAAAGTAAAGAAATTTTTGAATTTGTTCAATCTTATATCAGAAATCTGTGATAGCGATAATTTGTGTAAATTGTACATCTTCGTTGGAACTATTTATAGAGATTATTTTTTCACTAACAAACTTCTCGGTCATAAAATGTCATTATATTGTTAAACTAATTATCATTTAATCAAAAGTCTTATTTCCGTCTTTGCGAAAATAAATTTGACACTGAATAGTAACTTACAACACAAAAAGCTTTTCAAACGGTATTCGTTACATGTTAATAAAATTGAGACATTTATTTCTTTACCCATTTTTTTTTATTAAATAATTAAATTTATTCATTTCATATAAAATTTAAATGTAAATTTTATAAATAAGTTAATAAGACGTGATGTCCACTTTTGCCCTGTCACAATTACACAAAGATTCAGAACTTCACATACAATTAAAATTCTGAATTCATACTTTGTCACACTTCACGCCATTCCATGATTACACAATATTATATAGCAATTTTTTGTTTTGTTTATAGTTTGTATTACCTGCATTCTTATTTTGATTTTTGGCATTATCTTATGTATTTTGTGTTTGTATTTGTATATAGAGAGGTGTTATAACTTGTGTTCAATCACATTTACTACTTTTGGAAATAAAATGTGTTTAAGGTGGTACCTAACACGACAGGGAGTTAACTCTGTAAAAATCAGCTGAACGTTTTAATCACGTTCCATTGTTAAGGAAATATTAAGCTTCTCAATGATCAAAATTAGTGTTTGTCAAATTGCTATATATCCAATGAATTTTTTTCCGATAAAGTGTGTTGTTCAAGTTTTAAATTTTTTTTTTATTTTTGTTAAAGGATCAAAGGTAACATTTTGTCAAAATTTCAAGAAATTTAAACGAGCGGAATTAGTTTTAGTCATAAGTCACTCAAAAAAAAAAATCACGTGAAAAGTAACAAACTTGTACATTTGGTACATGTGTAGAGCTCTGATACATGTACGTGTATATGTAAGAAAAACAGTCACAGAAATCACTAATCCATGTCAATATTAAGTTTTGAAAACAAAACAACAGAGACTAATAATATGACTTCAATTTATTATTTTCTGTTCTTGTAATTCATCTTCATAAACTGCCTATGCCCTATACAGAATATAATACGGCAGGAATCAAAATGTTGAAATAAAGATGTCCGTAGAAATACCGCAAATGACCATCTCAATATCACGCACTATAGACTTGATGGGAAGATATAGTTGGCACAAAGGACATGAAATATAAAAGTAGACTATGCTATTATAAATAAATAAATAATTTCAAATTATATAATCATATCTTAAGTAATGACAGTGTTATTTAATGTTTTATCGACACGGCACGCACTCTATTGATTGTCATCTGTGTGTAATCGATTGAAATTCGTGTTCATTCAACCAAAACCCGTTAATTACGCACGTGTATACAGATTGTACATGAATGTATTACTTCAGCATGTTATAGTGTTTTTGTTTTATGGGTATTGTATTTTGTAAAAAAAAAAAAATAAACAAAATTTGTGGTATTTCTACGCACCGGAAAAAAAAGTTGTTTTAAACATTTTCTGTCTACTTTCTAATAAGTTCAATAATAGAAAAAAGAATATTTTGTTATCACAACACACACTCACAACTTAATTTAAAATCTTACTTGTCATTGCTTCATATTTTAATGGATAATCAGAGGCTTATGGAAGTTGCATGATGAGTACAACTTTAGATACGAAGCCATATTGACATTTTGTAGAAAACCTGCATACTGCAATAATTTAACATAAATCCTGCATTTTCAACAAATTTCATTTTTTCTAAGAGAAAAACAATCTAAAGACAAACATGTTCCTGTTGTAAAATATCTGATTCAATGATAAGAAAAATTGTTCCCATCGAAGAAACAAATGTTCCCATGGGAAGAAAAATCGTTCCCATGGGAAGAACAATTGTTCCCATGGGAAGAAACATTGTTCCCATGGGAAGAAAAATTGTTCTCATGGGAAGATAAACTGTTCCCATCGGAAAAGTTAAATTCCATGGGAACTTTTAGTATTCTTCTTTTCCCATGGGAACTGTAAAGTTCCGATGGGAACTGTAAAATTCCCATGGGAAAAGTACTTTTTCCGATGGGAACTTAAAATTTTCCCATGGGAAATGTACTTTTAATCAGCTGTGGTGACAACAGTGACAACAGTGACATGTTGGGACAAATGGGGAAATTTAATATTTTTAATAAGCTATCACGTGGCCAAAAAATATTTTTGTTATCTTGTAAGACAACAAAGTCAGATTTGCCAATTCTGGAATTGCAAATTTGTCCCGCACGGTGTAAATTATTCACTGGAAAGTGAATAATTCGACCTCATTGAATCCGTATTCATGTGAGCTTTAATTTAACCCATTAGCTAGATGGGTTACGCATGAATTAGGTGTGTTCAGTTATTAAAAGGAAAAGAATGTCAACATTAAAAGTGAAACAAGAGTAAACCATTTGATTGACTGATTCGATCCACAAAAACTCATTCTTATACATGTAAAAACGATGATTAACATATATTTTAACCTATAAATTGAAATTAAACAGACATAGAAAAATCCAATTGCATGCGTTCGCTGTTTATTTATATCTATATTTATGTTTATATGGAGTTATGAAGGTTGGTACCAATTAAAACGTTTAACCCGCTGCATTTGTTTTCACTTGTCCTAAGTCAGGAATCTGATGTTCAGTAGTTGTCGTTTGTTGATGTGGTTCATAAGTGTTTCTCGTTTCTCGTTTTTTATATAGATTAGACCGTTGGTTTTCCTGTTTGAATGGTTTTACACTAGTCATTTTTGGGGCCCTTTATAGCTTGCTGTTCGGTGTGAGCCAAGGCTCCGTGTTGAAGACCGTACTTTGACCTATTATGGTTTACTTTTACAAATTGTGATTTGGATGGAGAGTTGTCTCATTGGCACTCATACCACATCTTCTTATATCTATTATATGACCGTCGGCGGTCTTCGGACGTCACCTCGATGGTTAATTAGTTGGCGTCGAGACTAAAATACACACGTAATGCTGATACATATTATAGAGCCTACCTTAGCTTCTAATAATTTCTTAATTTAACGGAGAATTTTAGAAATGAGCGTTTTAAATCCTGTCTGAGGCGACGCACTATCTAATTTCCTGATGATATCCTAAGTGACATATTCACCGACCAACAGCAGCTCTTAAAGATCGAGAGTCTAACATAGTCGGATTGTTAACCCGAATTCAACATGTTTAATGAAATATACTGAAACACTTGTTAAATATGGCAAACCGTTCTCGTCTTAACTATGTTTAATAATTTTTCGAAAAATTTACACACTGAGAATTTAAAAAACACACACTGAGATTAACAAAAACTAAAAACACACACTGAGATCTAAAAATTTCACACTGAGATTTCATAAAGACGCACTGAGATTACAAAAAATGAAAAACACACACTGAGAATTGAAAATTACACACTGAGATTTCAAAAAGCATACTTAATCTGAATCTGTTACAAGCTTAAAACAACTAGGGGACATAACTCGTTGGGCCTTCAATTTGGCGCCAAATGTTTTATAAAAAATATACAAAAAAACATCTTGAAAAACTACGTTATTAAAGACCAATAGAACAAGAAACATACCCACTTACTCTCATTACAATTTATAACCAAATGGTGAAAAACTTTATTAAAATTATAAGAAAACATTGGAACAATCTGCAAAAATAACAAACAATGCACTGAAATGTTTACCCAAGTGCCTGTTATAGCATATAAACGTACAAAAATATAAAAGATTACCTTGCGAAATCAGGGTAACAGTTTAAAGGCTTTTGAAAAAGGACCCATGTTTAAACAGTTTTAAGCAAAAAATTCCGATACACTGTTAGTAATAGTCTGAATGATAGGCAACAAACTTATGAATATGAGTTAGCAAAAAACGATGTTAAATCTTGAAAGAGGTAGGGCCAATTTCCGCTGAAATTTTTCACAGAAGGGCCAATTTCAAAAAGTGCTGAAAGAATAAAATTTACGATAAAAACATTAAATAAAAATGTTTTTGGTCAATATCTCGATTTTTATGTATTATGTTATGTCTGGAAAATAGTTAATTTAACCTCAAAAAAAGGATGAAAGTCAAATATGCGGAATTTACCGTGTTTTTAGGTTGGAAAAACAGGTAATGCCCTGATGGAGGGATCCTCCCTCCGCCTGAATCCCGATTCCCTCACCCTGGATCCCCGTTCCCTCACTCCGGAATATTCCGGAGTCGACGTGGATCCCGGTTCCCTCACTTTGGAATATTCCGGAGTCGGAGTGAATCCCGATTCCCTCACTCCGGAATATTCCGGACCACTCCGGAATATTCCAGATTCGACCTGATCCCGGTTCCCTCACTCCATAAAATTCCGGTGTCACCTTGGATCCGGACTCCGACCACTCCGGAATATTCCGGAGTCACTTACCATGTCTATAATTAAAATTTCCGTCCACTCCGGAATATTCCGGAGTACCTAATTATGACCCTTTTATGTTACATAAGAACGTTGAAATCAAAACGAAGGACGAAATTCGTTAAAATCACTGAATGAAGTCACAAATTTCTTGATATTAAATATGCATCCAATACCTAGGATTAATGAGAGGAGGTTTGTTCGTGCGTGACTTATATATGAAGTAGCTACATGAGATGAGAAGAATTTGAAGGAGCAATTCAAGCCAGAAATTGTTAAAAAAAAAGAAAAAAGAAAAAAAAGAAGAGAAGAGATAAATGACTATTCGACTTGCCGTGCATTAAATATACTGTTTAGTTTGGAATGCAAATTCGAGTACTTTTCTGGAATTGGTATACTTCAAATGCCTTTAACATGTTTTTTTAAGAAAGCTCTTCTTTCGCTTTATATTTCACTTTCAATAAAAAATATTTTCTGTTTTCATGGAAATATAGGGTACTTTAGAAATGAAACTTGAAACATCAGCTTGATCTTAAACGACGCTTGAGATCAAAATTTACATTTTGTGGGTGTTGTTTGCTTTGTTTTCGATAATATCTTTTAGAAATGATATATGTACTTACTGTGAAGCATCACCACCAGATAAAGGTACCCCCAAAGTGGTGAAAAGCAAAAAAATATCTACTCCCCGTACAGTAAAAAACCATTCGACATTCAATTTATCCGCTTCATTTACATGAATTACTCCGTGAAAACAAAAGTTTATTTCGAAATACAGTGTTGTTCGTTAAATATGATATAACTTTGTTCTACAAAAACGTAAAATGAATATTAGTTGAAGGATAAATGTGGTTGTACATTTAAGAAGGTTGAACTCGTCACATACTTCTTTGAACAAGCACCAACCTGTCCGATTCTAACGATTTCAGCCTTAAATAGTAGCTACATTATCGGGAATCAGTATAACAAACTTTGAATGTCAGCAAAGGGTAGAATATAATGAAAATAAGAATAATTTGACCTTACCTGACTTAACAATCGGGGGTACATATATCCGGTGGTGAAGCTTCACATTTTCACTTGTTAGCTTTAAATCGCAAAATACTTCTAATACCTGTTTTGCTTTAAAAAATTATATGGCTGTCTTTCGTATAGGTCTGCTTCGAAAGAGTTAAAAAAAAAACATCTATATTTTACTCTTTGTCGAAGGCCATGCAGCGCCCACAGTTGCTTACATTTAAGTCATTTGATTTTTAGAAAAAAGTTGTCTCATTGGCAATCATTCAACATCTTACATAGAATATGACAAAGTTTAAACTATTTTTAGATTTGAGGTCAAAAATTTACACCATCTGAAATAAAAAAAGGTATTCACAATAAAATGCTGACATAACGGAAGCGTATAAGCGACACACAAACTTTTCTTTTTGATATTTCTTCTTATTTTTGCGTTAACACAAACTTTTGCGAGATAACGCAAATTTTTACGTCATAACGCAAACGTTTGTGATATAGCACACACCTGTACAAGATCATTGCGATTTAACACAAGCCTTTGCTAGATAACGCATACTTTTGCGTTATAAAGTTAACCTTTGCGAGATAATACAACCTATATTTTGAAAACACAGGGAAAAATAAAAAATGTGTGTGGCGCTGAAACTCTTTCGTAGACATTCCTGAATAAAAAGTGTTTCCATTTACAGTTTTGTTTCATATAGACCTGTTTATGATCGTCAAGGAGCGACACAACACAAAAAGTTAGCAAATGCACTTCTGTTTCAACTTGAAATGTTCTTACTCATCCAAAAACATCTCTGTTTCAAAACATCTTAAACAATTTATAATTTCGTAATTTTTTTCCAACATTTTGTGACAATATTTTATTGCCAATTTATTTTAAACTTAACAAATAAAATATCTTGTAACTGTGTTATAACATTTTAATGCAAAATGTTATCTGAAAATCAGCATATATTCTAAATTTTGTCATAAGTCTTTTACAGCAGTTTTTCATTAATTTGATAGCATATCTTAAATAGAAAATAAAAGGGTATTGAGTAAATGTACATGGGACAAAATCGCACACAATACATAGAAAACATAGAAAATTATCAATGAACAGGGCTTTTATTCCTGTTCTTCATCTTGACAATTGATGTAGGGTTTTCAACAATGAACGAATCATTCATACCCGACAACAACGTCAAGACGGCCCCTAGCGTCGACTTACGCGGTACTATTGATAAAGATAATCCACAGTTCACCTTCTTGCTCCCCACCCGCCTCGAAGTGCCAAAGAAGTGTAAAGAAAATAAGATTAAAGTGACTTTACCATTGACTTGTATTTGTCTTATAATTTCAAGATAATTAATTGATTAAATTATGACTTTTTGTACTTGACTTTTTTACCTTTCATCTTTGTGACTTTCTATCTGATGTATCACTGTCTGTCCCTACCCTTTACGTTTGCTCGAGAGCAATTTCCACGTTTGTGCGAGCAATTTTCCACTTTTGCGCGACACAATGCTAAAACGCATTTGTGCGAAATTAACGTGTTGAAAAGTTACTACGATTGCGCGTATAATTAAAATTTTAGAAAAGTAACTAAAAATTCGTCAATTGAAATAGGAAAATTTTTATGATATCAAAAACTTACAAATAAAAGTTACAATATTTCATTGTACCATAAAGTCACTTATGCTGCACATAAATGTATTATAATGCAATTATTGTGTATCAGTGGTTCTGATTGGATGACAATAAGCGTAAAATTCTCTATCTCCCTGTCTGTAATCAAGGAAGCCGACATTTTGAATTCCGGAATGTATTGACATGTAATTTCTCCAATAATAAGCAAAAAACTCACATTTTGCACCTGGAAATCTTCTGTTTATAAAACCGCGATTTGTGATCACACAAAACATCAACGTAGTTTTTGCACCTAAGCGACCAGTTTATGTGAATTGGACGACCGGATACTTATATGATATCATATGATACTTGAATGATATTTCCAAGAGACAAATTTTTTTAGCATGATATATGAATGTATAAGAAAATCTGATCGTTGGAGTCTTCAATGTGACTTGATTTATTTACTGTGCAAACAATTATCTAGTCGCAAGGACTTAAGTGATTTTTACTGAACAAGGTCCGATGTTGTCTTTTAACATATGACCTTGACGGCTATAATATTTTTTATCATTGTTTTCTGATATTTCTTTTTACTTATTTTACTTATTTTGCTTTTTGTTATATTTCATATTGGCCGTTTTTGCTATCAATGTGCCGCCCTAAACCAGTATAAAATAAAAGTAGAGGGAAAATCGAACCATTTAAAAAAAACGTATGCCGTATTTTGTTCATAATACCTATTTACCTTTAACTGTACCCATACACATAATATATATAATTGTATATCAAAACTAAAGTAACAGACCAATAAAGAATGTTCAAGTATTTAGTGTTAATTTAAACACAAGGGTTACTCCTGCACATTTTTTTTCGAGTTTAAGGCGTTTAGAAACTTCTGGCGACCCGTGCATATCAAGGTCCATTAAAAAAACAAAGCAATAAGTGGATGTAACGGATAGACGTTAACAGGGACGGATCCAGCCATTTTTAAAAGGGGGTTCCAACCCAGGATAAAGGGGGAGACTCCAACCATATGTCCCCATTCTAAAGCATTGATCGTCAAAAAAATGGGGGTTCCAACCCCCGGACCTCCGTGGATCCGCCACTGGTTAACCTGATCTGACCCAGTCAATAAATGGTCATATCAATGCTGTTATCAGGGGGCGGATCCAGGATTTTAGGTTAGGGGGGGGGGGGGGAGGGGGGGCAAACTTAATTTTTTTTAGGTGAAATTATCGAAAATGATTCTTTATTAAGCTGAGGACAACCCATGGTTTGCAAATTTTAGGGGGGCGCACGGCCGCCACGCCCCCGCCTGAATCCGCCCCTGTTTATTGCTTTAATAATTATAAAATAACCTTCCACCAGAATTATATGTCATGTCATTAATATTGATGCTTCTATGGAATATGTCCGTCGTTTGTCAACTACAAGCGATATTCTTAATGGATTTGATCTTTTAAAAGCTGAAATAGAAAAAGATGACGAAGCAAGAAACGCATTCTGTTTATTACCCTGATCTATCATAAATAATTTATGAATTAACAACAAACGTGTATTGTTTATGGAATTTTACTAAATATTCATTTACATGTAAGTTGTAAATTTTAAAGAAGTAAGACAATTCTACGTGTATTTATTTCGGAGGCCAATTTAGGGCCTCCCAGAGATATAAAATTTAATTCGAGATCAAGAAATCAAAAAAACTTATTACGGATTAAAGTCGTTAACATGAATTGTATATAAGTTCGTTATAAAGAATCTGAGTTATTGCAGAGTTTTGTAATTCGCTATCACACATTTTTGAATTACTTACATCGAATTGAATCTAATAATCCATGATAACAAAACTAAGCAATGATCACGAATTACAAAAAATTGTGATGCCAAATTCCATAGATTCGTTATTAAATTTGTGATAACGAAAAGGTCCCAAATATGCACACATAATTGAGAAAGATATATTCAATGACAACTTGAATCGGAGCGGAAATATGTAATGTTCAAGGCAATGAAGTTATGACTTTAATATGTGTTGGTGAATCGGATCAACCACAGAAGTTCATATCAAAAAGAAAAAATAACAAAAATACCGAACTCCAAGAAAAATTCAAAACGGAGTGTCCCTTATCAAATGGCAAAATCAAAAGTTCAAACACATCAAATGAATGGAAAACAACTGTCATATTCCTGACTTTGTACAGGAATTTCCTTATGTAGAAAATGGTGAATTGAAACTGGTTTTATAGCTAGCTAAACCTCTCACTTGTTTGACATTCGCATAGAATTCCATCATATTGACAACGATGTGTGAACAAAATAAATAGACATAATAGGTAAAAATGTCAAATTTCAGCTGAATTGAAATCTAAAAAATAGTGTTTACATCGGAAAAAGTAAAGATAATAAAAAGTCCGTAGAAAATTTTTATTTTCGTACGTACGACTATTGTGTTTCAAATAACTTTTATCAGGTACGCTATAGACCTGAATTTTGGAAAGCCAAAAGTATAAAATTCCATCATCGAAGCAAAAAATCCAAGCGAGCCATATATATAACAAATACCGTTTGAGGTCAACTTTTCCAATAAAATTGCAGCGTTAGTGAAATTTACATCAATCAAATTGGAGTGAGTTCTATGAACTAGAGTTCCTCCTGATTTTTGTTCGGTTCTTTTATGTCTATGTCGCGCGACAGAAAAATTTCAATCACACCACATCTTGGTTTTGTTTAAATATTTATGTTTGTATCACTATGATTGCAGCAGACATTAATGGTTTTGTCGTTCTGTGTGATGTCGGCCATTATGGTAGCCCAGTCAGTATGTCCAGAGGATGACAACGATCTTAAAACACTCTTATCAACAACAACTTATTTTCTTTGGCTATCTGTACAGTTCTTCAAACAACATGTGGTGTGAGGTCGGTTCCATTTTTTTTCCTTTTCTACTGATTATCTGCATCGTCATATTTAAACTTATTGTTGGATGGTTTTAAAATAAGATATGATAAAAGTAAAAGATAAAACATCAAATGAAAAGCACACAAAAAAAAGTTGAGATGATTTTATATCTGTTAATTTCAATTTGTTTTAACAGAAAGTAAGAAAAGAATTGTATGTGATATTTAGATAAAACTATTCGTGTAATGATCTATTTGAAATAACGACGGACACTTAATTTCGATAATGGTATAATCAAAAGACTTTAAACTAGACACGTTACGAATGTCTAGGACTCGGTATGGTTTCAAAGGATCTATTTTTTTTTGTGACAGTTTAAGTACATTGAATTATTAAGACTCCATAAAGCTCAACATTTTAATAACAGATCATCAGTATATCAAGGCCCTACTGCAGTCTATACTGTACCACTTTTAGTAATATCAGGATTACCAGACTTAAAGTGTGAACCAATGTGGAACAAGTAATCTTCAATGTCACGACAGGTACTGTTACAGTATTGAATGCAACTGGAAAGAACAATATGTCATTTTGACAATATATTTTGTTCATTGTTATAGAAAACTGAAGATGTGTAAAACGGTTTGAACACACTGAACGCAAATTTGCGATAAAAAAAGGAGATGAGGTATGATTGCCAATGAGACAACAATCCACCCAAGTTCAAATGAGGTGGATGTAAGCAATTATAGGCAACCGTACGGTCTTCAACAATGAGAAAAAACCCATACCGTATAGTCGGCTATTAAAGTCCCCGACATGAAAAACATGAAACATTTCAATTGAGAAAACTAACAGCCTTATTTATAACAAAACAATTCAAGAAAAACAGATATGACAGACATGAACCAACGACAACCATTGAACTACAGGTTCCTGACTTGGGACAGGCACATACAGAATGTGGCGGGGTTAAACATGTTTGTGAGCGCTTAAACATCCCCCTAGCCTGGGACAGTTGTGTTACAGCAAAACATAAAAACAAACTATAAAAATCAGTTGAAAATGGTTTAACTCATCAAATCGATACAAAGAAGAAAAAAAAAACATCTAACAAAAACACAACCGGACGTGGCAGGGTATTAATACATCCCTAACAACAAAAAGGACACAAAGTACAAATCTGAAAGTTCTCACAGTTACTGACAGCTAGTTTAAAGCCAATAAGAACTAATAAAAGAAATCATGTATCTAAGACTAACTTCATTAAGTACGATCGAGACCAAAATTTTAAATGGGATATTGGTCTTTCGCCATATTTGATCATAAATGACTCCAAATAATAGATTTTTAATAGACCAAAGATAAGGTCAATTGAAATTTGAATAGAAATGATAAAAATTATGATAATATAACAGCGTTTATTTCATTGTAGGAGAATATTTTTATTCAACCACAGACGAATCCGACATAGTTGGTTATCGGGAAAAATAGCATTAGCGAAGTTACATGCGGTAAATTGATTAGTTTGTATATATTCTGATTTTTGGCTTATTTTGTCGGCTTTGTTTTCATTTTTAATCTTAATCTCGTACCAGGCGAACATATCCATTTCTCGTTTGGCTAATCATAGATATACCTAAAACTTTCTTGATGAACTGAAGAGATTGCTTATTTGGTGCTTGCTAACAATCAAGTATTCCATGCATATTCAGGATGAGAACAAATACCAATTGATACAATAGACAGGAAATTGTGGACTGCTACTGCAAAAAGAGGTTAAGTTGGATAGTGACAGAAAGTTTGCCTTGCAACAGGTCACCTACGGACCGCTCAGGGATTTATTGGAAGAGTTTGTTAACGTGAAGAGAGAGCGATACTTACCCTAGACGGGGCGGGGCATCTGCTTTACATCACCATTCTGACCGGACGTGAATCCGAAAAGGTATATAAAATTGTAAGGGAAGCTACCATAAAGAAGTTAAATGTTCCCCAAACTCTGTAGGAACATCATTTATACAAGAAAATGCCCCAAAAGATACTTAAGAGTTTAGTCTGGTAGAAAAGATAAAAATCAACAAAAAGACGGAAAAGTGTGAAAAAAGCCTGAAGACAATTTTGCGTCAATAAATGATTTCTTTACTTGCCGTCGTTCTGATTCAGTTAACACATTTTAACTAAAACAAAACCGCTTCACTTTTGTTAAAGTATATGTCTATGAAATCATTTACCTGTTACAGTACTTTTATTGATAATACGAAGGTCAATATGCATATAGGATTTTTTATTGATTATTTCGGAGCAACATATCAATTTTTAAAATCTACGTATTAGTTTTGGAGATTGGATCATTTTACAGCAATTTGAAGAATGTTTGTCGTCGATTTAATTTTTTTCTATACAAATGTACATTTATTTTGAGAAATTCATTCAATAAATTATCATATTTATGCTTTTCAATTCTAAGATAAAAAAAAAAAACCCAAATTTTCCAGAAACAAAACCAGACGCACTTAAAATAAAAACTGATAAGACAATATAGGAACGAAAACTTCGAATGCTAAACATAATTTCTAAAATGTACGTGAAAATCTCCAACGCTGTCAAGAACCCATGCATGTTTCTATAAGGTATTATATTTCCTCTGCATAAAATTTTCCAAAACTGGGTATATATAATGACAAGAGTAAAACTATACTTTAACAGATGCAAGGAAGCTTGATATTAGCTAGAGGAATACATATGTTGATAGGCATGACTTGGTTCATTAGTGTGCTGGCGAAAGTCGTAGAACCTCTGAAAATTGCCCCAACCTTACTTCTGTTAGGCACAGAATTTAATGGAGTTTTGTAAACCTCACTGGGGTGTGTCAGCAGGGTAAATATGATCACGCTAGAAAATAAAGTAAAATAGGTACTTTTAAGTGAATAAAAACTATTGAATTGCAGTTTACTGATTTTTTTAAAAATAATTCCTCAACTTTTTTTTACAATTAAACAGTCAAAATCATTATATTTTATTTTGAGTTTGTTTTGCACTACGTGCTTTCAGTTTTTCCTACAGGATATTAGAATTTTCTGTCAATAGTTTTGTTAGACTAATTCATGTTTTTATAGACTAATAAAATAAGGGGATGTGGTAGGACATCATATGAATCAACTATCCACCAGACACCAATTTTCGTACTTTTACATTTAAATGGTAAATGTTTTGCTTTTGTTCTTCAGAACTTGTTTGGTTTCCATAATTCCGGCTGTATATTTGAATGGATGGAATATCCCATTGCCAATGTATACAAGAGGAGGAGGATGCCACTTAATGAGATACCCTCTGCAACAGGTTTTAGCGGTAAGTTTGAAAATCAAATTGTTTTGAATATAGATATAAAGAATATGGCTAAACAATGTTCAGATATTTTTATGTAATAATTTTTTGCTTATGTGCTTTGTCTATAAGAGTGTCTTTATGTCATTGATTTTCTTTGTTGACATAGTTGTTTGTTTTTATAGTGATTAAGGTTATAACACAATGTTGACTGCTCTACCCCAATTTTTGACATTTTCACCTATTATGTCTGTTTGTTTTGTTCACACATTGTTGTCAATATAATGGAATTTTATGCGACTGTCATACAAGTGAGAGGTTTAGCTAGCTTTAAAACCAGGTTTAATTCACAATTTTCTACATAAGGAAATGCCTGTACAAAGTCAGGAATATGACAGTTGATTTCCATTAGTTTGATGTGTTTGAGCTTTTGATTTTGCCATTTGATAAGGAACTCTCCGTTTTGAAATTTCCTTGGAGTTTGGTATTTTTTTTTCTTCATACCGTTTCGAAATATGAAATAAACAAACAGATCAAACTTATCAGGTGTGCAAAATTTTAAACTATTTTAATGCCGTATTTATCTTAGAACTGATCCTTAAGGATATTTTCTAAACTCAGACACCATGAATTTACAGATGTATTTTGCAATTCTCATTAGGTGGAGTATATGTGGTATATTGACATACAATACGCAGGCGCATTGACCTCTGATCCAAACGACAAGCAGTATAAAACTAGATTGGCTGGAGTATATGTGGTATATTGACATACAATACTCAGGCGCATTGACCTCTGATCCAAACGACAAGCAGTATAAAACTAGATTGGCTGGAGTATATGTGGTATATTGACAAACGCATCCGCATTAACCTCTGATCCAAACGACAAGCAGTATAAAAGTAGAATTGATTTTGGAGCCGATACAAAAGAAAGAACGCCATGGGTAAACGTACTATATACTGGTAAGACATCAAAATTTAGTAAACAACGTATTACAGTTTCATGTTTTGATTCTGAATGAATATATATCAGAAAAAAATCGTAATTGTCACAGATTTCAAATGAGCAAATTGAAATATTTGTAAAAAATTGTAAAAAGTATAAAAAAAGCTAAATATTTCCACCTCCACCATTAGCTGCTATGAACATAGGAATCAAAATGGAGGGGTTCATGTTCACGATGGCTGAATTCTTTGGAGCTAGAAGATAGTTCAGATAAATATTCAGGTGCTAGATTATTCACACACTTATATATCATCACTGTCATAAAATATTTAATTCTATTATAAATGGTATGCTATCCTAACTTTTTAAACATAACTGATGAAGAGATATCAAAACCTCAAAACCATTCAAACTTATCCGTGCTGCCCTCTTTTGTAACTTGTACAATTTGTCAATATTAGTTTTTGAAGCATTTTCCCACACGGTACAGCAGTAGTCCATGATTGAAAGTATATATCCATTATAATATAGTTTGAGAACATTTACTGGAAGATATGCTTTTAGTCGTCCCATAAGATGCAGTCTGCTTACAATTACTGCACAAAGTTTGTCAATTTGATTTCCCAACGAAAGAGATTTGTTAATATGGATTCCTAGCAGTTTTTGATTATGAACGACGTCTATTATATGTTCATCATCAAATTTGATACTTAATTCTGTTTCAAAAACATTTTGTCTATAAGAACGAATTAACATGACCTTAGTCTTATCTCTATTCAATATCATATCATTATCGTTACACCAATTCACAACATTACAAAAATCTATATTCATAAAGGCATCTAAATCTGTTACTGATGGAGATGACTTATATAATGTTGTATCATCAGCATAAAGTTCAGAAGAAACATTTTAAGCACAAGAGATAGATCGTTGATAAATATTATAAAAAGTAAAAGTCCTAGTATGGAACCCTGTAGAACTCCTGACTGAACTTCTCTGAAATGAGATTCAATATCATTGAATATTACCTTTTGAAATCTACCTGGTAAAAAGTAAAATCACAAAAATACTGAACTCCGAGGAAAATTCAAAAAGGAAAGTCCCTAATCAAATGACCAAATTAAAAAAAAAAAACAAACACATCAAACGAATGGATAACAACTGTCATATTCCTGACTTGGTACAGGCATTTTCTTATGTAGAATAAATGAGATTTAAACCAATCAATAGCATGATAATCACAGTAATTTGCTTAGTAAAATATGATGATCAACAATATCAAATGCTTTTCTAAAGTCTAGAAAAAGAGCAGAAGTTAAATTCCCTTTATCCATTTCGCTTAGCCATGCATCAATTAATTTAAGGAGGGCATTGTTACATGAATGTCCAGATCTAAAGCCCAATTGCTGCCTAAAAAGAAGCTTTACTTTTACGAAATATGAATATAGCTACTTAAATACCAATTTTTCAAAAATTTTGGAAACGGTTGGGAGTATAGGTATTGGTCTATAATTGTTCACATCAGTTGCATCCCCACCCTTGTGGAGAGATATAACCCTAGCTTACTACAGCTTATTAGGAAAAATACCTGTACAGAGACTTAAGTTAACAATATGCGCAAGCGATACAATTGGTGAAGATAGTTTAAGGATACGCGGTCCAACTTCATCAAGCCCTGTTGACTTGTTAACATCTAGTCTTACAAGTTCATTGAATACTTTAGATATTGAAACAAAATAGAGGGAAAAGGAGACATTTTCGCTTATGCTGCACTTCACAAACGATGCTAAACTATCTAAAGAGAAAGTGGTTTTGGGATTAGGCCCCAATTTATGACCTATAGAACTAAAGTGATCATTAAGATGTTCAATAATATCTGTCAAATTCGTAATATAATCATCATCTGTTTTAAGACTGGTGATATTATTTTTGCCCGAGTGATTTAGATCTTTCAGGTGTGTCCATATCTGTTTGTAGTTGCAAGCGGTTTTAATCGCATTTTCAAAGTATTATCTTTTAGATGACCTTATTTTTGAAGAGGTCAAATTTCTGTAGGTTTTGTTGTTTCCCATATCATTAATCTTTTTGGAATGATCTCTGTTTATTCTAACTGTCGAATATCATCATTGTACCAATCTGGTTGGTGATTTCTTTTTACGCGCTTAGTGATAATTGGAGTATGTTAATCTAACACATTCTTTAATAAACTATATCAAATGTCTAAGGATACATTTACATCTTGTGTTTCTAATACATCTCCAAAACTTTTATTTTTTAAGTCTTTAATGAACTCATTATCATCAAACTTTATGAAATTTCTGTACTTAATTTCACGATCGTTGTATGTACTAACATCATTCTGTATCTGTCGATTTAACTTATCTAATATACATGACACTGGGTAATGATCGCCTTGGGCATAGATTGGAACTTGCACATCTTTAATATATTTGGGAAAAGTAGTATAGATGTGATCAATTAAAGATACACTACTTGATGTTACACGTGTTGGATCAGCAACCATTTGACAAATATCATATGTTGTTAAAAAGTCTGACTATTTAGTTGGCAGTAACTTCAGAAAGTCAATTTTTAAATCACCTAAAATCATAATATCATGATTTACATTAAAAACATTGACAAACTCATTCTCAAAATACTCATACCATACTACAGGACTGTTAGTAGGTCTATATACAAAACATAGTAGAAATGGTTGTGTATTGACAGGAAAAATTTTGAACCACATAGATTCAATGTGATGTTGTTCCAAAAAATGTAGACCCTTATATTTGACGTCATTCGCAAAATAGGCAATTAAACCTCCACTTTTTTTTTATTTTTTCTATCTTTACGGGCATTCATACTTGTATACCCTTCAATTTTTAATTCATTAGAGTCATGGCTCACCATGTAGCCCAAAAAAGTTTCAAAAAAACTAAATACATGTGATTTTTGTTCTTTTGACATTTTCTTAAAATTGAATTGCAATTCATTAATCTTTGGTAATAAATGTTGAATATTCAAATTTATATTTTAAAACCATCTTTTTTATAACCAAAAATATTATCAACATTATCCATCTTTACATTCTGAGATGAGGACAGTTTTTCAGGGTCAGTTTTTGTAGAACGTTAATGTTTATTTTCTAACCTATTCGACCCGTTTTTCTGACTTTTCTTGTGATCAGCATTTGTATTACACTTTGATAAAAAATCACAAGTACAACAAAAGTTATCATTACAACATATGTTACATGATATAGAATCACTGAGAACTTCTAATCTATTTTGTAATTGGATATTATTGGTATCATTATCTTTACCGATACCTCAGTTGTACACGTCTAATAAATTTCAGCATATAGATTCTTTGTGACCTAAACGACCGCAGCCGTAGCATCTAATTCTCTTATCATAGCGACAATAGTTTATTATGTGCTTTGTTTCACCACAGTTGTAACAGTATGGCTGATTACTATCAGTTGACATTCTGTCATTGTTTGCTGACCTCTTAATTGGTACGAGGATTGGCACAACAGCATGAATGTTATTTAACAGTGTTTTTGTTCCATCATCTGTCAAGTGAACCCATCGGCTGGGTCAAGCAAGTTGTCTGCAATCTTTCCGTTCATCAAAATAAATGTGTTCATGTGATTGATAAATTTCACATTTTCTTCTGTACTTAATGATCTAAGAATATCATTGATGTTAGTGACAATAGTTTTAGATCTGGGAGTGCAACCTCCAATAATGACACGCCTGGGTTTATCATCGTTTAAACATTTGATGATCGTGTTTAAAATGTTTTTAAAGTACACGGTTCAGTTTTATTGGCATCATTTCCTCCGAATTGAAAAATGACAGTATCGAAAGGTGTGAGATCGAGATTTGAAATTTTATGCAGTATGTTACCTGATTTTGCACCACTGTTTGTTGAAACATGCACGTTGTCTCGAAGTTGCTCGGTTTTAATTCCTTTAGTAATGGAATTTCCTACAATAATGATATTGTCGGTTGTTTTCCGATTGTTTTTCATATTTTGTTTATTTTTCCTTTTCACACTATAGACTCGACTGTTTTTTTTGCATTTGCGCCAGTGAAACAAGTGTTCTTTGAAGACCGAGCGTTTGGGATTTGAATATGATTTGAGAGAATATTTGAATGGTTTTCTTTTTCAAGTCTCTGAATTTCATCTCTAAGCTATCTGTTGTCTTGGCGTACAAGTTTGAGTTCACTTGACAATTTATAAATTTGATTTTCAAGGATTTCTTTGGAGGATTTGAGAGTCAGTTTCAGATTCTTCGCAAATATCACTTTGGTTGGATGGTACAGTATCCGATAAAACTTTAGGGGTTGTCTGGCTTAGAGAGTCAGTGTTATTGTCTAAAACTAAGTTATCCTGACTAGCAGATACATTGTTAGGTCTTACCTCACTTTGTTGATTTACGAGATCCCTGATTTTTGGGAAAAAATATCCCGCCAAACGACACACACATTTTTCCCTGAATAAGGATTCCACTGGTGTAGAAAGTAGCACTAATAAACTTTGATTGTGTTTGCCTGTCATAACAGACCATTTGAGTGGCATGTCTGATTTGCTTTTCTGCAATGACATGGGTTTTATCCATTTTACTTCTGAAAATTGTAATCCAAAGTGGAAGTCTAGCTCCTGTTGTACCAAATTTCACTTCACATGGAATTTTCACAGCGACGTGTTCATCATTAAAATAGTCAAACATGGAATCCGTTATTTCTTCTTCATTTGGCAAAACTTTTAGATTTATCTTGTTGGCATAAAATTTCAGAGTCAGAAAAATAGTTGAAACTGTCATGATCATCAACGGCAAATGTAGATGTAAAAGATTCCATAGTTCAAATTAATTCCGATATAGTTTATAAATTCAAATGTAATTCAAGTATCAGATAGTTCATAATTGAAATATGATGATGCTATACACAATATATGTATTCCATTTAAAAAAAGTTTTCGAGAGCGTGAAAAACACGTCCGTTCTCATTGACACATCCGCTGATTTTTGAGTATGTATCTCCCAGTTGATATGAAATTCCAGGGCTTGTATTTCCTATCATGATTTCCTTGATAGATGGTTGCTGCTCACAAGGAAGCTATTACGAGTTGGTTGACCGTTATGGAATGTCTGATTCACAGATGACGATGGTTATGTTCCAATTGTCGTAACTACAATCTCGTCCCCTTTCCCTGGAATTTTACCTACCGAATTAGACATATCACCGGGTTTGTAATTGCATGAGCAACACGACGGGTGCCACATTGGGAGCAGGATCTGCTTACCCTTCCGGAGCACCTTAGATCACCCCCAGTTTTTGGTGGGGTTCGTGTTGCTCAGTGTTCGGTTCTCTATGTTGTGTTTTGTGTTTTGTGTACTGTTGTTTGTCTGTTTGTCTTTTTCTTTTTTAGCCATGGTGTTATCATTTTTATTTTCGGCTTATGAGTTTGAATGTTCCTTTGGTATCCTTCGCCTTTCCTTTAATAAATCGCGTTTATTTAAAGTCTGTTACTGTGGCGTTCATCTAGTTGGATGCTTAATCTAACTTCTTATTCGTGAAAGTTCAACAAATCTTGGCAAAAAAATGGAAATGTAAACCTTATTTTGAACAATGATATTTCAAAATAACATATAGTACAAGCTTTATTTGCGTAATTCATAAAAAAATGTATGTTTTTTTGTTTTGTTTTCTAGGAACTAAACAAATGCTTGGGCATCATAGAAAGTCAATCAACTGATACACAGTCTCAAATCCCAATTTTGACAAAGTATTTGCAAAAAAATACTTTATATAAAATATCTGCAGATATTTCTGACATTCACATCAGAAAATTATAAATGCAGTAAACAATTATTGTCAGATAAATAAAAACAAAATAACATCGAAATAGCATAATGAATTAAATTGTACAATGTACTTACTGTATAAAATAGGTTTAGATGAATATGAATTTTAAGCATATGAATTATGTAATTGCTGTTCTGCAATCACCAATTACTATGTTACTAAAGGTAAATTGGGTATTGTTCGACTTCTTTGATTGAAAAAGAGCAAAAAAGAAAAACAAACAACCGGTATAACTTTTGTAAAGGAATGCGTAGCAATAAAAAAAGACCGGTGACCCAAATTTTTCTTTTTTCATTTCTGAAACAACATTATACGAGCTATCGTCTCATACTTAATATTGACATTCTATCGTTTCGTTTTGATTTCTTTCTATAACATAGAAATGTTTTTTAATGTATAATCTATGCAAAATCTGACAATTTTGCAAAAGCAATAGCTCGAAAAAAGCTTCGTTTACCATACTTTTTATCACATTTTTTGAAAAAGCATGATATAAACTATTTTGATTTAGACCCCAATCCACCTATATTACCTTATATATAAGTCTGTAAATCACTTTAAACAATACAATATATATTTAAAGTAAACACAAAAGTATACAATAAATGAAATGGGTAAGTACTGGAAAACGGGTCGACCGAGATGACGGACTATCAATGTGTACTGCCAATGGGTATCGGAATTATGTTAGAAACAGGCAGATGTTTTTCCGTGAATTAGACAAATAATGATTCATCGGAGGTTTATTGTAAGAGTGTGTAAGTGCGAAAGGAGCTCAGTACTCTTTCAACAAGAGGTATCGGATTTAACATCCCCTAAAACTGCTTGATAAAGAAATTAGTATTGATAATTCACTTTAAAAATAGTACAAAAATATTTGACTTCCCTTCCCTTTCAAATGGTATTCCTTAATCTTAAATTAAGAGAAGGATTGTAAGAATTAGTCCAACTTTACTACATGAAGAAGATAAACAACGTTGAAACACATGTCTTGTTTTTGGAGGGAATTAATAATACTTTGAAAAAAAACCCAATCTGATTCTCAAAAGATTCTCTGTAACTGACTTCATCAAGATGCTTGATTTTTCTTATTGATATCACAGTTGTTATATTAGAGTATGTGTATTTTAACAAACAATCCTATGGGAACCAAATACCCCTCTCCTTGCCTACTTGTTTCTTTATTCGTATGAGACAGATTTCATACAGAGGCTTCCCAGAAAGAATGAAAATAATCTAGAGTTATAGTTTAAATTCAGATAAATTTAGATACAGTTAAGACTACTTAACATATGAACGTATAACTTGAAATTGAAAATGAGGGCCGGTTGAAAACAGAAATTCATGACAAAATGGATGATTTTAGGTTTTAGTTGTGCAGTTTCCATATCTATGTAGCAACATTTCAGCAGCGCCTGCATATGGATCTCCCAGTTGAGAAGATATGTCACAGAGCTTGGCTTTTCTATCATGATTGCTTCGATAGAGGGTTGCTGCTTACAGGAAAGCTATTAAACCAACGGTTCCTAGTTATAAGGTTGAAGTCGTCCCTCGAAAGTTTTGCACGTCATCATGATTTGGTTGACCGTTATTATATATATTGTAACAAATAACCATTCATATGTTTCAAATGTCGTAGCCACAATACCGTCCTCTATTCCTCGATAGCGACATAATCCAAATGTTTACCTAATGCAAGCATCTCGTCGGGGGCCATATATTAATCAAATCTGCTCAACCTTTTGCAACACCTGAGAAGAAATCAGTTACAAAAAAATAAGACACATCAAACAACTACTGTAACATGTGTAAACATGCTAATTTCCATACCATGCTCACATTGGTATATTACTTTTAAAGTTATGGAGGTATATAGTTAACACTTTGCATGACATACATTTGATATATTTTGATTTAAAACTATTCATGGATTCCTTCTCCCTCAGGCAAAGTTGACCTTAGATAGATTTGGCTATTTTTAGGTCTTTTTTGGTCGTATAGCTCTTCACCTGTTTCGATTTTTATACATCCTTGACTTTCAAATATTTGGCATTGAGCGTTCCTGATGAAGTTAAATCCAAAAAAGGCGCTCCTTTGTTGGATAACTATGAGTATTAAGTTCAGTCAATAGATTCACCATATATAGGTTTGTTTATAAATTAAGCAAGGACACAAGCTTAATTTGAATGCCTTGTACACTTTACTACATTACCGTTAGGCTTTCAAATACATTTGTCAAAATTGAATTATACGATTGTAAATTATTCAAACTGAAAATACTGTCATTATTGATCCATCATTTGATACATTATACCATTTTGAAAGTGATATCAAGGAAATCTTGAATAATAAGTGAAAAATGTTTATCAAATACACAAGGTTAAGAATGTTGTTGACAAATAGCTTTCAGGGTGAAAACAAATTAATTCATACGAGTAGCGCTTTGAAACTTATATAAAATATACCCGGCTTATTATATAGGACCATCATTTTGTAAGCCAAAAAGTAAAGAAATATTGGCTTTGATTTAGCCATTTCAACAAAACGGTTACAACAAGTATGTGGTGTTCTTATTTTCACTTCGGCTTCGAGCTGTTTTGAACGTGCGATATAGTATGAGTCTGGTTTCTTGTTGAATGCCTCATCGTGACTTTCAGACGAAGGACAGACTGAGAATAGCCATACAAGCGGTTTTACTTAATTTGATGTTTTTTTTTGCATGCGTGCAGGCATTTTGTGTAATTAATTGAGAGAAACCATATCCCTTCGTTTTCATTTCATTGTAGTAGAAATATATACATAAATTAAAGCTAGAAAATAAACCCTTTTAATTTGAATTTAAATGAATTCTGAACCAATTAAAATGGGAAAACTAATTATAACGACCTGATTTATTAAAATTCATTTAACAAAATACTTATATTGCCATGGCATTGTCAGTTCATTTTCATCTTATGAGTTTTGGAATCCTTCGCCTCTCTTATACAAAATAGCAATGCTATATGTCCAGTTTTTTCCGTAAATAACATTAAACAATTGTAAACGAAAATCATTGAAGGCGAAAAATAAAATAAAAACATTTACTCTATGGCTTTATGAGATATTTGATTAATTAAACTGACGTTAATTATTAATGCATGCAAAATAAATAAACGAAGTAAATATATGGATGAAAAAGTTTAAATTAAATTGAAAGAAAGAAATACACTTGATCGCAATATATCCGGTGGTTTGAAATTGTAGTGCTTAACCTAAAAATAATATTTCCTTGGTTTTATTTCAATATCCGCCTGATATTTTTTTTAACATTTTTCTGTATTTCACATATGCACACTAAAGACTACAACTAAAACAAAACATAAGCCTAATAATCCAGTCGTTATATACTGCTCACTATGATATATCCATTCGAGAACCGACAAGAAAAGATCATACTTTGATACTGTATCGTTCATTATTCATACAAGTGAGAGATTTAGCCAAAAAGTAAAATCACAAAAATACTGAACTCAGAGGAAAATTCAAAAAGGAACGTCCCTATCAAATGGCAAAATCAAAAGCTCAAACACATCAAACGAATGGATAACAACTGTCATATTCCTGACTTAGTACAGGCATTTTCTTATGTAGAAAATGGTGGATCGAACCTGGTTTTATAGCTAGCTAAACTTCTCACTTGTATGACAGTCGCATCAAATTCCATTATATTGACAACGATGCGTGAACAAAGCAAACAGACACAATAGGTAAAAATGTCAAAAATAGAGGTACAACAGTCAACATTGTGTTATCATCTTAATCACTATAAAAACAAACAAATGTAACGAAGAAGCACAAAAAGGCATACATCAAATTTAACATTCTCATTTTGCTTTTTTATTATACGATTTTATTTATCTATGTAAAATCCACCCATAAAGGATGGAAGGTTTTAAGTACTGGCGTAAAATCGCACAGGTAGACATAAAATAATTTTGTCGTTCAAAGCATCACGGGATAATTAGCTATAAAACCAGGTTTAATCCACCATTTTTTACATAAGGAAATTCCTGTACCAAGTCAGGAATATGACAGTTGTTTTCCATTCGATTGATGTGTTTGAGCTTTTGATTTTGCCATTTGATAAAGGACTTGCCGTTTTGAATTTTCCTTGGAATTCGGGACTTTTAAATGTACTTTTTATATCTACCTGTGTTTTTGTTGGGTATCATACCTGTATTATCAAGTTACGTGGTTTTCTACGTTATTTATTGTACGCTCTTCTATGTTTATTTTGTTGTTCCACTGATCGAGTAAAAAACAAATAGAGTTGTGTGCTCATAAAATAAACTCTTCGCTATGATATAACCAAGTGTTCTAAAAGTTGCGCTAAACACCAACAACCAAACTATCAATATACCCACTCATATTCATTAGAAATAGCATATACGATATTTTCAAATGTTAAAGTTCATGGGTACATGACGATAGAGTGTTAGGAATGAACTACTGACAAAAGTATTTAGCAGTTTATATATATATATATATATATATATGCGTTTTGTTAAAATATACTTTTTCACTTTTTCGGTCTTTTGGAAAATGTTGTTTGTGCTGTATTTAGACCACTCTAACAAGACATTTGTTTTGCATCCACACGTATAAAAATTGCGGTTTTTATCCAACGCATCAAATTTGAAATGCTATACCAGCTCAAATCGGTCAGTGCTGTTCATTGGGAATGTATTTGTACGCAGTCATTATGTAATATCTTTACTGTCGTCACCTTTGAAATTTTAGAAATGTACCAGTTCATATCGCACATTACTATCTTTATTAGAAGCATATCTATGCAGTTTCTGTTGTAAATACCTATATAACCTACGTCATTTTTTGAAATTTTAGAATTGTACAAGCGTTCGTTGTTGTGTTCGGTTTTAATTGTATAAATTTCAAGATTGTTATAATTAAATCAGAATAGATTGACATGATTCATTTTAAATCATAATCATACTGATGAAGGATATCTGTTATCTGAAATATTTATAGATACTTACATTTATTGTTCACTTTTTCTAACATTGGTGTTGTTTTGTACTGTTTTTATGCGTTTATACATATACATAACTACTCTAAATATCAGCACAACAATGTTAAATCCTCGCCGGGATTCGAACTCATGCTATTGAGATATCGAGTCAACACCACCTGCACTGTGATCAGTGCTCTAGACCACTCGGCCACTTAGACTTAGACTTAACTAACAATTCAGCTTTCGGTGGCCTAGTGTTACCTTTCCTCGTCAGTATAATCTAGAGTTGTAACAACAGTACATGATATATGATATATTAGGCATGAAGATGGAATTTATTGCAGATTAGCTAAATTATCTATCGTAGAGGATCGTTAGATGCAGTCACAGAAATAATTATTTTGATAAGTACGTCTAAACAAGTGACAACTCTACGACAGATCCATGCATTGGATCACCAGTGAGGGTGATACACGGCTGAAAACACATATTATATTCATAATTACTCTAAATATCAGCACAACAATGTTAAATCTGCGCATTTGCTTAAGCAAATTTTTGTTCTTCACTCGCCGGAATTCGAACTCATGCTATTGAGATATCCGAAAGCTGAATTTTTAGTTCAGTCTAGGTGGCTGAGTGGTCTATAGCGCTGGACACAATGCAGGCGGTGTTGTCTCGATATATCAATAGCATGAGTTCGAATCCTGGATTACAGATCTTACATTGTTTGGCTGTTATTTAGACGAATTATATATATAATATATATATATAGAGAGAAACGTCTACATGTACTTGAACGATACTATATTTCCACTCATATTCATTAGAAATAGTATATACGGTACTTTTAAATGGTAAAGTTCACTGGTACATGACGATAGAGTGTTAGGAATGAACTACTGACAAAAGTATTTAGCAGTGTATATATATATATATATATATATAGTATATAGAGAGAGAGACAAACGTCTACATGTACTTGAACGATACTATATTTCCCTCGTGTAAAGCTCTGATTCCTTGCCCAACTTTGGCTATAGTTTTTTTTATCCTTTTTGGTTGATAAGCTCTTCATTTTTTGATAAGCTTTGGATTTTCAAATATTTTGGCCTCGAGCATCACTAAAGAGACATTTATTGTCGAAATGGGCATCTGGTGGAGAAAAATTGGTACCGTTAATGTAATTTAAGTAAACAACATAGTTTTTACAATTTTTTCCCTTTATTATAACTGACAAATAGAGATCAAGTTACAAGATATTTGCTTTTTTTTCTACAAAGAAAAGATTGCGACACTTAAAGGGTTGTTATATTATTTGAGTCTTCTTTAACCCTTTACCTTGTTTGTTTTATCTTGATCACCAATGAAGAGACGCTGTTTGTCAAAATGCAACCAACATTTATCACACTTCCTTATATGCTAGCTTCATGTGTGTACTTTGAGGTTTTCACAACATTATGGCGTATTTCTTAACATGTAAGCCTAAACATACAAAAAGCTGATTTTTTTTTTATAGATTTTGGTTATTGTTATAATAATTATCACAAAAATGAAATGAATTATATTCTTGGGAAACAACAGCTATGCTTTTGTCTTTCAGATACAAATAAATTCATGTTGGTTAAGGATGTCATTCGATGCAAAATTTATCAAACGTATGTAAGATTTGCGATTATTAATCAAAACTGTATTTAACATCAATGCGTCACCCTGTATCACATAATATGCTTTAAGATGTCGCAAATTCAGTAATATGTAATGTTTCTTATTTAGATTTTTAAATTCCAGCAGATTTCGGATTTTAACCCAGTAAGTGAAATAAATGCAGGACAAATTGACACTACTTCTTTATATATATATATATAGTATAGTAAAGATATGCAGCAGGGAATTTGTTTAAAATTCATATTCACTTTTATCCCCATTTTCATATTAATAAGTCAGTTAATGTACGCATAAAAATTTCAACTTCTGAACTACTTCTTCAGGTAACTTTATGTTAGCCGTTCCTATATAATTTTTTCGACACGCTTCGGTCAATATTATATATTTTCGATTTTCATTATCCAAGGTCCCGCATGTACAAGTCACATGTTAACATTACATTCTGATTCATCAGAGTAAAATCTCATTAATCATGGATGCTCCTATGGGATATGTCCGTCGACTGTCAAGTAAAGGAAATATTTTGACGGAATTTGATATAGCCAATGCGGAAATTGTGAAAGACGAGACGGTAAGACACTCAATCTTATTCAAATAAAATAAAAAAACAAAACAAAACAAAACGATTAGCCCTTATTTTTGATAAAAATGAATACTGTATTCGCTCTGAAATCGGTGTATTGTATAACGATGATAATATATAACATTAATTGAAAGCTCCACTTATTTCATATAAAAAGCTATTATGATAAGGTTTGTGAGTTCTTTGATTGTAGAAAATAATTCATTCTCAAAATAAGTCAGTTGACGGATGAAAGTTGCTTGTAAATATTAAGCAACCGAAGTGCGGACATTAAACATTTGACAACAACAACAACAAACTCTCTATCTTGTGACCATCGTCAGATTTTTTTAAAGCCTATTCTAACACTAGCGAGATTTTTTGTAAAATATATAAGTAATACTTGTGAATATTCTAACAGTTTGGAAAAGAAAAAAACAATATCATAATTTAACACTTTTTGAATGACCGTCGTATAACAACTCTTTTCAGACTGATTAGTATTGATTACAGAAAACGAAATAATATCTCTATGGCAATTAGATTTTTTTGTACAAGTACATTAAGGAAACAAAATGACAAATTTAAAGAGAACAGTCATTTAAATATCTGCAAGTACATTTCTGAGCGTTCATGAAATCCGGAAAAGCGTTTCGGATTCAAGGAATTTATAAAGTGTTGTCTTCAAATTTTAGCTATATATAGGCATATAATTCCCTACTTTGCACGAGGGATGATAAAAGTATTTTTTACAAACTTATTTTATCGACAAACAAATTGTCAATCAAAGAAATAAAGTGGTATGATGGGCCAATTTCCCAATTATTTGTAGTTGTATTTAATATCAGAAAGGCTATTTTGTGAATAAGAGAATTTCAAACAAATTTAATTGCATCCACATGAAATGGTACGAAAAGCTTGATCTGAAAATGATTATTTTACATGTTTTGAAACATTTTGTGTCAAAGGACACATATAATCAAAGTTAATCAATTTGCATTTCTATATGTTACAATGAAATTGTAAAATAAGAGATTTTTGTAGAATCCCTGAAATTTCAGGAGTTTTGTAAATTCACTGAACGGATTAGAGATTTTACCACTGAAATAATAAAAATAGATGGAAAATGTGTCCATGGACACAGATGATGCTCCCGCTTGCATATAATGTTAAAAAAAGATATAACTGATGTAACTGAAGAACGGTAAATGAAGTGCCACCCAAATTCGAAGTTGATCTGAGTTTTGTAGTATAACTTGTGTTTAACTTTCATAACATTTGGTTGGGGCAAAATTAAGTTAGAGAAGGAAACGAAAAATTCAGCAATTTTTCCATTTGTAAAGAGGCATAACTCCAGAACGGTAAAAGTGACGCCACCCAAATTCAAACTTGATCTGTGTTTTGTGCTAATAAGCATTGTGTATAAGTTTTATTAACATTTGGTTGCGGCAAACTAAAGTTATAGATCGGAAACTAATTTTAGGACGGACGTACAGACGGACAAGGATAACACTTAATGCCCCTTCACTGCGGTTAGGGCATAAATATCGTCGAAACCACAATCCCGTCCTCATTTCCTCTGAATGTGACCTACCGAATTTGACTTATCACCGGGGTTGTACTTACATGAGCAACACGACGAGTGCCACACGTGGAATATGATCTGCGTATCCTTTCGGAACACCTGAGATCACCCTGGTTTTTTTGGAAGTTCGTGTTGATAAGTCTTTAGTTTTCTTTTTTGTGTTTTGTATATAGTTGTTTGTCATTTGGTCTTTTTTCTTTTTTGCCATGACGTGGTCAGTTTATTTTCGACTTATGAGTTTGAATTTCCCTTTGGTATCTTTTGCCTCTCTTTTACAGATTCTGACTAAATCAGGGAATAATCAGAATTATTAAAATAATCGATTTATGTATTAAAATAATTCATTGAAAAACTTCAGGAGTAACACTGATCAAGTTTTGAGGCTAGTTTTTCCTATTTAATTAATCGAAGTACACATAACGCTCATCAACTAGCGAACTTAATTATAAGCCTGGTATCTATGATAAGATGATGTTTTAAAACCACTGGGTAGTTACCACTAATGATGGGCGTTGTATCTCCCGATGGAATCAACATGCCACTGATCAATACTTCGATGTTGACATTAAATATCATAATATCATAGGTGTGGTCATTTTCGGTAACAAACTGTTTCATTCGTTTGATGTGATTGAGCTTTTGATTTTGCCATTTGATAAGGGACCTTCCGTTTTGAATTTGTCTTAAAGTACGGTATTTTTGTTATTTCACTTTTCAAAAATTTTAAAGATTCAAAACACTTGAATTTTTTCTATCCCCAAGAATATATGACTTTAGCCAGGCTCTTCTACTCTGTAATTGATTAGACAAGCGCTACTAATGAGTATGATCTAGAAAACGACAGTCCTACTAGATTATAAGCTGGTATCTTTGAAATTGTATTACATGGCGGTGTAAAATAAAAACAATACCGGATAAAGATTGCTTCTATTTGAAATTGTTCATTGTAAATATATGCTCTTAATTTATTTATTCTGATACCCTTATCAAATGTTTCGTACTTTATTAAGGTAACATTCTCTGGAACGGGTGCGCCATTTCGTTTATCTAGCCTGTAATCTCTTCTTTGCTTCTTGCGTCACTTCTTTGCGCGATAATGGTCATAAACGTCTCCAGAAAATTATTATCTGCAAAGATTGGTTGGAGAAGTTTTGCAAGTATCGATTATGAAGATGCGTTCAGAGAGTCAGAGGGTTTAAAAACATTCTTGTTCTTATTTCAGATTTCAGAAATTAAAAAGAAAAATTCTTCAAATATTATTTTTTTTGCAACAAAAAAGTGTGTGTGGGGGGGGGGGAGGGGGTAATACGCAACAGCATAGTGTATTGCACAAGAACAAAACAAAGGGGGGTGGAGGGGTGTAAATATTTTATTTTTTTTTGTAGGGGGAAAGGGGGGGGGGGGGTCAATTCGCAACAGCAAAGTGTATTGTGCAAAAGCAAAAAATTGACTTCTTTTGAACTGAATTTATCTGTGCGTATTGCTGCGTGTTTGTTTATTCAACTTTGGATAGAGGTATAGGGGGAGGGTTGAAATCTCACAAAACATGTTTAACCCCGCCGCATTTTTGCGCCTGTCCAAAGTCTGGAACCTCTGGTCTTTGTTAGTCTTGTTGTTTTTTTTAAATTTTGGATCATTTATATGTTTCGGAGTTTAGTGTGACGGTTATTTCGCTGAAATAGTATACATTATTGTTTAGGGGGCAGCTGAAGTCCGCCTCCGGGTGCGGGATTTTCTCGCTGTGTGAAGACACATTGGTGGCCTTGGGCTGTTTTTTGTTCTTTTATCAGGTTGTTGCATTCCCCGTATCCATTCTCAATTGCATTGATACATCATCTCGCTTCAGATCCCCTATTTTTATATATTTAGGCTACATATTGATATAATAACAATGCAAATGCACAGTACCAAACCATGAAATATATGGACAAAGTGAAATACCTTTCATAACAACAGAGTAGTTGTGTTTGAAAATTTGGTAATTAGTCTTCAATCTCTGCAAATGTTTAGTCTGCCCTTCCACACAATACTTAAATAGTTTTTTGTTATTGTTTTTTAACTTTCGAAAAGACCTCCTGACAACCAATCAGACAATAGTTTTTCGTTGACAAAAGGCCTTAATGTACATAGAATGATTCTTTACAGCTAGTAGATACATTTGTCTTTTAAAATACAGTGGCGTAGCTTCCCTTGGGACAATGAGGCAACTGCAATTTAGGGAGATAAAATGTACAAGTTTTATTTCGTACAATAGGATGGTTATAAATATTTGATTTTTTTTTATGTTTTTACAAGTAATTTCTTCTAAAAGAGTGACCGATAGAAAGAACTAGTTCAACTTTTTTGTTATGTTTGGTTGACGTGTGGTACGGCACGGACTTCATACAGAATGCATTATCCTTTAACCTCATTTTCTCTGATAAAACGGTTTCTCACTGAATAACTAAAGTTTGGTGACTATGCCGATCGTATCTCTCCTTTTGAACTCGTAATAAATGATACAAAATATACAGTTACGTCTGTTTCTTATCTTGACTTATTGAATTTGACAGAACGATTGAAAACCTAACTTACAAAAAAAATCATTTCAATTTTCACATTTGTAATCTTTCCATTTTTATATTAAAACATTCATTATGCACTAGAATATGGAGTAAATATCTATCAGTTTATTGGATATTCCACCGCTTATTTTTTCATCAATTTTTGTGATGGAGATTTACTGTTTCCATTGGAGTTGCAGAACCAGGGGTTTCTCAATTGTAAATTTCTAGTAATCGCTTTCCATTACTGACGCCACCGTTATTTGATTAATCGTTATGTAATATTTGTCTCACATATGGTCAAGGATGTTTTAATTGTCGAAGTCACAACCGCGTCTTCTTTTCCTAGTTATTGCATTACCGAATGATACTTATGGCCGGGATTTGATTGCCTTGAGCAATAAGATGGGTGCCATTAGAGAGCAGAAAATGACTACCATACCGATGCACCTGTTTGAGTTCCATTTGTTTTTGTTGCGGTTCGTGTTGCTCAATATTTCTTTTTCTTTTACTATTTGGTGGATATTTGTTTATCTGCTTCACGTCGTTTTTCTCTTTGTCATGTTTTTGTCTGGCTTATTTTCGACTTATGGTTTTTGATTGACATTTGGCATCGTACCTCTTTTTCATTTTGTCCCTTTACCTTCACTTCAGTAAATAGCTTATGCATATCCTTATTTCAAAAAGACACATGTGAAGCTTTCAAAAACGACAAATGTCTTCATTATAATAACTTAAGTAGAAGTATTAATATTTCTAGACAGAAAGGTCGACAAACGTTACCGACAACTGCTGTGCTGCATGAATCAATACATTGAAATGCAACATAACGCCCGTGCACATAGAAGACTAAAATTATTTCACGGTCAGAATTACTCAAACTAGAATTTTGTATAGAGGATATGGCCAGTCTAAAGGACAAAAAGAAAAGATCGAAAGAAAACAACATAACACAAAAAAGTTACAATGGAATCAAAATTCGAAACCGTATGTGGTTGAAATTCATGCTTTTTATTTTGTCCACCTTGTAAATAAATAATTTTTTAACTGCAAAATTGAAACTTTTCATGATGATGATATAACTAGCTAACATATCTTTATCCAGTATAAAACTGACACCAAAGGTGTAGTGGGGTATAAACATATGGCAACCAGCCCAGCAGTAAACCAATGCCGAAGGGTGTCGTCTGCCTGGCTATACAGGATGTTACTATAAATACGCAAAATACTTCTGGTCAGAATGACATTTCATTTACTATCATCTATTTACTGGATTAATTGTTTAATTGTTTTAGTCCTGATTATGCACGGAATGTTTGCCTCTTGACATTAAGCAGACTTTTTTCATCAATATATGCTGAAGACTTTTTTTGGACGCGGGATTTGCTCTTGAATCATCACCTCACAGGCAGCATTGTAGTACTTGGTCTGCACTGATGCTTCTTTTTTCTCACTAGAAAAAAGGGTCAAGTTATGCTACTGAAATACAAATGTCATGTTAGGATCGTAATTATGTCACTTGGATAAATTTATCGGTTAGCAATAGCTTAATTAACAGCGCGTTATCCCTACACCGGCTTTACATTTTCACGATTGAAAAAAAATAGTCGGCGTAATGGAGAGAAAATTTTGACGAAGTAGAATCCTGATTTTCTGTGTAAAGTTCTACTAATTTACACAAAGCCTCTCCCTTTTTCTACAAAGTATAATATGAAGATCGGTCTATTTTCAGCTTCTAAACAGAACCAATAAATTAACAAACCAATAAAAATGATTTTATACAGTATTCAAAATGTAATTTAGATAAATATTTAATTACTGCAGTTTTCATTTTACACCTCGAGATGACCCGTTCTCAAAAAGGTTACCTGTTGTCCTAGGCAAAGGTGGAAAACGTCAGTAACGATAAGTTCTCGAAAATGTCTATTATGAACCTTTTATCATCTTAGTTGCATGCCAATGTTTCGATTACGACCCTGTCTGCACTCTATTGCTATTAATGATTTGACCTTTGTAAAAAAACATTTTCCACACAATGTTTTAGTTTCGGGATGGTCTAGAGCTACGCGTATTGAATACACACACAAACGTTTTTTGTTATTTACAATCTGCCTTTTGGAACTTATGTGAGCAAGAAAAATATTCAAGCAGTCGCTCCAACAACTGATTTCCACTTGGAGAAGCGTGTAATCTATCAGCATCGATAGATACAGTTACGTTTTTTAATCTTTATTATATAAAAACAGTTAAGCTAAGGTAGAGCATACGTGTTTTGGCAATATGGTTGGATGAACGGATTTCATGGATATTTTCTTTAAAAATGGTTAAATTAAATCAATTTCAATGCAAATTTCCACCAAATTTCAATTAGATAAATAAGCTCAAATGATTGTCTTATGTAAATAAATACTGAATGGCTTTTGCTCATTGCCGAAGGCCGAACGGTAATCATACCACATCTTCTTATTTTTATATTTACCACACGGAATTAAAAAGGCATTAGCTGTCAAATTCATGTTCACTGAATGGATCCAAATTTTCATATTGGATTTATAAAATCCTAAAACGTATATTCAAATTACAAAATGTCCAACGGAAACAGTTAACAAAGCATAGACTCGTTATAATGTATCAGCATTTCGTGAGTATTTTAGAATAGACGTCATCTTGTTATATATCGGTATGACCTCCGAAGACTGCCGACGGTCATATAATCCAATATAAATATAAATATAAACATAACTAAACAGACAATCAGATTCTATCGTCTAATGACGATTTTTCTTGGTCTGGTTATTATTGGTGTCTCCCTTGATTCACTTTTTAATTTTGACTTTCTTTTCTTTTTGAATGAACCACATGGACCTTCTACACTTAAGGTCAAATTAAAGGTTGCATGAATACGGAGTTAAATGAGTTGAATTATGTCAACCACAGACTCTTTCAGCTTCTCAGACTAGTGACTTACATCGATGACGTACAAAGGGTATAAGTCTATAAAGTCAAAGGGGTGATGTTACTATTGCTGACGAGATGATCCATGTTGAAGAACTTTATACGAAAGTCGGTGGCTTCCTTTTACAACCTAAATACTTGACATTGGGTGAAGAGAGTGTTGAAGTCTACGGCTGGATAACGTTGAGCATTCAAAGTGACATGGATATTTTGTAATCGACAGTGATCAAACACGGCTGCGTTGTGAGTTTGCTCGTTACTTTTCTCGGTTTTAAAAGCTACGAAAATGTATCTAGGCTTCTCCCGTCCACTCTTGACAGAGAGTCGCCAAGTGAATTCTCTTCTTTGGGAAACGCATATGGGGTCGCACTGTCTCATGCGGAAACCACAATTAATTTTGTTTTTACTCTGGATTGTTTTGTATAGTTTCATCTTGTTTTCATCGGAGGGGACCACATGAGGAACGAACCAGGATAGTTTACTTAATACAATATTTGCTGCATCTGCCGCTGCTGCTCTTAACACTGCGTTTGCATCAAAGTCTTGCACGAGTGTGAGTTCGTGTATGAATGCATACACGATCTTGTCATAATCCTCCGCGAAACCAAAGATGTGTTTTAAAGGTATGGTGAATGAGAACGTTCCTTTGGTTGTAGGCTTTGCGATCATGTAACCATGTCTAGCTGCAAAACCAGTCTTTCCAGCTTCGGCGTCAGTCGCAAAATCTTTATACCACAATTGGCTGAGACCTCGCGATTTGCTAAAGTCGTCGGAATACGTCAACAACCCCAAGATATTAGCCGCTATACCTGGATATTGAGGTATTCAATCTGCTGACCGGACAGTTTGTAACCGATGCTTTTGAACAGATACATGATGTCATTGTTAACAAGGGAGACCAGATCTGCATCGGCATAGCTGTGCCATCGTTTATCAGAAGTCGTCCTTCCGCCAAAAGATAACACTCAGCCGGATTGACAATCAGATCCTGGGTTACGATGTTGATTCTTATTTCAACACCGGACCTGTTTAAGGCTGCTCCAGTATGGGTTTCGTATTCATGGACTTGATATTACTGAATACTTTCATCAAAAGTCAAATCTTCTGTGATACTAAGTATATCATTCATTTATTGATAGCGTTTTTCGAAGTCATGAATTGTTGCAATACCACTGCCTGAGATTATATTGTTCAAACGGACTTGCTGATGAGGAGTCAGCAGTCATGGCTTTACTCCCTAGAGTATTTTCGGTAGAAGAGGTAAACATGCGTCCAGCTAAATTGGCGACAGTGTCAAAGAGACCTCTACCACCAACCACATGCTTTTGGCAGTGTCCTTGATTTGTAACATAATATTTATAGGAGTTTACGATGAATTTGTTTGTACTCGTCACTGTTGATGAAACCACTCTTTTTCATGGCCTCTAGGATGGCCACGATTTCATTGCGTACAACACTGTTCCCATCAGAATTGGAGGCAGTGCACAGCTCCAAACGATTGAGAAGTTGATTAAAATCTGAGGGTAGAAACACCACCCCACTACCATATATATATACAGCTTGAAGAGACGTGAGACGATATTTCCACATTTGTAACTCTTACTCACTTTAGGGGTTCGAGAGAGGTACTTGGTACATGGCGCCTATGCTTTTTAAGATCTCGGCATACTGATCAAAATCATCAGGCTCGTAAGTGTCTGGTACCTTCATCACCACAAACCGGGATTTTCTTTATACCTAACTCCATCGACGAAGTTATCATCTTCATCAATCGTCACCGGTGAATTCCCGATGAAGATTTTATTGTCTTTAGAACACAATCCAAATGTGTGTTTTAAATACTTTTGTGATAGACGACCAGGGGTTGTGTCTGTGGCTGGTTTGATAGGTAATGGATCTGCACACTCGGGGGTGGAGGAGACAATGCAGGTAGTGATAGCATAGCTGGGAGATCTTCAATCGTCTTGGTGATCTTAGAAGCCGTTTTCTCTTGTGCTTCTACGACAGGTTGAAAAAAACTTGTTAAGATTACGATTCAATCCTTGTTTATCCAATCTTTGTTGTAAGTTGCTGGTTTGAATGCTACAATTGATATAGTGTTACTCATTAGCAAGAGCTTCACATTGTTTAGAATCGGTTATGTTAATAAACGTCATTCATTTATAGTGATGGAACGAACGTTCTATAGCGATGGAACGAACACCCCCTAAGCGTTGAAGCATTGAAGCGTTGAACGATGAACGGTGAAGCGTTGAGCGTTGAAAGTTGAGCGTTAAAGCGATGAAGCGATGGACGCCCTATGGTGATAAAGCGTTGAACGTTCTTTAGCGTTTGAAAAGGCGATGAAATAATGGGGGGGGGGGGATGTATAGACTACTTTCCTCTTCTTAAATTTTTTGTTAACTTCTCTACTCTTCTTAAAAAATTCAAGTGTCTCAGGCATAGGCCATGGTTTGGTTGTCAAAGACGAGTGCTTTGATATTCTCTGTCTGTCATTGCACCACATGGTGGTTGTTGAGGTTTCTGTCGACGGTAGATTTTTCCCATTTCCCAATTCTCGATATCATTATCATAGCCAAAATGATTGTAGATTTGTTCAACACCACATGTTAAACATATATTTACCATATCGTCATAATGTACAAAGTTATGTATACACACTCTTCTTGGAGGATCATCATCATTTCTACTACTATCGCTAATATCACAGTCAAAGTCAAATATTCTTTAAAATCCTTATTTGATTCTAGGTTAGATATGCTATCCATTTTTTAATTTTTAAACGACATAGATATCCTTTAATTTAGATCAGTATTTTCCATTTCCCTTAGAGCTAGTAAGATCGATGGTGACAAATCCATAAGGTTTAGACCAGCAGATTGCAAAAGGTTTTAAATTCTTCAAAGGTGAGATCCGAACAATGATCGCGCTGATTGTGTTGAAGATTTTTAGCGTCTTGTGGAAAAAGACATATAAAGTTACTATTTCCCAGTATCGTTTGTCATGGAAGTTTAAAGTAATTTTGACATAGATAGAAACAATCCACGTTATTATGTCGAACCCGGACATAATAGTCTTCACATTGATTCTCTTTGCTTCAATCAAATCATCAAACACCATTAAGTTCTAACGATGGGTGTCAAGCTCTCGAGGGTCTGGAACATCGTTTCCTTGTTCGAAGAAGAAGGCATTGATATCACTACGTTGTTTGGATGAGAGTAAACCATCAACCACATCGATCAGGGATATTGACACTTTCCTTTAACGGATAAGAGATGACGTATATCCTCTTTTGAGAAACCTTTTCCCAATGCTTTTTGCAAGAGTTGATAGATTTGTTGCTGAAGAAATTTCCCCCAAAACATGCAAACAATCATAATCTAGCCACCCCGACTGGAGGAGAAGGTTTTTGAGCAATGTCGTCTACCACAATCTGACTTTTCAATAACAATCAGTCCTCTAATCGATCGCTGCGGAAAGAGGAAAGATACCTTCTGTTCGCAGTCGTTTCATTGTATGAGATATGTTGAATGTCTTCCATTTATTTAAATAAAATGACACTCTATTGTTTAAAATGTAAGAGGAATACAGAAATGAAAAGTGTATTGAAGATACGATTAGCAACGGACGACGAGAAAAAGGTGAAATCTGCGGCCAGCGTAGATCAAAGAAATCTCAGTTTGTCAAAATCCCATAGTGGTAGTGGTTTTATGAATAAAGTCATTCATCATCTACCCGTAGAAATGCATCTTCCGGGACATCAGTTTAGGGGACCTGGGACAAAGCTACATAAACGACTCAATGCAGATAAAACAACTAAATCTTGGTCTAAACCTATCAATCGAGTCGATGAAGCTTCCTATCGACATGGTATTTGTTATGCTTGACACATAGATACAACCACTCGCAATTCTGTCTGTGATAAAAATATATTAAGTCAACTAGACTCCATCAACATTCAAACCGTGAGAGAGAAAATGGATTGTGGTATTAAACGTGGGTTAAACCCCTCATCGGTACTAAAATACGATATGGTTTAGGAATTAAAAAAAAGGTGTCGACAGATCAATTAGCAGAAGAATTACACAAACCCGTTCGACGTCAATTCCAGAAAAGACGCGTGATTGCTGAAGGTGTGGATGGCATTTTGACTGCTGATCTTGTTGATATGAGTTTCTTTTCTCGCGATAACAAATGATTTAAATTCATTCCAAGTATTATCGATGTGTTTTCCAAATACAGATGGCTCCTACCGATCAAAACAAAAAAGGTGTGACGGTGAGAGATGCCTTTCAAAAAGTCTTCACATCATCATCACGTATTCCTCAAAAGTTATGGATAGATAAAGGTACTGAATTTTACAACAAGTACGTCAAGGAGTTAGTTCAGAAGCATGATATTGAACTCTACTCTACCGAAAATGAAGAAAAACTAAGTGTCGTTGAACGTTGGAACCGTACTATGAAAGAAAAAAATTTAATTCCAGAAAAGACGCGTGATTGCTGGAGGTGTGGATGGCATTTTGACTGCTGATCTGGTTGATATGAGTTTCTTTTCTCGCGATAACAAATGATTTAAATTCATTCCAAGTATTATCGATGTGTTTTCCAAATACAGATGGCTCCTACCGATCAAAACAAAAAAGGTGTGACGGTCAGAGATGCCTTTCAAAAAGTCTTCACATCATCATCACGTAATCCTCAAAAGTTATGGATAGATAAAGGTACTGAATTTTACAACAAGTACGTCAAGGAGTTAGTTCAGAAGCATGATATTGAACTCTACTCTACCGAAAATGAAGAAAAACTAAGTGTCGTTGAACGTTGGAACCGTACTATGAAAGAACAAAATTTATTTCCATTATTGATGTTGTTGTTGTTCTACGCAAAGTTCCACAATGATCGTTTTTACGTTTTCCAAGACGTCTTCAGCACTACAATTCGTGTCCAATTGTATGACATGAGGATGAAGTGTAACTTAATGTCTATACGCTGTAATAAGGGGCTGCAAATACTCTTTCGAAACGTTTTTCTCTACTGTCCGTCTGCGATTAATAATACGATTAAAAATAACTTCTTGTGGAGCTGTTAGAACAATCAACACATCGAGTTTATGCGTCCACAAATTATAATAATGATCTTTTAAACGTTCTACAAAAATCTGTCGACCACACCATAACCAACGTTCTTCCATGATGAGTAGTATTCCAGACTGGTCGAATCAATTCCTTTTGCGCGAGTAAAATTTGATACTGTAATGCAAATGCATAATCTAAAATGCCTGTTTTCTTATGAGCCATTTCATTGTAAAATTCTTCTAAAAGCGTATACTGTTCAACAGGTTCTGGCAAAAAACGTGTTTTGTTTGTTTTGCTTACGAATCTAACAATGTACTTTTACCAATTCCAATAGGTCCATCACAGATTTGATTTGTAACAATGTAAAACATTTATCCAAATTATAAAAAGTCTAAAATAAACAATTTACAGGACATGGGCTCGATAATATGTAGCTTCGTTTCGTGTGTATTTTAGTCTAGACGCCATCAAATTTACTATCGAGTTGACCTCCGAAGACCTCCGATGGTCATATAAGCGATATAAATATAAATATAGATATAAATAGATTGGGAACTCGTGTAATTGGATTTTTCTAGGTCTGTTTAATTTCATATTATAGATTAAAAATATATGCTAATCATCGTTTTTACCTGTATGATAATCAGTCAATCAAATGATTTAACTTTGTTTCACTTTCAATGTTGACATTTTTTTACTTTAAAAAACGCAACATGCACAATTCATGCATTATCCAACTCTACCTAAGGGATTAAATTGAAGTTCACATGAATACGGATTCAATGGGGTCGAATTTTTCACTTGCAAGTGAATAATTCATCATCAATGTTTCTTGATTTATTTTGACACAATTGAACCATACTGGCTGCTAAAAGCGAATTGTTATTTCACTATTTCACTTTCATTAATGATTGAACAAAAAAAAAATCGTATTCTAGAATTTTTATATATCTCGTAGCTAGTGCCCCTTTAACGTTTGTCCTCCTTGGCAGAAAGGGTTACTTTATTGATCTCCTCGGTTTATATCTCATGCAGATGACTACGGATGACATTCATAGATTTATATATCTCCTGCTGTGTATTTAGACATTTCTCATAATCCTCGAAAGTAATGTTACGCTCAACTACATCCTTTTTAACCCCTTTGGCTTGCTTAATAGTTTTACCGTCATCCATCTGACACTCGTACAGTTTTGCTCGAAGACCTACATTTTTGTCCCTCCTTTTACCTCCACACTCATCCTTAAATTTTCCAATGATTTTCTTATTCACCTGATACCTGAAGAGTGTTCGGGTGCATAGTTTGAGGTGTCAAACTTATCCAAGACGTATGGTGTCATGTCTTTTTTAAAAATCAGTGGTTTCAATCTCATAGCATAAGCTGTCAGTATCGGTAAATAAAAACTTTGCGTTGTTATCATAAATCTTCCGCATGATAATGTAATGAAATTCATACATCAAAGTCTTTGATAAATCTATGATACAAATTCCTAAGTAAACGGGTTTATTAAATTTGAGTTTCGTCTTTTTCGTGTGAACCGGTACTAAGTTTTCGGTAAAGACAACCCGACGATCAAAGTTAGGTTTGGCTACGAGCTTTAACGCTTGCTTCTCTGATGTTACCAGTTTCACATCAACCCTCTTACGAATGTTCTCAATAGTCCTACCAAACACAGAGTCATTCATCAGTTTAAAGAATTCCGACTCAGATGTAGTATTAGCCTTAGCACGAAGATTAGTGTTTAAGTCTATATACTTTTTAAGCCATGGGGACTGCTTGAATTTAATAATACGGTATACCTTCTTTAGTTTCATCCCAAAGGATAGGTTTTGTTTCAGATTTCTATTGTGAAGTACATATTTAACACGTTTGTTTAAATGTGGTACTAGCTTATGTACTTGTTTCATCTCTATATTCTCATGTGCTAATGGATAGTCACTGTGATCATCATGAAGTTCTTGAGGATATCTCAGATCACATTTTACCATGCATCCACACTCGTGATCGTCTGGGTAGTTTAAAATGTTGTCGATTTCCTCTGGTTTCTCCATTCAAACTCTCCTGTAGGTAAAGATAAAAGTTCTAGTCTAACTGTACTGATTTTTAAAGCTGCGTCATAGGCTAATCATGGTAAGGTGTCATTATGCATGGGATTGAGTCCATAGTTCTCTATGCAAATATCCCTAAAGTCCTCAAAGATGTCCTCTAGTAGTGCTACATCGCTTTTTAGGTGGTAGAGATTGTGGTAATCTTCCATCGTTCGACATCTAAATGCTTAAAACACACGTTAAGCATGTGCATAATCCTCATCGCTAATGTCCTCATCATTTAGTTTGTTGTAAAACTATTTCTTGTGTGGTAGTTCTGTTCCCATCTTTGCAGAACCATCTATATAATCATAAGGATACACTCCCTTCCCAATCATCATGCCGTAACGGTCACCAAAACATTTCTTCACCGCCTTATATTTATCAATCGTTAGATTTTTTGTTAAGGTTTCTAAGGAAGTTGGCATAAACCTCATTGAATCGATAAATCGCATCTCCAAGTCTCCATCTACTTTTTTAGAGAAACTGATTTACTTCTCATCCGTGTTTGGAATATAGCGAATCTGTCCTTTCTCTTATTCATTTACAAACAGATGAGCGTCATACCTACTTTAATTGTGAAAAAGAATGGATACAAAGTTTGGAAGTTGAAACTCTAATTTTACTTCTTGTGTGAAGCACTTCGATATTTGTCCGTAAGGTGATCGTGATCACGAACTTTATCCTTACTCAATGCGCCATCGCAAATGTGACAATGTGTACTTGCTTTAAAGCTTTTCTCATCTTCCTCTGTCATTACCATGTCTTTCATATTCTTATAAATTTCAGCAATCTCTCTTATTTCCTGCTCCATACATTCAACAAACTTTTCCGCTACATCTTCTCGACAGTACACTTCTGCTTCTTCGTAGTCTCCATGTGCAGATGGTGTATGTCGTTGATAGACTTTCGTGTAAGATGTTAACGAATCGGGTTGACAGGTGTGTATCTTCTCTAAAAACATTCAAAATCGGCATAAATGACGAATGAAACTCCCATTTTACGTTTATGGGTTTGCAAACGTTTTGAAAGGTGCCTTCTTCCGACATTTCGATTTTAACTGCCTCCTTTTGATTACAATAGTCCATATGTTTGTCTAAATGTCTTGTCAAGAAAAGTGATTCAAACACTTTCGACAATAATAGACTGACTCTTCGTGATGTGTCACTTGAGACGTCAAAAGATGTGATAAACTCTTGATCCAACAGCAATGCTGTTTGCTGGTCATGAACAAGAGGTCTACGTGTTTCGCACCGGTGTTCTCTGATATCCTTAGGGGGTATATTTCCAGTTTTTCTTTTACATATTCTTGACCTAAAGCATTGATGTTGAGATCTGTATTTTGTCTTTCAAATTTATCACTGGACTTAAGTGACATTGGAAATTCAATACCGTCAAACGTAAGCTCGTTTTCCCATTTCTTATATTGATTTACCCAGTGGGGATTATTCTTATCTACCTCATCTTGATGTAGTGCTGATAATACTGCCTTTTGAAAACATCATTCATTCTCGATTCTTACATTAATGATGGCTTTCTTTTTAGAAAGTTTTGATGAAGTTGCTATGAACGAACTCCTTTTAAGTGGTTTAAATTTATTTAAATGCATTTGCAATTGTTCAATATGACCCAATGTCCATCCACTACCTTCACGCATGTACTTTGCTATATTTTCTGTCATCTTTCCCATCATATTTTTAATCTCCAATTCAAGATCTGTTGATTGAGTAATAGTTACACCAAATGAGCTAGAGTAATAAGTAACATAGGTAGGTTTTCCAGTTGCTGGGTTCGTTTTTACCAATTACAATTGAAGCACTAATTGGACTTTTAAAAGCCTTCTTTTTGGTATGTGCATCCGAAATTTTACTTGAAATGGTGTTTCCACATACCTTAAAAACGTTTCTACATCATATAGTCAAAGGTTCAATGGTTACCGTACCTAATACATCATTAAACGCAACACGTCCATTATCAGTGACTTTAATTTCGTCTTCAACCGGTGCATTTTGAATGTCCTTTATCACCAATTTAAGTAGATCGTCTCTTCTTAGCCGAGAGTACTTAGTTATACCACGTCTCTTTATGAGTGTTTTAACTCCTTCTTGGTAAAATTCTCTTCGCGGGTAAATTTTTGGTTAATTTTTTCCTCAATCAGCTTTATCAACTTTTCCTTTGTATTTTTGCTGTACCACCTTAAACCCTCATACTTAGCTATCTGACGGAGTTCCTTCATGGTCTTTTTTACCTCCATCTTCCCTCCAATATAAACATTTTCATTATACTGATTAGAGGGTTGTTTCTTTATGTCTCCAACACAGTCCATCTGTTTCAGGTTTATTCTTACAAAATCCCTTATTCCTCTTTAGTTTTGCATCACAAAACGTTTTAACAAATTTAGCACCACCGCTTTCACTTGGTATAAATTTAGATGAAGACAGCTAAGATGGACCTGGCAATTCTTCGTCGTCAATTATATTTGAATTCATATTCATTTTATTACTATCACCACTTTCCTTTCAGGTTTTTAAATCCATATTATTATTATCGGTTGTCATTTTTCTATTTATTTCATCTCTCACTCCTATTTGCAAATCATTTTTGAATTACATTTTTAAGTTGAAAAAATAACCCCTAACCCCTAACCCTAACCCTATGTTGTTTATTTTTACTTAGTAACTGTTCGTTTACCATTTATGTTCCATTTTTCAGGTCACATGCTACTATAAAACTGAAAGTGATTTACATCCCCCTTTTATACTACTAATGAATCATGAACATGATGATATAAAGGGTATAATAAATTTTCAAATATGATCAAGGATAACGATGTTTATATAACACTAAAGTGTTATATTATTCGGATGAATTAAGCACGTTAAAAGTATATATACAGTTAAGAGTATTGATATATTTTGGCTCGGTTATCCAATGCAGAAAATATATAATTTCAAAAGAAAAGAGGTATGTTATGAAAAGCCAAAATTGTATGACAAAAAATATTTGGAAGAAAGTATTGCTTCATCTGGAAAGTCTTATTACTGAGCAATACACTAGTTATTTTAAGTTATCATTTCTATGTAAATTGAATTTAGTAGATCTTTACTCTGTTCTTTGTTACTGAAGCTCCTCGGATGAATATTTGAGAGACCCAACATGTTTTTTTTTTTGTATTAAGCTAATACTCCTTTAAGATGGGTTTATCCTACGGAACTCATACACTGATCATGAATACGATTAAACAAACGGTTTAACAAATCTACTGATGTGATCCAGCATAACGATAGTAATATAATACTGAAGATTTACACTGTTCGGATGAATGTATATATAGATATATACAGAAAAAGCCTTTATAGATGTTTGCTCGGCTATCCAATGGAGAAGAAATATATTTTTGGAAGAAAAGGGGTATGTAATAAAAATTGACAATATTGAAATACAACAATATTTGTAAGATAGCATTACTTCATCTGAAAAGTATCGTATAACTGGAGATAGCAATACACGAGTTATTAATCATTATTTCTATGTAAATTGAATTTAGTTGATCTGTAATCTGTCCATTGTTACTGAAGTGACCTCGGATGAATATTAATAGATTCAACATATCTATTTGATAAACTAATAAATTGTTAAAAACCATCTATACAGTTTAAAAACGTGAAGAGTAAATGTTAATATATGTTTAAAATCCGATGTGAAATAATGAGGCAGACAAAAAAAAGTCAACGAAGTTATAAAAAACAGGGAAAGTCCCAGTAAATCACTTATTAACAGTTGAAAACTGTTGTCCAGAGGTTCGGAGTACATTATTGCTGAAACTCCTACCATGAACCCGTCGAGCACGCCTTGTTTAAGGTTCCTTCCGGTGGCGTTGACGAGCATGGAGTCAAGTATTCTCCTAGCAACGCCAAAAATTCCTCTCTCACTGTAGAATCGTAAAAATTCACTTGGTCGTAGTGATCAAGGATAACGATGCTTATATAACACTAAAGTGTTACATTATTCGGATGAATTAAGGACGTTAAAAGTATATATACAGTTAAGGGTATTTATAGATGTTGCGAAAAGCCACAAATTGTATGACAAAAAATATTTGTAAGAAAATAATGCTTCATCTGGAAAGTCTCTTATTACTAAAGATAGCAATACACTAGTTATTTCAAATTATCATTTCTGTGTAATTGAATTTCTGAAGTTCCTCGGATAAAAATTTGAGAGACCCAACATATTTTTTTTTGTATTGGACACACCTATGAGTACGTTGGTCCGATTTGGTGTATCCAATTTACACCAAGATATTATTGTTCATGCAGAATGATAGTTCTCAATAATTTAGGAAGGGGGCCATTTGAAGCAATTTGACCATATGTTAGTGAAAAGCAAGATAAATGCAGGATATCCAATTTCATTTAACGGCATCTTGGGGTAAATAAACTTATACACTGTTAAGTCACATAAGATAAGTATTTATTGTATGAAATGTGTGGTACATGTCAATGAGACAGCTTGTATACGACACAAACATCAAAAATATATCTAGAGGACAATAACGCAATAGACTAGTGTCTATACAGAATGTCGAGCTCTAAATCGTCCGGAGTCTATAAACGTTGTGAATACATAAAAAAAAGTCACAATCAAAGGTCTACTTATCCCAAAAACGTAAAACATTAAGATATGACATACCAATAGACTGGTGTCTATACATAATGTCGAGCTCTAAATCGTCCGGAGTCTATAAACGTTGTGAATACATAAAAAAAGTCACAATCAAAGGTCTATTTATCCCAAAAACGTAAAACATTAAGATATGACATATACATATGACAACTATAATTGACGAGGTTCCTGATCTTGGACAGACGTGCTTATGTTGGGGAATTGATCTTTGGTAACTTTGACAAAATTGAACCAAACTGACTAGTAATAGCCAATAATTTACAAATATCCATTCCCTTTCTTGTAAATGTTAGGAAAAAATCAAAAATCCGTTATTTTAAATTATACTGTTAATATCGCGGATTTCACTGAGCCGCTTGTATACATGTTCATTAATTATTATGTGTGATGAATTATCTAGTACTAACCCATTTTTTTGTTGGCATTAATTGTTATGTTTGTTATCCTTGAACTGTCTATGCGTACAACCAATATTACATTTGTCACTTACCTATTACCGTCACGTATAAATTAAATCAATTTATATGACACAGTAAGGGTGACCTCACGAGATAGTGTTAGTATACATATCTGTATGATAGTTACATAACACTAGTGTGAAGCTATCCGGCGTTAATATTCACGAGGCTAGCCTTCAATGATATTCATGAGATGAGACCGCGTTCGATAAAGTGGTGTAAGGTAATTATGACGCACAATGTGATTGATGATTAGATAATATATTTGCTTGTTCGCTTGTTAATTTTTGATGAACTTAATAGATAAAATTAAAAGAATGTATTAAATAAAATTATTGAATAACAATGGTACCCATATTAAAAGCGACTTTTCCGAGGCAAATATGCCGCATTTCAGGGAACCTGTACCTAGTTATCGTGTGCAGTCAAAACCTTTACTATCACTCAAATGGAGTATTTTCAAAAGCAATATATTGTGAATAGATAAATTAAACGGGCATTAGGTGTCATATCCATGTTTACCGATTTGACCCAAATTCTCGTTTGTGCCGATTTAAGATACTTATATATAAAGTATTTAACATACTAAAACGTTTGTCCAAATTACAAAAAGTTCAAAAGAAACAATAAACCATGCATGGACTCGATATAATATATCAGCATTTCGTGCGTATTTTCGACCAGAAGCCATCTACATGTAATTATATATCGAGAAGACACACGAAGGCTGCCGACGGACATAAAAACCCGATATAAACATAAATAGAAATAGAAATTGACACACAAGCACGTGCAATCGTATAATGATGATTGTTCTAGTTCTGTTTGATTTATAGGTTAAAATAGTATATGTAAGTCATCGTTTTACCTGTATAAGAATGATTTTTTTGGGGCCTGATCAGTCAAATAATTGTTTGATCTGGTGTCTCCCTTGTTTCATTTATACAATGTTGACATTATTTTCTTTTTTATAAATGAACAATCTGACCACATGCTGTCAGAAAACGTGCGCAACCCATCTCCAATAAAGGTCAAAAGATTTGAATTATTGATTTGAAAGCCAATAATACATCAGCGATGTTTTCTCAGCTTATTTTGACGAAATTAAACCAAACTAAATAAGAAAAGCGATATGTTATTTCTATATTCCGCTTTTATAAATGTTTGAAACAATAATAATCATATCTTAATTCTTTGTCTAATTCGGAGCTTATGTTCCTTTAAAACGATCATCATTTATTGTCGCATGACAAAAAGTAAATTCGTATAAACTTGTTTAAGATAAAATAAGGTGTGGTATGATTGACAATGACAAAACTGTCTACCAGATTCCAAATGGCGCTTATTTAAGTAACTATAGGTGATTGTATGACCCTCAACAATGGGGCAAAACTAATACCGTATAGTCAGCTATAACAGGCCACGATATGACAAAATTTGAAACAATTCAAACGAAAAAAAAACCCAAATTTTTATGACAAAACGTTTAACGAGAAACAAATAAGACAGATAGTAGTAAAGTTGCACCTATTACTTTAAATATTCACATATAGTGTACTAGTAGTTGTATAGTTTCATCTCATATATCGGGTTCGGTTATAAACAATTCAAACTAAATCTATCAATGTCAACATATTTATGGTGTCACAATGACATCACAAGTGACTTTTCTGTAATAAAGTGTCAAGATCATGCTGATTAAATTAACATAATTTTGAAAGTTTTGAACGATTTTGATAATTTTGCAATTGCTGGTGCCACATAATAGCTCTTATCATACCTCCCCTTTTGCTCCTGAAAAAATATTAAAACGAAAACCGACCTTGTTATTCTATTATTCGTTACAATAATATGTAAGATTTTATGTATATATAAATATCAATAAAAGAGCCATCAAACAGGAACAGAACCAAACCACATTTTGTTTCCTGGTTGAACATCAGCTATCGTACTTGGAAGGATACTAGTAACTGATTATCCGGCCTCACATTCAAGGGTTGGTAACTGGTTTTTACTTCTGGGTTGCGGGTTACAGTCGAATGTCCTTGATGGAGCCTTTACTATGTTATTGAAACAACCAATAATTATGATGTATCAATGTTTGTAACACCAGTGTTATCCTCCAAAACAATGTCATTGTCCTTTGACTGTTGACCATGATGTTATCTGAATAACGAGATAAAGAAACTATCATAACAAATAAAAATAAAAGGCCTTTGTCAATAACTTTTATTGTAACAAAGATATGCGGTTTTTATAACATTGCATGACATTTTCATATTGTTCTTGATTTGTAATCCTTGACCCATTGATATAAATATCTGATATATGAGTTTTGGCCTGACACCACTGCGACATGTAAAAGTGCCATAATAAACCCTAAAGTATTACATGAAACATCAAGATGCCTTCGGTGAGTAAACTTTGACTACTCTTTTTAAAATGTAACTATACAATAGAGGACAACTGTACGAAAATAACATTTGTTAGCTGGCGGTATAGGTTTTGCTCATTGTTGAGGGCCGTACGGCGACCTATACTTGCTAACCTATACGTCATGTACCCTCAAAGATGACTGGAAAATAGAAATATGGTCACTCTTGGTCTTCTTCCGACAGTATAAACCTTGCCAAGGTGGGGAAGGGGGGGTCCGTTTGACTGTGCGAGATATACAAGAACGCAGCCACGTCCCTTCAGAACGGGGACGTTAATCCGATACCTCTTGTAGTGAGAGTGCCACGCTCTCTGTATGTTAAGAACCCTTGCAGAAACCCTTTGAGGTACCCATTGGTGGGCTGTTGCAAGGCAACATTTCCGGCCCTATTTGAATTATTATCAATTTCCTGTGACGGTACATACCTACGTATTGTATCTATTATTTATTTGATCGCGTCCTGAACATGCATTACATATTACATATGGCATTACATATTTGCCACTGGACGTTAAGCAACCAATAATTAATCTATCAATTTATCAATCTACGTCAATTGGTCTCTGGTGGAGAATTGTCTCATTGGGTTTTTTTGGGGGGCGGTGGGGGGGGTATGGGGGATATCATATTTTATCAAAATACTTTAAAGAAGATAACTGCTTTTCTAATTACATCCAAAAACTGTCATCTAATGTTCTGTTAGAACTTAATTTAAAACATGCATGTTACAACCAAGTTATCAAATATAGATTCAGACATGATCTCGGAATAAGAGCATATTACAATTACAAAAAGTTATTTCAGATTTAAGATCATCACAATAAGTTAATCAATATACGAAATAGATACGATCACAATCATTATTCACCAATGAAAACGCTTGACCTTGGTTTGAATGAAAATGCATTAATTGGCAACTTATGAACAAAAAGGTCAATAGCGGAGGAGAAATAAATAGGTGAAAAAAAATCAAATTAAAAAGAAAAGATATCGATTAGCGGAATCCTAAAAAATTAGATTTAATTTCCTTATTGAAGGGTATCCACATTCGCCTGAAAAAGAAGGATGATCCTTTACAAAAGAAAAGTCTCGAGGAATCAGTCAAAATACAACATATATCAAAAGATCAGGAAGCTGCTAACACCGAAGTTCAAACAGAGAAAGAGCATTGGAAACTTTTGTACAGAATTAGTGATACGCCATCATTTTTGATGACATTATTGTTTGCTTTCCAGGTATGTTTGAGAAATAAGCAGGTCCATTTTGAACCTCTCGGTTCATATTTATTATATTGTGTTCTTTATTTTAGGTTTGCTCGTTTCTGATGAAGGTAAATCCAGAAAACCGCTTCTGCATCACATACTTTACAAAGTGTTGTTTGTATTTTATTTTCAATTGTTTAATGGTTTTCCACATTTGAGTTGTTTTTAAAGAATTACAATCCCTGTAAGCCAACACTTGTCATTTTGTCATGAAACAATGGCATAATTAGTTGTTGGGTTACAATAAGATAAGAACAAAATAAAAGGAAACATTTGTAGTTCAAACCTGTTTTCATGTCAAATGGTATACCCAAATGGTGGACACAAAACCATTACAATCTCAACAATCAAATTATAAATTGACTGAATAAAACGTTATTGAATATTAAAACTACTTTCACAGATGTTGTATCAATGCGAATGAGACAAATATTCATCAAGAAAACCAAAGGACATGGAATGTAACAACCTGAGGTCACCATACGGCTATACATGATGAGCATGCAGTATATATAGTAAGCTCCACATATCGCTAGGATGACAAAATGTTAACAATTTAAAAGAAAACTATATGCCATATAAAAATAAGGAGATATATGGTGGTATGATTGCTAATGAGACAACTATCCATAAAAGTTAAAAGGAAGTGGATGTAAGCAACTACTAGTATAGGCAACCGTACAGCCTTCAATAATGAGAAAACATATGCCATGTATGATAAAACAATAAACAAAATAAAAAATTATAACAGACAGCAACCGACACCAACTTACGGGCTCCTGGTTTCCATAGTTTTTTTTTCATTATGCTAATTTCAAAATGAAATGAAAATGTTATTTTAATTTACTGATGTTGTGTTATAAGCAAACGTTGATGGGTCTGCCATTCTGTGTTATATCAGCAATAATGGTTGCCCAAGCTGTATGTGGGGACGATGACAACGAGCTCAAAACACGGATGCTCTCAACAACCGTTTTTCTGTCTGCCATAACGACCTTTTTCCAAGCAACATTTGGCGTCAGGTGAGTGACCTATTGTTGATTTCAGAACTTCATTATTTGGAAAAGTTTTTAACCAATACGATGCAGGATATTTTAAAATGCGCGATAACTATGTAAACTAAGTGTCAAATGAGCAAAATATATTCCCTTTCTGAAATAGCAAGATATAAACTTATAAAAATAAGTACCATAAAGATCAAGAAAAACATTTGCTTGTTCGAGTAAATAGCTTAATTTGATTCATTCAAAACTTGGAAGGTCGTCATTTGGGTTATCGAGCACCATTTTCATTTGATCTCAGTACAGTAAAATGAGGTAATCACGTAGATATGATCTAATTGTGTTACTAATAAACAAAAATAATAATAATTAATATATTGATGTTATTCATTACAAAAATTTTAATAGAATTGATGTCTAGCTGGATTTTAATTAGTTACTAATCTAATGCATCTTAGATGGTTGTCTATAATTTCCTTCAAAATATTAAAAAGAACAAACAATGGTATTTAAGATTATGTTTATTCTTTATCGTTTTATTCATCAAACCACAAGTATAAAACTGAAACTCCTTAGTTCTGGAAGACAAAAATTTGAGTAATATGATTAATGATCCTATAGAAATAGAGATGTGGTATGATTGCAAATGAAACAACTATCTACCAAAATTCAAATGATGTGAATATAAGCTATTAAAGGCAATCGTACGGTCTTCAACAATGAGAAAGACCTATCAAGTAAAGCTGACTAATTTCAAATTTGTTTCTCAGTATGCAATAAAAAATATACTATCGGAGTCTCGATACACAGAATGACGCAGCAGAACATTCTGGTATGTACATGATAGTCGTGTTTGGAAAAATAGGGTCATACAAAACAGCTCTACTATCTGTATATACATAAAATAGTTATATTTTTTAAAAAGGTAATAACATGAGTTATAGCAACCAACATAAAGACAGAAAAGAAATTAAAAAAATAGATATTATTATGTATTTAAAAAAAAGGGAAAAACGTTTCTGTGAAATATTCCGGAATTCTTAGGTGGGTTAATATCTGCAACAACCTTCATTTTATATTTATCAGCTGGGGTTTTGTAGAGCTTCTAGCTCAGATAACTGAACGTTCAAAGTAACTTTTATTTCTATTATATGTTAGTGTTTAAAAGCAATACAAAGTATGTACATTAAGAAATACACATATATCTTTTAAGACTTCCAGTTTACCAAGGACCTACTGTTGCATATATACTTCCATTGTTAGTTTTGTCAGACTTGCCGGAGTGGAAGTGCCCAGCAGTGGGTTATAAAGTAATTGTCAATGCAACTTCAGGTACGGACACCTTCCAGCTGCAATAAAATTTTTATTTTTTTTGCTAAATTGTTAGTCGGGTTAGACCGATTATCATATTGCATTAAATATTTAAGAACAATCAGTAACATACATTTTAAAATACTTTTATGTTCCTGATAAAAGTTCATTTATGAAGTGATTTATATTTTATTGACAAAATTATTCCTCTGTTATATTTAGATGTGACAACCATGATTGATTGATTGATTTTTGGCTACTTAACAACCAGTGGTAAATATTTCATGCATGTTCACGACGAGAACAAATTACCATTTAATGCAATAGGTAGGTCCTGTTATAGAGGCCTTCCGGGACAAAGGTCGGGGATATTCGAACTGTTACTGAAAAATGAGGGTATATTGCTTAGGAACAGAAAATTTCCTCGCAAAAGGCCACCTACGGACCCCTCATTGAGTTGTTGCAAGGGTAATTTACAAGCAAAGAACGTGGCACTCTCTTTACACGAGTCATCGGATTTAACGTCCCCAATCTGACCGGACGTTTGATAACCATGAAAGGCTATCCCTAAAATCCTTCTCATGTACATTATGTCAGTGATGCGGTTTCAGAAGCTACTTTCGAGTTGGACGAGATAAATCTTTATTCAACTAAAAACGTTTTGACTGATATGTAGATAAATAATTCGATTAATATATTTGGGGAAATGAAAAATGAATAAAGCAAGGTAGCAAGTGTAATGTACAGGCTTTCTACTCATATAAGTGGGAGCACAACCTCCATTTTGTTTAATTTTACCAGTTAAATATGAACTATATAAAAAAAAAACTTGTTCCTCTCTTATTCTATTTTCCAAATTACCAATTATTTCAAACCTGATCGTAACTGGGAGATATATAGATAGATAAATTTGTATAGATTGCATTGTATTGTACTGATGTATTCAAACGAATAAACGCGCTTTACTAATGTCGTTAAATACATCACAGAATTCTTTTTATGTAATTAAGATTAACTTAATTTGCATTTGCATTCTTGTTACTGAAAATTATTGAAGTATAGTATAGTATATAAACGTTTATCTTTTAATCAGGGTTAAACTTTACAACAAATGAACTGGATGTGGTTGGCTACCGTGAAAATATCATTATGCCAAGACTTCGAGCCGTAAGTTTAAGTACCAAAATGAAATTCGTTTTCAGTCTTTATTTTTAACGATAAGCGTAAATGGCTATATATTGTAAACAGTAAAAAGGTACGAAAGGGTTAAAATCAGAACTAATAGTTCGGTGATGTCAGTTGGGCAGGCGGGTGGTGCGTATCTCTTTTATGTAATCAACTTCTAAAGTTTTCAAACTTGTCCTTACAGTCATAAAACGTTTTAGTACGATTATTTTACACAGACTCAAGAATCAACCAACCAAAATACGTCATTTGGTGTTTCGATCGCAAACTTTGTTCTCCAAGTACTGAGTGAAGTTTTATGACTGAAAGGCATTATCCCTGAAACTTCACAGAAAGATTAGACACATATTTAAAATTTTGCCTGCAATTAATGAATGATTTGATGAATGTATTCCTATATTTTCCTGACTTAGAAACTTAAGCAAAACTTTTTACAACATTTTTGTCGATCACATATAATAAATCCCATGGACTTCGTTGACACAGATAAAGGATAATATTGATTTTGTTTTAATTTATTTAAACGGCTGTTGATATCAGGAAGTTTTATTAGTAAAATTAGGGAAAATAACACTTAGAAATGGATTTTTTTATTAAATTGTTTAACAATTTTTAAATTGCTTTTTTGAATAAACATAAAAGTTTTATATTTTAAACTACTTCAAACTAGAATCTATGACAACGTGAGAATTTCAACTTTCAAATTGTTAATTTTAAATTTCTCGGCAGTATCATACCATCTGCTCCATCGTATGGCGTTTACATATCTCAGTAAATACATTACACTGATGCGTGTTTACACTATATGGACTTTATCAACAGGGGGTGTGCTCCTTACACAAAAACTGCTCCAACAGAGTGTCATTGGTGATTCTTTGGTAGACAAAAACGAGTCTGGCGTACAACATTATAAGCCTGGTATCTTTAATGAGTTTTTTTTTATTCCTGGTTGTGACATTTTGACTGAGTGGGAATTCACATGGCGGGTGATACGCTTACCATGTCGACAAACCGGTCTTGTTCAATTTAGAGTTGATACGATTCTCTCAGTTTTGTTTTGTTTTATTTATTTCTATGATTGTATGTGATTGAATTTTGTATGTATTGACCTCTTGTTTCACATGTTAATGTGACAGAGTGTTTTTAAATAAAGCATATTGTATATTGTATATTGTATATTGTTGGTTAACTTTATTTTATCCACTTTTTTTAATCGAGCGACAATAATGATTCTTTTTTTTTAAACAAAACGCGCGTCTGGCGTATAAAATATTAATATGAGGTTATTTGTCTCTTCCAAATCGATTTACGAGATTTGAATATCGGTAAACTATTGTCGGCTTAAGTTATTATGTTCGAATCTTACCTTTTTGTTGTACTCGTTCTTATGTGGGCGTACACATAGCTTCACATTATAATTTAGATTATGTAAAAAATACCAATTTGTTCATTAATTCCTCTAATGTGTCCTTATGATAATAAGTTGCTTAATAGCAAATACATTTTGTAATTCATATCCTAACCATCTTTAAAAAACGTATCATGGATTCCTAAATATTATGTGAGACAGACAAATAATTATATACTTTACAAAATTGTGACTGATACAATTAGATCTTAAAAACATCAGAATGGTAGTCTGAACTGAACATTTACCGAATGTGTTTTATTCCCTGTTGTGATTTATTTTGCTCAGTTCTAATTTGCATGACGGGTGATGCATGTAGCAGGAGACGCCAACCCTATCGATGCACTTGATCTAGCTCCGTATGGAGTTCATGCACTTTCCTCGGGCTTTTTCGCTTGTTTGGTATATTCCAAATAGATTTGCGAGTTTAGAACATCGGTAAACTATTGTCGCCTCTCATTCATAACCAATTAATGCTTTGAAATAAGTAAACAACAAAATAATTTATATATTCAAATCAAAATGGTATATTCATCAATAAGTTTAATAATACATATTTTGTTTTAACAACATATACGTAATTCTGCTTTATCTGACTTTCTTACTTTTAACCTCGTTTTGTGTTGCAGATGCAAGGTTGTTTAATCATTGCTGGAGCATTTCACATGCTAATTGGATTAACTGGTTTTGTTGGTGTGTTATTAAAAGTAGTTGGACCACTTACAGTTGTCCCAACGTTACTTTTAATAGGAATACAATTTGATGGAGTTATGAACACATTTTGTGATCCTAATTGGGGAATATCAGCAGGGTAGGTATAATATCTAGTCTTCAGAAGGTTTTGTTATACAATTTGATATCCTAATTTAGGGGAGGGATTAGAACAGGTAAGTTGAATTTTTATTCTTCCTAAGGATTTGTAAGACATTTGTTTTCTTCCTAAAAACTTCTAAAGTTGTACAAACAAGACTTAATTATATCTGCTAAAAATGTGTGTTTAAAATGTACATTTTTTTGGATACAATTATTTAGAAATAGTCGAATTTTTGTTGATTATGGAATCTGTGATTGTGTCTGTTATGTTTTGACATAATTTGAAATGTCTAAATATTTACGTAAAACACCAAATTCTGACACATTTAAAAAAATATGTCGAAAAAGATTGATAAGATTATTTGAAAAAAAAGGATAACACTATGTATATAGGTTGTACTTCTGTAAATATAGGCAACGCAATTTTCCATAGGTACTCCTTTTACGGCTAAAATTGTACACTTTTACTATGAAGTTTCGTAAAAAATTAATTTCCTAGAATGGAAAATTCACATGCACTACAATTTTTTGCAAATGTCAAAACATAGGGTTGAGCGGAATATTTTTATGTCTGAAACGTCTAATAGTTTAAACTTGAACTAAAATTCCGAACTGCCCTTCATTTACTAAGAGTCTCCTTGAGAATTCAATTTGACCGATATCCAACTGTCTGTATACTAGTAAAATTCCCAAGATGTGTCTCTATGAGATAAAAGATCAAGCAGGTAACCAAAACAAAATATATATGAATATTAAGTATCTCCCCAAAAGAGGCGTGGTTTGTTAATCAGTTCTATTTACAAAGTGCACCCTGTAGATATCACATACTTCACTTTGAGATTCAAAAAATTATATATACGCTACTACATTTCCAAAAGTGAATACAAATAGTTCAAATTAATGTGATTTAAAAGTATGAATTTAAAGACCATCTTCACCTACATTGTTTGGTGAGAAGGTGATAAAATTTATTCTGACTTGATAAAACATGTTAACCTAAATACTTTCTTCATCAGGACATGTCTGATTTCTCTTATACTTGCTGTTTACCTGAACGGATGGAACATGCCGATTCCTGTGATAACAAAAAGTAGAGGTTTTCATTTTATCAGATATCCTCTTCAACAAGTTCTGGCTGTAAGTTTAGATATTAGATTACAAAATTATTTCCCAAATCTGCACATGAATGAACAATATGTATTAAAAGTCATTAAGGGTATGTTATAAAAATTCGGAGAATAAAAAAGGATTTCCGCTATTTTGGAAAACTCACAAAAGCAAAAACTGCTGAAATAACCACATTCAGACAAACAGTAACGAAAAAAACTCCTTCTTCAACTAATGAGATTATTGTACTTTTTCTTAATATGATGTCTATGGAATCAGTATTGTACTATAGTTATTGAACTTTAGATACAAAAAATACGATTGCTGAGTAAAATTCTAAATTGACAACTTTTTATAACGATTAGCTTTTTTCCATGATGCATTTAAATACAAACGATAACCGCTTATATTCTAATAAGATAATATTAGTTGTGTTTCATCACATATTTTGTTTCGCCATAAAAAGTTGTTTTTAATTTAAAAATATATAAATTAATATATATCATATCTTAGGTCCTTTTAGCGATGTTGATTGGATGGGGTATTTGTGGAATACTTACACATGCAGGCGCTTTGACAACTGACATTCGGTCAAAACAATACAAAACTCGAACCGATGCCGGAGCCGACACGATAGAAAGAACACCATGGTTTATTATACCTTATCCGGGTAAGTCCTTACACAATGTTTGCGATAATTTCTACAAAAATTTCATTTACATGCTTTTTCAAGTTTTCAATGACTGATTTTCTTGTGCAAAATTATTACTTTATTTCTAAATGTATATATAGTCCTTAAAGTAAAATCAAAAACAATGACTAAATAACAAAACAACAAAAAGCGGCACCCCCGTCCCCCCTCCACGCAAAAAAAATAAATAAAACAAGCAAATAAAGGTATTTAACTCAACTTCTGCCAACCCCCTCAAACAAGTAATTATTAAAATAAGGTGTCCTCTATAAATATATAAGTAGTGAATTTAACATATAAATGTACAAAACAAAACAATACAACATAGTATGCCAATTTTACATACCAAGAAGAAATCCGTTATTTTTGAAAAGTAGCCGTTATTTTTTCTTAAATTGTAGGACAGTTTGGAAGCATTGAATTCAATTCCGGTGTTTTCATAGCTTTCATCGTTGCTACATTATTATCGGTTGTTGAATCTATTGCGGATTACTACGCTTGTGCAAGATTATGTCACGTTCCTCCACCTCCACTGCCTGCGATGAATAGAGGTATCATGGTAGAAGGATGTATGTCAATGATCGCAGGATTCTTTGGAGCAGGACATGCAACAACTACCTTTAGCAATAACATTGGATTAATTGGGATAACTAAGGTACATACATACGCACATTTATCACTATTTTATTTACCCGGTCAGAGTTGGCAGGGTTTTGGTAGTCTCTGTTTAACTACAATTTGGGTTGTAAACGCGTGACATAGCTTAAATATATAGTACAAACATTTTTTTTAGATAAATACCGTATTGACCTTCAGTAGTCATTTGGTGTTTTTTTTTTTTTAATTGTGGCCTCATAATCGTTTAACCCATATCAACTTTTACACGTAACAATAAAACGTTTGGCAAAAATCCAATAAAAACCTGAGAGTGATGTGAAGTGCACCGAAAAGCGTATGCATCAGCTGCCTTGAAAGTAAATTTCAAATTGTTATGATTCTATCAGTTTATTAAACAAATACATCTGAGCTAGAATTTTTCACAGGGTATGGCTATTAAATTGTTATTGTTAGTGTCATTTTGGTTTTGAAGCTCCATAACGTTAATGTACTACTCAGTTCTGTAGCATATACTTTATGTTATATGACAGTAATAGTATTCACTAAATTAAGTCAAATAAGTGGACAATACCTCATAAGAAAGCAAATAAATGTATAGGATGTGTTTAAAAATGAATGATATCTTTAGGTGGATTTCATGATTTCTTTGTACTGTAATGTTTATCCAAATTTTAGATCAAATACAACCCTCAAATTTGTTAATGTCAAGGTTAAATTCTAATCTATCAGCTGTACTATTTAATGTTGTATGCCTTGGAGCAAAACGTTAATAGATAAAATTTAATATATACGAGCAAAAATAGGGTAAACAAAAGTTTGTTTTTGTATGTAACCCTTTGTTTTAAACTGTAAAAAAAACTTTTGATATTGTAGATTGTGTAAATGATTTTCGTTACTTTCTACTTTCCAGGTCGCAAGCAGAAGAGTTACTCAGGTTCTTGCTATACAGCTAATTTTGTGTGCTATAATTGGGAAATTTGGAGCTATTTTTGTTACTATACCCTATCCTGTGCTAGGTGGATCAGCAATTTTAAGTTTTGGCTTATTTCTAGGAATAGTTATGTCCTATATGCAGTACACAGATATGAATTCTCCAAGAAATCTAGCTGTAGTGGGCGTGTCTATCTTAGTAGGAATAATGGTTCCTAACTGGGTTAAAGTAAATTTTGAAGTTATAAAAACAGGTAAAATGACAGTGTCGGATAAGGGTCGTTTACGATCCTTTATCTTTATGATTTCTAAAAATAGTCGTGTTTAGATTAAAGGTTATGATTTTCTATCCAAAGCAAAAAATATGTCTTTGTTAAGCACAAATTTATTTGGAAATACAATAAATGATTAGTGATGAATATAATTTTTTTTTTTTTTGCAGAAATGGCAAAAAGGCCGAAAAAAACAAAAAATACACATTTTTTTATAGAAATAGAACCATTCTGGGTTATAAAGAAACTTATGTCAAGGTTTTGATATAATATTCAAAGCCAAAATACAAGTTTTAATTGCACACAGTAAACTGGAAGTAACTTAATGTTTCGCGTCAAAGAACGACAAAAGTAAGGAAAACACTTTTCTTTGTAGAAAAGGCAGAACAGCAAAAAAGAAAAAAGAAAAGCCCTAACACACAAATTTCTCCAGAAAATAAAACGGTTGTAGTAATACAGAAATAGTGCTGGTTGGTTTAAAATATGGTCATATTTGACCAACTCGATAACAACCCAACCCTTTTCCAAATTTGGTTTGACACCGATAATATTTTCTAAAATTTATCATAGAACATATTTCATTGAGTATTTTTCAGAACATTTTAGGTTTTTGTTTGTTTTCGAATTATTAGTTAATATGATACTTATCAAAATTTATTATTTATCATTAATGACTTGCTTAGCTCAAACAACATGTCAGGTAGTTTGGATAATCTTGATTTATAGACAAACAATAATTTGTTATATTCTCATAGTTTAAACTAATATCTATAATCAGATATTGGCGGAAAAATGAAAAATTATGAGAGTATTGTTTTCCAATTCACTTGCCGGCTAGGAGACCGCTTCGTTTATTTGGAAAAATACTGATAAAACCACAGGTTTGAATGTTTACACCTATATTCATCGTACATGAAGAGTTAATTACGAAAACGCTTCCGCTTGACAAAGGTTTTGGTGCGATACATTTCTCTGTATTTGTTTATTACAGGAAGTGAAGGGTTTGACGAGTTTTTGATAATGCTGCTTACCAACCCTTCATTCACTGGTGGCTTTATAGGTTTTGTTTTAGACAACACCGTTAAAGGTATAAGAATAAGTATTATTTATTGGTTTATGAAAACCGTATTAAGGAGCAGGTATGATAAAATAACTTTTTTGTCCCTGGAATTTAAAAAAAAGTCTGACTAATCTACAAAGTAACATTGGTAAGATTTTCATAAGTCATTTCACTGGCAGACGGCAGTATTTGATTTTTAAATTGTGTCTTACATATATGTATCAGGTGTGTAAACTTATTGAATTTAGTGTTTTAAACTGAAAAAACTGCCCAAAATAGACTCATTTTGAGAACTTGTTATCTATATTTAGAAATGAGGCTTACCCACTTAAATATTTTGCTACAAGATCTATGCTACAAAGATGTTAATGTATATGAGAGAGGCGGAATATAACAAAGGGATATTCATACTCATAAGTCAAAGATAAACTGACAACTTCATGGCAAAAACAATAAAAAACAAAAAAAAAACAACATATCAGTGGTTGTCGTGGTTCATGTCTGTCAAATATTTTTTCGAAAATTGTTTGTTATAAATTAGGCCGTCAGTTTTCTCAATTGAAGTGTTTCATATTTTTCAATTCGGGGACTTTTATAGCCGACTATACGGTATGGGTTATTCTCATTTTTGAAGGCCGTACTGTTAACGTTGACTCTAATTGCATAAATCCACTTAGTTGTCTCATTGGCAATCATACTACATCTCCTTATTTTTAAAGAAACTTAAGACAGAACAACAAAAACCCCACCAAAAACCGAAAATGTAAGGAAATTTTTTTTTTGGTAAGGCCTTGGCTTATATTTATTTTGTCCAAACGCACAAGTTAATTCTAACTTGTTTATGACATCAAATCCATTACAAAGCCATTTCTGTACTTTAGTGTCAGAATTGGGATAACATATACCTTTATCAATAAAATAAACATACTTTTGAAAGGCTTGAATAATTTGGGATTAGATCATAAATTTGTTATTATCAAGATAATAATGAGTTGATGCTTACTTAACTATTATACTAGATATATAATATTATAATATAAATGTATGTAATAAATATTATAATACAAATGTATGTAATAAATATTATAATACAAATGTATGTAATAAATATTATAATACAAATGAATGTAATAATATCAAATGTTCTTTAGTCTGAAAATGATATCTCCAATGTCTTATAAAAGCATAAAAATCATATGTTTTCATAATTATATTTCAATACAAGGTATATTTGTAACTCATTGATGCAAACATTTCACATTGGACCCGACCTTCAGTCTAAACCCAAATGATGAATTAAAAAAAACACTCTTAAGATCTTGCCTTTAATCAGACAAGAAGGTAGAGGAGTTAAACTGCAGTGAAACACCTAAATTTATTGGTAATCGATTTGGTTGACAAAAAAATAACATATGCGAATATATATTAACCATGAGAGAACAGTAGTTTACCGATGTTCAAAATTCATTATTCCAATAAAAAAATACCGATCAAGGAAATATTCAAAAACTGTGTTGATCGTATGTGAACTCCGAAAGGAACGAGACCGTATGCGCCGACAGGGTGCTTCAAAGGCGGCGAGACTGAGTGTGTCGACAGGGTACTAGAAATTGCTTACTAATCTTTGCATACATATTTTAATTTTAGGCACGATGAAAGAACGCGGAATAGCTGCATGGTCTTTAGATGAAAGTAAGTCACCTGATTCAGAGTCGCATTATGAAGAAGGCTTAGAAATTTATGAGATACCAGTTTTAACTAAACACTTGAAGAAAATATCATGGCTGAAATATCTACCTGTATTTCCAACTTTCACATCTCACAGTTGTCAATGTAGAAATAAATCAAATAAAGACAACAAAGATTTTAAAAATGACAATAATACACACTTTTAAAGCATCAAATGTCTTCAAAACTTGATTACTATGTACTATTGAAACAAAATAGTTGTAGATATTTTTACTGCATCAGTTTACGAAGACACAAATGTAGAGAGGCACACCAATTGTTTATGGTATTTCTTGTCTTCTTTTTTTTTTTTTTGGTATTATTTCATTTAATTCTCATAGTGACACTTATTAAAGAGAAAATTCTTGAAAATCAAACGTATGTTTTATCGGTTATTCATCATTACACATGGTAAACTAACTTTTTATGGGCTTTTGCAGTGTTCGCAGCAAGATTCAATTAATGATTTCAACTTCCTTACTTCAATTCTCAATGTAAAAATTAGAAAAAAAAATTTTAAACACGAATAAAGCAAAAAGCAACACTATGACCAAAAGAAGAAAGAATGGAAGAATAGGAAATCGGCTGTATTTTAAGGATCAATATGAAGTAACAGTAGTTTACTGATGTTCAAAACTCAAATGTCCATCTTAGATATAAAAAAAAACGAAACAGATCGTCCATTTCTTACATTAGTGTTCGTCATACTGTTGCTTTACTTTTCTGTGCTGTTTTGTATTATTTTTTTAATGTCCCTGTTGTTTGTATTGGAAATGGTAGTTTAAATTCTCTGTCCTGAATACTCTCGTTATATTTTCCTTTTGATACGCCTGTCATTGACCGGATAAATTATGGTATACCGATGTATCTTTGTCCGCTGTCCATACGTCGTACAACAAGAATATGAAGTAATCAATTTTCATGAAAATAAACTTGTATGGACTATTCGAAACTTTGGAAAATAGCTCCTTTTCCAGTTTGTCTTTCAAGCTATGGAACTTTAACCGTGGGATATAAAACAATATGAAATATATTGCCCACTACCTCTTGTGTTCTTTGATTGATTTACTTGAAATTTTACACTGTTTGTATTTGGATTGGTAAAAATAAGCTATCTTTGATAATGGTTTTCAAAATTTTCTGGTTTGTCGTTTAAGAGACAATTTTCACATTACACGTGCTAACAAGAATGTGCTCGGATAATTCTGACTGAAACTTAATATGATAGTTGGGATTAATAAAAGTAAGCTATCTTTGAATTTAGTAAATGTTCGGATATGTCAATTTATTTTCAACTCTATCACTGTAAGTAAGGCATCATTAGTTTTTTATCTTTAAAATTTTCAGATTTACTTTCCGGAATCAAGGAATTTTAAATGTAAGGAAATTGTTATACGCTTATGCACGCCAATTTAATTCCTTGTTCGACGGACCCGCCCGCACATTTTTTTTTCTAGACGGAAAAAAATATTTTTAAATATTCCCGCTTCGCGCATCCGGAAAAGTAATCGTGTCGATTTCCCGCGCCGATTTTTTTGTAAACATTATAAAAATAAAAAGCGATCGCCAGAGCGTTTAAGTCAACATCAAATCGCGATCCTTTAAACTATTTCGAGCATTAACACAGATTTCTTATCAAAGTCAAGGACGATTCTTCATAAAATTATGCCGATTTTCGTTGTTTGAATAAAGGTGTATGTGCTAATACAGACACCTTTAAGCAAAACTATCCATACCCGCTGCATTTTTATGCACCTGTCCTAAGTCAGGAGCCTGTCGTTTATTGGTGTGGTTCATAGGTATATGGTCCGTTCGCGCCTAATACACGTTCGCACCCTACACATTCGAACCCCACACGTTCGACCTCTGGGTCCGTTTGCAACCTACACCTTCGCACCTTTGTTTTTTTTCAAAAACCTCATGAATTATTAGATGTTTTTTAGATGTATTTATCAAAATATTTTTTTATTTTCATAAATAAAAATCGAGATTTTTTAAATGAAATATTGTTTTAAATTGATTTGATGAGTAATTATTATTTGTTAATTATGTATGATTACTATTAATATGGTGTTTTCACAGCTAAACTTTGTGTTATGTTATGTGTTTGAAAATCGTGATTGTTGTTTAACTAGCTTTGATATAAATTCTGCATGTAGTTAGAATGTATTTAGCTTGGTATGAGTAAAAACATTGAAGATTTAAATTGTTATTATTGTTGAGTTAAATAGCGGTTTGGTATCTTAACATTAAACAAACATTCAACACAAAAAACATGTTTAGAAAGTCACTTTATTATTGAAACAATGAAAAAAAACTATAGCAATACATTTACCGAAACACGATTAAAAAAATGTTCAACACAAAAAAGTCACTTTGTTTTAAAACAATGTAAGAAAAAAACTTATTTATAGCAATAATAACCAAAACAAAGATTAAAAAATTATTCAACACAACAAAAGTTTTTTGAAAGTCACTTCATTTTGAAACAATGAACACAATATATATAGCAATACACTAACCAAAAAACGATTGAAAAATTATTCAACACAAAACCAATAAAAAGGGTGCAAACGTGTAGGGTGCAAATGTGTAGGATGCGAACGTGAAAGGGAGCGAACGTGAATGGGAGCGAACGTGTTTTTGGGCGAACGGACGCGGATTCTGGTTCAGGTATGGTTCATAGGTGCTTCTCGTTTTGTATATAGACTAGACCGTTGGTTTTCCTGTTTGAATTGTTTTAAACTAGTCATTTTGGGGCCCTTTATAGCTTGCTGTTCGAGGTTAGCCAATGCTCCGTATTGAGCCCGTACTTTGACCTATAATTGTTAACTTAATTTAAATACATTGTGACTTGGATGGAGAGTTGTCTAATTGGCACTCATACCACATCTTATTTATGAACAAAGTGCCAAAAATACAAAGATTAAAAATGAGAGCACCTAAACGACGGAGACACATACAACCAAAATATAACACAAAAAACTAAACAGCACGAACCCCTAAAAACTTGGATTGAACTCAGGTGTTCCTGGAGGATGAGCAGTTCCTGCTTCTTGCAAGACACCCGCAGTGTGCTAGTTAAAAGTTATGCCCGATGAAGGAGGAAAGACATCTATGACAATTCAATGGAGATCTTTTAAGTCAGTGGAAATAATTATTCAATTATTCAGTTCAAGATCTGATGGCCTCCGAAAGGAACAGTAATACAAGAAGTCATTAATATGCTGCAATTAAAAGTGGGCATTTCTTGTCTTGAACAGGAAAAAAAAACACTTCAGTAGTTAATAAATTAAATAAATGTCAAATTACAAGTGTTGAATCAAGTTTCATACCATCTGGTTTTCATAAATATTGTCAGAACCTATGATTTTATGTTTACAGAAAAAAAATGTAATCGCTCGCCCCAAAAATTTGCAAATTAAATTTTTTTTATTAAACTTTTCAAACCGCTCGCTCGCCCCAATTTTTGGAGTGGAAAAATCTGTAGAACAAGACATTAAATTGGTGTGGCCTTAAGGATATTCTCCTGTATACATGGACAAGCTATTGGCGTCTGGTTAAATGCCCGTTTAAATATTCCATTTGATCTTTGCCAAAATTTCAATATACACGCGGGTTCATGTTGTTTTTAGTTTAGTTTTATGTGTAGTATTTTGCGATATTCTATTTTTTTAATTTCTGTGCTGTTTTCACTAGAAGAAACATTGTCTACCAGTTTCCCTAAAAAGAAGGGATTTCATTTCAAAATATCAGTGCTTCGGTACAGACATGATTTATTACACAGCATTCTTAAATACCCACTGATAAACGTAGAAATTATAAAGGAACTAAGGTTCGAACTCCCGCAGACAAAGTTGACCTTAGGCACATTAGGAACGCTCAAACCCATAACATTAAAGCAATTGATGTATACTTGAGCTATATGACCAACAATCACAATTTGAACGTAAAAAATACTCTGACACAACGTTGTTGTTTTCTAAAACTGGTGAATGAATTTTCATGATTAATGAAAAATATATTTTGACCATTTAGAGTCCAAATTTACCTGTGTCCATCCAGTACTAGAACATAAAAATAACGATCTATTTGGTTCGCAGGGAGTGCTCAAAACCAAATATTTGATATCCGCGGATGTATTTTAAAATACTTGAGAAGCTATACTAGTTTCACCAAAATAAACATAAAAAGAATAGTCAAAAGCATGTAATGTCAACTATGTCTAGTGTAAGCTTACTATAATTTCTTATAAAAAATACTTGTAAATCTTGTATTGTTGATCATTTTTTGCATTTTCAAGTTTTCTTGTGTTTATGATTTACACGCTTAACATGAAAATAGCAGTCGTTTAAATAGAGATTAATACACTGCCTTTTCCATATCGGTCCGGTTATCATCCCTAGACGTTAGTCGACGGCGGATATAGGTCGAGGAATGATACCCGGGCCGATATGGAAAAGGACATGTTTTAATCTTTTTATTATCTCTAAATATCTCACTTGCTAATTAAAAACAATCTGTATAGTTTATTATCTCTAAATATATCACTTGCTAATTAACACAAATTGTATAGTTTATTATCAAATGGTTCATGATAGCTTGAGGGGTTGAAGTTTGAAGACTCACAATCTTATTCTATTATGTTTTATATGTGTCTTTTAAAATACAGGGACCACCTATATTTCAGTGGTTATACTTTTATTTCTTAATTTAATCTTTCGTAATTTTTTTAATTGATTCATATTTTGTTACGATAGGCTTAAAGAGCTTTCAGTATTACATAAACTAGTATTATTTTTGGAGACCATATGACGACCTGCAATGAAATAACACATCAAAGAGACAAGAGTCTTTAGTGGGACAGGTACAACACATCAAAGAGACAAGAGTCTTTAGTGGGACTGGTACAACACATCACTTGTTTATGCATACAAGATTTGACTTTATACAAATAAAAACAAACAAAAATCAACATCAAGGTCATGGATAAGTGTAATGGTCTTCCCTTGTTATATCTTAATGTTTGTTTTGTGTGTGATTTATCAATGAGAGAGTTTAAGTAAAAGTTAGCCGTTACTTGGTCAATGTTTTATGAAGATTTAAAGCCCAAGGCGTAGCATAACCAAGTATTGTCTGACCAATTTAGAACATATTCGCACTTTCGAGTGACCTAACAAAATTATCCTTTCCCATTGTAATATTCAAACCTTGATAAGAATTCACTTTTTATAATGAAGTGTCTATCCGACATCAGGAAGCCAACTACGGATGAAATAAATGCCATTCTGAAGGGTTCAACAAATGAAGACTTTCACGAGCAAACCTCAAAAATAATGATGCAAATTCTTCTGGATATTACGATGCTCCGGGAAATTCTGAAACTGGACATAAAATTAATGGCCAAAATTGAATATCGTAGCCGCCGCCTTCTCTTTTCGTTGCACACCATCAGATATAGTTTCCTCTCAAAAGGATGGAAAAAGGACCAGAAAAACGTAAAGGTGTAATAACCAAACAACTATGATACTGAAACTGAACACCGTGTATATAATTTTATCTTACCTCCTAAAGATTTATAGAGATATGATTGGTTAAAGGACTTCACGTGGTGACTATGTATATTTGATATAGGGTGTCCTAAAAAATATAGGGTAAGCAACCATACATGGTTAGTTCCCATATGGGGTTAGTAAGGAGTTACTTCCCTTTCAAAACAAAAATGATGCCACAACCCTTCATAAAAACAACACGGTGTTGAGGGAAAATCTGAAAGGATTCAACAGACGAAGAAATTGATGATGAAAGGTTGAAATAAGTTCATAAAACATAATTAGAAACAAGTTGTTATTGTTGGCATAACGGGGTTATTTCTCTTTCAAAACAAAAAAAGAAATTTGAAAGGATTCAACAGACGAAGTAATTATAATACATGTAATGAACGATTGAAATTAATTCATAAAACAAATTTAAAGCTTAAAAGTTGCTATTGTTGGCATTTGTTTTCTGTAAAGACAAATGGAAGTAGGATCTTAATACTAAGTATTGAAGACTTGATCACTTTGATAGGCCGCTAGTCAAAATACCACATGTGAAGATAGTGGGTAAGATAAATTCGTTACACGGTGTGTTAGTGACCTAATACGATATATATGGGGTCAGTAAAATTCCATATATTTCGTATTAGGTCACTAACACACCATGTAACTAATAATATATAGAACAAAATTCACTGGTAATGGACTGTATACTGCACTGTATATATAAGCACACAGGTGGAGGATGTTACTGTTAAACATACTGGTGCCTATGAAGATACTGGTATGGTTCTTTTATACAGGAGGTTAAAGATACAGAGGTAAGGTAAGGTTAATTAGGTTAACAAAAGGAATGAATAACATAGGTAATGATCATTTCAATGGATGGAATGAAATATTACTAACATAGTTTTGTGAGAACAAAAAGGATAAATTGTTCAAACATTGAGTTTTTCTTCTGCTTCAGGTAAATTGAATACTTATAAACCTTAAATTTCTTGATTTTAAAAAGCACACACAATGTTATATAAATCAGCTTTTTGACTCACTCTAAAAATATTCGAATTACAACCATTCAACATCAAATGCTAACTTTTTAATGATGAATGTCATGCATTGTTTTTTTTTTCGAAAAAAAATTGTTTGCTTTATATATCAGCAGTCTGACATTGTTTTCTTCAAAGAAAAAAAAATAATAATTGACTCGAAAGTTTGGTATCAAAATTGAATAAAAGATTGTAAGACCTACATCGTTGTCCCAATTTCATTTTTTGTTTGTTATATATATATATGTACCATGATAAACATTTCCAAATTCAAAATGTTTTTTTTTATAATTCTATTCTCTTTCGTCGTTAATCAGTAGGCTATTTTGCCCAAGGAAAATGCCTCAGGGGTTTGTACACTTCGTTGGTGTAGTTATCAAGAGTTCCCTTTCATAATTAATCTACAGTGAAAAGTCATTCATGTAAAGCATTTTATAGTGCATAAAAAGCCATGTACTATGAAAATTAGAAGGGAAAAAATTGACTTTTCATTGGACGAGAAGGGGTGAGTTTGTTCTAATGTTGATGTCAGATCGTTGATAGTCTCTGTTAACTTTATTCACTACTTTTTGCGTGAATCCGCGTGATATAGGTGTATACTCTTATTTTTATTACCATATTCTTAATTATGGCGTATTAATAATTAGGAAAACTTCTCTTATGCTTACTTCTTCACTTTCTCTGTTCCGTTTTATCTTTTTTTTATTTTTTTATCGAAGTTATTTTGCAGTTTATCCGAATTATAAGCTCTATCTACATATATTCTGCTCCTAGGTGTACCAACCGCTTTCAGAGTGTAAGACAGCATTCATTCATTTAAACAGGTTTGCTTTCAACTACGAGCATTTCTTACGTCTCCGATTTATACCACATTTTGTTATTTCAAACATATGACCAACTGCTGCTTTTTGAAAGGCTGACTTTATGTGATGATTTATAAGTCGTATTTTTGTACAAGATTATATGATGGAACAATTCTATTCTTTAAATATATTTTAGAGACACCAGACTCGTTACCATTTGAATTTCAACACTAAAAAATATTTTTTGAAACAGCCTATTGAAGGAAAGGTAGTTTGTTTGGGGTTCTTTAGTATTAGCTCAAAATCAAATGTTAACATGGTTACCATTTTCAAATATAAGGATAACATATACTTCAAGCAAACTTTCCAGCACAAACAAAGTTTCAACAAACGCCATAATAATTATGAAAACTAATACACTCTATAAATTTGTTTTTGTCCCGGCTGATATGGCTGCCAATAATACCAATATTGTTTGACGTAAATTTTACATTGAGGTTCTGCAAAAGGAAATCACGAATTCGTCTACATTCCAACTGACTCCGTTTTTCTGAAAATGAGATCTGTACCAAACATAAACTTTTAGCTACCTCTACACAAGCAGAACCATACGTATCCAATGAAAGTTCCAGCTATGTACTGTCTTCCGAAGCTGCACAAAACACCGTACAATATATATTTATTTCGTCTTCAAGCCATTGTTCTACTACTAAACTGTCTATTCTACTTACTTGTACACTTGGTACAATCAAAAACCTGGTAATAAATTGTTAAAAAAAGGCCTTTGAAAATAGTGGGATTAATTACTTTTGGAGTGTCAAAATTCTTTGGAAGTACTTGATAAATTGCATGCTTATATTGGTGATTTCAAATCTGTTCAAAGTTTTGATTTTTCTACTCTATATACCACTTTGCCTCATAATCTCATTAAGAAAAAAATCACACACCTAATTAAATGGGCATTTAAAAAGTCAGAATGCGAATATATATGTTCAAACTCTTTTAGGTCATTTTTAAGTAACAACAAACAAAAGAACTATGTCAATTGGGCCTGCTTTGATACGATAACTGCACTTGCATTTTTACTAGATAACATTTTTGTTCGCTATGGAGATTCCGTATTTCGTCAAGTTATCGGAATTCCAATGGGGACTAACTGTGTACCACTTATTGCGGACCTGTTTCTGTATTGTAATGAGTTACAATTTATGACTTAAATCAGCAAAGACCCATCGAAACAACATCTGATACAAGAATTTAATAACACATTTACATATTTGGATGATATTTTGACTCTCAATAATGACAATTTCAGTGTGTAAACTAAAAAGATTTATCCTAATAAACTGACTTTAAATAAAGTTAATACTAACAATGAACACTGCCCTTTCCTGGATCTTGATATCTATATCTTTAACGGGAAGCTTAATACCAAAATGTACGATAAACGAGATGATTTTTCATTTTCTATTGTTAACTATTCATTTGAGGATGGTGACGTTCCCTTGTCACTATCTTATGGTGTTTATATATCTCAACTTGTTCGATTCCCTCGTGTATGTAACAATGTATTTGATTTAAACAAAAGAAATCTGTGCATTTCTGAAAAATTATTACACCAGGGTTTTCGATATCACAAACTAGTCAAAACATTTACTAAATTTTATCATCGGTACAAGGACATCATTCGTAAATATAAATCAACATGCAGACATCTTTTACGTTCAGGTATTTCACATCCAATCTTTTATGTTAATATTCTATACAGAGGACAAAAATGTCGCCATTCACCTCAAAAGCTTACCAAACCTTTAAACAGACAAACACTCATAGGGTCTTTGCATTGGAAATAAACACATTTATTCTAAAACCAGTTGTTGGCATGATACGGGTTATGTTCTTCTCATATATTTTATGATGGTATAATACTAAATCCCTAACTGGAGGAATTGTGCTTGATTTTCATATGATGAAGACATAATCTTTCAATCAGTGTAATTGAGGTCTTGAGCTGGCATGTCAGTAACTGCTAGTAGTCCTTTGTTAATTTATGTATCATTGTCATTTTGCTTAGTTTCTTCTATTACCTATTCCGACATCGGACTCGGACCTTTTGAGCTGAGTTTTACTATGCGTATTGCCGTGTGTTTGTTTATTCTACATTTGCTAGAGGTATAGGGGGACGGTTAAGATCTTACAAAACATGTTTTACCCCGCCGCATTTTTGCACCTGTCCCAAGTCAGGTGCCTCTGGCCTTTGTTAGTGCTGTATGCTTTTTTTAATTTTAGTTCATTTATATGTTTCGGAGTTTAGTGTGACGTCCATTTTCACTGAACTAGTACATAGTTTTGTTTAGGGGCCAGCTGAAGCCCGCCTTCGGGTGCGGGATTTCATCGCTGTGTTGAAGACCCATTGGTGGCCTTGGGCTGTTTTCTGCATTTTGTTCGGGTTGTTGCCTCTTTGACACATTCTCCATTTCCATTCTCAATTTTATTACATATAAAATAAGGTGATGCGTTATGATTGAGAATGAGATTACTAGTCCTCAGAGTCCAAAAGACGTGAATGTTATACAATTATAGCCTTTGTATGAGGTCGATGCAAGGATATATACTCCTTAGGTCGATATATTCTGTATCGACCTCATACAAAGGCTACAATTGTTATATTATTAATTCACAAATATTGTCAGTGCATAAGAATCTGTATTTTTTATGATTTTATCTTGACGGTAGTATATTAATTGTTTCTTTGACTTGTTCACCAAATCTGTTCTTTTTCTAAATATTTAAAGATTCTTATAAGATATAATAATTGATTTGGCCATGTTGAACGAAATATATGATGATTATTTATTCCAACATTAACAATATCATAAAATTTAAAAGGTATTTCATAAATAATATGCCAACAATTCAAAAACAATTGAAACATTTAACTAATGTTCTTGGTAGACTAAACAATTTAACAATTAAACATTGAATAAATTTCTGGAACAATTTCTTTTTCATTAATTCTTCTGAAAAAAATTGTAATTGACAGTAATATTTGAACAGTTATTGAATACTGGAACTGGCATAACTTTCTGGTTAATACAAGCAGCATCAACTGAGTTTGACTGTTTTGGTATACATCTTGGAACTTCAAGGGATTTCAATAAATCATCCACACCATCATCATGATCATCAGCTGCCAATGATTAATGAGGTTTTGAGTTTGGGAGTTGGACAATGGCTGTAAATTGAAAGAGCCAAATGAGGCAGTTGATATTGCTTCAGTTTCAGCGGTCACACTTGTTTGTGAAAGACACAAATAATCAATATTTGACGACAAAGTGGCCGGTTTTGTAACTTTAGATGTTTTGCATAGTGTTTTTTCACTTAATGTCTCTGACATCACTTTTTTTGTTTTTTCACACGTTTTACCGCTATATGTTTTTAAGGAGGCCTCTGATTTATGACCTGTGACACTCATAATGTGTCTACTGGGAATTTGTGCTTCATCCAAAATGTGGACAGTTGTAGCCCTACATGAATGGTTGGTATACTATCTTGACAGATTGGCTGCCTTGGTTATCTCATTCATGTAGTTGCCCAGCTTGTTATGTCCAAGGAGAATGTTGTCATTAAATATCCCCTCTTTAGCTGCTGATTTTGGCTTTTGAAAAAGTTTATTACACTTTGGATTGAGACGGCGAATATATTTTACAAACGACCGTACTGGACATCGGTCACTACCTGAAAAGACAAATAGATTAAAATGAAAAAAATATCGTCTATATTGAGAAACAAAAATGAGATATGCAAATAATATATTAATATTGATATATCAATGAAACAGAAAACTAAGTAAAATGATATAGGACTTGAGAGTAAAGACAGTTGCTATTGGTTTTTTTTTTAATCTTTTATTTTGCCTGTTTTTAGTTTTCGTCGAATAACGAGATTGAATGTGCCTTTGGTATCTTCAGCTTCTCGTTTGCAAATATCATTATATATGTCTTTTTTTAGGCATTTTAATATAGTTTCTTCATAATTTTATAAATATTGGAGATATGGCGAGTTGTGTACCTGCACTTACAAGATTTTTTTTTATTCAATTGGAAGTATAAACCAAGCTTCCCACCTTGCGCTAAGACAAAAAGATAGGTAGGTTCGCCCGAAGATATTGTTTCCCCCCTAGATCCTTTGACAGCCTTTATTTTGAATAATTTCCTGATATACAAATCTTAAAAAACTTTTGGAGCTTATTAGGTAATGCCTGCCTCATATTGATTTTGACTTTAAAATTTAATTACCTTTGATTTCATACATCCTATCATCAGAAGACTTTTCACTATCTGTCTGATGATTTTTTGTTAGTTCATCATGGGTTTTTTAACATAAAGTGTACCCTCTGGATCTGGTTGTACTGCAAAGTCCTGTCTTGTCAAGGTTGCCTGGTTCTCCCTGCCTCTACATCCAAAATGAATCATTATGTCCACAAATACCTGAAATTAAAGGATAGTGTATGTATATCAATATCAATAAAATACATGTGATATAATATTAAATTGTAATTTTCAAATTGATATATAAAACATGTCGCAAGAAAGTTACCGGTTACCGGTCCATTTGATCAATTTTAAGTTTTACCGGTCCATTTGATTAATTCTAAGTTTAATTGAATTCACCTGTTAATACTTTTCTAGCACATATTTTACAAAGTTTGAATGAAAATGTAAGATATTTTTATTTCATTATTTGTTATATATACCTTGTACTGGAGCATTTTTGGACTTTCCAAATCTGTACAGAAAAACATGTACATATTTTTCATATCAACAAAAGGCAACAGTAGTATACCGCTGTTCGAAACTCATAAATCGATAGAGATAAAAACAAATCCGGGTTACAAACTAAAACTGAGGGAAACGCATCAAATATAAGAGGAGAACAACGACACAACAGAAACACAACATTAAAATGTAACACACACAGAAACGAACTATAATATAACAATGGCCATTTTCCTGACTTGGTACAGGACATTTTAAGAAAAAATGGTGGGTTGAACCTGGTTTTGTGGCATGCCAAACCTCCCGCTTTAATGGCAACGTCAAACACAACACCAAAACGACAACATCAGCAATTGCTGGATTGTGCTCCTCAGCTGCCAGACCAAGTCTTTTTAGCTCCTTTGTCATACATTGATTTTGACTTCTTGAAATTGTCACCTTTGAGTATGTCAATATCCCTTGTTTTGGACAAGTGACGTTGCAAACCTTAACGGTACGACTGCATGGTTGACTTTTTGTACATATCATCATTTTTGTTGCGCATTTCCATATAAAATTTAGCCAACACGTCGTCCAATTGTTCATCTTCATAAGATTCAAAGTCGAGTGGTAGGCCCTTCTCCGTTAAATATTCAATAAAACTATTAAGAGCTGTGTTGGTTTGCCTCTTAGTATTTTTTGCATCCACATTTTCTAATAGATTTTTCCTATCTTCGTCCTCAAGGGAAGCAAATCTTTGTTTTGTGGCCATTTAGCTAATGTCTTCTTGTTGTGATAGTACTGGAAGTAATGCAGAAAAGCATTTGATTGGTTGTTGAGAATGCGTCATTAAGTATATTGGTTTTAGAGATCTATTTTTAGATTTTTAAAAATAACCATGAAATATGCTTTTTGCTATCCGCCGTTTTCTATCTACCTTCGAAAATATAGTTTAACATGTGACTATCCCTGAACGAATCAAACTAGTTAAAATATACGAATTAATAATATAAGCGATATTTTTTTTTCAAGTCTGCAGGTATATATAGGTCTATGAATTTCGAAAGCTAAAATCATTATTTCTGTATATGTTGCTGTACTGTGACTGATAGTGCGCTAAGGGACTGAGTTGCAAATTACTTTAGTACTTTGTTATTTGGATAAATATATTCTACCTTCCAATAAATTACACTTTCTTTAAGAATTTTTCTAATTTTCCATAATCACAATGGATTTAATAATTGTGTTTAGCGATATGGTCTTCTTATATTTCTGTAAGATATTGTACGTTCAACATAGCTAAATAAAAAACGTTAAAGGCCACATTTTATCCGTAATCAACACAATCGACCTTCGAATCGTTGCATTTCACTTAATCACTTAAGGTGGCTGGGGCGTCTTAATTAAAATTGATAGAATTTTTTGATAATTTGTCAAAATGAAGTTTTTATCATGCTTTTTTCAAAAATATAATAAAAAGTATGGGCCACCGGACTTTTTTTCACGCTACAGGTCGTGCAAAATTGTCAGATTTTGTATAGATTATGCATGAAAATTCAAATTTTGTGTGATAAAAAGAAAACTACTTGATAGAACTTTAAGATAAAATGTGAGAAGATAGCTCTTATAACATGCTTCCATATAAGAAAAAGAAAAAATGTGGTCACCGAACTTGTTTTCTTGCTACATATCAAAATAGGTAAATTCACAACACGTTCTATTATAAAAATTACTTTATCTGAGTTATCTCCCCTTATTTGGCAAAGTTGAAAAAAATCTAATCAAACACAAATAAGGTGTTTTTGAGAAATTACAGTCGTAATTATGATAAAACACACAATTTTCTATATTTACATCAAAAGTCTTTTACATAAATTATATACTACTCTCAAAATTTGCACATTTCATCAAATATCAAGACCAACGTTATCTGCTACTTCAAAATCCAAGATGGAGGAAGACACCCGAGCCTCCTTAATCTAAAAGTCTAGCCTGAAGCTTAAAGTAACATATCTAGTTCATACAATCGAAATAAAAGTAGTTATGGTATCATCCACAATAATCTTACATAATACAAAATATAGGAAACATTAACCGACATAAAAATAGGTTCAAAGAACATTGTATTACTTCCTTTTTACAATATTATTCTTGTAGATAAATAGCTTAGGCAGGAGGTAATTTAATCACTTTGGTAGGGATGAGTATCTGAGACATCCACCCTTTTAATGTATTTTGAACAACATGAAAACATAATAACATAACCTATCATATATATTTTTTGACAAAAAATACATCTGTAGCTATCATGATTACGCTATTTCATAGAGAAAACAATAATGTGTTCATAGTATACGGATGTCCCACTCGCAATATTATTTTCTATGTTCAGTGGACCGTGAAATTGGGGTCAAAACTCTAATTTGGTATTAAATTAGAAAGATCATATGATAGGGAACATGTGTACTAAGTTTCAAGTTGATTGGACTTCAACTTCATCAAAAAGTACCTTGACCAAAAACTTTAACCTGAAGCGGAACAGACGGACGCACAGACCAGAAAGCATTATGCCCCTACTGCTATCGTAGGTGGGGCATAAAAACTAGATTTGACAAATAGCTTATGATATCCGACTGTGGTGTTAATTACATCTACGAAAAACATCGAAATCAGATTAGTTTCAGAAATATTTGATTTAATCACCAACCTTTTGATATTCACCTTAATTTGTCAACCTTACCATACATTTTTAAGCACAAAAATGTGACCCATTCAAGCGGCTCATCACTATCACTCAGTACATAGGAAGTGCCCTCCCCCATCCTGTGCAGTTTTCCACCAAATGCAAAAAATTGAAGCCCTAAAATAAATGCATCGACATGAAAAATGTGAAATAATTCCAACGAGAAACCTTACGGCCTAATTTATAAATAAAAAACACAATTTACGCAAAACAAATATGACAGACATGAACCCAACGACAATCATTGAACTACAGGTTCCCGATTTCCTGACTTGGGACAGACACATAAAGTAATGGCAGGATTAAATATGTTTGTGAGCGCTCATCCCTCCCCAACCTGGGACAGTGGTGTATTAACAGCACAACGTAAGAACAAACTGTAACTAGAGGATCTTAAGAGCCAGTTTTGCTCACCTAGGTCTATGTGCATCTTCAACAATGGACACCCCCAAAATTGTGGACTAGAATAGGATTCATTACTAAAATCGTTTTGGTTAATCTTGTATTGCTATTTTTTTTTTCTTTTTCTATTTATTGTCATTTAAGGGCAATCACGTCTATAAAGAGTCTACTAACGATTTCGGCAAACTTTGACTTGTTGATCATTTTTGCTATTTAATGTGTCTATCTATCTTTAATAGGTTTCAAGATATGAGGCAGAACACTAAATATTGGTAAAAAAAAACGTCATTAAAGGGCAATAACTCCAATAAAGGGTTGTCAGACTTTTTGTAGATCCTGTCTTGCTGATCATTTTTGCTTATAAACGTTTCTTTCTTTTATAGCTTTTTTGATATTAGGCAAACACGCAAAAAATGATAAAAAAAATCGTCATTCAAGGGCAATAACTCCAAGCAGGAGTCGTCTGACCATTTCGACCATGTTGACCTCTTTGTAGATTTTGTCTTGCTGATCACTTTTGCTGTTAAAGTTTCTCTCTTTCTTTTTTATTTTCAAGATATTAGTCAAAAATAGAAAAATCTCATCATTTTGAACATTCTGCAACTGTCAGATTTTATCTATTTTTAGAGGTTTTCAAAATGATAGAAAAACTTGCATTTACCCCATGTTCTATGTTTAGCTATGTCGGCCATGTTGGTTGGCAGGCGGGGTCATCGGACACATTTTCTTAAATATAGATACCATTAAGATGATTGTGGTCATGTTTGATTAGATTTGGCCCAGTATTTTTTGCGTAAACGCCGTGAGGAGTTCATGCTTATATATTGGTGAGTTTTGGAAGTGTCTATGGGCCATTCGATATCCTCGGAATCAAGATTCTCGGAACGTCTTGAAAACTTTCGATCATTCATACAGGTGATTATTTATGTCTTTGATACGGTCCCTCTATTGATAGGCTATCACGTGACATTGTCTTTTTCAACAATCAAAGTTCATTTGTAGATTGAAAAGTAGATCAATAAAGACTAGGTTTCAGGCAAAAAATCATTTATATGTTAGAACTTATTTGCCTTTTCACATAACATATGTGTTTCTAATCATGTGAACGTTTATTAGATATCAAGTATAATGATAACGCAATTATATAATTCATGCTTTGAGACGGTCCCTGTACGCGTTGTGTATGTAGTATTTAATACAGCGTACTTTTGTGCATTGTGATAATAAACCTGGGAATAGTTTATTGATATATAATATCCCAGAATAAACTTATTGTTTCTGAACGTTTATCATTTGATATTTTGTATTTCAATCATAGCATGGGAAAATGTCGGAAAGCATGAAGAAAATTAAGAAACGACATTTCTGGTAAAAATATTTATCTTAGGTCGGAAACACAGTAGTCGGAAAGCAGAAAGATAATCAAACAAAAGGATTTTCTGTCAAAAATATCTAATTCCATTAATAGATACTACCAGACTAAGAGAATATGCATTATTAAGTTTAACTGAGACTGAATATTATTATAATTGTCATATAAACGTGCATTATGTCTCACAGGTTTGAACAGTCATTACATTTATGAAAATTATATGCAACTCATAAGCACCAATGAGTAGGGATGTGTACCCAAAGTTAGCTAAATATCTAAATTTTAAACGGTCGTGAAAAATTGTTGCATGGCTTCAATTCACAAGGATTTTAAATCCTTCCATCTCACAAAATAACGTAATCAATATTTGACAATAATCATAACAAAATTTAATTACTATCATAATGTTAATTATTTTATACTGTGTTAGTATGGATTTATAAGTCTGCTTATATTTTGTATAGCAATATATTCATATAGTGGAATATTCAGTTAGACGTTTAAAAGAGACTTATTTGATATATAAAATGTCCCTCCGTAAATACTTGACATTTGTGTTAATTTGATATTATATTCTAAATTTTCGGAAAAAATTCATTAACAGGAGTGTATGTTTGTTATAAAATTTCAATTCTTTTATTGTTTGTTGGTTTTAATAGTTCAACCTTATAGCATCTAAATATTTGTACTATATGGTACGATTTTGAAAATTGTATTCATTGTGATGACCAGCTATCCTTCACGTCTTGATTCATTAACATTATACATCACCCTAGGACTGTTAACACGCACACTATCGGTTTGCGTTCAAAAAAATTCTGGATAAAATGTCAATGAATCCGGAGTCAAAAAACCTGAGATATGTATTTATGACATCCGAATTCAACTATAAGATTAATATATGTGATGACGCAAATGCGTATTCTTATCCAGATTATCAGTGCGTATGCTTTCTATTTACTATAGAAAAAAACCACGTGCATGCATAAATATTAATTTCACTCGTGAATGCGAATTTTCGATTTTCTTATCTTAATTCAGGACAAAGCAGTAAGAGCTTGACATGTGACTTTCAAGCACGGTAACCGTTATCATTTCTTACGGTATTCTGACATCTAGCTGTTTCTCTTTTGTTTTCTCTTTTGAGTCACTGTACATGTCCTATTTTCGAAATGCTTAGGATTTTCTACCAAAGGAATAGATTACTTAACTTCGTACTTTATTTGGCCTTTTTAACTTTTTTTATTCGAGCGTCACTGTTGATTCTTTATAGACTTAACTCGCGTCTGTCGTACAACATTTGAATCTTGGTATCTTTTGATATCTACATATCTTTTTTATATAAATTGGTTCTTTTGAGAGTATATTCAGGTATTCATAAAACATCTGAAAATAAGATATTTCTCAAAACCAAGTTTTCCTGTAGAATGTTTGGATTGATTTAAGTAAAATAATGAAATCCTTATAATTTGAGACGTTTTATGAGACCAAAAATAAATTTCTGTATAATAGGTTCCAATGAAGCTAGTGTGTCACTCTCAAGAAAAATATACTAAATAACCCTTCTTATAAGTTGCATGCCATAGGGTTTCACTTCACATGAAAATTGGACTCTAAATTTATTTATACAACATCTACCATGAGTACAGACAGCTTCAATAACGAGTTGAGAATAATTGAAGGCATCCATGCTGGAAACAACATATGAAGATATGATAGATAAAATAAATGCATACAGATTATAAAGCAATTAAACTTAGTGCTTAAATCTATATTGCGATTGGTTTGTGCAATTTGCATTAGACATCCGGTTTGTAGAAACTGGGATTTGCAAAAGGGTTATGAAAAAAATGATGTACATTCCCAAGTAACAAATGAAATAGTCGAGCTTTAAAATGTATATTCAAATAGTAGCTGTATGTTTACACTTTTCTATTCACAACTATCCAACATTGCTTTCAACTGACTTGAACAAGAATCTACACACAATTACATATTTTTAATAAAAGTGTTTTAACATTATCATTATCTTATTCCATTCACAGTCAACTATTTCAATTCAAAAGCAAACAAAAATTCAGCAGCAATTTTTTGGTGACCAGTCAGCGGACTTGGGTTCACGTATTGCTTTTCTTTTTTAAAGAAAACAACTTGTTTTGTAAATGTCGACGACGACGGACGACGGGCGCCAAGTGAAGATAAAAGCTCACTTGGCCCTTTTAGCCAGGTGAGCCAAAAAATCATTTGCAATTGACTTAACTCAGACGATCGTTATAAGGCACACAATAACTAACATAAAAACTATAGAAACAAAGCACCGATGTAAGAGTACTCGAAGTAACTGAAAGCTAGTTAAAAGTCAATGACAACTAATAAATAAATCATGTTCTCACAGACTAAAGTAACAATCAGTATACTGACAACGGATTTAGTGTACAGACGTCATAAACAGTTTGAAAAACTCATGACCTTTTGTTTTTATTTGTTTAATGTTGTTGTGGTTTGTATTTGGTCTATATTTTCGTTTTGTTTTATTTGTTTTTCTCTTGTTGAGTTGGGGCGTTTATGTCGTCAATTTTGGTATGACTTTCTTAACAGGGATTCAAATGCCAAAATGCCCGTTTTTTGTATTCACGATATATTCAACACCATGCAGACACATTTGCAAAAGTTCAATTTAAAAAAATTAATAAAATATACAGTTGCGAACGACATCTTCTGAATTACAGGCTTATTTTCTGTATTTTCTAATTATTTTAAAAATATTTCACAGTTATAACATATCCAACGCGGAGTCAGTATAGACAGATGTCACATATATCATGAACTGTCATTGAGAAAACATATTTTATTATAATACAGAAATAAATCATTAAACTGTAACGTATAAGGATTACTTACTTTCGCTTTTAAATCCATTAGAGTTTTCATCATTTTTTTCCTCAGATCCTTTAGACCGTATTGAAAACCTCATTTGTCTGACAGCTTCTAGTCCTTCAACTATAGAACTAAATTCTAATCTAATATTTATCTTTGTCTCTCTGTTTTTATTTACTTATTACTAGTATTTGATATACTTTAATTGAAGTAAGCCGTCAGTTGTCTCTGGTTAAACATGGCTTTTCATAGGCTACGTTGCAAGTTATGAAGACCTATTTTTGATGGCTGTTCCAAGCTTCTTACTTGTAGTCTAATAGTTAGAAAACGGTGCATTATATTTGCGCGCATTACACTTACATTTGCGCACAGCTTTTTATTAGATTTGCGCTCATTCCTTGAACAGGTAAACACAAGTAAATTATACATATCTATTTATTTTTCTATTTACAAATACCCCTACCGTAAGTTAAGGTCCTCTGCCCACCAACGAGAAAGTAGGAGGGGTTCAAAAAGGATAAGTCCCGATTATTATGCACAAGTAAAATAAAAACATAGCAAATCTGAAGAGTTAAAGTACCGATTTCAAATGATCACTTAATATATATTTTTAAAATTCAATATGGGAAATATTTAATTTAAAATTATCAATATGTTAAAAATAAATAACTATCGACATTTTTATTATGAATTAACTTTTTATTTACATGTGTAAACTGTAACATGAATGCGCGCAAATGTAACAAAAAGATGCGCACAAACATAAAAAAAAGTTTATTCCGAAATGCGCGCAAATGTAATGCACCAAGTGAAAATATACTGAAAATGTCTGACTAGCCCTCAAAGTTCAAAAAAAGTAAGCAGTTCCTATTCAACATGTGACACCTGTCATAATATATCATAATCAAACCTAATATGAAAGTCACGAACGAGAGAATAGTTGCACACCCCCTATAGTTGTTGACAGTTATGTCATCGTTATGTGGAACATAATATACTCAACACAATTATTACGTTTAATAAACATTTTAATGTATTGGTGATAATTAATATGTAAAACATGGTGACATTGATGACAGATTTATGCGTATAATATACCAGGTTGATTAGTAATGTTTAAATAAATCAGGCATTAAAATCCTCTTGTATATGTTCATAGCTCAATACACTTTTCGAATGTTTTATTAAAAATGATTTTCAAATAACTGTTCTTGAAATCAAATCCCCGCGTGGCTAAGCAGGTTTCTATTTAGAATTGAATTGTTTGAATAATTTTCAGCTTGATGCTTAGTTAGGTTCATTAGGGCGACAGTAATTTACCGATATATAAATGTTGTAAATCCATTAGGAGGAGAACCAAGGTAATCAAGAGAAATTAAGGGACAGTAAAAAGGATTACTTTAATCTAAAAGAAAATAACAGATTAATCTCTTGTATTTTATTTTCAAAAGCATTATTGAATCACTTCGTATTTCAAAAATTAATGTACATTTGTATAATTCTGTAAAACATTATTAAATCACTTAATTTTTAAAAATATATTTTTACATTTGCATAATGCTGTTACACATTACTAGTAATTAAGTAATTATTAATCTTTATTAAATTCTAATTCGTAAACTCAAACGAACATAAAATATTTATCAAATAACCACAAACTCTTACATGGGAGACGCCACTTGCAGAGACAAGCGAACATTTTATTATAAATATTAGTATAATATTGTGGAAAGTTCATATAAATACACAGGTATTAAGCAGCTTGTACATGTACTGGTATCCCCATACTAGTGGTCTACAAATCTGAAAATAAATAATATGATTAATAATATTATTTATTAGGCAAAATGCTACTGTACACTTTGACTGCAATGGCTCGAATGACTTTAAACCACCTGAGTTCACTCGTGCATGAACTCAATATCCCAATCGAACCGACCTTACTATAATTAACCAAACACTAGTCAACTATAAACAAACACCATTTTTACATGTTCGATTCTTGTACAACTTTGATAAATACATTTAAATTATAATTCGTAAACTCAAACGAACATTAAATATTTATCAAATAACCACAAACTCTTCCATGGGAGACGCCACTTGCAGAGACAAGTGCGCTCGAAACACAAAGAACGGAAAAATAGCATTGAATATTTATTTGAATTCCTAAATTTTGATAAACAGATAACTGTGCTTTAAAGTCTTCTCTAACGTAACCATCCTTTCCTCTGTCCCATTTTAACCTGTTATGATTCAGAAAAATCCTATCAGAAATACAGGCGTTAGCACTGGCTCTTGTATATGAGAGACGTCTGGAATCATTTCGAAACCTATGAACATTGGACTTCTCAGTGAATGTTATTTTAACTAAAAATTTTAATCAAGGTGTATGTCAGCATCTTTAATATAGCTATTTAAAGAAGTTTATTTTGTTAAATAATTTACCAATAAGCATGTCTGAAGTTCAGTCTAATAGCTTCAATAACAATCAGTATTGTCTAAATATTCGCCCTAGTGACTTTAATAATAATATGTTAAGTTACTTCAATAATAAACAGTCCAGTGGCTTCATCAACAACCACCTGCCCGTTTTCTGTAATAACAAACCTGTCCAGTGTTTTCAACAGCAACCAGCACAGTGTCTTCAATAACAACCTACCCAGTGTCTTCAACAACAACCAGCCAAGTGCCATTAATAACAACATGTCAAGTGTTTTCAACGACAACCAGACCAGTGTCTTAAATAACAAACCTACCCAGTGTGGCTTATACAAAAACAGGCCCAGTGTTTTCAACAACAACCAGCCCAGAATTTTCAACAACTAGCTCAGTGTCTTCAATAACAACAAATCCAGTGTCTTCAATGACAACCTGCCCAATGTCATCAACAACAACCAGCACAGTGTCTTCAATAACAACATGCCTAGAGGCTTCAACAACAACCTACCGAGTGTCTTCAACAACAACCTGCCCCTAGTCTCTAACAATAACATGCCAAGTGTCTTTAACAACAACCTGCCCAGTGTCTTTAATAACTACCAGCCAAGTGTCTGCAATAACAACCTGCTCAGTGGCTTCATTAACAAACAGCCAAGTCACTGCAGTGTCCTCAACACCCAGCTCAGTGTCTTCAACAACAACCAGCCCAGAGTTTCAATAACTACAAGCCCAGTATCTTCAAAAAACAACATGCCCGGCTGCGCCAATAACAACATGCCCAGTGGCGTCAATAACAACATGCCCAGTGGCGTCAATAACTAACTATCATCCCAGTGGCTTAATTAATTACGACATGCCAAGTGGCTTCAATAACAACCAGTCAAGTGTTTTTCACAACATACTTTTCACTGGTGCCAATAACAACCTGCTCAGTGTCTTCACTAACATGTGACTTCAATACCAACCTGCCCAGTGACATTAATAACATGCCCAGTGGCTTAAATAACTATCAGCCTATAACTTTAATTACGCATGTCCAGTGGCTTCAATAACATCCTGCCCATTGGCATTAATAAAAAAAAACTCTGCCCAGTTGCGTCAATAATAACATGCCCAGTGGTTTAATTAACTATCAGCCCAGTGGCTTTAATAACAACGTTAACTGGCCCAGTGTCTTCAATAACACACCCAGTGGCTTCAACAACCTGCCTGTCCATTGGCGTCAATAACAACCAGCCAAGTGTCTTCAACAATAAACTGCCCAATGCTTTACAAGCAATCTGCCCAATGGCTTCATTAACAACACGCCCAGTGGCGTCTATAACAACCTGCCTCGTGGCGTCAATAACAACATGCCCAGTAACTTAACAAACAACCTGCCCAGTGGCTTAACAAACAACCTGCCCAGTGGCGTCTGCAACAACCTGCCAAGTGGCGTCAATATACAACACGCCCAGTGGTGTCAATAACAATCTGCCCAGTAGCGTCAATAATAACCTGCCCAGTGGCTTTACAAACAACCTGCCCAGTGGCTTCAATAACAACACGCACAGTGGCGTCTATAACAACCTGCCCATAACGTCTATAACAATCTGCCCAGTGGTGTCAATAACAACCTGTCCAGTGGCTTTACAAATAAACACGCCCAATGGCGTCAATAACAACACGCCCAGTGGCGTCTGTAACAACCTGCCTAGTGGCATCAATAACAACATGCCCAGTGCCCTACAAACAACATGCCCAGTGGCTTCAATAACAACACGCTCAGTGGCTTCAATAACAACACGCCCAATGGCGTCTATAACAACCTGCCCAGTGGCGTCTATAACAACCTGCCCAGTGGCGTCAATAACAACCTGCCCAGTGGCTTTACAAACAAACACGCCCAGTGGCGTCAAAAACAACAACACGCCCAGTGGCGTCTGTAACAACATGCCCATGGCTTAAATTACGACATGCTTATTGGCTTCAACAGCATCCTGCCATTTGCATTAATAATAATCTGCCCAGTGGTGTCAATAACAACATGTCAAGTGACGTCAATAACAACATGTTCAGTGCCTTAATTAACTATCAGCCCAGTGGCTTAAATTACAACTTGCCCAGTGTCTTCAATAACAACACGCCCAGTGGCTTCAACAACCTGCTCAGTTGCGTCAACAACAACCAGCCAAGTGGCTTCAACAACAACGTGCCCATTAGCTTCAATAACAACATGCCCAGCGGTTTAAATAACTATCAGCCAAGTGGCTTTAATTACGACATGCCCAGTGGTTTCATTAACAACTAGTCCAGCGGCTTCAATAACAACCATCCAGTGACTTCAAAAACAACCTGTCCAGTGGATTTAATGATAAACAGCCCAGAGGCTTAATATAACTATCAGTCCAGTGCCTTCAATAACAACCAGTCCAGTGGCTTCAATAACAATCTTTCCAGTGACTTCAATTACAACCATTCCAGTGACTTAAATAACAACCTTTCCAGTGATTTCAATAACAACCTGTCCAGTGGATTTAATGCCCATAGGCTTAATATAATATCAGTATAGTGCCGTCAATACAGCATGTCCAGTGCCTTCAATAACAACCAGTCCAGTGGCTTCAATAACAACCTGTCTAGTGTATTTAATGATAACAGCACAGAGGCTTAAATAACTATCAGTCCAGTGACTTCAATTACAACATGCCCATTGGCATCAATGACAACCAGTCTAATGGCTTCAATAACAATCAGTCCAGTGACTTCAATAACAATAGTCAAATGGCTTTAATAACAATCAGTACATATGCTTCAATAATAACCAGTCAACGGCTTCAATAAAATCAGCATAGTGGCTTCAATGACAACCAGTCACTTAGTATCAATACAACCAGTCAGGAGCACGTGGTTTCAAAATTTTTACCAACACATGCAGTAAATTTAACAATCAATCAGCCCAGTGATTAAGACAAATAGATACTCAATAAGTAATAAACCCTAAAGAAATCTACAAGTATCATTCCCAGTGGTAAATTAAGCAACAATAATCAAAATGAAACTCTTGGTAACTGTATTATAGTTTAGCTACAGCTCGTGATAACTATACATTATATAACCTGCGCATGTCAGAACTCTGAACAAGGATAAACAAAACCAAAAACAAAAATTTTTATAGTCAAATTCCTTTCTCTGAATTAGCTTCTGAAACAAATTCAGCATTATTAAATATTTCTTGTTAAATATAACAGTATAACTGGCGGAACTGTGATAAACTGGATATAAGAATCATAATCAATCATGTCTAAAACAAATGAATGTGTATCATTATCTTTCCAATACTTATATATGTTCTTCTCATTTCCCTAAACAGATCATGAAGAGGGATTCTTTTTCATAATCAATTGACATGTACTGAATTACAATCTAAATGTTCATTTTTATAATAAATTTTAAAATTCAATATGATGAAAAACAATACATGATGTAAACAAAAACAAAACCTTGATCTTTTAAACGCTCTTGTTCCTTGCGCTACTTTGTCCGTCAAGATCCGTGTTTCAGCAGACCTAATTTTCTTCTCATCCTCGGAATCCTAAGCAAACTCGTTTCATAGGTATTCTTTGACTGTATCCCATTCTGCTGGTGACTTGTCAGCGATCTTAATACATTTGTTCCGCTTAAGAATTTTCTCAATAAGGTCATAACTAATATCCACGACTTTAGAATATTCATCACGCTCGGCTGCACGTTTGATCCTGGATACTATATAATCAATTTCAGAATTAAATTCGTGCTGAACATGCTTACTGTAACTTAAACTTATAAGAAAGTCTTGATTTAAGCTGTTTATAAACAAGGTTTCTGATTTATTCGTCGCATCTTCCAGAAGTTCCATCTTTAGGCTATCAATTTTACTATTTAAATACTGTTTAAAATTGTTCAAGGTTATGTCTGCAATTTTGGTTACCATATCTTCATTGTTATGTCAGTATCATAATATCATAAAGGTGATTTTCTTCACGTTCAGAACTTGCCATATTACGAAAAGTGCAAGTTGAAGATAAACTAATAAAATGCTACTGTACACTTTGACTGCAATGGCTCGAATGACTTCAAACAACCTGAGTTCACTCGTGCATGAACTCAATATCCCAATCGAACCGACCTTACTATAATTAACCAAACACTAGTCAACTATAAACAATCAACATTTTTACATGTTCGATTTTTGTACAACTTTGATAAATACATAAATGTATATGTAATTTAGATTAATTCCTGTTCAATTTATTAAATCCTAAGGTCTACGAATTCGTTTTAATAAATAGAATAAATATCCAATTGTATCACTATTCTTCGTCTATAAAACGTTTGAAATTGCGTGTAACGGTTTTACAGTGGTACGTCCAGAAGCGTATTAGGCCATACGTACTTTTTGTTGAAGGGGCATTAGCTACGAGATATAGAAAAAAATAAAATATGATTTTTCCTTGTTCAATCATTAATGAAAGTGAATTAGTGATATAATAATTCGCTTTTAGCAGCAAGTTTGGTTCAGTTCTGTCAAAATCTGCAAAGAAGTATCGCTAATGAATTATTCACTTGCAAGTGAATAATTCGACCTCATTAAATCCGTATTCATGTAAACTTCAATTGAACCCCTTAGCTAGAGATGGGTTACGCATGAACTAGGCGTGTTCATCTATCAAAAAGAATAGAATGTAAACATTGGAAGTGAAGCAAGGGAAAACCATTTGGTTGACAGATTCAATCTACAAAAACTATTTCTTATACAGGTAAAAAATATTATTAACATATGTTTTAAAACTATAATATGAAATCAAGCAGACCTAGAAATAATTAAAATCCAATTGCACGAGTTCACTATCTATTTATATTCATGTTTATGTATATATCGGGTTATATGACCATCGGCAATCTTCAGAGGTCACCTCGATGGTTAATTAGATGGCGTCTAGACTAAAATGCACACGAACTGCTGATACATATTATCGAGATCATGCATCGTAAATTGTTTATTTTAGACTTTTTATAATTTGGGTATACCTTTTAGTATGTTATAAATCAAATATGAGAATTTGAGTCAAACCGGTGAACATGAATTTGACAGCTAATGCCCTTTTAATGTTTCTTCTTATGTCTGGGTTACAACGCAAAGGTTTGCATTACTTCGCATTACTTTGTGTGGTGCTAATACGCTTCCGTTTTAACGCTTATTTGGGTTTTATGGGTACTTTTTTACCCAAACTCCAGTTTGAATGATATTTATACTCGGTTATTATTTGACACCAACAAAAAGATAAATTTGGCAACAATATTTTAGATTCGATTAAAAAGAAAAAATAACGAATTATTTTTGGAGTAGTAAGGAATTTTATATAAAGTTCATTTATACTGAAGGATAAAAAACATTTGTTTTATATTGAAAGATAAAGAGCCCATAAGATTTTTATTAATTTGCAGTCAAAGGTCAACATTTCCATGTTTACTGTTAAATCGTATTAAATTAGAATATCCTTAAGGCCACACCAATTTATTGTCTTGTTCTACGGATTTTTCCACTCCAGAAATTTGGGTGGGCGAGCGATTTGAACATTTTAATAAAAAAAAATTAATTTGCAAATTTTTGAGGCGAAGCTTGAAAAGTAAAGACGAGCGATTATATTTTCTATAAACATAAAATCATAGGTTCTGACAATATTGATCAAAACAAGATGGTATGAAACTTGATTTTAACACTTTTTTCCTGTTCAAGACATGTAATGCTTACTTTTAATTGCAGCATGTTTATGACTTCTTGTATTACTGTTACTTTCGGAGGCCATCAGATCTTGAACTGAATAATTTAATAATTATTTCAACTGCCTTAAAAGATCTTCATTGAATTGTCATAGATGTCTTTCCTCCTTCACCGGACATGACTTATAACTAACAACACTGCGGGTGTCTTGCAAGAAGCAGGAACTGCTCATCCTTCCGGAACACCTGAGTTCACCCCAAGTTTTTAGGGGTTCGTGCTGTTTAGTCTTTGTGTTATATGTTGGTTGTCTGTGTCTCCGTCGTTTTGGTACTCTCATTTTTGCTCTTTGTCTTTTTGGCACTTTGTACATAAATAAGATTTGGTATGAGTGCCAATGAGACAACTCTCCATCCAAGTCACAATGTATTTAAATTAAGTTAACAATTATAGGTCAAAGTACGGGCATCAATACGGAGCCTCGGCTCACATCGAACAGCAAGCTATAAAGGGCCCCAAAATGACAAGTGTAAAACAATTCAAACAGGAAAACCAACGGTCTAGTCTATATACAAAACGAGAATCACATATGAACCATACCTGAACCAGAATCCGGGTCCTATCGTCCAAAAACACGTTCGCTCCCATTCACGTTCGCCCCCTACACGTTCGCACCCTACACGTTTGCACCCTTTTTATTTGTTTTGTGTTAAATAATTTTTCAATCGTTTTTTGGTTAGTGTATTGCTATATATATTGTTTTTGTTCATTGTTTCAAAATGAACTGGCTTTCTAAAAACTTTTTTTTTGTGTTGAATAATTTTTTAATAGTGTGTTAATTATTATTGCTATAAATAAGTTTTTTTTTTCATTGTTTCAAAATAAAGTGACTTTTTTGTGTTGAATATTTTTTTAATCGTGTTTTGGTTAATGTATTGCTATAATTTTTTTTCATTGTATCAAAATAAAGTGACTTTCTAAACAGATTATTTGTGTTGAATGTTTGTTTAATGTTAAGACACTAAAACCGCTATTAAACTCAACAATAATAACAATTTGAATCTTCAATGTTTTTACTCATACCAAGCTAATTACATGCTAACTACATGCAGAATTTACATCAAATCTAGTTAAAACAACAACAACGATTTTCAAACACATAAAAAACACCAAATTTAGCTGTGAAAACACCATATTAGCAGTAATCATACATAATTAACAAATAATAATGACTCATCAAATTAATTTAAAACAATATTTAATTTAAAAATATCGATTTTTTTATTTATGAAAATAACAAATATTTTGATATAAACTTCTAAAAAAACATCTAATAATTCATCAGGTTTTTGAATAAAATAAAGGTGCGAACGTGTATGGTGCTATCGGACCCAGAGGGCGAACGTGTATTAGGCGCGAACGGACCCGATACCTATGAACCACACCAATAAACGACAGGCTCCTTACTTAGGACATGTGCATAGAAATGCAGCGGGTATGGATAGTTTTGCTTAAAGGTGTCTGTATTAGCACATACACCTTTATTCAAACAACGAAAATCGGCATGATTCTATGAAGAATCGTCCTTGACTATGATGTAAAATCTGTGTTAATGCTCGAAACGGTTTAAAGGGTCGCGATTTGACATTGGCTAAAACGCTCTTGCGATTGCTTTTTATTTTTTAAATGTTTCCAAAAAATCGGCGCGGGAAATAGACACGATCATTTTCCGGATGCGGGAAGCGAGAATATCTAAAATGTTTTTTTTTGTTTCGTTTAAAATTCCTTGATTCCGGAAAGTCAATCCGAAAATTTTAAAGATAAAAATTAATAATGCCTTACTTACAGTGATAGAGTTGAAAATAGATTGATCCACTGATATTCAAGTTCGACCAATACATGTCAAACATTATCTTAATTCTGATGGTTAACGCACAATTTCTCTTGAGTGAAATATCCGAACATTTACTAAATTCAAAGATAGCTTACTTTTATTATTCCCAACCATCATATTAAGTTTCAGATAAAATTATCCGAGCACACTCTTGTTAGCACGTGTAATGTGAAAAATGTCTCTGAAACGACAAACCAGAAAATTTTGAAAACCATTATCAAAGATAGCTTACTTTTAGCAATGCGAATACAAACAGTGTAAAGTTTCAAGTAAATCAATCAAAGCACACAGGAGTTAATGCGCAATATATTTCATATTGTTTTATATCCCACGGTTAAAGTTCCATAGCTTGAAAGACAAACTGGAAAAGGAGCTATTTTCCAAAGCTTCGAATAGTCCATACAAGTTTACTTTCATGAAAATTGATCACTACATTCTCTTGTTGTACGACGTATGGACAGCGGACAAAGATACATCGGTATACCATAATTTGTCCGGTCAATGAGAGGCGTATCAAAAGGAAAATATAATGAGAGTATTCAGGACAGAGAATTTAAACTACTAGTACCATTTCCAATACAAACAACAGGGACATTAAAAAAATTATACAAAACAGCACAGAAAACACTAATGTAAGAAAAAATTAACGATCAGTTTTTTTTTTTATATCTAAAATGGACATTTGAGTTTTGAACATCAGTAAACTACTGTTACTTCATATTGATCCTTAAAATTCAGCCGATTTCATATTCTTCCATTCTTTCTTCTATTGGTGATAGTGTTGCTTTTGGTTTTATTCGTGTTTTAATTTTTTTTTCTAATTTTTACATTGAGAATTGAAGTAAGGAAGTTGAATTCATTAATTGAATCTTGCTGCGACCACTGCAAAAGCCCATAAAACGTTAGTTTATCATGTGTAATGATGAATAACAAATAGAACACACTTTTGATTTTCAAGAATTTTCTCTTTAAAAAGTGGTACTATGGGGATTAAATGAAATAATACCAAAAACAGAAGACAAGAAATACCATAAACAATTGGTGTGCCTCTCTACATTTGTGTCTTCGTAAACTGATGCAGTAAAAATATCTACAACTATTTTGTTTGAATAGTACATAGTAATCAAGTTTTGAAGACATTTGATGCTTTAAAAGTGTGTATTATTGTCATTTTTAAAATCTTTGTCGTCTTTATTTGATTTATTTCTACATTGACAACTGTGAGATGTGAAAGTTGGAAATACAGGTAGATATTTCAGCCATGATATTTTCTTCAAGTGTTTAGTTAAAACTGGTATCTCATAAATTTCTACGCCTTCTTCATAATGCGACTCTGAATCAGGTGACTTACTTTCATCTAAAGACCATGCATCCATTCCGCGTTCTTTCATAGTGCCTAAAATTAAAATATGTATGCAAAGATCAGTAAGCAATTCCTAGTACCCTGTCGACACACTCAGTCTCGCTGCCTTTGAAGCACCCTGTCGGCGTATCCGGTCTCGTTCATTCGGAGTTTACATACGATCAACACAGTTTTTGAATATTTCCTTGATTGGTATTTTTTTATTGGAATAATGAATTTTGAACATCGGTAAACTACTGTTCTCTCATGGTTAATATATATTCGCATATGTTACTTTTTTGTCAACCAAATCGATCACCAATAAATTTAGGTGTTTGACTGCAGTTTAACTCCTCTACTTTCTTGTCTGATTAAAGGCAAGATCTTAAGAGTGTTTTATTTTTAATTCATCATTTGGGTTAAGACTGAAAGTCGGGTCCAATGTGAAATGTTTGCATCAATGAGTTACAAATATACCTTGTATTGAAATATAATTATGAAAACATATGATTTTTATGCTTCTATAAGACATTTGAGATATCATTTTCCGACTACAAAACATTTGATATTATTACATTCATTTGTATTATAATATTTATTACATACATTTGTATCATGTGTGTTATAATATTATATATTTAGTATAATAGTTAAGTAAGCGTCAACTCATTATTATCTTGATAATAACATTTTATGATCTAATCCCAAATTATTCAAGCCTTTCAAAAGTATGTTTATTTTATTGATAAAGGTAAATGTTATCCCAATTCTGACACTAAAGTACAGAAATGGCTTTGTTATGGATTTGATGTCATAAACAAGTTAGAGTTAACTTGTGCGTTTGGACAAAATAAATATAAGCCAAGGTCTTACCAAAAAAAAATTTCCTCACATGAGCCCAACCCCGGTTTTAGGTGGGGTTTTCGTAATTCAGTCTTAAGTTTCTTAAAAAATAAGGAGATGTAGTATGATTGCCAATGAGACAACTAAGTGGCCTTAAGCAATTAGAGGCAACAGTACGGCCTTCAAAAATGAGAATAACCCATACCGTATAGTCGGCTTTAAAAGTCCTCGAATTGAAAAATATGAAACACTTCAAATGAGAAAACTGACGGCCTTATTTATAACAAAACAATTTTCGAAAAAATGATTGACAGACATGAACCACTTATATTTTGTTTTATGTCTTTTTTCGTTTTTTTTTTTGCCATGAAGTTGTCAGTTTATCTTTGACTTGTGAGTATGAATATCCCTTTGTTATATTCCGCCTCTCTCATATAAATTAACATCTTTGTAACATACATCTTGTAGCAAAAAATTTAAGTGAGTAAGCCTTGGCTCATTTCTAAATATAGATAACAAGTTCTCAAAATGAGTCTATTTTGGGCAGTTGTTTCAGTTTTAAACACTAAATTCAATAAGTTTTAACACCTGATACATATATGTAAGACACAATTTAAAAATCAAATACTGCCGTCTGCCAGTGAAATGACTTATGAAAATCTTACCAATGTTACTTTGTAGATTAGTCAATTTTTTTTTAAATTCCAGGGACAAAAAATTACTTTATCATACCTGCTCCTTAATACGGTTTTCATAAACCAATAAATAATACTTATTCTAATACCTTTAACGGTGTTGTCTAAAACAAAACCTATAAAGCCACCAGTGAATGAAGGGTTGGTAAGCAGCATTATCAAAAACTCGTCAAACCCTTCACTTCCTGTAATAAACAAATACAGAGAAATGTATCGCACCAAAACCAGTGTCAACCGGAAGCCTTTTCGTAATTAACTCTTCTTGTACGATGAATATAGGTGTAAACATTCAAACCTGTGTTTTTTTCAGTATTTTTTCAAATAAACGAAACCTCCCTCAGAAGAACGGTTTCCTAGCCGGCAAGTGAATTGGAAAACAATACTCTCATAATTTCTCATTTTTCCGCCAATATCTGATTATAGATATTAGTTTAAACTATGAAAATATAATAAATTATTGTTTGTCTATAAATCAAGATTATCCAAACTACCTGACATGTTGTTTTAGCTAAATAAGTCATTAATGATAAATAATAAATTTTGATAAGTATCATATTAACTAATAATTCTAAAACAAACAAAAACATAAAATATTCTGAAAAAAACTCAATGAAATATGTTCTATGATAAATTTTAGATAATATTATCGGTGTCAAACCAAATTTAGAAAAAGGTATGGGTTGTTATCGAGTTGGTCAAATATGACTATATTTCAAACCAACCAGCACTATTTCTGTATTACTACAACCGTTTTTTTTTCTGGACAAATTTGTGCGTATGTGCTTTTCTTTTTTCTTTTTTGCTGTTCTGCCTTCTCTACATAAAAGAGTGTTTCCTTACTTTTGTCGATCTTTGACGCGAAACATTAAGTTACTTCCAATTTATTGTGTGCTATTAAAGCTTGAGTATTTTGGCTTTGGATATTACATCATAACCTTGACATAAGTTTCTTTATAACCCAGAATGGTTCTATTTCTAAAAAAAATGTGTATTTTAGGTTTTTTCGGCCTTTTTGCCATTTTGGAAAAAACAAAGTATTTTCATTACTAATTATTTATTGTATTTCCAAATCAATTTGTGCTAAACAAAGACGTATTTTTCGCTTTGGATAGAAAATCATAACCTTTAATCGAAACATGACTATTTTTAGAAATCATAAAGATAAAGGATCGTAAACGACCCTTATCTGACACTGCAATTTTACCTGTTTTAATAACTTCAAAATTTACTTTAACCCAGTTAGGAACCATTATTCCTACTAAGATAGACACGCCCACTACAGCTAGATTTCTTGGAGAATTCATATCTGTGTACTGCATATAGGACATAACAATTCCTAGAAATAAGCCAATACTTAAAATTGCTGATCCACCTAGCACAGGATAGGGTATAGTAACAAAAATAGCTCCAAATTTCCCAATTATAGCACACAAAATTAGCTGTATAGCAAAAACCTGAGTAACTCTTCTGCTTGCGACCTGAAAAGTAGAAAGTAACGAAAATCATTTACACAATCAACGATATCATGTTTTACAGTTTAAAACAAAGGGTTACATACAAAAACAAACTTTTGTCTACCCTATTTTTGCTCGTATATATTAAATTTTATCTATTAACGTTTTGCTCCAAGGCATACAACATTAAAAAGTACAGCTGATAGATTAGAATTTAACCTTGACATTAACAAATTTGGGGGTTGTATTTGATCTAAAATTGGGATAAACATTACAGTACAAAGAAAACTTGAAATCAATCTAAATATGTCATTCATTTTTAAACACATCGTACACATTGATTTGCTTTCTTATGAGGTATTGTCCACTTATTTGACTTCATTCAGTGAATACTAATACTGTCATATAACATTAACATATGCTACAGAACTGAGTAGTAAATAAACGTTATGGAGCTTGTAAACCAAAATTACACTAACAATAACAATTTTATAGCCATACCCTGTGTAAATTTCTAGCTCAGATGTATTTGTTTAATAAACTGATAGAATCACAACAATTTGAAATTTACTTTCAAAGCAGCTGATGCATACCCTTTTTGGAGCACTTCACATCACTCTCAGGTTTTTATTTGATTTTTGTCAAACGTTTTATTGTTAAATGTAAAAGTTGATATGGGTTAATCGATAATGAGGCCACAATCCAAAAAAAAAAACAAAAAACAAATGACTACTGAAGGTCAATACGGTATTTATTTTAAAAAACGTGTTTGTACCATATTTAAGCTATAAGTCACGCGTTTACAACCCAAATTGTAGTTAAACAGAGACTACCAAAAACCTGCCACCTCTGACCGGAACATAAAATAGTGATAAATGTGCGTATGTATGTACCTTAGTTATCCCAATTAATCCAATGTTATTGCTGTAGGTAGTTGTTGCATGTCCTGCTCCAAAGAATCCTGCAATCATCGACATACATCCTTCTACCATGATACCTCTATTTATCGCAGGTAGTGGAGGTGAAGGAACGTGGCATAATCTTGCACATACGTTGTAATCCGCAATAGATTCAACAACCGATAATAATGTAGCAACGATGAAAGCCATGAAAACACCGGAATTGAATTCAATTCTTCCAAACTGTCCTACAATTTAAAAAAAAATAATGGCTACTTTTCAAAAATAACGGATTTCTTCTTGGTATGTAAAATTGGCATACTATGTTGTATTGTTTTGTTTTGTACATTCATATGTTAAATTCACTACTTATATATTTATAGAGGACCTCTTATTTTAATAATTATTTGTTTTAGGGGGTTGGCAGAGTTTGGGTTAAATACCTTTATTTGCTTGTTTTATCTATTTTTTGGGGGAGGGGGGGGGACTTTTTGTTGTTTTGTTATTTAGTCATTGTTTTGTTTTTTATTTTACTTTAAGGACTATATATACATTTAGAAATAAAGTAATAATTTTGCATGAGAAAGTCAGTCATGGAAAACTTGAAAAAACATGTAAATGAAATTTTTGTAGAAAATATCGCAAACATTGTGTAAGCACTTACCCGGATAAGGTATAATAAACCATGGTGTTCTATATATCGTGTCGGCTCCGGAATCGGTTCGAGTCTTATATTGTTTTGACCGAATGTCAGTTGTCAAAGCGCCTGCATGTGTAAGTATTCCACAAATACCCCATCCAATGAACATCGCAAAAAGAACCTAAGATAAGATATATATTAATCTATATATTTTTATATTAAAAACAACTTTTTATGGCGAAACAAAATATGTGATGAAACACAACTAATATTATCTTATTAGAATATAAGCGTTTATCGTTTGAATTTAAATGCATCATGGAAAAAAGCTAATCGTTATAACAAGATGTCAATTTAGAATTTTACTCGTATTTTCTGTATCTAGAGTTCAATAACTATAGTACAATACTGATTCCATAGACATCATATTAAGAAAAAGTACAATAATTTCATTAGTTGAAGAAGGAGTTTTTTTCGTTATTGTTTGTCTGAATGTGGTTATTTCAGCAGTTTTTGCTTTTGTGAGTTTTCCAAAATAGCGGAAAGCCTTTTTTTGTCCAAATTTTTATAACAAAGGCTTAATGACTTTTAATACATATTGTTCATTCATGTGCAGATTTGGGAAATAATTTTGTATTGTACTATCAAAACTTACAGCTAGAACTTGTTGAAGAGGATATCTGATAAAATGAAAACCTCTACCTATTGTTATCACAGGTATCGGCATGTTCCATCCGTTCATGTAAACAGCAAGAATAAGAGAAATCAGACATGTCCTGATGAAGAAAGTATTTAAGTTAACATGTTTTATCAAGTCATAATAAATCTTATCACCTTCTTACCAAACAATGTAAGTGAAGATGGTCTTTAAATTAATACTTTGAAATCACATTAATTTGAACTATTTGTATTCACTTTTGAAAATGTAGTAGCGTATATATATTTTTTTGAATCTCAAAGTTAGCTATGTGATATCTACAGGGTGCACTTTGTATATAGAACTGATTAAGAAACTACGCCTCTTTTGGGGAGATACTTAATATTCATATATATATATTGTTTTGTTTACCTGGTTGTATGATCTTTTATCTCATAGAGACACATCTTGGGAATTTAACTAGTATACAGACAGTTGGATAGCGGTCAAATTGAATTCTCAAGGAGACTCTTGGTAAATGAAGAACAGTTCGGAATTTTAGTTCAAGTTTAAACTATTAGACGTTTCAGACATATATAAAAATATGCCGCACAACCCTATGTTTTGACATTTGCAAAAATTGTAGTGCATGTGAATTTTCCATTCTAGGAAATTAATTTTTTACGAAACTTCATAGTAAAAGTGTATAATTTTAGCCATAAAAGGAGTACCTATGGAAAATTGTATTGCCTATATTTACAGAAGTGCAACCTATAGGCATAGTGTTATCCTTTTTTTTCAAATAATCTAATCAATCTTTTCGACATATTTTTTTAAGTTTGTCATAATTTGGTTTTTACGTAATCATTTAGACATTTCAAATTATGTCAAAACATAATAGACACAATCACAGATTCCATAATCAACAAAAATTCTACTATTTCTGAATAATTGTATCCAAAAAAATGTACATTTAAAACACACATTTTTAGCAGATATAATTAAGTCTTGTTTGTACAACTTTAGAAGTTTTTAGGAAGAAAACAAATGTCTTACAAATCCTTAGGAAGAATAAAAAATTCAACTTACCTGTTCTAATCCCTCCCCTAAAATAGGATATCAAATTGTATAACAAAACCTTCTGAAGACTAGATATTATACATACCCTGCTGATATTCCCCAATTAGGATCACAAAATGTGTTCATAACTCCATCAACTTGTATTCCTAATAAAAGTAACGTTGGGACAACTGTTAGTGGTCCAACTACTTTTAATATCACACCAACAAAACCGGTCAATCCAATTAGCATGTGAACTGCTCCAGCAATGATTAAACAACCTTGCATCTGCAATACAAAACGAGGTTAAAAGTAAGAAAGTCAGATAAAGCAGAATTACGTATATGTTGTTAAAACCAAATATGTATTATTAAACTTATTGATGAATATACCATTTTGATTTGAATATATAAATTATTTTGTTGTTTACTTATTTCAAAGCATTAATTGGTTATAAATGAGAGGCGACAATAGTTTACCGATGTTCTAAACTCGTAAATCTATTTGGAATATACCAAACAAGCGAAAAAGCCCGAGGGAAGTGCAGGAACTGCATACGGAGCTAGATCCAGTGCATCGATAAGATTCGAACATAATAATTTAATAGATGATATCGGATATGTTCCTCATGTCGTAACTACAATATCCTTCCCTTTTCACGAATGTGACCTACCGAATAAGACTATTTACCTGATTTGTAATAACATAAGCAACACGACGGGTGCCACATATGGAACAGGATCTGCTTACCCTTTCGGAGCACCTGAGATCAACCCCCCCCCCCCCTCCCCTTTTGGTGGGGTTCGTGTTGCTTAGTCTTAATTTTTCTATGTTGTATCATCTGTACTATTATTTGTCTGTTTATCTTTTTATTTTTGGCCATGTCGTTGTCAGTTTCTTTTCGATCTGTGAGTTTGACTGTCCCTCTGGTATCTTTTGTCCCTCTTTTAATAGTTTACCAATGTTCAAATCTCGTAAATCGATTTGGAAGAGACAAATAACCTCATCATAGATACCAGGATTAATATTTTATACGCCAGACGCGAGTTTTGTTTAAAAATAAGGACTGATTATTGGCGCTCGATTAAAAAAAGTGAATAAAATGAAGTTAACCAACAAAACTGAGAGAATCGTATCAACTCTGAATTGAACAAGACCGGTGTGTCGACATGGTAAGCGTATCACCCGCCATGTGAATTCCCACTCATCAAAGATACAAGGCTTATAATGTTGTACGCATGACTCGATTTTGTCTACAAAAGACTCACCAATGACGCTCTGTTGGAGCAGTTTTTGTGTAAGGAGCACACCCCTGTCGATAAATTCCATATAATGTAAACACACATCAGCGTAGTGTATTTACTGAGATATGTAAACGCCATACGATGGAGCAGATGGTATGATACTACCAAGAAATTGAAAGTTAACAATTTGAAAATTCCATTTTTAAGTGTTTTCGTCCCTAATTTCACTAATAAAGCTTCCTAATATCAACAACCGTTTAAATAAATTTAAAAACAACCAATATTATCCTTGAACTTAATCTGTGTCAACGAAGTTCATGGGATTTATTATAGGTGATCGACAGAAATGTTGTAAAAAGTTTTGCTAAAGTTCCAAGTCAGGAAAAAATAGGAATCAATTCATCAAATTATTCATTAATTGCAGGCAAAATTTCAAATATGTGTCCAAGCTTTTTGTGAAGTTTCAGGGATAATGCTTTCAGTTATTTAAAACTTCACTCAGTACTTGGAGAACAGAGTTTGTGATCGAAAAACCAAATGACGTATTTTGGTTGGTTGATTGTTGAGTCTGTGTACAATAATCGTACTCCAACGTTTTATGACTGTAAGACCAAAATTAAAAAATCTTAGAAGTTGATTACAAAAAAGAGATACGCATTTTACCTGGCAGATCACCTGCCTGTCCAACTGACAAAACGAATTCCATTTTGGCACTTAAACTTACGGCTCGAAGTCTTGGCATAATAATATTTTCACGGTAGCCAGCCACATCCAGTTCATTCGTTGTAAAGTTTAACCCTGATTAAAAGATAAACGTTTATATACTATACTTCAATAATTTTCAGCAACAAGAATGCACATGCAAATTAAGTTAATCTTAATTACATAAAAAAAAACCTTTGTGATGTATTTAACGACATAAGTAAAGCGCATTTATTCGTTTGAATACATCAGTCCTATACAATGCAATCTATTCAAATTTATCTATATATTTATCTCCCAGTTACGATCAGGTTTGAAATAATTGGTAATTTTGGAAAATAGAATAAGAGAGGAACAAGGTTTTTTTTTATATATATAGTTCATACTTATTTGGTAAAATCTATCAATGCCTACCTTACCATAAAATGTGAGGTACGTAACATGAGCAATGGGACAGAGAAGCAAAATGGAGGTGTTCCCACTTATATGAGTAGAAAGCTTGTACATAACACTTGCTACCTCGCTTTATTCATTTTTCATTTCCCAATCAATCCAATTATTTATCTATATATCAGTCAAAACGTTTTTAGTTTGGTGATTAAAGATTTATCTCGTCCAACTCGAAAGTTGCTTCTGAAACCGCATCACTGACATAATGTACATGAGAATGATTTTAGGGCTAGCCTTTTATAGTTATCAAACGTCCGGTCAGATTGGGGACGTTAAATCCGATGTATCGTGTAAAAAGAGTGCCACGTTCTTTGCTTCTTAAGAATCCTTGCAACAACTCTATGAGGGGTCCGTAGGTGGCCTTTTGCGAGAAAATTTTCTGTCCCTAAGCAATATACCCTCATTTTCCAGTAACATTCCAAATATCCCCGACCTATGTCCCGGACGGCCTCTATAACAGGACCTACCTATTGCATTAAATGGTAATTTGTTTTCGTCCTGAACATGCATGAAATACTTGCCATTGGTCGTTAAGTAGCCAAAAATCAATCAATCAATCATGGTTATCACATCTAAATATAACAGAGGAATAATCTTGTCAATAAAATATAAATCACTTCATAAAAATTAATGAACTTTTATCAGGAACATAAAAGTATTTGAAAATGTATGTTACTGATTGTTCTTAAACATCAAAAGCAATATGATAATCAGTCTAACCCGACTAACAATTTAGCAAAAGATAAAATTTTTATTGCAGCTGGCAAAATCTATCATAAAAAGGTATCCGTACCTGAAGTTGCATTGACAATTACTTTATAATCCACTGCTGGGCACTTCCACTCCGGCAAGTCTGACAAAACTAACAATGGAAGAATATATGCAACAGTAGGTCCTTGGTAAACTGGAAGTCTTAAAAGATATATGTGTATTTCTTAATGTACATACTTTGTATTGCTTTTGAACACTGACATATAATAGAAATAAAAGTTACTTTGAACCTTCAGTTATTTGAGCTAGAAGCTGTACAAAAGCCCAGCTGATAAATATAAATTGAAGGTTGTTACAGATATTAACCCATCTAAGAATTCCGGAATATTTCGCAGAAACGTGTTCCCTTTTTTTTTTTTAAATACATAATAATATCTATTAATTTAATTTCTTTTCTGTCTTAATTTTTGTTGCTATAACTCATGTTATTACCTTTTTAAAAATATCATTATTTTATGTATATACAGATTGTAGAGCTGTTTTGTATGACCCTATTTTTCCAAACACGACTATCATGTACATACCAGAATGTTCTGCTGCGTCATTCTGTGCATCGAGACTCCGATCGTATTTTTTTTATTGCATACCGAGAAACACACTTGAAATTAGCCGACTTTACTTTATAGCTCTTTCTCATTGTTGAAGGCCGTACGATTGCCTTTAATAGCTTACATCCACATCATTTGAACTTTGGTAGATAGTTGTTTAATTTGCAATCATACCACATCTCTATTTCTATAGGATCATTAATCATATCACTCAAATTTTTGTCTTCCAGAACTAAGGAATTTCAATTTTATATTTGTGGTTTGATGAATAAAATGATCAATAAATATTATCTTAAATACCATGGTTTGTTTTTTTTCATATTTTGAAGGAAATTATAGCCAACCATCTAAGATGCATTAGATTAGTAACTAATTAAAATCCAGCTAGACATCAATTCTATTGAAATTTTTTGTAATGAATAATATCAATATATTAATTATAATTATATCTACGCGATTACCTCATTTTATTGTACTGAGATCAAATGAAAATGGTGCTTGATAACCCAAATGACGACCTTCCAAGTTTTGAATGAATCAAATTAAGCTTATTTACTCGAACAAGCAAATGTTTTTCTTGTTCTTTATGATATTTATTTTTATATAAGTTGATATCTTGCTATTTCGGAAAGGGAATGTATTTTGCTCATTTGATACTTAGTTTACATTGTTAGCGCGCATCTAAAAATATCCTGCATCGTATTGGTTAAAATACTTTTCCAAATTATGAAGTTCTGAAATCAACAATAGGTCACTCACCTGACGCCAAAAGTTGCTTGGAAAAAGGTCGTTATGGCAGACAGAAAAACGGTTGTTGAGAGCATCCTTGTTTTGAGCTCGTTGTCATCGTCCCCACATACAACTTGGGCAACCATTATTGCTGACATAACACAGAATGGCAGACCCATCAACGTTTGCTTATAACACAACATCAGTAAATTAAAATAACATTTTCATTTCATTGAAATTAGCATAATAAAAAGAAAACTATGGAAGCCAGGAGCCCGTAAGTTGGTGTCGGTTGCTGTCTGTTATAACTTTTTATTTTGTTTATTGTTTTATCATACATGGCATATGTTTTTCTCATTATTGAAGGCTCAACGGTTGCCTATAATTGCTAACACTCACTTCCTTTTAACTTATATGGATAGTTGTCTCATTAGCAATCATACCACCATATATCTCCTTACTTTTATATTGCATATAGTTTTCTTTTAAATTGTTAACATTTTGTCATCCTAGTGATATGTGGAGCTTACTATATATACTGCATGCTCATCATGTATACCCGTATGGTGACCTCAGGTTGATACATTCCATGTCCTTTGGTTTTCTTGATGGATATTTGTCTCATTGGCATTGATACACCATCAATGAAAGTAGTTTTAATATTCAATAACGTTTTATTCAATCAATTTATAATTTGATTGTTAAGATTGTAATGGTTTTGTGTCCACCATTAGGGTATAACATTTGACATGAAAACAGGTTTGAACTACAAATGTTTGCTTTTATTTTGTTCTTATCTTATTGTAACCCAACAACAAATTATGCCATTGTTTCATGACAAAATGACAAGTGTTGGCTTACAGGGATTGTAATTCTTTAAAATAAACTCAAATGTGGAAAACCATTAAACGATTGAAATTAAAATACAAATAACACTTTGAAAAGTATGTGGTGCAGAAGCGGTTTTCTGGATTTACCTTCATCAGAAACGATCCAACCTAAAATATAAAACACAATATGATAAATATGAACCGAGAGGTTCAAAATGGACCTGTTTAATTCTCAAACATACCTGGAAAGCAAACAATAATGTCATCAAAAATGATGGCGTATCACTAATTCTGTACAAAAGTTTCCAATGCTCTTTATCTGTTTGAACTTCGGTGTTAGCAGCTTCCTGATCTTTTGATATATGTTGTATTTTGACTGATTCCTCGGGACTTTTCTTTTGTAAAGGATCATTCTTCTTTTTCAGGCGAATGTGGATACCCTTCAATAAGGAGATTAAATCTAATTTTATAGGATTTCCCTAATCGATATCTTTATTTTTACTTGGATTTTTTTTTCACCTATTCATTTCTCCTCCGCTATTGGCCATTTTGTTCATAAGTTGGCTTTATAGAATTTTCATTCAAACCAAGGTCAAGCATTTTCCTTGGTGAATTATGATTGTGATCGTATCTATTTCGTATATTGAATAACTTATTGTGATGATCTTAAATCTGAAATAACTTTTTGTAATTGTAATATGCTCTTATTCTAAGATCATGTCTGAATATATATTTGATAACTTGGTTGTAACATGCATGTTCTAAATTAAGTTTAAACAGAACATCAGATGACAGTTTTTGGATGTAAACAATATATATTTCTATCAGTTCATTGTAATTAGAAAAGCAGTTATCTTCTTTAAAGTATTTTGATAAAATATGATGTCCCCCATAACCCCCCCCATTAGACAATTGTCCACCAAAGACAATTGATTGTCAGTTGCTTAACGTCCAGTGGCAAATATGTAATGCCATATGAAATATGAAATGCATGTTCATGACGCGATCAAATAAATAATAGATACAATACGTAGGTATGTACTGTAATAGAGGCTGTTCAGGATGAAGGTCGAGGAAATTTGGACTGCCACAGGAAATTGAGGGTAATTCAAATAGGGACAGAAATTTTCCCTTGCAACAGTCCCCCAACGGGTCCCTCAAAGGGTTGTTGCAAGTGTTCTTAACGTACAGAGAGCGAGGCACTCTCACTACAAGAAGTTTCGGATTAACGTCCCCGTTCTGAACGGAAGTGACTGCGTACCTGTACATCTCGCATAGTCAAACGGACCCCACTTTTTAAAGGATTTTACTGTCGGAAGAAGACCATGAGTGACCATATTTCTATTTCTTTTTCCCAGTCACCATTGAGGGTAAATGACGTATAAGTTAGCACGTATAGGTCGCCGTACTGCCCTCAACAATGAGCAAAACTCATTCCGCCAGCTAACAAATGTTAATTTCGTTCAGTTGTCCTCTATTGTATAGTTACACTTAAAAAAGAGTAGTCAAAGTTTACTCACCAAAGGCATCTTGAATGTTTCAGGTGATTCTTTAGGGTTTAGTAGGGCACTTTTACATGTCGCAGTCGTGTCAGGCCAAAACTCATATATCAGATATTCATATCAATGGCTCAAGGATTAAAAATCAAGGACAATATGAAAATGCCATGCAATGTTATAAATACCGCATATCTTTGTTACAATAAAAGTTATTGACAAAGGCCTTTTATTTTTATTTGTTATGATAGTTTCTTTATCTCATTATTCGCATAACAACATGGTCAACAGTCAAAGGACAATGACATTGTTTTTGGGGATAACACAAGTGTTACAAACATTGATTCATCATAATTATGGGTTGTTTTTAATAACATAGTAAAGGCTCCAATAAGGACATTCAACTTAACTCGCAACCCAGAAGTAAAAACCAGTTACCAACCCTTGAATGTGAGGTCGGATAATCAGTTACTAGTATCCTTCCAAGTTCGATAGCTGATAATCAACGTTCAACGAGAAACAAAACGTTGTTTGGTTCTGTTCCTGTTAGATGGCTCTCTTATTGATATTTATATATACATAAAATATTACATATAATTGTAACGAATAATAGAATAACAAGGTCGGTTTCCGTTTTGAATATTTTTTCAGGAGCAAAAGGGGAGGTATGATAAGAGATATTATGTGGCACCTGCAATTGCAAAAATATCAAAATCGTTCAAAACTTTCAAAATTATGTTAATTTAATCAGCATAATCTTGACACTTTAGTACAGAAAGGTCACTTGTGATGTCATTGTGACACCATAAATATGTTGACATTGATAGATTTAGTTTGAATTGTTTATAACCGAACCTGATATATGAGATGAAACTATACAACTACTAGTATACTATATGTGAATATTAAAAGTAATAGGTGCAACTTTACTTGTCTGTCTTATTTGTTTTTCGTTTATCGTTTTATCATAAAAATTGTTTTTTTTTCGTTTGAATTGTTTCAAGTTTTGTCATGTTGGGGCCTTTTATAGCTGACTATACGGTATTAGTTTTGCCCTATTATATTGTTGAGGATCGTACAATCACCTATAGTTACTTGAATAAGCGCCATTTGGAATCTGGCAGACAGTTTTGTCATTGTCAATCATACCACACCTTATTTTATCTTAAACAAGTTTTATACGAATTTACTTTTTGTCATGCGACAATATCAGATGATCGTTTTAAAGGGGCATCAGGTACGAATTAGACAAAGAATTAAGATATGATTATTAGTATTGTAAACATTTATAAAAGCGGAATACAGACATAACATATCGCTAATGTATTATTGGCTTGCAAATCAGTAATTCAAATCTTTTGACCTTTATTGGAGATGGGTTGCGCACGTTTTCTGACAGCATGTGTTCAGCATGTTGATTTATAAAAAAGAAAATAATATCAACATTGTATAAATGAAACAAGGGAGACACCAGATAAACAATTATTTGACTGATCAAGACCCAAAAAAATCATTCTTATACAGGTAAAACGATGATTTATATATAATATTTTAACCTATAAATCAAACAAAACTAGAACATCATTATACGTTTGCACGTGCTTGTGTGTCCATTTCTATATCTGTGTATGCTTATATCGGGTTTTATGTTCGTCGGCAGTCTTCGTGGGTCTTCTCGATAGATAATTAGATGGCTTCTAGTCGAAAATACGCACGAAATTCTGATACATTATAGCGAGTCCATGCATGGTTTATTGTTTCTTCTGGCCTTTTTGTAATTTGGACAAACGTTTTAGTATGTTAAATACTTTACATATAAGTATCTTAAATCGGCACAAACGAGAATTTGGGTCAAATCGGTAAACATGGATATGACATCTAATGCCCGTTTAATTTATCTATTCACAATATATTGCTTTTGAAAATACTCCATTTGAGTGATAGTAAAGGTTTTGACTGCACACGATAACTAGGTACAGGTTTCCTGAAATGCGGCATATTTGCCTCGGAAAACATGAACATGTATGCAAGCGGCTCAGTAAAATCCGCGATATTAACAGTATAATTTAAAAATAACGGATTTTTTATTTATTCCTAACATTTACAGGAAAGGGAATGTATATTTGTAAATTATTGGCTATTACCAGTCAGTTTGGTTCAATTTTGTCAAAGTTACCAAAGATTAATTCCCCCACATAAGCACGTCTGTCCAAGATCAGGAACCTCGTCAAGTTGTCTTATGTATATGTCATATCTTAATGTTGTACGCTTTTGGGATAAGTAGACCTTTGATTGTGACTTTTTTATGTATTCACAACGTTTATAGACTCCGGACGATTAAGAGCTCGACATTCTGTATAGACACCAGTCTTTTGCTGACCAGTCTATTGCGTTATTGTCCTCTAGATATATTTTTGATGTTTGTGTCGTATACAAGCTGTCTCGTTGACATATACCACACATTTCATACAATAAATACTTATTTTATGTGACTTAACAGTGTATAAGTTTATTTACACCAAGATGCCGTTAAATGAAATTGGATATCCTTCATTTATCCTGCTTTTCACTAACATATGGTCAAATCGCTATAAATGACCCTCTTCCTTAATTATTGAAAACGATCATTCTGCATTGACAATAATATCTTGGTGTAAATTGAATACACCAAATCGGACCAACGCACTCATAGGTGTGTCCAATTCAAAATAAACATGTTGGGTCTCTTAAATATTCATCCGAGGAACTTCAGAAATTCAATATTCATAGAAATGATAATTTGAAATAACTAGTGTATTGCAATCTTTAGTAATAAGAGACTCTCCAGATGAAGCAATACTTTCTTACAAATATTTTTTGTCATACAATTTTTGGCTTTTCGCTACATCTATAAATACCCTTAACTGTATATATACTTTTAACGTCCTTAATTCATCCGCATAATGTAACACTTAAGTGTTATATAAGCATCGTTATCCTTGATCTTATTTGTAGATTTATTATACCTTTTATATCATCATGTCCATGATTCATTTATATTTTCCCGACCTTCGGATGATTGGTACATCTTAATTCCGTGTAATAAATATCCATTAATTCCTTTTAGTTGCTTCAAGCGATAAATGTTATTCCTTGACATTACATTGTATTTTATTACCTTTCATAAATTTGATTTTAGTGTTTTAAGCTCACTTATCTTATTAAAAATTAACGGAAATATATATTAAAATAGATTTAATTTGTTTGATTGACTGTTGGTTGCTGAACGTCCAGTGGCAAATATTTCATGCATGTTCAGGACGAGATTTCATTTGACCATTTTGAAGTAACTCAAAAGTGGCTATCGGTAACCCTAATCAGTATTTGGACGACTGCTACGGATAAGAAGCCGCATTGTTAAATTTTACTTGAGTATTCGAGAGAAGAAATTCATTGATTGTACCCGGACGCAATCATATAGCAACACTATTAGTTCGACATAACTATGAGGAGATCAAGCGCCAAGGTCGCCACTACACAAATGGTTTAATTAGATCCTCAGGTTTTGGATCGTTGTAGCGTAATTATTGACTTTGTCTATTATTGACGTGTCGCACTCAAAGGAAAAAACCGAGTGTCATGTTATGTCTGATGCCAGAGGACCGTCTTGAATTGTCATGTCCATTTAGTATTGTTGGAGTAAATACCTTTGGACCATGGAAACCCGTTCCACGTAGAACCCTAGGAGGATACTCAAATCGTTGGGCTATTCTCCTCACCTGCTCATAGTGACAAGACCACTAGCAGTTCAAATCTAACTCTTCGAGGCTATGAGCTCTTTAGCGCTCATAAACGCCGTCAGAAGATTCATGGCTATTAACGACTAATTGAATGTTTTTGATTCTACAGTGAGAGAGGAATGTTTGGCGTTGCTAGGAGATTATTTGACTCCATGCTCGTCAACGCCACTGGAAGGAACCTTTAACAAGACGTGCTCGACACGTTCTTGGCAGGAGTTTCAGCAATAATGCACTCTGGACAACATTTTTCAGCTGTTACTTATTTAATTACCTGGACGTTCACTGTTGTTTATAACTTCGTTGACTTTTTTTGTCTACCTCATTATTTCACATCGGAATTTCAACATATATCAACATTTACTCTGCACATTTTTAAATTGTATTATGGTTTTTATCAATTTATTGGTTGAATCTATTAAATATTCATCCTAGGTGACTTCAGTAACAATGGACAGATTACAGATCAACTAAATTCAATTTACATAGAAACAATGATTAATAACTGGTGTATTGCTATCTCCAGTTATACGATACTTTTCAGATGTAGTAATGCTATCTTACAAATATAGTTGTCTTTCAATTGTTGGCTTTTTATTTCATACCCCTTTTCTTCCAAAAATATATTTTTTCTCCATTGGATCGCCGAGCAAACATCTATAAAGACTTTTTCTGTATATATCTATATATTCATTCATCTTCAACCCATCTTAAAAGGGAATTAGCTTAATACAAAATAAACATGTTGGGTCTCTCAAATATTCATCCGAGGCACCTCAAACTATGCAGCCGAACACACTTCAGGCATTCCAACGGGTGTGAATAAGAAAATCATTTGCAAATTTAAATATGAGTTTGGAGGTAAAAGTAGGTCTTCGAGCAAAACTGTACGAGTGTCAGATGGATGACGGTAAAACTATTAAGCCAAGGAAGACAAACGTTAAATCTTACCAGATGGAATCAGTACTTTGGCACATGGACATTATAAAATTAAAGAGAAATCTAACTTATAAATAAGAATGATTTTTTTAGTATCCATTGATGGACCTATTGGAATTGGTAAAAGTACATTGTTAGATTCGTTAGCAAAAGACACAAAACACGTTTTTTTTTTGCCAGAACCTGATAAACAGTATATGCTTTTAGAAGAATTTTACCATGAAATGGCTCATAAGAAAACAGGCATTTTAGATTATGCATTTGCATTACAGTATCAAATTTTACTCGCACAAAAGGAATTGATTCAACCAGTGTGGAATACTACTTATCATAGAAGAACGTGGGTTATGGTTTGGTCGACATATTTTTGTAGAACGTTTTAAAGAAAGAATGGTAGAGGAATCGTTTACACTTTTAGATCATTATTATAATTTGTGGACGCATAAACCCGATGTGTTGATTGTTCTAACAGCTCCACAAGAAGTTATTTTTAATCGTATTATTAATCGCAGACGGACAGTATAGAAAAACGTTTCGAAAGAGTATTTGCCGACACTTATTACAGCGTATAAACATTTAGTAACACTTCATCCTCATGTCATACAATTGGACACGAATTGTAGTACTGAAGACGTCTTGGTAAAAGTAAAAACGATCATTGTGGATCTTCGCGTAGAACAACAACAACATCAATAATAGAAAAAAAAACCTTAAAGAGATACGAGTGAAACCGAGTGTGAGCAGATTAAGACGGATATAAAACGGATGGAGAAAGGATGTGATGCAGCAAACAAAGAACTCGAGAAAAAATTGACGGACAAAGTGGACAATTCTGAATGTGTTTCTACCAACGGCGGTATGATGAACAGCGACATAGACATGCAAAAGTTTCGCATCAAAAACCTTCCACTCTCCAAAAAGGATGGCGAACCGGCAACCAAAGTCTATTTTAGCATTTTGGAGGATAGGATTACCAAGCTCAACAGTTAAACTAAAACACACAACCTTTCTGTCTTTGGGAATAACCAAAGAACAGAAAGCTTGCTACTATTGCATGTCTGATTGTTTGATCTAAGAATTAAATGACTAAAGATACCCTTTCCATTTGACAAAGACCTCTTTCACACCACCCTTGGTTCGTTTTCGCAAAACCTTTTCGATGCGGTTTAATTTTTGATCCGTCTTTTGAAATTTGGGCTAATAGAAGGAACCTTGTATTTCCTTGTCATTGAAATCCTTGATACGGTAGGTTTGAGGTTGAGTGTTTAACACGTGGGACACAGTAAAGACTTCTTCGGTTCACCTAGGGGTGTATCCCTTTTCAAAAATATCTTTCTTTTTGGTGATTCGAACCTTATTCCCTATTTTAAATTTCGCCTGTTTTAATGGAAGAATGTTACCATACAAGTTCCAATAGGCATTTTTTTTATGTTCTTTTTGACATGCAGCGATAGGAGTCATTTTAAAAGATCTATGTTAAGCCGTATTGTACTGATGAAGAAGATCATCCAAGACATCGATGTAAGTACTGTGGAGTTGGCTGAAAAGTATTTTAACATTTTTTCTTTCATAGTAAGGTTCCATCGTTCAACGACACTTGATTTTTCTTCATTTAGTTTGGTAGAGTAGAGTTTAATATCATGCTTCTGAAGTAACTCCTTGACGTCCTTGTTGTAAAATTCAGTACCTTTATCTATCCATAAGGAATACGTGATGATGATGTGAAGACTTTTTGAAAGGCATCTCTCACCGTCACACCTTTCTTGTTTTTGAGCGGTAGGAGCCATACGTATTTGGAAAACACATAAATAATACTTAGAATGAATTCAAATCCTTTGTTATTGCGAGAAAAGGAACTCATAACAACAAGATCAGCAGTCAAAATGCCATCCTCACCTCCAGCAATCACGCGTCTTTTCTGAAATTGACGTCGAACGGGTTTGTGTAATTCTTCTGCTAATTGATCTGTCGACACTTTTTTTTTTAATTCCTAAACCATATCGCATGTTAGTACCGATGAGGGGTTTAACCATACCACGATCCATTTTCTCTCTCAGGGTTTGAATGATGATAGAGTCTAGTTCACTTTACATAATTTTAGCACAGACAGAATTGCGAGTGGTTGTATCTTTGTGTCGAGCATAACAAAGATTATGACGATAGGCAGCTTCGTCGACTCGATTAATAGGTTTAGATTTAGGTGTTTTATCTGCATTGAGTCGTTTATGTAGCTTTGTCCCAGGTCCCCTTAACTGATGTCCCGGAAGATGCATTTCTACGGGCAGATGATTAATGACTTTATTCATAAAACCGCTACCACTATGGGATTTTGACAAACTGAGATTTCTTTGATCCACGCACGGCGCTGATTTTACCTTTCGTCGTCGTTCGTTTCTAGTCGTATCTTCAAAGACACTTTTTATTTCTGTATTCCTCTTACATTTTAAACAATAGAGTGTTATTTTATTTAAATAAATGGAAGACATTCAACATATCTCATACAATGAAACGACTGCGAACAGAAGGAATCTTTCCTCCTTCCGCAGCGATCGATTAGAGGACTGATTATTACTAGTATTGGAAAGTCAGATTGTGGTAAGACGACATTGCTCATCAGCCTTCTCTTTCAGTCGGGGTGGTTAGATTATGATTGTTTGCATGTTTTTTGTGAAATTTCTTCACCAACAAATCTATGAACTCTTGCAAAAAGCATTGGGAAAGGGTTTCTCAAAAGAGGATATACGTCATCACTTATCCGTAAAAGGAGACTGTCCCATATCCCTGATCGATGTGGTTGATGGTTTACTCTTACCCAAACAACGTAGTGGTATCAATGCCTTCTTCTTTGAACAAGGAAACGATGTTCCAGACCCTCGAGAGTTTGACACCCATCGTTAGAACTTAAGGTTCATCAAAAGGAATTGAAAAATATGTTTACACCACAAAATCTACTATGAGTACAGACAAACTGCTGCATCTGGGAAAGTTTTAAGGCATGGCAGGATCTATATATATAAAAGTTATATGTAGCCTATGTTTCAGAAAATTAAAAACTTACCTGGATTTTGATGTGCATTTTTTTACAGTCTGCAGAAGATACCAAAATAAACTAACACATGAGTTTCATTTGATACGGTCCACTCAGTTACACAGTTTAAATCAATTATTGTTTGCAGATGTCTATTGTCCATCTATTGTCCATTTAAATCAATACTACTCACAACATTTATTATATGAGGAGAGCTTCTCAAACCTCTTTCCCAACTTAGTTTATTTTTGCACCTTCTGCAGGAATGAAAAAAATGAATAGCAAAATCCAGAAAAGTTTATAATTTTCTGAAACATAAAATGCATATAAAATTTAATTATCTAGTGTCTGCCATGCCTTAAAACTTTTCCAGGTGTACAGGTTTGTCTGAGTAAAATTTGTGGTGTAAATACGGCCATATCATCTAAAAGGTTATGATGAAACTTAATGGTGTTTGATGATTTGATGTTAATCAAAGAGAATAAATGTGAAGACTATTATGTCCGGGGTCGACATAATAACGTGGATTGTTTCTATCTATGTCAAAAATACTTTAAACTTCCACGTCAAACGATTCGGGAAAATAGTAACTGTATATGTCTTTTTCCACAAGACGCTAAAAACATTCAACACATTCATCGCGATCATTGTTCGGATCTCACCTTTAAGGAATTTAAAACCTTTTGCAATCGCTGCTGGTCTGAACCTTATGGATTTGTCACCACTACTGGCCAATTTGTTTTTGTACTCGTATGAAGCAGAATTCATTCAGAACCTTCTAAAAGACAAAAAGAAAAAGCACCTTGCGAAATTCTTTAATTTTACTTTCCGATATATTGATGATGTCCTATCATTGAATAACCCACATTTCAGCCAATACTTACATCTCATATATCCCAGTGAACTTGAAATTAAGGATACTACTGATACTAGAAGGACTGCTTCATACCTTGATCTTTTCCTCAATATTGACACAGATGGACGACTTCACACGAAAATCTATGATAAACGGGACGATTTCAACTTCCCAATTATCAATTTCCCATTTCTCAGCAGTAACATACCCTCTGCCCCTTCGTATGGTGTTTACATATCACAATTGATACGTTATGCTCGTGCATGTTCACACTATACGGACTTCATATACAGGAGTGTGCTGTTAACGCAGAAACTGCTCCAACAAAGTTATGAGGAGGACAGATTAAAAATGACACTCCGTAAATTTTACGGACATCATCACGAATTGGTTGATCCATACGATGTGTCTTTGTCCAAACTAACTAAGGATATTTTTACCACGTGTTAGATTGTGGTTTGACATTACGTCGTCTGATCTTTTAATTACCGAACGTGACTTGTTCCCGATTGTGACTGTTTTGCTGAGTGTGAATTCGCATTGCTATAAGACGTGTCACGGTACTTTTATATCCAAAATTCATGTATTTAGTTTTGATGTTATATTTGTTATTCTCATCGGATTTTGTCAAATGTCTTATCGTTTGTAGTTGTAAATCTTATTTTTTTTTCTGTTGTATTCGTGTGTTATGGTAAAGATAATTAATCACCCAGTTTCATTTATTAGATTTTAGTTTTGGTCAACTAAATTTATACGATATATTTGGTTTACAGTTTGATTTAGAAGAAACACCGACAAAGCTAGATAATACAATTAATTATCTAATTACTACCACAATTTTATATTAATTAGTATTGTTATTTTCATTGTTATTAATAAATGTTATATGAGTATTGCAAGCCTAATCTTGAAATCTATCCTAATTCTATCCTATTTTGGGGAATTTTTTAGAAATTCAAATGTGACGTCATTTTGTGCGTTAATCTCTTTGGCTAACTCGGCTGTGAATTTTTATGTGCTGGTTTATGTTGTTTTATGTATCCGTTTTTATTCTGTAGTTAGTCACTACTACTAGTCTTTAACATTGCCATAAAAGCGGGAGGTTTGGCTAGCCACAAAACCAGGTTCAACCCACCATGTTTTTCTTAAAATGTCCTGTACCAAGTCAGGAAAATGACCATTGTTATATTATAGTACGTTTCTGTGTGTGTTACATTTTACTGTTGTGTTTCTGTTGTGTCGTAGTTCTCCTCTTATAATTGATATGTTTCCTTCAGTTTTAGTTTGTAACCCGGATTTGTTTTTTTCTTAATCGATTTATGAATTTCGAACAGCGGTATACTACTGTTGCCTTTTTTTGTAGCGGCTAATATCTTGGGGTTGTTGACGTATCCCGACGACTTTAGCAAATCGCGAGGTTTCAACCAATTGTGGTATAAATATTCTGCGACTAAGTTCGAAGCTGGAAACACTGGTTTTGCAGCTAGACATGGTAACATCATCGCAAAGCCTACAACCAAAGGAACGTTCTCATTCCTCATACCTTTAAAACACATCTTTGGTTTCGCGGAGGATTATGATAAGATCGTGTATGCATTTAAACACGAACTCACAGTCGTGCGAGACTTTGATGCAAACGCAGTGTTAAGAGCAGCAGTGGCAGATCCAGCAAAGATTGTTTTAAGTAAACTATCCTGGTTCGTTCCTCATGTGGTCCCCTCCGATGAAATCAAGATAAAACCATACAAAACAATCCAGAGTAAAAACAAAATTAACTGTGGTTACCACATGAGACAGTGCGACCCCATATGCGTTTCCCAAAGTAGAGAATTCACTTGGCGATTCTCTGCCAAGCGTGGACGGGAGAAGTGTAGAAGGTTCATGTGGTTCATTCAAGAAGAAAAGAAATTAAAAAGTGAATCAAGGGAGACACCAGTAATAACCAGACCAAGAAAAATCGTCATTATACGATAGAATGTGATTGTCTGTTTAGTTATGTTTATATTTATATTTATATTGGATTATATGACCGTCGACAGTCTTCGGAGGTCATACCGATATGTAATAAGATGAGGTCTATTTTCAAATATCCACGAAATGCTGATACATAATACCGAGTCTATGCTTTGTTAACTGTTTCCGTTGGACATTTTGTAATTTGAATATACGTTTTAGGATGTTATAAATCAAATATGACAATTTGGATCCATTTGGTAAACAAGAATTTGACAGCTAATGCCTTTTTAATTCCGTCTGGTAAATATAAAAATAAGAAGATGTGGTATGATTACCGTTCGGCCTTCGGCAATGAGCAAAACCCATACCACATAACATGCTATAAATGGCCTGAAAGGACAAATGTAAAACAATTTAAACGAGAAAACTAACGACCTGATTTGTGTACAAAACAACAGACGAAAACAATTATGATATACAGCAAAAAACAACAACCACTGATTTACAGGCTCCTGACTTGGGACAGGCATATACAGAATTTGAAAGGTATAACGTGTTTGCGAGTGCCCAACCCTGGGACAACGGTGCAACAGCTAACATAACAACAAGCAATAAACATGAATTATTTCCTTGATCATCCTTCCAGTTGATTTCAGGCTGTAAATTTTATTTCTTGGCACTATTTTATTTTTCTTTGGTATCTTTCTTTACAGTATTTATTTACATAAGACAATCATTTGAGCTCATTTATCCAATTGGAGTTTGGTGGAAATTTTCATTGAAACTGATTTAATTTAACCATTTTGAAGTAACGCATTTATAGACTAGTATCTCAACCGTTTGTAAAACAATTGAAAGGTCTTTCCTGTTAAAGTGATGTTGTCGTAATGTACTTTGTACGACCTTTCATTTGATATACGATAAGCATACCTTCTGAAACTTTTCGCTTTTTACACTTAATGACCCCATCCGCCTTAATTTTCGAGATCGGAAGTATGATATATGTCATGTAGACTTGAAGACCTTTCATTTGCTATGCGACCACGCCATGTTCTAGAAAGTTTTATTTTTGCACTTAATAACCCCATACAACTCCTTTTTTGATGACAGGAATCTGATATTTGAAATGGACCTTTCATTTGAAATACAACAACCTTACTTTAAAAGAAAATTTTATTTTTTGCACTCAATGACCCCACCCAACCCATTTTTTGGGGACGTCCATTTGATATTTGAAATGTACGCTTTATGGACCTTCATTTGATATGCGACAACCTAATCATCTGAGAAGTTTGAATTTTTTGCACTAAATGACCCCACCCTTCCCCTGGGATGAAAAAGGGGTTTAACATTTTCATTTTTGAGTAGAGCACGTTAAGACCTTCAATTTGATATATCAAATGACCCCATTTAGCAAAGTGCCAAAATTGATGCAATATCAATTATATAAATAGAACTTATGAAACTTGCAAAGTAAATGCAAAACATGAAAATTTCAAATTGCTTTTTGGTTTTTTTTTTTCATTGAATATTTTTGGTATTTGGTCAAACATATAACCATGTTGAACTCTTTAATTTCTGAAAATTTCAGGTGGTAAACTGTTGTTGATTCAGAAATACATGCCTCCGCTCGCAAAATTTCAAACTGCATTATCTGTTAAACGACAACAGATATCTCAAATCTGTAGAAAGAAAAATGATCTGCAGTGAAAGAACAACATTTTAAAAAAGTTCATCAAGGTCACAATGAATTATCAAATATATGATGCAATATCAAACTTACCAACCGGAAATCGTAGAGACATGGGACTACCACCATTCAACTCAGGACCACTTGACCTTTCAAATGTCACAAGGTCAAGGTCATTGTACACTCTGAAGGTCAAGGTTAAATTTCATCATGACCTGACATTGACCTCAAATTGAAGGTCTTGAATTACTGATCATCTTTGCAGTATATAGTAGGTTGATATATGTTACCTTTTAAAAGATATACATATGTTACTATAGTTTTAAGAATTATGTTAATGTAACTTTTAAACAGACGGTCGGACTTTTTTTAGGTTAATGTATAAAATGTATGCAGCAAACTCTTATCGTTTTCTTGATATGTAAGCTTGAAATTGCAGCGTAAATTTTTTTGCACTCAGTGACCCTTTGACCTTGGGTGCAAATTTAAGGTCACACGAATTAAAGATGTTTGGTGAAGGTCCCAAGTCTCTACAACTTCCAGTTCTCGAAATAGATTTTTTTTTAAATTGTGTATAATTTTTAAAGGGAAATAACTCCTTAAAAGGGTTGATAACAAACTAATTGTTTATGTTTATTAACATTGTCATCTGTTCTTGTAGATGCTGCAATTTTCAATTCGATTTTATCTCTAATACTTTTTAAGAAAAATGCAAATAAAAGAAATTGCTTCAAGGGGATATAACTCTCAAAGGAGACGATGAAATCCTACGCAGCGTCATATGGTAATACGTCATGATGAGATCTACCTATTGAACAAAAAAGGTCATGATATCTTTAAAAACATCGAAAGGGGGGGATGTTGAAAAAAATCAATAAAAGGGAGATAACTTCTTAAAGGGATGATGAAATCCTTAACAGGGTCATCTGGTAATATTTCATGATGAAGTCTATCGATGGTCTATATTTGGTCTTGATAACTCCAATAGAAACGAGGTAAGGGCAGGTAAAAAAAATGTAGGAAGAAAAAAAAGAAAAAAAAAACATTAGAAAAACAATAATGTCTTTCCTAACGGAGTAAAAAGACCTTAAAAATATCCATGAAATCCATTCATCCAACCATATTGCCAAAACACGTATGCTCTACTTGAGCTAAACTATTTCTATATAATAAAGATTAAAAAAGCGTAACTGTATCTATCGATGCTGATAGATTACACGCTTCTCCAAGTGGAAATCAGTTGTGGAAGCGACTGCTTGAATATTTTTCTTGTTCACATAAGTTCCAAAAGGCAAATTGTAAATAACAAAAAACGTTTGTATGTGTATTCAATATGTCAAGCTCTAGACCATCCCGAAACTAAAACATTGTGTTGAACATGGTTTTTACAAAGGTCAAATCATTAATATCTACACAATACTTTCAAGTAAACAGAAAAACCCAAAGGTGCAGGACCGTTGTTCCGATATGCATTCATTGATTATCAATAGAGTGCTGACAGGGTGGTAATTGAAACATTGGCATGCAACTAAGATGATAAAAGGTTCATAATAGACATTTTCGAAAACTTATCGATACTGACGTTTTCCACCTTTGCCTAGGACGACAGGTAACCTTTTTGAGAATGGGTCATCTCGAGGTGTAAAATGAACAAAAGCATTAATTAAATATTTATCTAATTTACATTTTGAAAACTGTATAAAGATTATTTTCATTGATTTTTTAATTTATCGCTATTTTACGAATTTTCCTTTGATCTTACTGACTGGTGATTTCCTATCTCAGCACAGTAGAGTGATATGAAAAATTATCGCTAGAAACTAAGGGCGCACGTGCCGTTTTCAATGAAATTAACAACGTCATCATAGGTTAAATAGCGATAAGATTATCATTGGTCATCTCAACTCAGCTCAAGCGAGAATATCAATCTCGTTAAGATGACAAACGATAATTATAGACGTCAGTAAAAGAAAGTGGTAACTACAAATTTACAATTAAGAACTCCTGGTTCTGCAACTCCATAGGAAACAGTAAATCTCTATTACAAAAATTGATGATAAAAACAAGCGGTAGAATATCCAATAAACTGATAGATATTTACTCCATATTCTAGTACATAAAGAATGTTTTGATATAAAAATGGAAAGATTACAAATGTGAAAATTGAAATGATTTTTTTTGTAAGTTAAGTTTTCAATCGTTCTGTCAAATTCAATAAGTCAAGATAAGAAATAGACCCTACTCTATATTTTGTATCATTTATTACTAGTTCAAAATGATAGATGCGATCAGCATAGTCACCAAACTTTAGTTATTCAGTGAGACACCGTTTTATCAGAGAAAATGAGGTTAAAGGATAATGCATTCTGTATGAAGTCCGTGTCATACCACACGTCGACCAGACGTAACAAAAAAGTTGAACTAGTTCTTTCTATCGGTCTCTCTTTTAGAAGAAATTACTTGTAAAAACATTAAAGTCAAATATTTATAACCATCCTATTCTACGAAATAACAAGAGGTTGTCAGAGTGACAGCAAACCGGATTTTCCTGCAGAGGTCGAACCCTGAACAAATGAGCAAGTATGGACACTACATTTAAGCTTAAAACAGCTCTGACACAAAATGAATGTGGTCAAAGAACTGAAATATTTGAAATTGGACATTTAAATACCTATTATGGTCCAATATCCAAAATCTAAGTACATATTAGAGTCAGTATATTAAAGAACCCCAATAATTCAGTTTTTGATGTTTAATTTTGGACCCTGATTTGGACCAACTTGAAAACTGGGCCCAAAAATATAATATCTAAATACAGGTTTAGATTCAGCATTTGAAATATATATTTAATTTATGTTGAAATGAAACATAGGTTAATTTTATCCATAATATTTTCTGTGCAAAGGGAAATAACTCAAACTGTATAAATAGTTCTCTAAAATAAGATATGATGCAATTTTTCAAATTATAATCAATAATATAATAACAACAACCAGTGATGACTAAGTTCTCTAAAATTAGATATGATTTAACACTCAAACATTGTTAGAATCAGCATATCAAAGAACCAAAGAATTCAATTTTTGATGAAATTAAACAAAAGTTTAATTTAGGACCCTTTGGACCTCAATGTGGACCAATTTGATAAAGGAGCCCACAATCCAAAATCTCTGAATACATGGTTAGATTCAGCATTTCAAAGAACCCCATTAATTCATTTTTTTGTTGAATCAAACAAAGTTTAATTTTGGACCCTGATTTGGACCAACTTGAAAACTGGGCCCAAAAATATAATATCTAAATACAGGTTTAGATTCAGCATTTGAAAGAGCCCTATATATATTTAATTATGTTGAAATGAAACATAGGTTAATTTTATCCATAATATTTTCTGTGCAAAGGAAAATAACTCAAACTGTATAAATAGTTCTCTAAAATAAGATATGATGCAATTTTTCAAATTATAATCAATAATATAATAACAACAACCAGTGATGACTAAGTTCTCTAAAATTAGATATGATTTAACACTCAAACATTGTTAGAATCAGCATATCAAAGAACCAAAGAATTCAATTTTTGATGAAATTAAACAAAAGTTTAATTTAGGACCCTTTGGACCTCAATGTGGTATTATTATTAGTTATCAAAGGTACCAGGATTATAATTTAATACGCCAGACGCACGTTTCGTCTACATAAGACTCATCAGTGACGCTCAGATCAAAATAATTACAAAGTCAAACAAGTACAAAGTTGAAGTTTATTGAGGACACAAAATTCCAAAAAGTTGTGCCAAATACGGCTCAGGTAATCTATTCCTGGGATAAAAAAATCCTTAGTTTTTTCGAAATATTCAAAGTTTTGTAACAGGAAATTTATAAAAATATATTATCTTATTAATAATGAAAAGAAATACAGGTTTAGATTAAGAATTTCAAAGAACCCTATATATCTTCAATTTATGTTGAAATCAAACACAGTTTAAATTTTGGCCCCGATTTGGACCAACTTGAAAACTGGGCCCAAAATCAGAAATCTAAATATATGTTTATTAATAGTTTTTACAGAATAACAAACAAACTTGCCGTAAAATTCTTCAAACAATTTACAAAAGAAAAGAAGAAAAAAATCCAAAATTTTATTTATCATTAATACAATGTCTTTTCACAATCTATAAAAATCAGTAACAAGAAATAATTGTAACAGGATGCTGATAGAAGTCTCCCAAACAAAGCTCCAATAATTCGTCATTCCCATGATCGCCTAACATTGGGCAAAGTCCAGTACAAATTGGTTTGTGATATTCATAAGTGGCGCCTATGGATTGACACTGTATGTCATTCAAATCTTCTTGAAATTACGAACAGGAAACTATATGGTTTAGGGGTAGAGATCTCGACCGTTTACAAGTTCTCAAAAAGGGGGGTGTGATCCCCAGGGGATTCGCTGTTTATTTCATATGATTTGTTTTTTTTGTCCCATACAAGAATATATACGGTTTAGGGGTGGGGATCTCGACCGTTTACAAGTTATAAAAAAGAAGGGGAGTGGGGGTTACCCCCATGGACTCCCCCTATATTTCATTTGATTTGTTTTATTGTCCCATACAAGAATATATATGGTTTAGGGGTGGGGATCTCGACCGTTTACAAGTTCTCAAACAGGATGGAGTGGGGGTGACCCAAGGGGACTCGCTATTTATTTCATTTGATTTATTTTTATTGTCCAATACAAGAATATATATGGTTTCGGGGTGGGATTCTTGACCGTTTATAAATTTTCAAAAAGAAGGGGGGTGGGGTCGACCCCCCTGGACTTCCCCTATATTTCATTTGATTTGTGTTATTGTCCCATACAAGAATATATATGGTTTAGGTGTGGGGATCTCGACCATTTACAAGTTCTCAAACAGGAGGGGGTGGGGGTGACCCCATGGGACTCGCCTTATATTTCATTTGATTTGTTTTATTGTCCCATACAAGAATATATATGGTTTCAGGGTGGGAATCTTGACCGTTTACAAGGTTTCTAAAAAAAGGTGGTGGGGGTTTCCCCAGGGGACTTCCCCTCAATTTCATTTGAATTGTTTTGTTGTCCCATTCAAGAATATATATGGTTTAGGGGTGGGGATCTCGATCGTTTACAAGTTCTCAAACAGGATGGGTGGGGTGACCTCAGGGGACTCGCCGTTTATTTCATTTGATTTGTTTTATTGTCCCATATAAGAATATATATGGTTTCAGGGTGGGGATCTTGACCGTTTACAAGTTTTCAAAAAGAAGGGGGTGGGGTGACCCCCATGGACTTCCCCTATATTTTATCTGATTAGTTTTATTGTCCAATACAAGAATATTTATGGTTTAGGTGTAGGGATCTCGACCGTTTACAAGTTCTCAAACAGGAGGGGGTTGGGTGACCCCGAGGACTCCCCCAATATTTCATTTGATTTGTTTTATTGTCCCATACAAGAATATATATGGTTTAGGGGTGGGGATCTTGACCGTTTACAAGATAAAAGCACATTCTCGAAGTGAAGGGGATGGGGATAAGAATATATATGGTTTAGGGAGACTTGATTATTTACAAAATGTCTAATAATGAACAGTTAATTTCAAACTTCATTTACACAGTCCTATTAGTAAATTTCAAACTTTATATATACAGTCCTACAGATCTTATCAGGAATCAGAAAATTTTCAAATAAATCTGTCACTCAAATGAGTATGATACGCTAAGATATAACCCAGATCTAATTAATAATTGTTAATGTAATTAACTTCAAAATGTCTAATAGTATAGCTTATAATCATCGCCACTTAGGAAATAGAAAATTTTCGAATAAATCTGTCACTCCAATTTTCATTGTGAGATAAGACATTATGCTGAGTCATAATATGATAACAAGAAAAAAAAGACACTGTTTGGCAGCCGCCCGTCCGCCCACCCAACCGCCCGCCTGCCGTACATCCCCAAATCAATAACCGATATTTCCTTCGAAAATCCGGTTAAAAATTGTACATTTTATCTTCCTAACTTGCAGTTGCCTCATTGCCCCAAGGGAAGCTACGCCTCTGTATTTTAAAAGACAAATGTATCTACTAGCTGAAAAGAATCATTCTATGTACATTAAGGCCTTTTGTCAACGAAAAACTTTTGTCTGATTGGTTGTCAGGAGGTCTTTTCGCAAGTTAAAAAACACTAACAACAATCTATTTAAGTATTTTGTGGAAAGGCAGACTAAACATTTGCAGAGGTTGAAGACTAATTACCAATTTTTCAAACACAACTACTCTGTTGTTATGACACATTAGAAAGTTATTTTAAAATAATGGATCTGAAGCGAGATGATGTATCAATACAATTGAGAATGGAAACGGGGAATCCAACAACCCGATCAAAGAACAGAAAACAGCCCAAGGCCACCAATGTGGCTTCAACACAGCGAGAAAATCCCGCACCCGGAGGCGGACTTCAGCTGCCCCCTAAATAATAATGTATATTAGTTCAGCAAAATAACCGTCACACTAAACTCCGAAACATATAAATGATCCAAAATTTAAAAAAAAACAAGATTAACAAAGGCCAGAGGTTCCAGACTTTGGACAGGCGCAAAAATGCGGCGGGGTTAAACATGTTTTGTGAGATCTCAACCGTCCCCCTATACCTCTAGCCAAAGTTGAATAAACAAACACGCAGCAATACGCACAGTAAAATTCAATTCAAAAGAAGTCCGAATCCGATGTTAGAATAGGTAACAGAAAAAACTAAGCAAAATGACAATTATCAACATGAATTAACAAAGGACAACTAGCAGTTACTGACATGCCAGCTCCAGACCTCAATTAAACTGATTGAAAAATTATGTCTTCATCATATGAAAATCAAGCACACTCCCTCCCGTTAGGGGTTTTGTATTATACCATCATAAAATATACGAGAAGAACATGATATAATATATTATATAAGCTAAATATTTTAGCATTATACGTTTTCATGACAAATCAGTCAACTTAAACATGCTTGAACGTAAAATGTTTACCCGATTATCTCTTTTGATAGGATTATTGCTCAATTTTGTTATTTTCTTAAAAAAAAATACATGAAATGCAAATTACTGCTTTAAAAGTATCAATCAGTATGATTCGACAATTTGAAGAAAACAGTTGAAATATTACAAATTCATCACTAAAAGAATTCCAAAACTTACGTGAGCACTTGGTGTTTCTAGCTCAGATTCCGAATAAATAATTATATAAAATTAATTTCAGAATAACGAATTTGTATCTTTTTTTATCTCTACTGAGTCCAACCAAGTTTTACTTGATTATTCATTGAGTACATTTTGACATTTTGATAGGTCCCTATTTTTTTCTATTTTTTTTAGTCCGTGTAGGTATTATTGCCGGTACAAGTGTTCGTGTAGATAACTTTTCGAAAATGTGTAATGTGTAATACTAGTGGTAATAGCTTGTCAAATCAATTTCAGAGTAGAAGAGCCTGGCTAGAGTCATATATTCTTGGGAATAGAAAAAATCCAAGTGTTTTGAATCTTTAAAATTTTTGAAAAGTGAAATAACAAAAATACTGAACTCCAAGGAAAGATCATGTTAAACATGTGGCACTCGTCGTGTTGCTCGTGTAAGTACATAACCGGCGATAAGTCTAATCGGTAGGTCACATTCAGAGGAAATGAGGACGGGATTGTGGTTACGACGATATTTATTCCCCCGCCGCAGTGAAGGGGCATTAAGTGTTACCCTTGTCCGTCTGTACGTCCGTCCAAAAATTCGTTTCCGATCTATAACTTTAGTTTGACGCAACCAAATGTTAATGAAACTTATACACAATGCTTATTAGCACAAAACACAGATCAAGTTTGAATTTGGGTGGCGTCACTTTTACCGTTCTGGAGTTATGCCTCTTTACAAATGGAAAAATTGCGGGTCACACTAATGTCCTGACCAATGTCCTGACTAATGTCCTGACCAATATGCAAAATGCTAATAACTTTTTTGTTCTTCAAAGGATCGAGTTCAAATTTGATGTCAAGGAAGATTATAACATTGAATATATAAATATTAGAAAAAATATTTTAACAAAATAATTTAAAGAGTTAGGAAACTTGACCTGACCAACGTCAACCCTGCCCTGACTAATGTCCGATGTAAAAATGCTAATAACTTTTTTGTTCTTCGAAGGATCGACTTCAAATTTTATGTCAAGGAAGATTATAATATTGCATATATAACAATGTATAAATATAAGAAAAGATATGAAAAAAAAAAATTTAAAGAGTTAGAAAATTTGACCTGACCAACGTCGACACTGCCCTGACTAATGTCCTGACCGATGTTAAAATGTTAATAACTTTTTTTTATTTTAGAAAGAATTGACTTAAAGTTCGTTACCAAAGAAGATAATAACATTAAATATAAGAATTTATGAAAAAAAAATGTTTGCTAATTTTTGAAATGTTAGAAAACATGACCTGACCAACTTGATCTTTGCCATGATGAATGTCCGGACCGATATAAAAATGCCAATAACTTGTTTGTTGTTGAAAGGGATATTACCAAGTTTGGTATCAGGGAAGATTACAACACTTAGTATAAGAATGTAAAAAAAAAATGTAAAAAAAATATTTAAAAGGTAAAAAATACCTTGACCTGATCTAGGGTTACCTTATCCTCACCAGTGTCCTGACCGATGAAAAAAGACAAATATAAATATAACTGGGTTTTTCTCTCTCAAAAGACAGAATAGACTTCTTTAAATTATATTAATACTTCATTTTTTAGATCTAGTTCAGAAAGAAGATGCACTTTCAATTAATTGAAATGAAAAGATGTATAGAAGAAAGCAAAAGGACTGTGACATGATAAAATTATGTTTTTAAGTGTTTATATTTCTATGTGATTCTAACATAATTTTACTTTGAATGCTTGTATAAACATTATTTTGAAATCAAACGAAGCCCATTTCCTGTCCTTATTTATGTTATTTGACATGTATATTTAATCCCTCATTAACTAAAAAATCAAAAATTGAGTGAAATAAAAAGAAAATATAGGTAAGTAAACACTCCAATTTGTGTTAACTGTAATTAATATAGGTGTGATTAAATTTAATTGTTCATGTCACTGTCTTTTGACTTTATTGAATTCTGTACATCTATATCATTTTAATTATTGAAAGTAGGAAAAGTGCATTTACTAAGTATCTAAATCATCATACATAAAGTTATCTAATCACGGTTTACTCCTGTGGCTCTTTTCACAAAAAATCTTACGACTAAAATTGATCGTAAGTTATACTGAAATGTGTTTGACTTACGAGTATTTTTACTCTTAAGATTTTTTGTGAAAAGGGCCGCTGGTTTGCCCACATTAAATTATACCAATTATCTATTAGCAAAGAAAACAAAAAAAACCAAAAGGTTTAATGAGCATACAATTGTATAGTCTGTTCCAACTTAATAGGTTTATAGTTTATCTGTGTTTTCTATATATTCAGGTATTTTTCATTTTGTAGTTTATATTTCTAAAGATAAATGATAAATAAATCGAACGTTTTTTTTCTCAATAATTCAATATCAATTCAAGCGATTCATTTGACATACAACTAATATGAAAACAATTATGATATAAATACACCAATATATGATAAAATTGTCTTTTATTGCAGACATAATTTATATTATTTATGAATAAAATTTATACACGCATTGCATAAGGAAATAAATTAAGCACTATGGTTAAAATCAAGTAATAAGGGTAATAATATTTGTAAGAGAAACAATACTGCAAATTTTCAGAGTGATACGGGCTGTAGTTTTATAAGAAATAGCCTTTTGTTACAAATGTTTTATCTCAATAGTGAAAAATAACAATTTTGCCCTTGTTTCTGGTATTTGGTGAAAATTTTAAAAAAACACAGAATACAACAGCTGTTTTTGTTATTACATCTTTCTAATTGAAATAAAACTGCAAGTTTATTGTTTTCTGTTTGGTATTAAATTAATAATAAAGATCGTTTTTGTTACATCTTGCGATCCGTTTATTTGGCAATCGCCAATGGCAGTCAGCAGGGTTTGAGAACATCCGTTGTTCGACCTGTTAGTCAAATGCGTTTTGTTAAAATATACTTTTTCACATTTTTGGTCTATTGGAAAATGTTGTTTGTGCTGTATTTAGACCCTCTACAAAGAAATTTGTTTTGCATGCACACTTATAAAAATTGCGTTTTTTATCCAACGCAATCATAGGTTTGAACGTTGTTTTCAATTTAGACTTATATATTTATATATATATATATATATATATATATATATATATATATATATATATATATATATATATATATAAGAAGTTTATTCTCGCTTTTGAGAGAAAAAAAAAACAGTTATTTTTTCTTTTTTTATCGGTCAGGACATTAGCAAGGACAAAGTATAGATTGGTCAGGTCGAGTTTTTTTACCTTTAAAATTATTTTTTTTTTACAATTTTTTTTAAAAGTCTTATACTAAATGTTTTCATCTTCCCTGATACCAAACTTGATAATATCCTTTTCAACAACAAAAAAGTTATTGGCATTTTTATATCGGTCAGGACATTCATCATGGCAAAGATCAAGTTGGTCAGGTCAAGTTTTCTAACATTTCAAAAATTAACAAACATTTTTTTCATAAGTTCTTATATTTTATGTTATAATCTTCCTTGGTAACGAACTTTAAGTCAATTCTTTCAATAATAAAAAAGTGATTAACATTTTTACATCGGGCAGGACATTTAAGTCAGGGCAGATTCGGCGTTGGTCAGGTCAAGTTTTCTAACTCTTAAAAAAAAAATTCTATATTTATTCTTTTATTCATATATTTAATGTTATAATCTTCCTTGACATCAAATTTAAAGTCGATCCTTTGGAGAACAAAAAAGTTATTAGCATTTTTACATCGGACTTTGGAGAAAAAAAAAATTACCATTTTTACATCGCTCCGGACATTAGTCAGGGCAGAGTTGATTTTGGTCAGGTCAAGTTTTACAACACTTTAAATCATTTTTTTTTTATATTTTTTCTTATATTTATATATGTAATGTTATAATCTTCCTTGACATCAAATTTGAAGTCGATCCTTAAAAGAACAAAAAAGTTATGAGCATTTTGCATATTGGTCAGGACATTAGTGTAACCCAAAAATTGCTAAATTTTTCGTTTCCGTTCTCTAACTTAAGTTTGCTCAAACCAAATGTTATGAAAGTTATACACAATGCTTATTACTACAAAACTCAGGCAAACTTCGAATTTGGGCGGCATTACTTTTACTGTTCTTCAGTTATGTCAATTATGTCTATTTATAACATTATATGCAAGCAGGAGCATCCATTCTGGTACAGGATTGTGTGAATGTTCGCCAACGTCGCCAACGTCGCTAACATTTACGACATCATTCCTGTTCGCCAATGTCGCCAACATTTACGAAATCATTACTGTTTGCCAACGTCGCCAACGTCGCTAACTTTTACAAAATCATTACTGTTCGCCAACATCGCCAACGTCGCCAACCTTTATGAAATCAATACTGTTCGCCAACGTCGCCAACCTTTACGAAATCATTACTGTTCGCCAACGTCGCCAACATTTACGAAATCATTACTGTTCGCCAACGTCGCCAACATTTACGAAATCATTACTGTTCGCCAACGTCGCCAACGTCGCCAACATTTACGAAATTATTACTGTTCGCCAACGTCGCCAACGTCGCTAACCTTTACGAAACCAGTACGATTCGCCAACGTCGCCAACATTTACTGTTCGCCCAGTTCGCTTAGTTTGCAAACATTTACGAAATCATTATACTGTTCGCCAACTTCGCCACAATTTATGAAATCATTACTGTTCGTCAAGTTCGCCACTGTTCGACAACATTTATGAAATAACTACAGTTTGCCAACTTCGCCAACCTTTACGAAATCATTACTGTTTGCCAACTTCGCCAACATTTACGAAATCATTACTGGATTTTTATAACTCAAAATACTTTATCAATGATCAGGACATTGAACTTGATAAAAACCAAGTTTAAAGAGAGCAGATTTGTTCTTACATAAAGTTTCAATCATAGAAGCATCCTTTGATATTGACAAAGAATTAAGATATGATTTTATATCCAAGTCGACCGAAGAGCAAAAACACAGAAAAACTTCGGCAATCCAATAAATATAAATATTACAATTAGTGACAATTTAAAACCATATGTTTTTATAGATTTGCAGAGAAAAATTATTTAAATCTTATTCGTTAATAAGCATTATTGTGTTATCGTGTGTTCAAAATGAGTACTTCTGGTTCAAAAACACTAGTGTGAACATTCCTTGGATGAAAACTCTCCACCTTTTATATAAATCAGCTATGCAAGTTTCAAATACACTAAAAACTATTAAGCCACATTTAATATATATTTCCCCTTCAAAACAAACTTTTTAGAACCTAAATAATATATTTTATAATGACTGGTGGATGTTTTACACTGGACCCGGATAGAAAAACCTAGTGAATTTTTGTTGGTGGATAAAAATCAGTGGGGATTTTCTTCCTCCGGATAAAGTACAGTCCAACCTGCCTGATAAATATTGCACGGTCCCTTAATGTTTACCAAGTTCGCCAACCTTAACAAAATCATTATTGTTCACCAAATTCACCAACATTATATATGTAATGTTCACAAACTTAGCCAAGTTCGCCTACATTTATTTTGTTTATGTTCTATTCGCCAACTTCGTCAACATTAATTATTTTGTAGCTACAAAACACAAAAGGTTCACGCTGATATATGGCTAATATTAATTTAAATAAGTGTGCTATGAAAAAAGTACTTTAAAAGGCAAAAATAAAGTGTAACATTTTTTTTAAACATCATCATTCCCGGTGGTGAAAAATTAAATTCGGATTTCAGCCTTATGTATCCGCCCTTGTCTCCGGAAATACACAAGTTGTCAACATCCGTTTTCAAACTCTCCCTGGAAATTGACCGCTAACCTTTTACTGAGTCCTACTTGGTGCTGAGATTATAGAACATTATAATGCTGTGACTAAATGGTATACAGTATGTCCCTTTTTTTTTGTAAGTCCCAAACACTAAATATCGACCAAAATGAATCAAATTTCAGTGCAAGAGTGATCACGTGTATTTTTAATTCAAATGTCCATTAAAAATGAAAGAAGCCATGATTAATGAAAATATGAAGGAAAAAACAAACATCTTAGATAGATTACATAAAGCAGAATTTCGAAATTTAGAACTGGAAAATACAATTAAAACTCTGTACACCAAAATAGAGTCTTTTCAGAACAGGCAAAATCAACATCCTCCTGAACACTAAAACACGACTAGCACTGCAACTGACCTTGTGATTGGTATACGAGAAAAAGTGACAAAATATGTACTTAGTAAAGTTGATGATGAAATAAATAAACTTCAAAATGAAAATAAAAATACCAACAATGATACTCTCAATAGACAAAATCAAACATCATATGATTACAAGCAAATGTATTCTTCAAACCAACAACTATACTATAGAGATAGCAGCTATAACCAAAACTATGGTGAACCACCAGCAACTAATCAGTACAGTATGTATGGAGCGCAGTTCAGTGAACCAAATAAATACTGGTACTGATCAGAAAATGAAGATAGGAAATATCAGAATCATGATCAAAGACAGATATCTAGTCAATACCCATATCAAACAGAACTAGAGACCCGAAACATCTGCAAGGATAACTTAATAGAAGTTGTTCCAAATTGGACAAACAAAGAAAAGGTCCAAAACCACATATCTGTTCAAAACAATACAACACATCATTTAAGAACTAATGATCAGAATACATACCACTCGAGGCATACCGATCAGCTAACAATAGATTATCAGTATAGAAAAATAGGACAACCATTGTACTACCAACCTACAAGTTATACAGATCAATTTTTATACCATCCAAGCCTCGACCAGACACCGCACTAGATGACAATCCGTGTACATATGTAAATAGTAACTGTACAAATAACGTTTTAGATTTTAATGATTGTGAGCAGAAGAATATGAAAGTTTTGAGTTTTAACTGTAAAAAAAACTTGTGGTCCATTCTTCAGAGAAATGAAGGAAGATGTAGATATTTATTTACTTCAGGAAAATTGGTTGTATGATTGTCAACTCAACATGTTGAATGAAATTCACTCTAAATATAAAGGAATAGGAAAGTCGGTTGACACTGATGACCCTCTGCCTCCAATACAAATGCCGAGAGGATACGGTGGGTAACAATATTGTGGCGAAAAGAACAAGACCCCTTAATTTCGACTTTGAAAGCAGGAAATAGTAGAATTCAATGCATTGAAATAGAAGGGGATCCTAACATCATCATTGTTTCCTTATATCTACCATGCAAAGGACCCACTAACAGTACTAAAGAGCTACTAGAATGTATAGACCAACTGATTGAGATTGTATGTACATACTCCAATACTCATCAGATAATTATAGGAGGAGATTTTAATGAAGACATAATTAATGGTGCTTCCTCTCAAAGAAAGAAATATATCAATGACTTTATGCAAGACCATGAGCTATCTTCAAATGAAACTGGACTTACCTTAATACATTCAAATGGAAAAGATGCCACTGCCATTGACTTTATTCTTTATCTGAATAAATATTCAGAGAACATACTAGATATACAGAAACTAAATGTAACTTCAAATGTTTCGGACCACTATCCTCTGTTATTGTCTGTTTTACATCATCAGAAAAAGCTCAATATTACTAAAAACTCTCAAACATCTGCAAAAACATTTAACAAAAGAATAAAATGGGACAAAATTGATACAGGAAAATATGCAAGCCTCATCTCTACAGAAATAATCTCAACAAAATGTAAAATACAAAATCGTGAAGACCTTGAGAGCGGATTCAACACTTTAAATAACATCATAATTAAAGCTACAAAAGATATTCTCCTAATTCAAAAAAAGGAAAAAAGAAGCCAAAATTACAAGTGATGAATGAGGAAATCCGTAAAGCTCTCAGTAACAAGACAAAAATCTGAAACAAAAGAAGCTAACAACTTACGAACTGAGGAAGCAATGTCGCTTAGAAATAGCAATTAGAAGAATAAATGAGAGGCAAAAACTAATTGATTCTAAAGTCACAGATACCAAAACATTTTTTAGAATGATTAGAAATCAAAGAGGAAAAATGTCAAAACATATAGATGAGCTCAATGTTGATAATCAAATTGATAACAGAGACAACCAAATTATTAACGGCTGGCAAATAAATTTTGGAGAACTAGCTAAAAAGTCTGTCAATACAAAGTTCGATCATAAACATTTGAAAAGTGTTGAAAAAGAAGTTAAAGTTATATCTGATATTTGTCAAAATAGATATATTCATATGCAAGTGACTGATGAAGAAGTAGAAAAAGCAATATCAAGTTTGAACAAAAACAAAGCAGCAGACATTTATGGAATCACAGCAGAAAATATTATATATGGTGGTGAAGATCTGAAAGCTTATATACGTGAACTAATAAATATGTAATTTAAATACTGTTATGTTCCAGACCTACTCAAAATTGGCACATTATTTCCAATATTTAAAAACAAAGGCAATATTAAAGATGCTATTACCTACCGTGGAATTACTGTCACTCCAACCTTATCGAAAATAATAGAAAAGATCTTGAAACTAAGAGAAAATATAAAAATTATTGAAACTCAACACCCGTTACAAAATGGAATCACAGAGGATACCACCCCACTTATGTGTGAACTCATCATAGAGGAGTTTGAGAGAGAAAATAAAGACCCAAAAAGACCAACTTACATAGCTATGCTTGATGTGAAATCAGCCTTTGATGTAGTAGTACATGCAAACCTCATTAGAAGACTCTTCCAAATTGGAATATCTGATCAATCTCTACTAATGATACAAAATCTTTACCAAAATGCTGCTACATGTATTAAATGGAATGGTCACCTTACGGGACCTTTCTTAGTAGAACAAGGAGTACGTCAAGGTGGAGCTATATCTGCTGACTTGTATAAAGTATATGTCAACCCTTTATTGAACCTCTTGTGTGAAACAGGACTCGGCGGAAAAATTGGTAACATAAACTGTTGTGCACCTACCTGCGCTGATGATGTCGCTATTATAGCAACAAATCCACTGGAGATACAGTCCATGGTTGATATTGCAGTTGACTTCAGTCGAAGAGAAGGATACTTATTACAACCAACTAAAAGTGTAATACTGCCAGTAAGAACAACCTCAAAAACAATAGAAACTGGAGAAGGATTTTGGAATATGGATGATAAGCCAATGCCAGTAGTTAAAACAGCAACACACATTGGAATACATAAATCAGAAAAAAACTCAGTCCAGTTAACAGTTGAAGAAAACATCAAAAAAGCAAGACGCATTTTATATAGTTTAATGGGATCAGGTTTACATGGAACCAACGGTTTGGACCCAGAAACAGTTCTCTCACTAGTTAAAACTTTTGTTCTACCTATTCTTACTTATGGACTAGAAATTTTGATCCCAAAAGGAAAATCTCTTCACAACTCCTAATCTATACCACAAGAAATTATTAAAACAGCTACTATCATTATCTACAAATACAGCAGACCCAGCCATTTATATACTCTCTGGCATGATACCTATTGAAGCTGAGTTACATATCAAAATTTTGACATTATTTGGGACCATCACGAGATCAGAAAAAACTTCAAATCTGTGGAGAATAGCGGAAAGGCAGCTTAAATTAAAATCTTTCAATAGTAACAGTTGGTTAATTGATATTAAAAAACTCTGTTTGTTATATAATATAGAAAATATAGAAAACTTTTTGGACAATCCACTTACAAAAACAAAATGGAAATCCTTTATAAACAATAAAGTGCAAAGCCACTGGCCCAATAAAATTCTTGATGACTCAAAGATGTACTCAACTCTTCGGTATATAAATCGTCAATATACTATTGGGAAAATACACCCATTGATCACTACGAAAACAGTCAACAATAGAGACATTGTAAGGATTCCTACAAGAACCAAAAATTGCAACAGGAACATATATATTTCAATCGAATCGAGCATCATTCAATAAAAGCAAAGTCAGTCCAATATGTAAACTTTGTAATAAGAGTCCTGAAATCTTGTCACATTTTTACTAACATGTGAGTCACTTGAAAACGACAGGAAAAGATTAATGGAGATAATAATTGATATTGGAAGTAAACTTTTAGCAAAATCTTGCTTTGTAGAGGAAGTAGACTTAGTTCAGCTAATAGTTAATCCTTTCTACTATACTGTGGATAAACGTAACAATGAAATTGTTAAAAATATTACAGGACAACTAGAGAGTGTGTATAGACAGCTTATTAACAATCTGCATATGAAGCGGTATGAACTGCTAACCAAACAACAAAAATGTGAAAAGAAAAACAATTTTTCATGAGGAGTAAATATAAAGTAAACTATGACATTAAGCTGATGATCAGGGTGGGAATCTCCACAGGTATCATCAGTTGTAATCGAATCAAATAGACGGTTATCAACCAATAACAAATTTTGGTTATTATATGGGTGCATACAGATTAAAATTAAAGATAAATTTTATCTTTTTATTGTCATTCTCAAATCATATATTAATTGTACATAACGGTGACGGTGCAGAAGTCATTTTTATTGATATATTACTAAGTATTCATAATTGGATTAGACATTCATTGCGTATTATTATATTGTGTGGTGAAGGAAGTTATATATATTCAACTCCATTGGAGGTGTGCCTACATTGGCAGAATTTATCTCGATACAGATACAGATACATGACCATGTATCAACTTAAAAGAATGTGAGACATATTCCTTTTTACCACTAACAGACCACTCAGGGGCAGATTTAGCCATTTTTTAAAAGGGAGTTCCCAGGATAAAAGGGGGAGGGTCCAACTATACGTTCCATTCAAATGCATTGTTTGTTAAAACAAAAAGGGTTTTGCAACCCCCAGGAAACCCCCACTCCCCTTGACAGTAAACTGGTCAATATAAATTAATGTTTTTGTCCTAAAAATGTTTAAAAAATCCATAAAGGCAATAGAGAAATTGAATTAAAAAGGTAAACTTAAATTATATAATAAAACAAAGGGAAAGGGATACATGAATTCAACGTCCTTGGGGGACTAATAATGGACGAAATCGTTTCTAAAATCCTATTTTACTGCTCTCAATACACCTTATCATGCTTATCGCTATTTGGTCCAATCCGGAAAAAACAGTCACTTACACAACTTCCTGTTTGGGTCATCCGGTGCTAAAACAAAGGTCATCAGTAACAAGCTGAGGGAGGACAAAATTTATAAAGCCAACACTTTGAAACTTTAATAGATTATGATCCACTTTTTCGAAACTCAAATTAAAGTAAAAAAAAATATTTTGTTTGAAGTGTTTACGATGGTTTAAACAGGTCTCTTTAAAAAAGTATTATGCATTTTTACATTGTTTCAACAGGGCCCCTGGCAGATAGCTTCAACTGGATGAAAAAGTTGTGTAATTTTAGAACTTACCCGGAATGGAATAAATAGCGATAAGGTGTATATAAGTTTAAACAATAATCATCAATTCTAATTGAAAGATTTTTTATTGCTTTTTGTTTTTATATATATTTTGGACATTAACTCATTTTAACTGCATATTTTAGCAAAGAAAAAGAAACCTTTTATTCTAATTTTTTTTTAATTTTTGTCACCAAATTTCACTGTTATTCAATTTAAAACATAGTATCTTAATGAGAAATTTTTGAATTTTTTTTTAATTTGTATTCAATTTATTTGCTTAGAGATTGTTTCAAATATGTTTTTTTTTTTTCTTTCATAAGTTTTATATAACCATGATAACAGATTTCATTTACCAGTTAGAAATTTTAAGAAATTTCTAATTTGTGGGCCCAAAGAGAACCATTTTAATAATTCAAGGGGACAGTATATTCCTTTTCTTTTTTTTTGCTGATATCTATATGGCTTATTATAAAGTACGCCTTGTCACGTGAGGTTTTATTTATAATTTTTAGACAATGATTTTTAAATTTTCTTTATTTTATTGAACAGAAAATTATTTTTTAAATGAACTCTCCAGCAATGTTTATATTATGTTCAGTTATGATTGTGGACAGGTGTTAATGTAGTGACTGATAGTGTCAGAGCGTACTAGGTATAACAACTGTATTATTAGGGTTAAGACAAAAATGGGAAAAACAATTGGTGAATTGTGATATATTACTCCTTTCAAGGGTATTGATATTTACCCTAAAACTTTTATTTATTAGGGTAAAAGTTAAAGTTTTGAGGGAATGGACCCTAGAGAATTATAATGAAGGCATATAGAGAAACATAAGTGGTGTTTATAATCTTAAACTCATCTATTGTATCATGTTCTGGTGTTTTAATGGAGATGAAATCATAAAACAAATATTTGATTATTTATGGGTCAACACTATATTTTAATTTTTTTCATTACGGGCATGATTTGGATTTCTTAGAAATTTTGCTGAAATCACTGTAGATGTTATCCTACATGTACATTATACTAAATTTATATTAAACTTTTGAACCGTTGAAAAATAATAAAACATGACAAGTTGACAGTTATGCTTGAAATAACCAATATTTCACAGAAAAATAATCACATTTAGTTTATTCAAAAAAGGTTTTCTTTATATTACCATCAAATCATAGTACAATGAACAAAATGTACATGACATCCGATTTCATATAAAACAAATGGTAAGAAAAAAATGTTTTCTTGAATTTGACAGTTATAGGAAGCTAACCGTGCATTTCATTGAAGAAAGTTTTTTTTTTAGTCATAAACATATATCTTGGGAGTTTCAAAGCACCGTTTTATTTTTATTTAGTCTTTTTATAAAATGTTTTTGAAATTTGAGGTTACATGGTTAAATTAAATTTATTTAAAATTTCTTTTAAAAGCTTGTAAACAGAAAAAAAAGTGTTGAAAATTTGATTTGTTAACTTCCACTCTTCCAGCATTTGTCCAGTGATGGTTATTTTTTTTTATATGCAATGAAATGTTATTTGAAATTTTGTCTGAAATCCTGGACAGAATAAAACTTTACTCATGTCAAGTATTTCTTTATTTGAACATGTTGACACAAATAAATTCTGCACAAAAAATGCCAAATTTAACAAAGACTTATATCATGAATATAGGAAAAAAATTGTGGTATTAATCCTAGTAATAATACAATAGTAAAGTTAAATATATACATTGAAATTTTGACAATTTTCATTTTTGCCTATAATCATTTATAGTTCTTTATAGATTGGAAATTTGCACTTTATGTTGTTTTTATGCAATTACTAATGAACTGTTAAGCCAACACTCTTTATCATGTTTATATATTTTGATATGCTCTTACCATGGTTACTGCATTACTAAATGGTGATTAATTTAAATATTTTAAATTAAACTCCGTTTGGTGAACCAACGCCTGTGTTACTCATTTCGATAGAGTCCCTGAAGTGGATACCTTGGTATGCAGGGTTGTCTAATTATGCAAATGAATGCAACATTTAAAATTTACTAAAAATTGACAACAACACTTCAAATGGTATGCAATTTTATTTGCTATGGTCTACATGTTTCGCCTGAAAGGCAGGAGTCATCAGGACAATTTTCATACAGAAATTAATTACTGAAGTACTTATTTTTTTTCTGTTTGGGAGTTATGGTCCTTTATAAATTTGAAAATAGGCTTAGAATGTTGAAGGTCAAAAACGCCTGAAAACGCGATTTAAGATACAGAAAACCCAATCTGATGTCAATTAAATTTTACAGCTTATTCCTTGTTGCCTTTTGATGTATTATCTTAAAATATGTCATAAATGTACATGTAGATAGATAAAAACTTTAATAAGGAAAAGTGATGAGCAGGACAAGTTTAAAAATAAATCAAATATCATAAAGATTGATGAAATTTTCTGTCAACTTTTTATAGGAATATTGCCATGATGATTTTTCCCATATACATTGTATATGCATTTTTGGGGAAATAGTTTGAGGATTGAAAAAAATGTAAACAGCAAAAATTATCAGCAAGACAATTAAAAATAATTTTTATGTCCCATTTATGGGCATTATGTTTTCTGGTTTGTGCGTCCGTTCGTCCGTTCATTAGTTTGCCTGTACGTTTGTCCCGCTTCAGGTTAAAGTTTTTGGTCAAGGTAGTTTTTGATGAAGTTGAAGTCCAATCAAATTTAAACTTAAACTTAGTACACATGTTCCCTTTGATATGATCTTTCTAATTTTAATGCCACATTAGAGTTTTGACCCCAATTTCAAGGTCCACTGAACATAGAAAATTATAGTGAGAGTGGGGCATCCGTGTACTTTGGACACATTCTTGTTTAGTCATGAATTACATTTTAGATTTATACTATGTAATGAATATTGGTGAGTGGACATTCATTTGCCATTGTTGAAGGTGCAAATTTATGTATCTTGGTGTGTGACACAGGCTGTTAAGATCCCCTAATCAGTCCCCTACCCACGAAGTGGGAGGGGACTTTAGGTTTGCATTCCGTCTGTCTGTCTGTCCGTCCATCAGTTCTGCAAATCACTTTTCCTCACTTTTTTTTGTCATTCTTGAAGATATTGATTTGATATTTGGTGATTTATTTTATCATGACAAGTTACAAATCAAGTTCGAATTTTGTTCCGGACTAATGATTTTGTGCAGAGTTATGGTCCTTTGACTTTGAAAATTCACTAAAATAATCAGTTTTCCTCACTTTTTTTGTCATTGATTTTTTGAAGATATGGATTTGATAATTTGTTTATAGTTTTATCATGACAAGTTACAGTTCAAGTTTGAATTTTGTTCTGGTCTGATAATTTTGTGCAGAGTTATGGTCATGATGGTTCTTGGGCTTAGAAAATTCACTAAATTATCAGTTTTCAACACTTTTTTTTGTCATGTTTGAATACATTGACAAGTTATAGATCAAGTTAGAACTTTGTTCCAATACAATGAATTTTTAACCGGTAGGGGACTATGTATTGCCATGCAATACTCACAGAATGCTTGTTTCTTTTAAAGTAGCAGAATTACATACATAGAGATTTCAATCTGGGGCATGACATAAACATGATAAACTGTATAAAGCATTTTTAGATCATCACTTGGTGTCTGTCGTTGTCATCGTCTGTCGTTGTTAACTTTTACAAAAATCTTCTCCTGAAACTGCTAGGCCAAATTTAACTAAACTTGGCTGAAATCATTATTGGAGTATATAGTTTAAGAAATGTATCTGATAACCCCACCTGCCAACCAAGATGGCCAACTTGGCTAAAAATTGAACATAGGGGTAAATTTCAAGATTTGTCTATGATTTCGAAAACCACTATAAATAGAGAAAATCTGACAGAACAAAAATGTTAAGTATGTCGAGCTCTACTATTTGTTCTATATGTCAAAACCGTTATAAGACTTATGGAAGTTATTGCCCTTTTAAAAATGAAAAAAATTACCTTTTTTTTCAATTTTGCTTATTATCTTGAAAACTATAACATGTATAATAGATAGACAAAAACCTTAAAATACCGGAATGATCAAGAAGACAAGTTCTACAAATAAGTCTAAAGATCCAAATCATTGGTCAATTCCTTATTAGAGTAAATTATTGCCTTTTAATGACTATTTTTAGTAATTTTTTTGTGTTTTGCCTTAGATCTTCATTATCATAATATATATTAAGATAGAAACTTAGATAAGCAAAAATGATGGGCAAGATAAGATCTTCGATTACAATGGAATGGAGTAATTGTCCTTTAATGTCGATTTAAAATTGTCTGTTTACATGGTTTACTTTTACAAAAATCTAATCTGAAACTTGTAGGTAAAATTTTACCAGACTTGCCTACAATCATCATTATAGTATATTTTTTTTGTAAAATATGTCCTCTTACACCGCCTGCCAACGAAGATGGCCGACATGGCCAAAAAAAGAACACAGGGTAAAAATCAAATTTTGTTCAATATTTTGAAAACTGTTATGAATTGAGAAAATCTGACAAGAGCAATGTTGGAGAGTGTCCCCTGTAGAATATGCACTTTGATCAAGGTCAACCACACAGGCTCTTTAGAGCCTATAGTTTTTTAAAAGTTAAAGAACTGGATGCTTTTTACATTCTATTGCTATGCAGATACATAATGTTGCGAAGTTTTGTCTGTCATATATGTACATTTCCTTTACCTGATTTTCACTGTTGAGTTACTGCTAAGAAATTCTTGAGAGTTTTTTTTGTTAGGTTTTTCATTAATTAAGTGTAAATAATGATTGAAAGCTGTACATGTTGGCTAGCAGGGTTTATCTGATTTTGGACTCATTATTATGGTTCATTGGTTAATGTTTGGCTGTTTTAATTAGGTTTATGTATCATTTGCTACAAGCAATAGGATTACTATATTTGGTGAATCGCAGGATTGCAATGTGAACATATCATATTTGTGTTATGTTTATGTTTATATTCTTTTTATTTTAAAAGCACTTGTTACATTTTATAATGATGTTTGAATTGGCTGTTAGTAGGCTGTTAAGTCTTTTTTGAAAATGTTTGTATTCTTTTTTGGAAACTTATGGGCTATAGCTTTTTAATTATCAAAATGTAGCACTATTTAGTTTCTGGATAGGTTGCAATTTTTTAACTGGATTTAGCTATTACTTTTTAGAGATGGTGTTAAGATTTGCATGAATTTTTTATTCCACAAAAGATGTGCAAGTATATCCCTTAATTCTTAGTTTTGATTGTCATTATTTGTTTTTTATTTATTCTTATCTTTATTAGTTTGCGATTTTGACAAATAGGTGGTACTTGTTTGAAAGATTCCTAAACTGTAGAACAGGGGTACTTGTTAAAAACATTCAGAAATTGTGGAAGTTAGCGAACTGGTTTATGGAATTATATCTATATATCCCTTCTGAATAAGTTTGTTTAAAGGTTTTGTTAGCTTTTAGGTGAATGACAACATTTTTGTTGAGCCTGTGACTTTTGTCGCAGAAAGCTCGACATAGGGTAGTGATCCGGCGGCGGCGTTAACTAACTTCTTAAAAGCTTAATATTTCAGAAGGTAGAAGACCTGGATGCTTCATACTTTGTATATAGATGTCTTATGATATGAAGTGTCCGTCTGTCATATGTCCATTGTCTTTGACCTCATTTTTGTGGTTCAGTGACTACTTTAAAAAAAGTTAAGATATTTGTATTGTTAATTTCTCTCTTATTACAGTGGATTCATTATTATTCGTTGGATACCAATTTTCGTGGGTTTCGTGGGTACAGGTGAACCACGAATTCAAATGTTCAACGAATTACAAATGTTAATTTGGCTTTGTATGCAGAGATTGGCAATGCCACGAAATCAAATATCCACGAAAATGCAAGTGTTCCTCAATCCACGAAAATTGATACCCACGAAAATAAATGAATCCACAGTATGAGTAATAGGATAACTATATTTGGTATGTGCGTACCTTGCAAGGTCATCATGCCTGTCAGACAGTTTTCACTTGACCTCGACCTCATTTCATGGATCAGTGAACAAGGTTAAGTTTTCGTGGTCAAGTCCATATCTGAGATACTATAAGCAATAGGTCTACTATATTTGGTGTATGTAATAATTGTAAGGTGTACATGTTCAACTGGCAGGTGTCATCTGACCTTGACCTCATTTTCATGGTTCAGTGGTCATAGTTTAGTTTTTGTGTTTTGGTCTGTTTTTCTTATACGTTTTGCAGTAGGTCAACTATATTTGGTGTATAGAAATATTTTACGATGTACATGTCAGTCTGGCATGTTTTATTTGACCTTGACCTCATTTTCACGGTTCATTGCTAAATGGTAAGTTTTTTTGTTTTGTTCTGTTTTTCTTATACCATGAATACTGTATGCAGTAGGTCGACTATATTTGGTGTATGGAAATATTTAATGATGTACATATCAGTCTGGCAGGTTTTATTTGACCTTGACCTCATTTTCATGGTTCATTGCTTATGTTAAGTTTTTTGTGTTTTGGTCTGTTTTTCTTAAACTTTAAGCAATAGGTCAACTTAATTTGGTGTATGGAATGATTGTAAGGTGTATATGTCTGTCTGGCAAGTATCATCTGACCTTCACCTCATTTTCAGGGTTGGTTGGTCAATGTTCAGTTTTCCTGGTTAACTTTTTTTCTTAGATACCTTAAGCAAAAGGTCAACAATATTTGATGCATAAAATGATTTTAAGGTGTACATGTCTGTCTGGCAGGGTTCAAATGACCTTGACTTTTTTTCACGGTTCAATGGTCAGTATAGAATTTCCAAGGTTTGGTCTGTTTCTTTTATACTATAAGCAATAGGTCATCTATATTCTGTGTATGGAGGGATTGTATTAAAGGTGTACATGTATTTCCGGTTTGGTTTATCTGACCTTGATCTCATTTTCTTGGATCATAAATGTTAATGTGATATTTGTAGTAAAACTTTATATGTAGTACTATTAACATAAAATCAATGGTCAGTATAGTAGGCGAGAGATTTCAGCGTGTGCACTCTTGTTGTGCTTTGTATAGATTATTAACATAAAAGATTGGATGTGACATACCTCATGTACCTGAACATGACATATAAGATGATTTATATCTATGAATTATGTCTTTGTATCAATGATAAAATTTAGTCAATGTTTTGACTAGTTTGTGATAATGAAAACCCTGGTGTAATAATTTTTCAGTAATACATGTGTAATACAGAGATTTCTTTCGTTAAAATCAAATGCATTGTTACAAACACAAGCGAAACAAAGAATTTTTATATATAAACACCATCAAATATATTTGAAGTCGGCGAACATGCTTATGTTTAGAAAGTAAGCGAACAGAGGTACTGTTAAGAATGTTTCCAAATTTCAAGAATTTGAATAAAAGGGGTACTATTTAGAATGTTTTAAGAAGTTTGTGAACATGGGCACTGTTTAGAATGTTGGCGAACATGGGTACTCTTCAGAACATGGGCGTCGTTGGCGATGTTGGCGAACAGGGGTACTGTTCAGAATGTTGGCGACGTTGGCGAACAGGGGTACTGTTCAGAATGTTGGCGGCGTTGGTGAACAGGGGTATTGTTCTGAATGTTGGCGACATTGGCGACATTGGCGATCAGGGTTACTGTTCAGAATGTTGGCGACGTTGGCAAACAGGGGTACTGTTCAGAATGTTGGCGACGTGGGCGAACAGGGGTACTGTTCAGAATGTTGGCGACGTTGGCGACGTTGGCGAACAGGGGTAGTGTTCAGAATGTTGGCGACCTTGGCGAACAGGGGTACTGTTCAGAATGTTGGCGACGTTGGTGACGTTAGCGAACAGGGGTACTGTTCAGAATGTTGGCGACGTTGGCGACGTTGGCGAACAGGGGTCCTGTTCAGTATGTTGGCGACGTTGGCGACAAGGTTGGCGGGTTGGCGAACATTTCCCCAATCCTGTACCAGCCTGGGAGCATCATCTATGTCCTTGGACACATTTTCCATCTATCTTTATTATTTCAGTGGTAAAATCACTAATCCGTTCAGTGAATTTACAAAAGTCCTGAAATTTCAGGGATTCTACAAAAATCTCTTCTTTTACAATTTCATTGTACCATATAGAAATGCAAATTGATTAACTTTGATTATATGTGTCCTTTGACACAAATGTTTCAAAACATGTAAAATAATCATTTTTAGATCAAGCTTTTCGTACCATTTCATCTGATGGATGCAATTAAATTTGTTTGAAAATTCTCTTATTTACAAAATAGCCTCTCTGATTTATTAAATACAACTACAAATAATTAGGAAATTGGCCAATTATACCACTTAATTTCTTTGATTGACAATCATGAAAATTATTTGGTTTGTCGATAAAATAAGTTTCTAAAAAAATGCTCTTATCATCTCTCGTTCAAAGTAGTGAATTATATGCCTATATATAGCTAAAACATGAAGACAACTCTTTATAAATTCCTTGAGTCAGAAGCGCTTTTCCGGATTTCATGAACGATCAGAAATGTACTTGCAGATATTTAAATGACCATTCTCTTTAAATTTGTCATTTTATTTCCTTAATGTACTTGTACAAAAAATTCTCATTGCCATAGAGATATTATTTCGTTTTCTGTAATAATTACTAATCAGTCTGAAAAGAGTTGTTATACGACGGTCATTTAAAAAGTGTTAAATTATGATATCGTTTTTTTTTTCTTTTCCAAACTGTTAAAATTTTCACAAGTATACTTATATATTTTACAAAAAAATCTCGCTAATTTTAGAATAGGCTTTACGAAAATCTGACGATGGTCACAAGATAGAGAGTTTGTTGATATTCACGATTGTCAAATGTTTAATGTCCGCACTTCGGTTGCTTAATAATTACAAGTAACTTTCATCCGTCAACTGACTTTTTTTGAGGATAAATTATTTTCTACAATCAAAGAACTCACAAACCTTATCATCAAAGCTTTTTTATATGAAAAAAGTGAGGCTTTCAATTAATGTTATATATTTGGAATATCATCGTTATACAATACACCGATTTCAGAGCGAATACCGTATTCATTTTTATCAAAAATAAAGCTAATCGTTTTGTCTTTTTTAATTTTATTTGAATAAGATTGAGTGTCTTACCGTCTCGTCTTTCATAATTTCCGCATTGGCTATATCAAATTCCGTCAAAATATTTCCTTTACTTAACAGTCGACGAACATATCCCACAGAAGCATCCATGACTAATGAGGTTTTACTCTGATGAATCTGAAGGTAATGTTGTCATGTGACTTGTATATGCGGGACCTTCGACAATGAAAATCGAAAATAGTTAATATTGACCGAAGCGTGTCGAATAAATTATATAGAAACGGCTAACATAAAGGTACCAGAAGAATTAGTTAAGAAGTTGATATTTTTATGCGTACATTTAATGACTTATAAATATGAAAATGGGGATAAAAGTGAATATGAATTTTAAAAAAATTCCCTGCTGCATATCTTTACTATACTATATATATATATATATATATATATATATATATATATATATATATATATATATAAAGAAGTAGTGTCAATTTTTCCTGCATTTATTTCACTTAATGGGTTAAAATACGAAATCTGCTGGAATTTAAAAATCTAAATGAGAAACATTACATATTACTGAATTTGCGACATCTTAAAGCATATAATGTAATTCAGGGTGACGCATTCATGTTAAATACAGTTTTGATAAATAATCGCAAATCTTACGTACGTTTGATAAATTTTGCATTGAATAACATCCTTACCCAGCATGAATTTATTTGTATCTGAAGGACAAAAGCATAGTTGTTGTTTCCCAAGAAGATAATTCCTTTCATTTTTGTGATAATTATTAAAACAATAACCAAAATCTATAAAAAAAATCAGCTTTTTGTATGTTTAGGCTTACATGTTCAGAAATACGCAATAATGTTGTGAAAACCTAAAAGTACACACATGAAGCTAGCATACAGGGAAGTATGATAAATATTGGTTGCATTTTGACAAACAGCGTCTCTTCATTGATGATCAAGATAAAACAAACAAGGTAAAGGGTTAAAGAAGACTCAAATAATATAACAACCGTTTAAGTGTCGCATTTTTTTCTATTTAGAAAAAGGCAAATATCTTGAAACTTGATCTCTGTTTGTCAGTTATAATAAAGGAATTGTAAAAACTATGTCGTTTACTTGAATAACATTAAAGATACCAATTTTTCTGCACCAGATGCTCATTTCGACAATAGATGTCTCTTTAGTGATGCTCGAGGTCAAAATATTTGAAAATCCAAAGCTTATTCAAAAATGAAGAGCTTATCAACCAAAAAGGATAAAAAAATTATAGCCAAAGCTGGACAAGGAATCAGAGCTTTCCATGAGGGAAATATAGTATCGTTCAAGTACATGTAGACGTTTGTCTCTCACCTGTTAGTCAAATGCGATTTGTTAAAATATACTTTTCACTTTTTTGGTCTTTTGGAAAATGTTGTTTGTGCTGTATTTAGACCCCTCTACCAAGAAATTTGTTTTACATGCACACGTCTACAAATTGCGGTTTTTATCCAACGCAATTATAGGTTTGAACGTTGTTTTCAATTTAGACTTGTTTATATTTTTTCGTTTGGGCTTGTATTATATTTTCCTTCGGGTATATATGATCCGTTCATCGTATTTCGACTCTTTAAAATTCAAGAGTCTATCCTAAATTGAGGTAAATTATATGGCCTTCCAAATACCGTTTCGATCCCTAACATCACTGAAGAGACATTAATTGTCGAAATCCGGATATGGTGTAGAAATTTTTGCACCTCATGTCTGCGGTATACCATCTTCTCCGCAAGTTTATTGTTTTCTGTTTGGTATTAAATTAATAATTAAGATCCATGTTACATCTCGTGATCAATTTATTTGGCAATCGTCAATGGCAGTCAGCAGGGTTTAAGAACATCAGTTGTTCGACCTTTTAGTCAAATACGATTTGTTAAAATATACTTTTTTGGTCTTTTGGAAAATGTTGTTTGTGCAATATTTAGACCCCTCTACCAAGAAATTTATTTTACATGCACACGTATAAAAATAGCGGTTTTTATCCAACGCAATCATAGGTTTGAACGTTGTTTTCAATTAAGACTTGTATATATATACAAATTGATAAACTTATCTGTCTCAGGGTATTGTTCCGATAGGGCTTATTTTGAAAGCTTCACCCCTTACCACCGGTGAAAAATCTATCAGATTTATGGATAGATGGAATAATATTCTCAACAGTAGTTCCTTGAAATTGATGGATCTATTACTCGCTGAAACAACTCATAAACATTTAAATTTACAAACTAGTTATAACCATCTTTACAACAAATCATGCCAAGAACTCTCCTGTCCTGAATTGCTCACCATTAACGAGCGCCTCCATGACATCTTGCGCATTGAATCCTGGAAATTACACCAAAAACAAATAAATGAATTTCAACGAGACGGCGTACTTTTAGACACTATAGCAAGTGAGCAGACCACCTTAATCCTCAATCGTACCATCATAACCGGAAAAAAATCCCGGAATCGCAGATTCAGGAGAAAAAACAAAGTTGCATGAACTCTACAAACACTGTAGTCAATTTGTCTTTAGTTGCTTTGTCGGAGACCGAGACTAAGGTACTGTCAAAAGGTCTTAATTTTTGTCCCACGCCGGGCAAAATAGATTCTCTACTTTTAGAAGATGACTTAGACAACTTAGCAAGATCCCTCAGAATCAAGGTATACTTTTCTAAGGACACCACAAAAAGTACCACTGATAGTGACACAAGTGATCTCGACTCGGAAGACGACCAAGAAGATGTCGATATTCCCAGATTCAGGAAAAAAAGTTCATGGATTCCCAAACCCAGTAAATGTGCTACTTTAGAACATATTATTGACAAAATTAAATCCGACGTAACACATCTGTCTACTGCCACTTCCCAAACATTCAACAATTTATCGTCTGAAGAAAATGAAGCTGTGCGGTTGCTTAAAAGCAGAGACGATATTATAATAAAACCAGCAGATAAAGGTAGTGCTGTTGTCGTCATGGACAAATGTGATTACATTCAAGGGGCAGAACGTCAACTCTCTGATGAGAGATTTTATAAGAAATTAGACTTTGACCCCACCCCTCAATTCAACAAAGAGATCACCACAAACCTGAAAATTATGTGTGAACAGGGTCATATTGATGAAGAAACATTTAAATATTTAAAACCTGAAAAATCAAAGCCGAGGCGTTTCTATCTTCTGCCCAAAATACATAGTCAATAATCCAGGTGGACCAATTGTTTCCGCCAATGACCACCCTACAGAGAAAATATCAGAATTTATTGACTTTCATCTGAGACCACATGTAGAAAATTTACCATCCAATATACAAGACGCAACACACTATCTTAGGAAAATGGAATCCTTGAACCCTCTCCTACCTGAAACGATCCTTGTCTCGCTTGATGTTACCTCCCTGTATACTAACATCCCCCATGACGATGGTATTGAAGCCTGTAGGGAAGTCTGGAACTCTCGCAACACCTTACATCCACCAACTGAATGTCTAATCCAGCTTTTAACTTTGGTATTGCAATGCAATAACTTCACATTCAATGGTGAACACTTTCTCCAAGTTAATGGAACAGCAATGGGAACAAAGATGGCCCCGTCTTATGCAAATATTTTTATGGGGATATTAGAACAGCGAATTCTCAATTCTTCTCTTTATCAACCTCTTTCTTGGTTCCGATTCATCAACGATATTGACATGAAGTGGGATAATACTGAACAAGAACTAAATTTGTTCATTCAACAAAAGTCCCTCAATAAAATTAACTTATGAAATCTCTGACATTAAGATCACATTTCTTGGCACTACAACGCAAGTAAGAGATGAAAACATATTTACGCATCTGTATTGCAAGCCCACAGACAAACATCAATATCTTTCTCCTTTGAGTTATCATCCTAAGCATTGCACCAAGAGCATTTCCTACAGCCAGGCCATACGAATAAAACGGATTTGCTCCACCAACGATACTGCAAGAACTTCGCGGTCACCTAAAACATCGGGGCTACAAAAGAAAAGACATTGATAAAGGTTTCTCTCGTGCTAACAACATCAGCCGCGAGATGAACTTTTACAATATAAAGACAAAAAGGTCAACAAGAGGGTGCCTTTTGTGTTGACTTACCATCCCAAATTTGACAACTTATCACACCTAATCCTCCAAAATTGGAAAGAAATCGAAAAACATCCTAAACTATCCATGATCTTTCCCGAGCCACCTGTCCTAGCTTTCTGTGGGCCCAAAAGCCTTAAAGACTTGCTGGTGACATCTGATATATCCTCTAAAGCAGGTTCTTCTTCTGTGGGCTCTTGTAAGGGTTCCGGAAACAAACGATGTCTGACTTGCAAACAAATACTGAATACCCAGATTTTTAACAGTCACTCCACCGGTACAGAATACACCATATTTTGCAATGTTAATTGCAAGACAACAAATGCTGAGTATCTTCTACAGTGTAAATGTGGTAAACAGTATGTTGGCGAGTCAGAATAGTCATTTCACAAACGAGTGAACGGCCAACATAGCGACTACCAATGCAAGCCAGACCTCCTCCTCAGTCGACATTTGAGATCCCCTGACCACACTAAGCAGAGCTCAATCGACTGACCATTACAATAATTGACCACAACACTGCTTGGTCTAGGGAGGATAGACTTACTAGGGAAAAACTTTGGATAAGAGAATTAAAAACTTTGGCACCAAATGGGATAAATGAAAATATGTAGTTCGTGCAGTGCTTTACATTTGGGTTATATTACTTATTACTACAGTCTCTGCTTCTATTTCCTCACCTTTCTCAACTCTTAAAATTTTTGTAATAAAATCAGTTTAAATTGCTTGGTTCTATTCATTTTGGAGGTATGTAAAAGTACCCAGTCACGTTCAACTATTTAACCTTAGTCGAAATTTATTATATTTTTTAACTGCTATTTATTTGGGATGTTTAAACAAAAAAAGAAAACTATAAATGTAATTATTTATAAATATTTCGGATAACAGATATCTTTCATCAGTATGATTATGATGTAAAATGAATCATGTCAATCTATTCTGATTTAATTATAACAATCTTGAAATTTATACAATTACAACCGAACACAACAACGAACGCTTGTATAATTCTAAAATTTCAAAAATGAAGTAGGTTATATAGGTATTTACGACAGAGGCTGCATAGATATGCTTCTAATAAAAATAGTAATGTGCAATATGAACTGGTACATTTCTAATATTTCAAAGGTGACGACAGTTAAGATATTACAACAAAGACAAACAAGACTGCATACAAATACATTCCCAATGAACAGCACTGACCGATTTGAGTTGGAATAGTATTTCAAATTTGACGACGGTAAAGTAATTACAACAGAGGCTGCGTATTTAAACATCTGAAACAAATAGCAGTTTGATAATGATTAAAAAAAAATAAAAATAATAATTTTGACAAAGGTTAAGTAATTGAACGTGGCTGCGTACTTACACCTCTCAAATGAATAGTAACCTGCGATTTGAACTGGTATAATTCTGGAATTTTAGAGTTGACAAAGGTAAAGGAATAGCAACAGAGACTGCGTAGTAATATGTAATATAACCCAAATGAAAAGCATTGCGTGAACTACACCTTTTCATTGATCCCATTTGGTGCCAAAGTTTATAATTTTCTTATCCAAAATCTTTCCCGAGTGAGTCTATTCTCCCTTGACCAAACAGTTTTGTGGTCTATGATTGTAATGGTCAGTCGATTGATATCTACCTTTATGTGGCCAGGGGATCTCAAATGTCGACTGAGAGGAATGTCTGGCTTGCATTCATAGTGGCTACGATGGCCGTTCATTCGTTTGTGAAATGGCTGTTCTGACTCGCCAACATACTGTTTACCACATTTACACTGTAGAAGATACACAACATTTGTAGTCTTTCAATTAACATTGCAAAATATGGTGTATTCCGTACCAGTGGAGTGACTGTTAAAAAATTCCAAACGGAAAGTCCTTTATCAAATGGCAAAATCAAAAGCTCAAACACATCAAACGAATGGAAAACAACTGTCATATTCCTGACTTGGTACAGGCATTTCCTTATGTAGAAAATGGTGAATTAAACCTGGTTTTATAGCTAGCTAAACCTGTCACTTGTATGAATAAAGAACGATACAGTATCAAAGTATGATCTTTTCTTACAAATGTATCGGTTCTCGAGTGGATATATCATAGTGAGCAGTAGACTGGATTATTAGGCGTATGTCTTGTTTTAGTTGTAGTCTTTAGTGTGCATATGTAAAATACAGGAAAATGTTAAAAAAAAAATATATCAGGCGGATATTGGAATAAAACCAAGAAAATATTATTTTTAGGTTAAGCACTACAATTTCAAACCACCGGATATATTGCAATCAAGTGTATTTCTTTCTTTCAATTTGCTTCAAACTTTTTCATCCATATATTTACTCATTTATTTTGTATGCATAAACAATTAACGTTAGTCTAATTAATCAAAATATCGCATAAAGCCATAGGTTAAATGTTTTTATTTTATTTTTCGTCTTCAATGATTTTCATTATCAATTGTTTGATGTTATTTACGGAAAAAACTGGATATATAGCATTGCTATTTTGTATAAGAGAGGCGGAGGATACCTAACTTATAAGTTGATAATGAACTGACAATACCATGGCACTATAAATATTTTGTTAATTGAATTTTAATAAATCATGTCGTTGGTTTTCCCATTTTAATTGGTTCACAATTCATTTAAATTCGAACCAAAAGGGTTTATTTTCTAGCTATAATTCATGTATATATTTCTACTACAATGATATGAAACCGAAGGGATATGGTATCACTTAATTAATTACACAAAATGCCTGCACGCATGCAAAAAAAAAACCCTCATATTAAGGAAAACCGCTTTTATGGCTATTCTCAGTCTGTCCTTCGTGAATCGTGAAGTGAAAATAAGAACACCACATACTTGTTGTAACATTTTTGTTGAAATGGCTATAGCAAAGCCAATATTTCTTTACTTATTTGCCTTATAAAATGATGGTCTTCTATAATAAGCTGGATATATTTTATGTAACTTTCACAGCGCTACTCTTATGAATTAATTTGTTTTCACCATGAAAGCTATTTGTCAACAACATTGTTAACCTTGTTATTCAAGATTTCCCTGATATCACTTTCAAAATGTTATAATGTATCAAATGATGGATCAATAATGACAGTATTTTCAGTTTGAATAATTTACAATCGCATAATTTAATTTTGACAAATGTATTTGAAAGCCTAACGGTAATGTAGTAAAGTGTACAAGGCATTCAAATTAAGCTTGTGTCCTTGCTTAGTTTATAAACAAACCTATATATGATGAATCTATTGATTGAACTAAATACTCATAGTAATACAACAAAGAAGTGCTTTTTTTGGATTTACCTTCACCAGGAACGCTCAATGCCAAATATTTGAAAGCCAAGGATGTATAAGAACAGCTGATGAGCTATACGACCAAAAAGGACATAAAAATAGGCAAATCTATCTAAGGTCAACTTTGCCTGAGGGAGAAGGAATCCATGAATAATTTTAAATCAAAATATATCAAATGTATGTCATGCAAAGTGCTAACTATAAACCTCCATAACTTTAAAAGTAATATACCAATGTGAGCATGGTATGGAAATTAGCATGCTTACACATGTTACAGTAGTTGTTTGATGTGTCTTATTTTTTTGTAACGGATTTCATCTCAGGTGTTGCAAAACGGTGAGCAGATTTGATTAATATATGGCACCCTTCGAGTTGCTTGCAGTATGTACAAATTTGGATAATGTCTCTATCGAGAAATAGAGGACGGCATTGTGGCTACGACATTTGAAACATATTCATGGTTATTTGTTACAATATATCTAATAACGGTCAACCAAATCATGATGACGTGCGAAACTTTCGAAGGGACGACTTCAACCTTATAACTAGGAACCGTTGGTTTAATAGCTTTCCTGTAAGCAGCAACCCTCTATCGAAGCAATCAGAAAAGCCAAGTTCTGTGAAATATCTTATAAACTGGGAGATCCATATGCAGGCGCTGCTGAAATGTTGTTACATAGATATGGAAAGTGCACAACTAGAACCTAAATTCATCTATTTTGTCATGAATTTCTGTTTTCAACCTACCCTCATTTTCAATTTCAAGTTATACGTTTATATATTAGGTAGTCTTAAATGTATCTAAATTTATCTGAATTTAGAAATTTATAACTCTAGATTATTTTCATTCTTTCTGGGAAGCCCCTGTATGAAATCTGCCTCATATGAATAAAGTCGGCAAGAAGAGGGGCATTTGGTTCCCATAGGATTGTTTGTTAAAATACACATACTCTAATATAACAACTGTGATATCAATAAGAAAAAATCAAGCATCTTGATGAAGTCAGTTACAGAGAATCTTTTGAGAATCAGATTGTTTTTTTTTTTTCAAAGTATTATTCATTCCTTCCAAAAACAAGACATGTGTTTCAACGTTGTCTATCTTCTTCATGTAGTAAAGTTGGATTAATTCTTACAATCCTTCTCTTAAGTTTAGATTAAGGAATACTAATTGAAAAGGTAGGGAAGTCAAATATTTTTGTACTATTTTTATAGTGAATTATCAATACTAATTTCTTTATCAAGCAGTTTAGGGGATGTTAAATCCGATGCCTCTTGTTGAAAGAGTACTGAGCTCCTTTCGCACTTTCGAATTCTTACAATAAACCTCCGATGAATCATAATTTGTCTCATTCACGGAAAAACATCTGCCCGTTTCTAACATGATTCCGATACCCATTGGCAGTACACATTGATAGTCTGTCATCTCGGTCGACCCGTTTTCCAGTACTTACCCATTTCATTTATTGTATAATTTGTGTTTACTTTAAATATATATTGTTTTGTTTAAAGTGATTTACAGACTTATATATAAGGTAATATAGGTAGATTGGGGTCTAAATCAAAGTAGTTTATATCATGCTTTTTCACAAAAAATGATAAAAAGTATGGATAACGAAGCTTTTTTCGAGCTATTTGTTTTGCAAAATTGTCAGATTTTGCATAGATTATACAGTTAAAAACATTTCTATGTTATAGAAAGAAAACAAAACGAAACGATAGAATGTCAATATAAAGTATGAGACGATAGCTCGTATAATGTTGTATCAGAAAAGAAAAAAGAAAAATTGGGTCACCGGTCTTGTTTTCTAGCTAAGCATTTCTTTACAAAAGTTATACCGGTTGTTTGTTTTGTTTTGTTTCTTTTTTTTTTTTTTTGCTCTTTTACACCTAGAAGTCGAACAGTACCCCATGTACCTTAAGTAACAAAACAAATTGTGATTGCAGAACAGCAATTACATAATTCATATGCTTAAAATTCATATTCATCTAAACCTATTTTATACAGTAAGTACATTGTACAATTTAATTCATTATGCTATTTCGATGTTATTTTTGTTTTTATTTATCTGACAATAATTGTTTTCTGCATTTATAATTTTCTGATGTGAATGTCAGAAATATCTGCAGATATTTTATATAAAGTATTTTTTGGCAAATATTTTGTCAAAATTGGGATTTCGTAACATTAAAATATTTCTCTATTTGAGACTGTGTATCAGTTGATTGACTTTCTATGATGCCCAAGCAGCAACCTGCATTTTCGTTTAGTTCCTAGAAAACAAAAAAAAAGGCATACATTTTTTATGAATACGCAAATTAAGCTTGTACTATATGTTATTGTGAAATATTATTGTTCAAAATAAGGTTTACATTTCCATTTTTTGGCCAAGATTTGTTGAACTTTCACTAATAAGAAGTTAGATTAAGCATCCTATTAGATGAACGCCACAGTAACAGACTTTAAATAAACGCGATTTATTGAAGGAAAGACGAAGGATACCTAAGGGACAATCAAACTCATAAGTCGAAAATAAAACTGACAACGCCATGACTAAAAAAGAAAAAGACAAACAGACAGACAACAGTACACAAAACACAACATAGAGAACCAAACACTGAGCAACACAAACCCCACCAAAAACTGGGGAGGGGGGGATCTCAGGTGCTCCGGAAGGGTAAGCAGATCCTGCTCCACATGTGGCACCCGTCGTGTTTCTCATGCAATTACAAACCCGGTTATATGTCTAATTCGGTATTTTAGGCTCAACTATTTCCAAAATTTCATAGTTCTCCTGCCCCCTAATTTTAACTGAACGATCGTCCCCTTAAAATTTAATTTTGTACTTACTTTCTATTTTTCAGTTACCGTAACTGTGTTTCAATATTTGTTCATGTGTTAAATAATATGTTCACGATATAGAAACAGAAGACAATTTGAAGGTTATTATGTCAACATAAACCTGTAACAGCTGCAACCATACGCATTGTTTTTTATTGTGACAATATATGGGTTTTTTTTAATTATATTTCAAATACAATGTATATGGCCGAAGATATTACGATTAATTAACATCGGTATACTGTACTGCTTTTTAGCTCACCTGACTATAAGGCCATGTCCATCACTTTGCGTATGTCGTTGGCGTCCGTCGTCTATTATCTGTCGTCCATCGTTCGTTTGTCGTCGTCGTAAACTTTTAGAAATATTCTCATCAGAAACTATCGGAACAAACGTTACCAAAGTTTACCCAAATAATTCATAGGGTATCTAGTTTAGACATTTTTCGATACTCCTGCTGGTGGACAATCAGTCCCCGAGATTATCATCTGCTCAGTAGTCAGAACTTCAGTACTGACATGATGTATAACAAACCTTTCTAAAATTGTCCGTTATTAAATTTGAAAATTATAAAGAAACTAAGGTTTCAACTCCCTCAAGCAAAGTTGACCTTAGATGGATTTTGGCTTTTTTATTACCTTTTTGGTCACACAGCTCTTCAACTGCTTCGGTTTTTATACATCCTTGGCCTTCAAGTATTCGGCTTTGAGCGTTCCTGATGAAGGTAAATCCAGAAAAGCGCTTCGGACGCATGAAATTTATAACGTATTGTTTTCAATTTTCACAGCACTGGGTCGATACCTCTGCTGGTGAACTATCAGTCCCCGGGGGTATCATCAGCTCAGTAGTCAGTACTTCGGTACTGACATGGTTTATAACAAACCTTTCTAAAATTATCCGTAAACAAATTTTGAAATTATAAAGAAACTAAGGTTTCAACTCCCTCAGGCAAATTTGACCTTACATGGATTTTTGGCTTTTTTTAAAGTATCTTTTGGTCATACAGCTCTTCAACTGTTTCGGTTCTTATACATCCTTGGCTTTCAAATATTCGGCTTCGAGCGTTCCCGATGAAGGTAAATCCAGAAAAGCGCTTCGGACGCATGAAACGTATAACCTGTTGGTTTTTTTTACAGCACTGGGTCGATACCTCTGCTGGTGGACTATCAGTCCCCGAGGGTATCAACAGTTTAGTAGTTGGTACTTCGGTACTGACATGATTTATAACAAACCTTTCTAAAATTATCCGTAAACAAATTTTGAAATTATAAAGAAACTAAGGTTTCAACTCCCTTAGGCAAATTCAAGTATAATTAAAGATACAAAGAAATTTTCATCAGTAAAAATTACTAGAACAACAAGATTTTCAAATGAGTTAACATAGACGGATTGTCAATTGACCCTTCATAGGAATTATTGCCCTTGGAAGACTAATTTTACTAATTTTTGCACAGACTATAATTGATTGAGATAAATTGTAAAAAATCAAAAGTGTTCAGCAAAATAAGATCTGCAAATAAGTTAACATGCACGAATCGTAAATTAACGTAACCCCTTTTAGGAGCTATTGCCATTGAAAGACTAATTTTGTTCATTTTTGCGATTTTTGTTTGCAGAAACTGTTATAGATAGAGATAAATTATGAAAGCAAATGTTCAGCAAAATAAGATCTATAAATAATTCAACTTAACCGAAATTGTCAATTGTACGCTAACAGGAGTTATTGCTCTATAAATTTTGTTTCTTCATTTTTTGCAGAAATCATTATATATGGAGAGAAATTGTAAAAATATGTTTCGCACAATAAGACCAACAAATCAGTCAACATGACGGAAAATGTCAACTAACTTCTTGTAGGAGTTATTGCCCTTGAAAGATGATTTATTTTCTATTTGTGTTGTTTTCGCACAAAATGTGATACTATGAAACGGTCAACAGATTCCTTATATAAGTTATTTCCCCTGGATAATAATTTTTAACCCTTTTTCCCCCTTTTTGTCAAAAAATTTTAAAAAGTAAAAATTATCAGCAAAATAAGATTTGCAAGTAAGTCAACATGGCCAAATTTTCATACAAGTAAAAGGATTTCTTGCCTTTAAAATGATTACAATAAAGGGAAAAAATATATCAAAACTGCGTATTTTTTTACCAGGTGAGCAATGCAGACTCTTATGGTAGTTTTCGTAAGAGACCTTATAACGTTAGAAATAATGTTATATAATTTTCTGATTCATTTATTCTTACAGGTATCAGTTTTTATGTGCTTAAATATCTGAATATATCACATGGAAAAAGAATTTCTGCATGTAAAAGTGATGCTTACAATTTCTGAATTCACACCACATTATAAGTGGGGGGACGTTCAATTAAAAAGTTACTCGGTTGATAAAGTACGAAATTCTTTCAAGGGTCACAGTATATTTTCTATTGATAAGAAACAGTAAAAAATATCATTAATTGTGCACGTTAAAAAAATACTAACAAAAGAGAAGAATCCTGCACCATTTCGCGGAAAAGGGGGGTCAGTTTGCCGATGCGGTGCTACCTTGATGATGATTCAGATTTACAAATAAAATCTGTGCATGGGAATATATTAAGTTTACATAAATCTGTTGGGACGCAATGACAGGAAAAATTATAATTTTAGTTGTGAACATTTTTTATGCCGGTCTTTAAACGTTAAAATTATGTGCTAATCGTGTTGTTTTCTTTTAAAATTCGAAATATCCCTTTCATTGTTAACACTGTTACAATTGCTAAATTAAAAAAAACTGCCGTAAGTAGCTATAGACACAACAGAAAATGTAGAGTTATGCCTCGATCTCTCTATTAAAACGTGTTATTTCATTCTCTCTGACGTTGGGACCGGAACAAAGAATATAAAACAGAATTAAAAACCAATTGTTCAGAGAACAATTGAAGGTCTTTCCACCAGTAAGGATCTATTTTGATATGAAAATATTAAAATTTGGTTTAAAATGTCAATTCCAGTGTCAAATGATAGCTTATTGTACGCTGATTCAAAAAATATATGGTTTCTATACAAAAAAAATTAAATAAGGGAGATATTTTTTTACTTCCGGTGTGAACAATGTCACTTCCGGTATTGTTTGATAGTTTATTTGACACTGATTCCAAAAATATCTGGTTCTATATACTTTTACAGTAAATAAGAACAAAAAATAGCTACTTTCGGTTTACACAAGGTCACTTCCGGTTGGCTTTTCCAAGGTCAAATGGTTTGCAACCTAATGCAAAAAGTCCCATGGCTTTATCATGTATATATATGAGGTAAAAGCAAAGGTCAAAATCTAGAACGTCAAATTTACATATGACCTTAAGCTCAATTTCAAGGTCATAAACCTAGGACCTCAAATCAAAAGACCCTAGGTCTTATTTATATATGGTTAATGAGTCATATCACCATACGCGTAAATTTAAATATAAGAGCGGTAAAAACTCCCATCTAATGTTAGCGTACCCTTTCAAACAAAATGTATGTGTTACGACATGTCGCAACTAACAATTTTGTAAAAATATGTTGTCGATATCTTATACGGATTTTGAAAAGAAGTGAAAATAAGCCAAAATTTAGAATATGACCTTGACCTTTGACCTTGACCTAAGTTTCTTTTTTTTTTGGACCAAGGACCTCAAATCCAAAGACCCTAGGTCTCTATCACCTAGGGTTTACCAGTTACAAATGCATATTCCTCAAATCAAATGCATAAGGGGAAATAACTCTCATATGGAGTCTCCGGAACGCTTCGGTCAAAACCAAACTCAACATCCTGAAGAAATAGCGAGCAATTGGTAAAATAGATTTGTCGATTTCTTTTACGGTTGCGAAGGAGTAGTGGCCAAAAGAAAAACAGTGTTTGGGGAGATAACTCCTACAAGAAAAAGTGTTCCGTTAAAAAGGGTCAGTTTCAAAAGCGTATAAACTGTTCGATATCATATACCAAATATCAAAGCGACATCTTCTAAAACAATATTATTACTGCGCAAGAAAAAAAAATTAGGCGGAAGAAAAAAAAATAATAATCAGAACAAAAGCAATAGGTCTTTCCAACGAAAAGTGGAAAGACTCATTAAGTCGCTTTGTGCCAGTATATTTTTAATCAAATTTAAGAATGTTCTCTGACGTTGCCATCTTATTTAAATATGATCTTATTATTGTATGTATTATGTATATCAAGAGTTTATGATATTAAATGTATCAAACAAACTGTTTTACTCGAGCGCAACTGAAGAGGATATTTTAGAAACAACTTCTGTGCACAGGGAGATCATATCTAAAGGGCCATTTCATTAAATTTCTGAACGGAGGGTGGATGGTTACCTATTCAAAGACTCCCTTCAGAAAATTTTCAGACAATTTCAATCCCTCAGATGCTTGGATTAAAGTCCATCAGATGCCAAATCGTGCCATCAACCTCTAATTTTTACATAGAAAAAAAATTGGTACCTCTCAGATATATTATGAGCCATTTTGTATCCATAAGAAATTACCTCTGATACCCTCAGAAAAAACCAACCACATCCCCTTTTCAGATATTAAATGGAATGTTCCAAAGTTTTCTGTACCGGTCAACCATATGTATTTGTAGAGATTCAATGTCATCAGGTAAATTCTATTAGGAGCTAATTGATAATATAAGAAAACTGCATTTTTCTGTTTCAAATATATGTATAAACTTAAAACTAATTCAAAGAAATAAAAATAATACCACAACCACAGTCTTCGTCCGAAACAAAAGAAATGAACTTGATGGATTCCGAGTTGGATTCACCAAATTAAATCCCCACCTACACAAAAAATGGCAAGATCCATTATTTACTTTTATAAAAGCAAATGATTCCGAACCCCCCTCCCCCCCCCCCCCCCCCCGAAAAAAAAATGAAATGAAATATGCACAATGACATTATATATGGTGACGATTCTGAGAAGTGTTTAATAATATTCTGATTGAAGTTTAGAAAGGGGAACCGAATACAAACATGTACTGCATGACAAATTCAATGTCATTACAAAGTAAACCACGAAAATATAAAGTGTGGGATACAAAAGTTCAAAGGCACATCTCGTGAGTGAGATTTTCAAAAGTTTCACAAAACTCTATTACGTAAGGAACGGAGGCGAATAGAATAGTTGGACAAAAGGGCACGAACAGACGAACGGTGAACACCAAATCACTATAAAAGAGGGGCGAAAGATACCAGAGGGACATTCAAACTCATAAATCGAAAATAAACTGACAACGCCATGGCTAAAAAAGAAAAAGACAAACAGACAAACAATAGTACACAAAACACAACATAGAAAACTAAAGACTTAGCAACACGAACCCCAACAAAAACTAGGGGTGATCTCAGGTGCATAAAACCTCCCGCTTCAACAAACAGCGGTGGGTATAACATGTAATCAAAACATCGACGAAACATCCAGACAAGTTCTAGACGAAAACCAAATGAAAATCTTTTTCATCGCTCAACTGGAAATTTTGTTCACTAACATTTAAACTACGAGTCCATTCATAGTGCAGTAACACTACATAAAGTCATAAGATATGCATACTGATAACTTAAAAACTTAAAAACTTGTTTGACATTAAAAAAAAAGTCTTTTTACAATCCATTAAAGTCTAATTTAGACGGATCGCGGTTTACAAAATATCCGCAAGCCATGCATTACTATTTATACTACGAAATAACCTTTAATCAGAAATGTATGTCATCTCGTAAATATGGATGCATCTATGGGAACTGTCCATCGTTTATCCCCTTCAGGCGATACTCTAAATGGATTTGATCTTGCAGATACTGAAATAGAAAAAGATGACAAAGTAAGAATTAAACGCATTCTGTTCTCATTATAATAATTAAAATAAATACCATGCGCTAAATGTATAGATTTATACGGTAGGTGCCTGCGATTTGACCTGGGGCTAGCATATCTAATTTATAAACTAAGATAATCAACTTATTGTACCTAAAAATCAAAATAACAAAAATACAGAACTCCAAGGAAAATTCAAAACGGAAAGTCTCTTATCAAATGTCAAAATCAAAAGCTCAACACATCAAACGAATGGAAAAAACTGTCATATTCCTGACTTGGTACAGGCATTTCCGTATGTAGAAAATGGTGGATTAAACCTAGCTTTATAGCTAGCTAAACGTCTCATTTGTATGACAGTCGCATATAATTCAATTATATTGACAACAATGTGTAAACAAAACAAACAGACTGATTTACATGCATATATGCAAGTTTTTAATTTTAAAGAAGCTGGACTAATTCTATCTGTATTTATTCCGAAATCCAATTTAGTAACTTCAAAAAATATATTTTGAATACGAGATTACAAATCAAAATAAATCTATCACGGATCAAAATCGCCTTCATGAATTAAATAATTCGTTACCACGGACAAAATTTGCTATAACGAATCTGTAGAATTAGTTTTTTCAGAGTTTTGAAATTCGTTATCTTAGACTACAAAAATTTGTGATAACGGATTAAACATGCTCTCACAAATTTTGGAATTAGTAATTAGTTACAACGAATTCAATCAGAAAATCCATGCTAACAAATTACCCAAAAAAAGCAACGACGAATTTAATCTGTGATCACGAATTACAAATATCTGTGATAACTAATTCGTCAGAGACGGTATCACGATTTTAATCCGCAATAACGAACTATAATTTGTTGTAAGGTATTATACAATTCGTGATAATGATTTTTAAAATTCGTGATAGAATATATTTTTCACAGGTTCTAATGGGGCTTTTGTATATGTATTTCATAAGCAAGGTTCTTTTGGTGAAAGGTATAAAAATTATTTACTGCATTTTACAGCATCAAATATTTTCGGTAGCTTTTTTATGACCTTCCAAACTATAATTTGAATTAGGGATTACGGATTTAAAAAAAACATGACCAAGGATAAAGATCGTTACCACGAATTCTATTATACGTTAAAACAAATTATAATTCGTCACTGAGAATTAAATGCGTGATACAGAATCTGACGAATTAGTTATCACAGATATTTGCAATTAAAATTTAAATTCGTTATCATTGAATTTTTACAATTCGTGATCGCGGATTAAACTGTCTATTATAAATGTCACAATGCGTTAACACGGTAACGATTTGTAAAATTTATGCTTAACTTTTTAATCCATTATCACGAACTATATCAATCTGTGATGACGATTTTAATCCGTGAATTACAAAACATTTGTGACAACTAATTCTTCGGGTTCGGTATCGCCAGTTTTCTGTTCAGTTATAGAAAATCCCTACTTCAATTGAGCACTTCTCACGAAGTCGAATCAATATTATCCGATTCGATCTTGAATAACATTACATTTTGGGAGGTTTTTCGTAACTATTCACATGTTGACGTGTTCCTCATCTACTTCTTGTTATTCATACGACAAATGGAACATATTCATGGTCGGTTGTGACACATGTATTCCGTAAAGGTCAACCACCCATAAAACTTACAAACATATATAAAAACAACTAGTAGTAGTACAAAAAGTTACAATAAACTTCCAATCAATTAACAAGCAACTTGTGGTGTTATAGAAATATGCAAATCCGAATTGAGGACCACGAACAATTCGCTTAAACTAGGTGCAGGATAAATGATTGACGGACTGGTTATTTTGTATATTTGAAACAAGCATGCACAGTTTTTAAATAGTGGAAACATGTATAAAAGAGACGAAATATGCCAAAGGGACATTTAAACGCATAAGTCAAAAATAAACTGACAACGCAATGGGTAAAAAAGAATAAGACCAATAGACAATCAGACATACAACAGTTCACAAAACACAATATAGTAAACTAAAGACTGAGCAACATGAACCCCACCAAAAACTGGGGGTGATCTCAGGTGCTCCGGAAGGGTAAGCAGATCCTGCGCCACATGTGGCACCCGTTGTGTTGCTCGTGTTGTCGAGTGTCATCTTGCTCTAAGTATTTTAAAAAAAATATTAAATCCTTTAAATTTGCTTTAAGATAAAATTTGACATATCTTAAATACGGTTTTCTCTTTTTTTTTTTTTTTTTTTAGTTACATATTTTCTGTTCTTCTTTCTCATTTCGGCATTACGACTTTTCTTGTTCATTTGTTTTGTCTCTATGATACCGTTATAGTTGTATTTTCTGCATAGAAACATTTCGTATGAAATAAGAAATTACCAAATTTTCGTACGTTTTGATATCATATTTTGTCTTCATTACGCTTTTTTTTATTCGTGTTTTTGTTGACTGCTTTATTATTCGGTTTATAAAATCATGACAGAATTAACAACCATCGCCATTCTTTCTAATCAATATTGTGTATATGCGTCTCCAAAGGCAAAACAAGTACAGTATTACTGCTTCGTTCGTCCGAAAAACCTGGGATAGGAAACTTTCGTCAAAGTTTTCATGGCTTCTATGAAAGGGAATGTTTTTATATTTGGTGTGCAGCTTGATAATGTTGGGTTGTAGCGAGCAAGCAATTTTTACATATACTGTGCAGACACTTCCTGTTTGCCGATAGTTTGAAACTTAACAACATTCATAGTACAAAAAAAATATCCGTTAAAGTTTTCTTGGCTTCTATGAAGAGGAATGGTTCAACATTTGGTCTGCAGCTTTTTAATGTTGAATTGCAAAACGTAAGCACTTTTACTTCTGCCGTGAAGCTAATTCGTAAACTCAACCAAACATAAACCATTTATCAACATAATACAAAACTTTCACATGGATGTAGCCACTTGCAAAAGTCAAGTGCATTTTTTTATTCAGATGATAAATAAATGTGTTTCATTTTATCCAGATGAAAAATATCTGTCTCGGATAGCACCTCAATATTCGCGACCCAGCTTTGAAGATCAACTTATAGCGGACAATTTTAGAAAGGTTTGTTATAAATTATGTCAGTACCGAAGTACTGACTACTGAGCTGATGATATCATCGGGGACTGATAGTCCAACAGCAGAGGTATCGACCATGTGCTGTAAAAAACGAAAACAAAACGTTTTAAATTGCATGCGTCCGAAGCGCTTTTCTGAATTTACCTTCATCAGGAACGCTCAAAGTCGAATAGTTGAAAGCCAAGGTTGTATAAGAACCGAAACAGTTGAGGAGCTATATATAAAGCAATTATTGTACAAGGAAAATGTTTGTCATTGTTGTGGCGAGTAAGCAATTTTCACATCTCCCGTATAGTCACTTCCTGTTTGCCGATAATTTGAAATTTTACAACAATCATTGTACAAGAAAATTTGTCGTCAAATTTTTCTTACCTTCAAAGAAAGGGAATGACAAGCTTACATACAACCTCAATCAATTACATGCAGCGACGCAGGTCCAAACCCGGTATTGGTCTTGTTTGCTTTTGTTTTGTTTTTTTTTTTCTTTAAAAAATATCTTTGGAAGTACTTAAGCAAGCTTCAAAGATATATTACATGGTTTAATAATTCGTCTAAATACACCACAAGATAACTTAAAAACACGTCGTAAATCATCGGTTGTCAATACACAGGACATCTTAGGACAGAAACCATCTGTTGCTGAACAAAAGATGCAGAAGATTGATGTAGCAGATGAACAGATGGAGATAGAAATAGAATTAAGACAATAGCTGGAAATTGTTATATAAAGTCAGCGATTCTCCACCATTTTACATGACATTGTTGTTTGCTCTACATGTAGGTATTTTAGAAGACGAAGCTTTAGTAGATACTCAAACTAAATACATGAAAGCATAGAATCAGATCATGAAAATAGAGTTAGTCTACATTAATACACCCATTATGATTTACAACTTTTATCTCAAGATATGTTATAAGCATCGACAATAACTAACAGTTGAAATAAAAGAAAAACATGTCGAACCGTCGAAGTAGTGGTAGCGACATTCACTTGAAAATCTGTTGGAATCTATTACATATAAATTCAATAATTATAGCATATGCAAGTTAAGCCAAATACAAGCTAGAAAAGCTACAAGGAATTTGAAACTTTTCATTTCAAGGAATTTCCTTATTAAAAAGGCATACTACTAGTTTCGTTTACACATATGCACTTTAACGGTACTACAATCTGTCGATCCTTTATTTTGGCATTACACAAGGTCATTTTTTTTTCTGACTGCTAATGACGTCTTTATTCTAAATCCATTGGATGTTGGATGTGTACTGTTTGATATTTTAGTCTTAGATTTGTTATTGGCTTTGAACTAGCTGTCAGTAACTGCGAGTTCTCTCAGATCTGTACTTAGTGTCCTTTTTGTTGTTAGGGATAAGGCATCGATAAAAATCCTGCACTGTCCGGTCTGTGTTTATGTTTGATGTTTTTCTGCTTTGGGTAGATCTGATGAGTTAAGCCTTTTTCAACTGATTTTTACAGTTTGTTCTTATGTTGTGCTGTTACACCACTTTCCCAGGTTAGGTAGGTTCAGCGCTTACAAACATGGTTAACCCCGCCATATTATTTCTGTGCATTTCCCAAGTCAGGAGCCTGTAGTGCAGTGGTTGTCGTTCGTTCATGTCAAATTTGTTTTTCGTTAATTATTTTGTTATAAATTAGGCCGTTAGTTATCTCAATTGAATTGTTTCATATTTTTCATGTCGAGGCCTTTTATAACCGACTATACTGTATTGGTTTTTCTCATTGTTGAAGGTCTTACGGTTGCCTATAATTGCTTACATCCACTTTATTTGAACTTTGGTGGATAGTTGTTTCATTGACAATCATACCTCATCTCCTTATTTTTATATATAATGTATGAACAAAAAGTTTAGAAAAAGAATGGAATCGGAGCGTAAAACTGTAATGTTTAAAAGCAATGTCGTTGTGACGTAATAAAGTGTTATTGAAAAACAGAATTTTATACCAAATATCAGCGGAATCGATTTCTACAAGGAGTGTTAGCATAGAAAAAAAATCCTTCAGATGAAAAGTTTCAAATTCCTTGTAGCTTTCCTCGTTGGTATTTAGCTTAACTTGCATACTGTGGATTCATTCATTTTCGTGAATATCAATTTTCGTGAATTGAGGAAAACTAACATTTTGATTTTTGATTTCGTGGTTTTGCCAATCTCTGCATACAAAGCCTAAAGAAAATTTGTTATTCATTGAACATTTGAATTCGTGGTTCACCTGTTCGAAACCAACGAATAATAATGACTCCACAGTATGCTATAATTACTGAATTTATAGATAATAGATTCCAACAGATTTTCAAGTGAATGTCGCTACCATGCATTATTTCGACGAATCTACATGTTTTTCCTTCATGGTTTTACCATTATTTCAAAATAACTAAACCAATCCGTATAAAACCAATTTTGATCACACGACGACTTTCATCAGGTACGCTCGAGACCAAATGTTTTGAAGCCAAAATTAAAAAATTGCATCATGAAAGCATAGAATCAAAACATGAAAGAACAATACAATCAATGTCGTCTAAGGTCAACTTTACCTGATAAAGTTGTAACATTGGCAGATATTTGCATCAATTTAATTGTAACTAGTTCTCCGTACTAATGCTGTTCATTGTTTTCGTTCTGTTCTTTAATGTCGCGCGTCAGACAATTTTCAGTCACGTCACATCTCGTTTCTTTTTTTATATTTTTGTTTCTATCACTCCAATTTTAGCAAACGTTTATGGTTTTGCCATTCTGTGTGATGTCGGCCAGTCAGTATGTGCAGAGGATGACACCGATCTAAAAACAACAACTTTTTTATCGGCAGTCTGTACAGTTCTTCAAACAACAATTGGAGTGAGGTTGGTTCGGTTTTCTTCCCTTTTTTGATGGTTTTTATCGGCGTCATCATATCAAACCTGCACTAATTATCAAATTATTGTTGAATGGTTTTCAAATATAATATTAAAAGATGTAAAGATAAAACAAATAATGCATAACACACAATAAAAAGTGTAAAGTGATGAAAACTGCGTCAATATCATGACCTAAATAAACTAATTAGGTTAAAGACAGTTGTTTCTCTTATCTTATCTTGCTTATCTCACAGGATAGGTTAAAGCCCAATAGTAACACATTTTGTAGGATTATACAACCACCAAAGCTCTTAAATTACAATTAATTCCATTCTGAAACTCTCCGAAACTAAAGCAGGAGTTCTATATCAATCGTGTCAATGATGAATGGTCAAACACGAAATAAAGACCATCCCAAATACTATGTCTTACTAGTTAAAAAAACAGGATTAGACGTTCAGATATTAACAATCCATCAAAAGTATGAAGTTCAAGGCGAAACTTAGAGATCTAGCATTGCTTTGTAAAAAATAGAAAGTCCCGAAAAAATAGAACTTTATCCAGATCATATTCTAGGCTAACTAGAACTTCGAATCTTATGAAAACTCTAAAATTTACCATTTAATAATAGATTGCCAGTATATCAAGGCCCTACTGCAGCCTATATTGTACCACTTTTAGTAATATCAGGATTACCAGACTTACAGTGTGAACCAATGTGGAACAAAGTAATCTTATAGCCAAGTCTGTAAAGATGTAAATATCAGTGAAAATACACCTACGTCATGTAATTGTAGTAATTCCGAATACACTTATGGCCCCATTTCCCATGTTATAACAGGAGACTTTAACATCGTTCGCGACCGAGAGTTAAAATCATTCCTCAGTAAAGGACCTAAATATCGTCTCCCGTCAATTATTTATTGGAATAAGTGTCGTAATATCATCCACGACTCACTTCGTGCTTACTGTTTGAAATGGATAAAACGGGAAAAAGCTGACAAAAAATCTTTGGACTCTTTTTTTAATTCAGTAATGAAGATAGTTGATATACGTATACAACATTTTAAAGAACATTTTACTCTTAATAACAACCATAAAAATCCTATTTGCCGTATCAAACATAAACTAAAAGAACTAGCCAAGGAATTTGTTTTTGTCCCGGCTGATAAAGCTGCTAATAATATCATTATAGTTTGACGTATAATTTACATTGAGGTTCTGGAAAAGGAAATCACGAATTCAACAACATTCCAACTGACTTCATTTTCAGAAAACGATATATGTAACAAACATAAACACTTTTAGCTACTTCTTTACAATCAGAACCAAATACAATGAAAGTCCCAACTATGAACTGGCTTCCGAAGCTACACAAATCACCTTACAAATAAAGATTTATTTCGTCTTCAAGTCATTGTTCCACTACTAAATTGTCTATTCTACTTACTAGTACACTTGGTACAATCAAAAACCTGATAATAAATTGTTCAAAAAAAGCCTTTGAAAAAAGTGGAATTAATTACTTTTGGAGTGTCAAAAACTCGTTGGAAGTACTTGATAAATTGCATGCATATATTGGTGATTTTGAATCTGTTCAAAGTTTTGATTTTCTGCCCTATATACCACTTTGCCCCATATTCTTATTAAGAAAAAATTCACACACCTAATTAAATGGGCATTTAAAAAGTCGGAATGCGAATACATATGTTCAAACTCTTTTAGGTCATTTTTTAGGTAGCAACAAACAAAAGAACTATGTCAATTGGACATGCTTTGACAATATATCTGCCCTTGATTTTTACTTGATAACATTTTTGTTCGCTTTGGAGATTCCGTATATCGTCAAGTTATCGGAATTCCAATGGGGACTAACTGTGCACCACTTATTGCGGACCTGTTTTTGTATTGTTATGAGTTACAATTTATGACTAAAATCTACAAAGACCCATCGAAACACCATCTGATACAAAAATTTAACGATACTTTCAGATATTTGGATGATATATTGGCTCTCAATAATGACGACTTCAGTATGTATACTAAAGAAATTTATCCTGTTGAACTTACTTTAAATAAAGGTAATACTAACAATGACCACTGTCCTTTCCTCGATCTTGATATCTATATCATTTCCGGGGAGATTAATACAAAAATTTATGATAAAAGAGATGATTATTCATTTCCTATCGTTAATTATCCATTTTTAGATGGTGACGTTCCCTTGTCACCATCTTATGGTGTTTATATATCTCAATTTGTACGATTCGCTCGTGTATGTAACAACGTATTAGATTTTAGCGAGAGAAATTTATGTATTACTGAAAAATTATTATGGTACAAAGCACAAAAATGTCAGTATTCACCTCAAAAGCTAATAAAACCTTTAAACAGACTTATTAAGAAGGGATATAGTTACAATACTGTGGATACTGTCATTAAAGATTGCATATTTTGGCTTTAATATTGATTCACTTATAGGGTCTTTGCATCGGAATTAAACACATTTATTCTAAAACCAGTTGTTGGCATGACACGGGTTATGTTCTTCTCATATATTTTATGATGGTATAATACTAAACCCCTAACAGGAGGGATTGTGCCTGATATTCATATGATGAAGACATAATTTTTCAATCAGTTTAATAGAGGTCTGATGCTGGCATGTCAGTAACTGCTAGTAGTCTGTTGTTATTTATGTATTATTGTCATTTTGTTTATTTTCTTTTGTTTCCTATTCTGACATCGGACTCGGACTTCTCTTAAACTGAGTTTTACTGTGCGTACTGGTGTGCGTTTGTTTTTTCTACATTGGCTAGAGGTATAGGGGAGGGTTGAGATATCAAAAAACATGTTTAACCCCGCCGCATTTTTGCGCCTGTCCCAAGTCAGGAGCCTCTGGTCTTTGTTAGTCTTGTATCATTTTTAATTTTAGTTTCTTGTGTATAATTTGGAGTTTAGTATGACGTCCATTATCACTGAACTAGTATACATATTTGTTTAGGGGCCAGCTGAAGGACGCCTCCGGGTGCGGGAGTTTCTCGCTGCATTGAAGACCCATTGGTGACCTTCGGCTGTTGTCTGCTCTATGGTCGGGTTGTTGTCTCTTTGACACATTCCCCATTTCCATTCTCAATTTTATTCAATGTCACGACAAGTACAGTTGACTGTTAATATCAAGATGTCATTGAGACAATATCTTTTGTTCATTGTTATGTAAAACTGAAGATGTGCAAAGCAGTTTGATTTAAAAGCAAAACTACGATGACAATTAATTTCCAGTGATACATAATTAATTAAAAAAAAACATGATTTCTGTGCACGCAACACACTTATCTGGAAAAATCTTCAAGTACGGTCGAGACTAAATTGAACTGTCGATTTTAAACTAGGATTAAATTGGTTTTTCGCCATCTTTGATTGCAAATGACACATGATGACAGATCAATATTTTTTATGAACTAAGCAAATTTTGTTGCTGGAATACAATTAATTTGTGAGCAATTTCATTTTGACGAAGAAATTTATGTGATTTCATCTTATGACTACAACTTTTTGTATAAATATAGAAAAAATTTCATTAAAAAAACACTTTGCTTTATAGGGTCATTTCATAGATTATTTAAATCCATTTATTTTTTATTAAGGAATGAACAGAAAAAGGTATCTATTTTGTTATTTAGAAGGTAAACCTAGATCATTGACCCTATTCAACATATCACTGATTTATATACAAAATATGTGTGCAAAGAAAAACGATACTAAATTTCACTTTGTTTTGAAGATGAAAAAGATTTATCCTAAGATATGGTCAATTAAAATTTGAATAATTATGAAAATAAAAATAATAGCATAGCGTCTATTTCATTGTAGGAGAACCTTTTACCACAGATGAACCCGACATAGTTGGTTATCGTGAAAACATAGCATTACCGAAGTTACGTGTGGTAAATTGATTTCTATAGTAGTCTGATTTTTTGCTTATTTTGTTGGTTATGGTCTCATAAAATCTTTACCTCGTACCAGTTGGACATTTCCTTGTTTCATCCGGCTAATGAAAGATATACCGACAAAGTCTTCTTTAATGATTCTGCACTGGTTACTCTTATCACTTTTGTTCGTCTTATTTTATTGCCGGCTGCAAATCGTATGATCATGCTGGTTTGTTTATCTCCTTTTTATTGACATATAGGCGTGACTTCAGTCAACCCTTACATCGTCTGAAGCGAAATTTGAACTTTGTTTTGGCAGTTTAATTTTGCATTGATAGATGTATACACTTATTTATTTTGTAACATTTTTTTTGTTTGTATACTTATTTATTTTGTAACACTCTTAAGTTTTGTATCTATTAACCCACCTCTGCCCCTTGTCACCGCCGAGATAGTGGTTTGTGCCTTGGCAACAAGTTAACATGGTAAAATTGTCACTGCTATGATGGATTTCATCCTCTCTTTACTTGTCACAAAATTATTACCTGATTTCTTAGGCAGCCCTGAATAAAACGGATAACTAGGCAGCCCTCTTGTTGGCTGAACGAACCATTTGTTAATCAATTCGAAAATTCCTTTTAGATACACGTTTAGTGTGCAAATGGTTAAATTATTTATGACATTGCATACTTCACATCTCCTTTAAATCAAACAAAGACATTAATATATGTCACCCGCACTGCCATTTCGATGCTTATGGAGGTAGAACGTCATCGTGAGAAAAACGCCGTTAACTATATTATATCAAAAAGTAAAATCACAAAAATACTGAACTCCGAGGAAAATTCAAAAAGGAAATTCCCCAATCAAATGGCAAAATCAAAAGTTCAAACACATCAAACGAATGGGTAACAACTGTCATATTCCTGACTTGGTACAGGCATTTTCTTAAGTAGAAAATGGTGGTTTGAACCGGGGTTTATAGCTAGCTAAACCTCTTACTTGTATGACAGTCGCATCAAACTTCATTATATTGACAACGATGTGTGAACAAAACAAACAGACACAATAGGTAAAAATGTCAAAAATAGGGGCACAGCAGTCAACATTGTGTTATCATCTTGATCACTATAAAACAAACAAATGTAACGAAGAAGCACAAAAAGGCATACATCAAATTTAACATCCTCATTTTGCTTATATTATACGATTTTATTTATCTATGTAAAATCCACCCATAAAGGATGGAAGTTTTTCAGTACTGGCGTAAAATGGCGCGTATGAAATTCGCACAGGTAGACATAAAATAATTTTGTCGTTCAAAGTATGACGGGATACATAAATACAGAGTCACGTAAAATGGATATCACAAAAAACATACTTAACAATAAAAATAATATTAATAAATAAAAATAATTGTGTGGTTCAAAGTATGACGGGATACATAAGTACAGAGTCACGTCAAATGTATATCACAAAAAACAGACTCAACAGTAAAAGTAATATTCATAAATAAAATATTTTTGCCGTTCAAAGTATGACGGGATACATAAGAACAGAGTCACGACAAATGGACATCTCAAAAAACAGACCCAACAGCAAAAGTAATGTTAATAAAGACAAATAAAAGAATACTATAACACGCCATTAAGATGACAAACAACGTCAGTACGCAAAATCTATACTTCAAGACCATCGTGTATTATTTGTGAAGTTGATACGGAATATTTATCAACAAGTTCTTGGTACCTTCCGATGAACTTTTTTAGAAAAAGGACGAGACGTTCTTTGACATACCCCTGGTTCATCAACTTTCTGCTCAGACACTGGTGACGTTTTACAAGTTCTGAGTAGGAGCTGCAAGCTCTTGAATACCGAATAAGTTGGGAAATGTATATCCAATATGCAGGTGAAGTTGGTATATTGCTACTAAGGTGGGGGAAATTGATAATTTCAAAATTAAAATCGTCTCGTTTGTCATAGATTCTGGTACTGAGATGACTGTGTATGTCAAATTCGAGGTATAAGTCTAAAAATGAGGCGGAGGAAGCCGTGTCTGTTGTTTCTTTAATTTCTAGTTCTGGTGGATATATTAATGGAACCCAATCAGAAAAGTTCGGATTGTTAATGGAAAGAACATCATCAATATATCTGAAAGTGAAATTAAATAACCTGGCTTCTTTGATCGTCTTGTTTTTGACAAGTGTCTGAAGGAACTCAGATTCATATGAAAATAAGAAGAGGTCGGCAAGGAGAGGCGCACAGTTTGTTCCTATAGGAATACCGACAATTTGTTGAAAAAGTCTACCTCCAAATTCAACAAATATGTTGTCAATAAGAAACTCCAGCATACTGATCACTTGTTCCTCTGTGTAGCATGTTTTACCCTTTTGTTCACTATTAACAAAAAATGCTTTATAGTCTCCCAAAGTAATAAATTTATAGCGTATGCTACCATTTTTATGATGAAAAGCATTGTGGATTATTTCTTTTAGACGGTTTTTCAATTTCACATGGGGAATGATGGTATACAAGGTTGAAAAATCAAAAGTTTTGATAGAACTAATTTCAGAAAAAGACCGGGATTTAAAATTATCCAGAAGTTCTTTAGAGTTTTTAAGAATCCACATATGGTTAATACCACTACGCAAGTAAACAGTTTCACAGTATTTCTGAAGACCCTCTTTCATGCAAACATAATTTTAGTCAATCTAATGGACAATTCTTTAGTGGAACATGCAGATGAGCTGGCAATGTACCGTTGTTTGTACGGAATTTTGTGAAGTTTAGGTATCCAATACAAACAAGGTAAGTCCTCCGATTTGTTGTTCAATGCAATGTTCATTGAAGCCATGAAGGACTTATGATTCGCCAAAATCTCATCCTTGTCAAATGATATGTTTTTGTATGTGGGATTACATGAGTGCTCATTTATTCCTAATTCTTTTACAAGACACTTGTAGTAATACGTAGTAATAAACAAATAATTGTAAACTCAAATCTATTAAAATGCATATCATGCAAGTGTTGTATATGTTCCGGACCATATGAGTATTTGGACCATACGCGTATTGTCATGACCATATGCGTATATATTCAAATGGTCCGGATAATTAACTGATGATGAACGTTGAAAGGTGTTGCATAATTCTAAATATGAAAGTTTGATTTATTCAATCAAATGGTAATCAATGTTACACGATTAATGAAATAAAGCGAATTTTACTCACAAGTATGAAGTATTATAATTATAGTTAAATCATTTTTAAATGGTCAATATCGATTTGTCCTTACGAACACAATATGTCAAATTTGGAAAATAACCTCAAAGAAATATCTAAATGAATTGTCAAACAAGAAGTCAATTGCTTAATTCATGGAAAATTTGGTCATAGGACCCTTTTTCTGTTCTATTTTAGATTTTTTTTTAAATTTCTTAAGCATTTCAAATTGATTTTAGTTTTTTAAGGGGTTCTTACTCCTACTTATACGATTTAACAATAACAGTAAGATCGTATAATTAGGGACAAGAATACATCAATTAAATGAAAAGACATTAGAAGATATCTTGTTTCTGAAATAATTTTAACATTTCTAATAAAGAAAAAAAGGCCCATGTCTCAAACGCCAGTGGTTTCACTTACGGGTAAAAATGTCCACAGGAGAAAGGCGCTTTAAATTGACTCTAGTGAAGGCAAGATACACCAAAAATCAGACAATATGTAAAAGGTAAAGAAATTCAATTAGTAACTTGTGCCGTTATTAGTCCAGAAAATGGGATGGCAGCTACAATCTATTCGAAAACTACCTATATGGTCTAAATACTTATATCGTCCGACCAGTTAGGGAACAGTATTTTTGTGATTTTACTTTTTAGTTCCTAGAAAATAAACAAAAAGGGGGATTTATATTTGATAAATAAACATACGCAAAATATGTTTGTACTAAATGATATTGTGAAATGTTGTTGCATAAAATAAAAATAACATTTGCAATTTTCAGTTTTAAAAGATGAAGAACAGCAATACAAGTGTTGTTTTTTTATCACAGATGACAACAGATATGTTCCAATTGTCGTAACTACAATCCCGTGCATTTTCCCCGAATGTGACCTACCAAATTAGACTTATCAGCGGGTTTGTACGACATGACGGCTGCCCCATGTAGAGCAGGATCTGCCTAATAACCAAAAACTGCAAAGTTTCCTTAAAATTACCAATTCAGGGGCAGCAACCCAACAACAGGTTGTCAGATTTGTCTGACAATTTCAGGGCAGATAGATCTTGCATAGTATATTTGACTAACAGGTCGAACAACGAATGTTCTTAAACCCTGCTGACTGCCACTGGCAAATGGGGAATGTGTCAAAGAGACAACAACCCGACCATAGAGCAGACAACAGCCGCAGGCCACCAATGGTCTTCAATGCAGCGAGAAACTCCCGCACCCGGAGGCGTCCTTCAGTTGGCCCCTAAACAAATATGTATACTAGTTCTGTGATAATGGACGTCATACTAAACTCCAAATTATACACAAGAAACTAAAATTAAAAATGATACAAGACTAACAAAGGCCAGAGGCTCCTGACTTGGGACAGGCGCAAAAATGCGGCGGGGTTAAACATGTTTTTGATATCTCAACCCTCCCCTATACCTCTAGCCAATGTAGAAAAAACAAACGCACAACAGTACGCACAGTAAAACTCAGTTTAAGAGAAGTCCGAGTTCGATGTCAGAATAGGAAACAAATGAAAATAAACAAAATGACAATAATACATAAATAACAACAGACTACTAGCAGTTACTGACATGCCAGCTCCAGACCTCAATTAAACTGATTGAAAGATAATGTCTTCATCATATGAAAATCAAGTACAATCGCTCCCGTTAGGGGTTTAGTATCATACCATCATAAAATATATGAGAAGAACAAAACCCGTATCATGCCAACAACTGGTTTTAGAATAAATGTGTTTATTTACGATGCAAAGACTCTATGAGTGAATCAATGTTAATACCAAAATATGCAATCCTTAATGACTTGACAACAGTATAACTATATCCTTTCCGAATAAGTCTGTTTAAAGGTTTGGTTAGTTTTTGAGGTGAATGCCGACATTTGTGTGCTTTGTAAAGAATGTTACCATAAAATATTGGATGTGAAATACCTGCTTCTTTACTCAAGCTCTTTTTGCACAAAGGTACAACTTTCAAATCTCCATAGTTTATAATATATCATTCGTTCCTTTATTAACGAACATGAGTTGTAAGTTCCATGTCAGTGACATGATTGACATGCACTCCTTAAAGCTTAAACTCTTTCTTCTAGGGTTTAATTATTACTACTACAACATTAAAGAATCTGTCATTCTATAAGAACCCTTATGGTTCCGGTTTTTTTTTTAAATAAAAATATCATAAAATTGAGAATGGAAATGGAGAATGTGTCAAAGAGACAACAACTCGACCATAGAGCAGACAACAGTCGAAGGCCACCAATGGGTCTTCAATGCAGCGAGAAACTCCCGCACCCGGAGGCGTCCTTCAGCATGCATATTTTGTTATTTACGAATTATGAATTGCAGGTCGCCAGTAGGAGGGTATTTCAGATGATAGGCATACAGTTAGTAAGTTGTGCTGTCATTGGTAAACTTGGGGTAGGCGGTTTTTGTTACCATACCATATCCCGTCTTAGGTGGATCAAGTATCTTACGTTTTGGACTTTTCATTGGAGTAATTACGTCCTACCTACAGTTTATAGATATGAACTCACCCAGAAACTTGGCTGTCGTTGGTGTATCAATGTTGACCGGCCTAATGGTGCCAAATTGGGTGAAAGAGAATTCAACTGTTATAAAGACAGGTATTATTTCTTGTGATTACTAGAATGCAAAATTCTCACAGCTTAAGCTTGAAATGCATACAAACTGTTGTAAAACAGGCATTAATTGTTTAGTGTCTACTTAAATACAAAAGTCAAGATCAAGATTGGAATGAGTAGTTATGTACATATATATATATATTCCTAACATCACTGAAGAGACATTAGTTTTCGAAATACGGATATGGTGTACAAAGTTTTGCACCTCATGTTTGTTTGCGGTATACCATCTTATCTGCAAGTTTATTGTTTTCTGTTTGGTAATAAATTAATCATAAGATCTATTTTGTTACATCTTGTCATCCGTTTATTTGGCAATCGCCAATGGCAGTCAGCAGGGTTTTAAAACATCAGTTGTTCGACCTGCTAGTCAAATGCGTTTTGTTAAAATATACTTTTTCACTCATTTGGTCTTTTGGAAAATGTTGTTTGTGCTGTATTTAGACCCCTCTACCAAGAAATTTGTTTTGCATGCACACGTATAAAAATTGCGGTTTTTATCTAACGCAATCATAGGTTTGAACGTTGTTTTCAATTTAGACTTGTATATATATATAATTCATCTAAACAACAGCCCAACAATGTTAGATCTGTAAATTTTTTTGTTCTTCCCTGGCCGGGATTCGAACTCATGCTACTGAGATATCGTGACACCAAATCGCCTTGCACTATGCCAGACGCGCTAGACCACTCGACCACCTAGGCTCTATATATATATATATATTAGTCTAAATCGAACAACGGATATTCTTAAACCCTGCTGACTGCCATTAGCGATTGCTAAATAAACGGATCACGAGATGTAACAAAATGGATCTTTATTATTAATTTAATACCAAACAGAAAACAATAAACTTGCGGAAAAGATGGTATACCGCAAACATGAGGTACAAAATTTTTTATACCATATTGGATTTCGACAACTAATGTCTCTCCAATGATGTTAAGAAGCGGAACGGTATTTGGAAGGCCATATAATTTACCTCAATTTAGGATAGACTTATGAATTTTGAAGAGTCGAAATAGGATGAACGGATCATATAAACCCGAAGGCAAATATAATACAAGCCCAAACGAAAAAATATGAATAAGTCTAAATTGAAAACAAAGTTCAAACCTATGATTGCGTTGGATAAAAACCGCATTTTTTATACGTGTGCATGCAAAACAAATTTCTTGGTAGAGGGGTCTAAATACAGCACAAACAACATTTTCCGAAAGATCAAAAAAGTGAAAAAGTATATTTTAACAAAACGCATTTGACTAACAGGTCGAACAACGGATGTTCTTAAACATATAAATAAAGTGCATAGAAAAGCATTATCAAAGTCTAAACATTTGCACAACGGTACTAATATAAGATGGTAGTATACGAAGATTATGTTATAAAATCGTTTTGACAAATATTTCGGCTGAACAAACCGCCTTAGTCAGTGTCAATAAATTTTACAATAATGGTTCGAAAGTTTGACGCTTATATATGTCATCGCAGTATGAATATACGAATATTTTAAGTTCGTTGAGTATGGAATTAAAGTGAAACGATACTGCTATATTAACTCTAGTATATAATGTTCAATGAATCATGTTTAATTGAGGCGTGAACGCAATTGATTTCTTTAAATCATTATGTAATTATCAAAGATAACCCAACATTGATAACATTGCTGATGGACTGTCAGTCATAAAGCGTATACCAGGCTTATTGTTTTTTCTAGCTTGAGTCTGGTCAGATATAGGCCTAGGACATGAAGACACAACATATGTGGGAGACATTTATATAAGAGTTACTGAACAAAACTAATGTTTGGTAGATTCAACGATCCACACATATTGTAAATAATAAAAATATTTTGGAGCTTTTGCATTCAATTATGTTGCTGTCTTTTTTTTTTATTAGGATTCATGTCTATATAACGGGCTTTCACTATTAAGATGTATATTTTTGTTTACAGGAAGTGAGGAATTTGACAAATTTCTTATAATGGCTCTTACGAATCCTTCATTCTTTGGGGGATTAGTAGCTTTCATTCTTGACAACACTATTAAAGGTAAACGAATAATTAGTTTTGTACGAAACATTTGCATCTCCGTCAGACGTACTATAGGTCAGTCAATAAAAAGTTATGAATCCTTTCTTTTATGGGAATACATGTTATTGTCTTGGAACGTTGGAAACCCAGGAAACATCAAAATTATCATTTATCATTTATTTCGATTCATCAGCGTATCATATTTGACATACAAATGTGGCGGGGTAAACAGTTATTTTTAGTAATCAACCTGAATGTGACCGTTAGTGATGAAGGTAAACTCATGAAACTGCTCTGGAAGTAACACATTTTTGAAGTGTTATTTTCATTTTTAAATCATAGATAAACTGCTATCAAAAACAATAGCTGATTTTGTGTTGGTTGTGTAAATAAAGTAAACACTGTTTCAAGTAAATGTCGCTTAGTCAGATAATTTTTGTTTTTTTTTAATAAATGACACAAAAGCAATAATAAAAGTCCAAGGATAGCTTTGGAATACTAGTATTGAAAAGAGTTATACCTATTAAATCACAATTTTCTCATTGTTTACCAGCAATACTTGCAAATGCAAATGATTCGGAATTTTTGACAGTCAGGTTAAGAGAGGCTAACGCTCAAACACACTCTTAAATCTTTCTTTCTTGTCTTCAACATACACCTTAATCACGAATCATTTTTTGATATCTTGGAAAATAAATGATATGGGATAGATGGACAAGAAATACAAATCCTAAGAAAAACCGGACCAGAACAGTATGACCAAGGAACAAAAAGAGAGGCGAGGGATAGCAAAGGGACATTGAAACTCACAGGTCGTAAATAAACTGACAACGCCATGGCTAAAAAAGAAAAAGAAAAACAGAAAAACAACAGTACACAAAACATGGAATAGAAAACCAAAGTCTGAGCAACGCGAACCTCACCAAAAACTTTGGGGTGATCTCAGGTGCTCCAGAAGGGTAGACAGATCCTGCTCCACATGGGGCACCCGTCATGTCGTACAAACCCGCTGATAAGTCTAATTTGGTAGGTCACATCCGGGGAAAATGCACGGGATTGTAGTTACGACAATTGGAACACAACCGTTGTCATCTGTGATAAAAACAACACTTGTATTGCTGTTCTTCATCTTTTAAAGCTGAAAATTACAAATGTTATTTTCATTTTATGCAACAATATTTCACAATATCATTTAGTACAAACATAATTTGCGTATGTTTATTTATCAAATATAAATCCCCCTCTTTGTTTATTTTCTAGGAACTAAACGAGAGCGCGGCATGGCTGCTTGTGCTCTAGGAGAAGGTAAATCAGTTGATACACAGTCCCAGATAGAGGAAGATGTAGATCTCTACGAAATCCCAATTTTGACAAAATATTTGAAAAAAATACCTTGTTTGAAATATTTGCCGATATTTCCGACATACACACCAGAAAATTATAAGTGCAGAAACAATTTACGTCAGATAAAGAAAACAAATAACATTGAAATGACTTAATCAATTAAATTTTGCAAATGTACTTACTGTATGAAACAGATTTAGGTGACTATATATATATATTAAAAGCATATAAATGATATTACTGCTGTCCTGAATTTAACTCTTTTTTGTTACTTAAGGTAGATAGAGTGTCTTGGATTATATTAAGATAGCAGAAAACTTTCGGTCTAAATTTTATAAAGGAATAGGAAGTGAATTTACTAACTTAAAACGGATTATACGTGGCGCACTTTTTTTTTATTTCCTGAAAACAGATCATAACGGCTATCTTATACTTTATCTTAAAATCCTATTGTTTAGTTTTCTTTCTATGACAAAACAAAGTGTTGTTTTTATATAATATATATATATATAATCAATACAAAATCTGACAATCTTGCACGATCTGTAGCTTAAAAAAGCTCCGTAAGCAATACTTTTTATTTTATTTTAAAAGAAAACATGATATAAACTACATTTTTAAAAGTATTAAACCATTCTATGAATTTTAATTTAGAATCCTCATCTAAATATATCTAAAGACAGATTGAAAGAATTAGTCACACTTTGTTACATAATAAAGAATGATCAACGCAGAGAATTATATCTTGTGTGAGAAAGGGATAAAACATACTTTGCAAAAACACTATGATTCAAACAGACAAATCTCTGAAACTGAGATCATCACGATGGGGAATTGGTTATTGACAACCTACTTGTTAAAATTGGAGGACGTATTTCCACAGACTATCAGCACTCATAGGGGAGCCAACTATGCGCCTCTTCTTACCGACTTGTTCCTTTGTAGACACGAGACAGACTACAAACAATAGCTCTTTTTATAAGAATGAAAAAAGCTAGCATCATTTGTTAAATTCAACTTCCGCTATATAGATGAAAATGTTTAGGAACTATATTGAACGCATCTATGCCATCGGACTTAATATAAAGGATACCACAGATACAGTTGAGTCTGACTCATATCTTCACTTACATATAGAAAATTGACAATGAAGTTCATTTGAGAACAACACTTTACGACGAAAGATGACTTCAGCTTTCCAATTTTGAACTTGCAGCGCCTGGATATGACGTATATATCTGCCAGTTGATTCGATATTCCAGAGCTTGCATTTTCACCATGATTCCCTTGATAAAGAATTGCTGCTATACTAAAAAGGTATTGAACCCAGAGTTCTTAGCGATAAAAGTGAAGTCATCCTTTTGAAAGTTTTACAGACACTTTCATAATTTTGAATATCTGTGTCATAGTTGAACACGGAAAATGTTCCAATTGTCGTAGCTACAGACCCTTCATCTTTTACTCCATGATATCATCGAAGATACTTGTCATCGGCTTTGTATTTACCATGATCAACACAACGGGTACCACTTTTGATGCAGTATCTGCTTAACCCTCCTATCCCCTCCCCCTGAGCACCCGAGATCAACCCTGTTTTTTATGTTGTTCGGGTTGCTCAGTCGTTCGTTGTGTATGTAGTATTTTGTACACTTAAGTGTCTTTTCGTCATTTTTCGTTTTTTGCCCTGGTGTTGCCAGTTACTCTTTGGCCTACGAATTTTGATTGTTCCTTTGTTATATTTTGCCTTTTCCTCCCTAATAATAACAAGTGAAAATATTGTCGAATATTGTGTTTTGATAAAGCACAGAAATATACCGGAAATATTCGGTATTATAGTATTAATAAGACTTTTTTACGATTATGCTACATTGTAGTGTTCACATTTCTATTAAAAAATGATCTAAAACAACAAAACAAATTATTATGAGAAAATCAAGTATTGCCACTTAAAGCAAGTCTATAAAATACCGTTATATTCTCGTTATTTTCCAATAAATTTCAAAACGATGCTTTTCAAAAATATACTCATCAAATTAATACTGCAACATGCATTACCTTAAAAGTTAGAATTGCGCGCATGTATTTCTTCATATCAAGCTGACATTGGTTTATTACTTTTTAAGTTGTGGATGTTTATTTATGTTCCGGACCATATGGTCATGCCCATATGCGTATACTCAACCCATATGAGTATTATACTCGTTTTTTCCCTAACTGGTCGGACGAATACAAGTATTTAGACCATATAGGTAATTTCGAATAGATTGTAGCTTCCATCCCATTTTCTGGACTAATAACGACACAAGTTACTAATTGAATTTCTTTACCTTTTACATATTGTCTGATTCTTGGTGTATCTTGCCTTCATTAGAGTCATCCTGTGGACATTTTTATCCGTAAGTGAAACCACAGGCGTTTGAGACATGGGGTTTTTTTTCTTTATTAGAAATGTTAAAATTATTTCAGAAACAAGATATCTTCTAATGTCTTTTCATTTAATTGATGTATTCTTGTCCCTAATTATACGACCTTACTGTTATTGTTAAATCGTATGAGTAGGATTAAGAACCCCTTAAATAACTAAAATCAATTTGAAATGCTTAAGAAATTTAAAAAAAAATCTAAAATAGAACAGAAAAAGGGTCCTATGACCAAATTTTCCATGAATTAAGCAATTGACTTCTTGGTTTACAATTCATTTAGATATTTCTTTGAGGTTATTTGCCAAATTTAACTTATTGTGTTTCGTAAGGACAAATCGATATTGACCATTTAAAAATGATTTAACTATAATTATAATACTTCATACTTGTAAGTAAAATTAACTTTATTTCATTAATCATGTAACATTGATTACCATTTGATTGAATAAATCCAACTTTCATATTTAGAATTATGCAACACCTCTCAACGTTCATCATCAGTTAATTATCCGGACCATTTGAGTATATACGCCTATGGTCATGACAATACGCGTATGGTCCAAATACTCATATGGTCCGGAACATATACAACACTTTGCATGATATGCATTTTGATAGATTTTAGTTTACAATTATTTGTTTCATTTTATAGAAACTAAGGTCCATTTTCTATCACAAGATTCACCGTAGACGCTTTTGATCATTTAAATACTTCTTTTGGTTGAAGACAAATACCCCTAGAGCTTAAAGAGGGTACCAACATTACAACATCAAGCCGGAAACTTTGAACTATGAACTAGTGATTACGTAAGCATTTTGCAAATCAAACCAAAGGTCTGTTAGAATTTATTTTAAGAATGCAAAACAAAAAAATTATCATATAAATCCTGCACCATTAACAAATCTCCATCTTTCCTCTATATTCATAAGTCCGATGTCTATTGACTGTTTGAAACAATTTGTGTTCATTGTTAAAGCAACTGAATATGATAGTTGTCTATATCATTGTATTTGTCGTTGGGTAGCTGTCTCATTGACGTAGACCCCATTCCTTTTACTTATAATGATAAAATGTTCTCTGTATCTAAAAGTTTCAAAACTGATAAAGTATTACACAATATCTACACAATTTCCCTCGAAATATGCTATATTGATATAAAGGCATACAACAGCCGAAGGGAATATACGTATTGTATATTTTACATAAACTAGCCGTACTGTTGTACGTTTGTTTTTTCTACATCGACTAGAGGTATAGGGGGAGGCTTGTGATCTCAAAAAACATGTTTAACCCCGCCGCATTTTTGCGCCTGTCCTAAGTCAGGAGCCTCTGGCCTTTGTTAGTCTTGTATCATTTTTAATTTTAGTTTCTTGTGTATAATTTGGAGTTTAGTATGACGTCCATTATCACTGAACAAGTATACATATTAGGGGCCAGCTGAAGGACGCCGCAGGGTGCGGGAGTTTCTCGCTGCATTGAAGACCCATTGGTGGCCTTCGGCTGTTGTCTGCGCTATGGTAGGGTTGTTGTCTCTTTGACTCATTCCCCATTTCCATTCTCAATTTTATTTAAGTGTGATGAAAATTTTTGAACTTCTTAGTACTTACAAACAAAATTGAATTGTTCATTTTGTTTCTCCTTTTTCCAAATGTTGTTATTTAGTTCAAAAAATAGATGCACCGTTTATACGTATTGCATATTTTACATAATCTAGGCATTGACATATGTTTCAAATAAAGGCAATAGTAGTATACCGCTGTTCAATAGTCATAAATCGATTTAACTGAAACAAATTCGGGTCACAAACCAAAACTGAGGGAAACACATCAAATATAAGAGGAAACAAAACGGAACAACAGAAACACTGAACTGCTACAAAAACAAACGCCAACATACATAGAAACGGACTATGTGATAACAACTGCCATACTCCTGACTTAATACAGGACATTTAAGAAAAAATGGTGGGTTGAACCTGGTTATATGTTAGCCAAACCTCCCGCTTATATGGCAATGTTAAAAAATACCGCGCTAAAATAACAACATTACGTGACAGGAATACAGGACAAATAAATGTAAGAATATTCAGGACAGAGAAATACATAAATAAATAATATAATAGTACATTTCAACATGTAAACCACAGAATAACAACGAACACCTAAAATTAATTTACGACAGAACACAAATACAGCACAATAGAATAATGATCTGTCCGTCACACGAATGTATCAACTTCACAAAAAGTGACGTCACAGGTAAATTTCTAAAAATAGAATATAAAATTGGGATTAAGTTTGTAATGGTGTTATTTGATGTATTTTCTAACCATTACAAGAATATTAATATAGAATTGTGTTAGTAATGGTGTAATTATTTGTATTTTATAACCATGTCGGTTTTTCTTTAAAATCAAACTATGTGAAACAAATTAATCCTGTGCATACAGTTGCTTTAAACTAAAAATCATGTAAATGAACTAGGTGATAAATATCTTTACTTTTACATACATATAGAAAATAAAAATAGAATTAAAACCACAAACGTTAAGTTATTGTTTACGCTAGATTTGAATGCCATGTACAAGTTAAGACATTATCGTGGGGCTTTCAAAAAGATCAATAAATGAAAATTGTTTATCATATACACAAAGATAATTTGCTGACAAATAACTTTCATGTTGAAAACGAACTTAATTGATCAGAGTCTGTCTACATGTTACAAATTAATTCATCAAAGATACCAGGCTTAAATTTGGAATTCTATGCGACTGTCATACAAGTGAGAGGTTAATCTAGCTATAAAACCAGCAGTTTTAATCCACCATTTTTCTACATAAGGAAATGTCTGTACCAAGTCAGAATTATGACAGTTGTTTTCCATTCGTTTGATGTGTTTTTAGCTTTTGATGTTGCCATTTGATAAAGGACTTCCGTTTGAATTTTCCTTGGAGTTCTGTATAGTTTGTTATTCCACTGATCGAGAAGAAAACGATGACAGTTGAGTGCTCATATAAAAACTGGCCGCCATATTATAGCCGAGTGTGCTGAATAAAGAAAGGCAACAGTAGTATACCGCTTTTCAATAGTCATAAATCGATTTAACTGAAACAAATCCGGGTCACAAACCAAAACCGAGGGAAACACATCAACTATAAGAGGAAAACAACGGAACAACATAAACACTGAACTGCTACAAAAACAAACACCAACATACAAAGAAACGGACTATTTGATAACAACTGCCATATTCCTAACTTGGTACAGGACATTTTAAGAAGAAAAAAATGGTGGGTTGAACCTGGTTTTATGGCTAGCCAAACTTCCAACAACCAATCAATCAATACGACCATTTTTTCTTTATTCATTAGAAATAGTACATACGGTATTCTAAAATGTTATAGGTCTCTGCTACATGACGATAGTGAGTTTGAGATCAACTACTGACAAAAGAATTTATATCTAGAGGAACGTCTACATGTACTTAAACGATACTTCAAGTTAATGACATAGTTGTTACAATGTGTACCTTTCTTTATCATAACTGACACAAGGAGATCCAGTTACAACATATTTGTCTTTTTTCTTCAAAATATGTATGGCGACACTTTGAGTTAAAACAAATGTTTTCAAAACCTGCAATCTTAAAATTGATCTATTGATAGTTGATTTTTCGATGGATATCCGTTAGACTATTTACGGGACACATATATCTAAATTTTGATAAATCAACACAGTTTAGTTTTACTGTGAAATTCAAAACTGTTTTCAAAACATATAGAACGTCCACTTAACATCTCTTCATATCAATATACATACTTACATGCACCAGCAGCTACTGTAAATTCAGAAATTATTGCGATGTTTTTATTATTGCGAAAAATGCGACAGGGTTAAAATCGCAATAATTTAAACTCGCATTTTGAAATTTTTTATATGAATTAAACAGGATTTTTCTCAATATCGCAAAAATTAAAATCGCATTTTAGTCTAAAATGACAAAATCGCAATAATAAATGCACGCATTAATTTCTGAATTTACAGTACTATTTCTGTTCATTCCGAGGGACGTTTGCAATCACTATTTTTATGTTTGACTGACAAATAAATTGTCGAGTTTCCAGTTGGTATATCCTTGATTTATAAACTTAAGATCTAGTCAATCACTTCCACAAATTAAACAAATATGACAGCTATATAATATAACAAAAGATAGCTAATGAACTCCTTAATAAACTAAAGAAAAACAGCTGTGAAACAAATATTCAGCAAAAATCAACTATCAATATGTGCTAAATTGGATAGTTAATGGAAGGCAAATACTATGAAATTAAGTGAACTTACTTAAGCAAACATAAAATTATTTTATAGGGAATGATAATTAGTCTAAATAGGCCACAATGTTATTTTAAACACTTCTTAAATCTTTGATTGTTGATATTCAAGGCTTCTAATGAAGAAAACCATCTATTGCTGAACAAACGACACAGAAGAATGAAGCAGCAGATGACAAGACAGAGATAGAAACATAAGACAATAGATGGAAATTGTTATATAAAGTCAGTGATTCTCCACCATTTTACATGACATTGTTGTTTGCTTTACATGTATTTTCGACGATACAAGATGAAACTTAAGCTGTAGTAGATACTCAAGCTGAAGACTCATCCAGATCACGAACAAAACGAGTTAATCTTCGTTAATACATCCATTTTTGCCATTTTTAATGAACTTATCTCATTAGCATCTCCAATAACTTAAAAATGAAATATTTCAAAAACCAAAAAGTAAACAAATGTCGATTTGTGGGTGGTGGTAGGGACATTCACTCAATATGTAGTAAGGCAAATTGCAAAATATAAGAAACCAAATAAAATGATACCCTTTTCTGAACCTATTTAAGTGCGTATCTGGCAAAATCAAACAGACCAGTGAGCTTTCATTTTTAGAAATGCTGAAACCCAAATGTGTTACAGTAAACCTACAATAATCGGAGCTTGCTAAATGCAAGTATCCTCTTATTCTAAATCCACTAAAATAAGACTGTTGTTCCCAATACACGACTAGTATCGACATAGATTGGTGTAATTCTGAAAAAGATAAGATATCGGTTATTTGCAACCGTCTGACTCTCAAAATCTAACAACACATTTTGAATACCCGTTCATAAAAGGTAAAACGTTCTCTGGACCGAGTTAAACAGTAACAATTTTAAAGGAAAAATTAAACATACTGAAACGTTTTTTGGAATCTATTTCATGTAATTCAATAATAGCATATGCAAATTAAGCTTAATACGAACTAGAAAGGCTAGAAGGAATCATCAGAAAGATCTCATAGTCTTTAGAAGGATTTGCATTATGAAATATGAAGTATGCACACAAATTTGGAATCGGCTAGGAAAACCGTATTTTTTTAGGAAATGTCGTTATAACGTAATTTCATATTGGCGAAATAAGCCAATCACAGAATTATATAAAATATTGCCTGAATCGAAGGAGTTTTTACATCGAAAAAAAATAATTAACTAATACTCTGTATGAAACTAATTTTTGATCGCACGACGATTGTATCAGATATAACATTCATCAGGTAAGCTCGAGACCGGAAGTTTAGTAGGTCAAAAATATAGAATTCCACCATGAAAGCAAAAAATCCAAACTGGGCAGAACTATACAACCAATACCGTTTCAGGTCAACTATACCAATGAAATTGAAACATTCGTTGGCATCAATCAAATTGGAATTAGTTCTAACAAGTGCTTCTCATTTTTGATCGTTCTTTTTCTGTCGCGCGTCAGAAAATTTTCAATCATATCACATCTCGGTTTTGTTTTAATATTTAAGTCTTTATCACTATAATTGCAGCAAACATTTATGGTGATGTGTGATGTGTGATGTGTGATATCGGCCATTATGTTAGCCGGATCAGTATGTGCAGAGGATGACAACGATGTTAAAACAGAACTCTTTTCGTCAATAACTTTTTTGGGCTGTCTGTACACTTCTTCAAACAACATTTGGAGTGAGGTCGGTTCTTTTTTTCTTTCCTTTTCTATCGGTTCTTATCAGCAACATCATATTAAAAATGTATTAACTTAAAACGAATTGTTGAATGGTTTGGATTCAAATAAGATATGACAAAAGGTAAAGATAAAAACATTCAATGCAAAACAAACAACAATAAAAGTTTGAAGTGATCTTGTAACTGCTTATTTCAAGTTTTTTACACTGAAAGTAAGAAACAAATTGGTTTTTAAATTAAGAAAAAAAATAGTATTGTTATGATCAATTTTAAATAACGACTGTCATAATACTTGGACAATGGTATAATCAAAAAGACATTTTAAACTGTACACGCAACGAATGTCTAAGACTAAGTATGATTTCAATATAACTAATTGTTTCAGGAGAGAAGATTTTTTAAATTGTTTCTGACTAACAGAACAAAATGATTGGTTGCTCATTGGTTTAAAGCTCGTGTTGAAGTCTAAATTCGAATTTCACAATATACCCAAAAAAATTATATTGGGTCATTTTTTGTGACAAGAACATTGTATTATTAAAACTCTAAAAGTTCAACATTTTGATAATGGATTACCCAGTATACTAATGCCACGACAGGTATAGCATTGAATGCAACCGTAAAGAACAATATGTCGTTGTGACAATATCTTTTGTTCATTGTTATTGAAAACTCAAACTATGCATGACAGTTAGAACAACTGGAAGCAAAGCTGTGAGTGTTATTAATTTCCAGTGATACTTAGTTATTAAAAAAACAAATGTTAGTGATTTAAGTGCACCGAGACATTTATTTTGAATAATCATCTGGTACACGATCAAGTGTGGACTGCCGATATTAAATTAGGAAATTGGTCTCTCGCCATCTTTGAGCGCAAATGACACCATATGAAAGATCAAGATTTTCAATCAATAAGCAAAGTTTGCTGCTGGAATGCAATTAATTTGTGGGCAATTGTATGATAATAACTTTTTTGTACAAACATAGAATCACAAATTCATTCAAAACATTAAACTTTGCTTTACAGGGGAACTTCATACATGATTTAGTTTTTTTCAGTCTGGAATGAAAAGAAAAGTGATCTATTTTGTTATGTAGTAAGAAAACAAATGCCATGACCCCATTCAACAAATCATTTACAATTACTTTTGTGGGAAAAAAAACGATGCTTACGTTCTCTTTGTTTTGAGATTAAACTTATTGAAACAAAATGTACTTCGTTCCATGAATTTACACGGCCATAAAACTGACAATAATGCATTCAATTCTATAACTTACACCAAAGCTATACCTCGCATATTAAATGTTATACAGATTCGTTGGAAAAGTCGTAACATCTGTATTAATTGAGATAGGTATGGGGCAGTGTTATTGGTGATCGTTTCATAGTTAGTTTAAAGGTTGAACAATACATGTAGCCACATATTATATGAATATTGATAATTTGTCTGACGTTAAAAAAGTCTCATGAACATCTGAAGTCGATTAGAAACTGTGTGGATATTCCCACGCGTTGTTTACGATCATCGTTAATGTTGTTTTTATAACCGGCACGTGATAATATATTGAGGGACCTACAAAGGGTGCATTGTCAAACGCTCAATGTTAATTATTCTTAAACTTTCAAATATTTTAATATGAATAAGATTTACTGTATTTTAAACTCATCAAATATATCAGGTTTATAATTTGGTAAACCAGATACGCGTTTCGCCTAGTACATCATACTCATCAGTGGTGCTTTCAAAACAGTTGGAAGAACAAATCAAAAACTTTGAAGAGCATTTAAAAGGCAGATTACTTGTTTCCCGCCAGCTTGGATTGTAAAATAGCAATACACAAACGGTCTACTTCTTTGCTCAAATCTGCAAGTTGTGAGACAGATTGGAACTAAATGTGTAAGACTTTATTTGAATAAAGAAAAATAAATGATTTGTAACATTATTTAGACTGTTTTAACAAATACCAAATATTTGTTTTTGTTCAATTTAATTTTTCAACTTAGCCATAAAAGGCGAGATAAGTCTTATAGTAAAATACTTATAAAGACTTACTTGTAATAAGAAAACAAGTTTGGTGACATTATTTTTATTTTTATTTTGTAAAAACATATTATAAAACCTATCTTCTCATATTTTATTTCAAAACTCTATCTCCTGGATGTCTTTTTATTAAAAAAAAAATGATTTTTTTTCATGAATAATCTATTCAAGATTGGTCAATTTTGCACGACGTGTAGCTAAAAACTAGCACGGTAACCCATACTTTTTATTATAAATTTTTTTCAAAAAAAGCAATTGTAATACCTACATTTTGGTAAAGTATAAGAAAATTCTATCTAAGGAAATATATAGTGATGATCCACCTTAAGATTGAAAAATCCAAAAAGAACCCACATTGTGCAAAATACGGCGACGGCAATATATAAGATAGACAAACATTGAAGTGAAGATAAACGGAACTCCATGTACCCAAAACAAGGCCATTCGGCAGTGAATAAGGCGGCTCCTGTTATACCTACATCATAAAAAGAGGTGGAAGATACCAAAGTGATAGTCAAACTTAAAGTCGAAAACGAACTGATATAAAAATAAGGAGATGTGGTATGATTGCCAATGAGACAACTGACCACCAAAGTTCAAATGAAGTGGGTGTAAGCAAGTATAGGCAACCGTACGGCCTTCGACAATGAAAAAAAAACCTAACGTATAGTCGTCTATAAAATTCACCGACATGAAAACTATGAAACAATTCAATTGAGAAAATTTACAGCCTAATTTATAACAAAACAATTTACGAATAACAAATATGACAGACATGAACCAGCAACAACCGCCGAACTACATGCTTCTGACTTTGGATAGGCACATAAAGAAAGAATGTGGCGGGGTTTAGCATGTTTTGAGAGCTCAACCCTCCTCCTATCCTCGAACAGTGATGTTAAAGCACTACATAAGAAAATCAGTTGCAAAGGGTTTAACTCATCAGATCGATACAAAGCAGAAAAACACAGACCGGACGTGACAGGGTATTTATACATCCCAAACAACAAAAACAACACAAAGTACAGATCTGAGAGTACTCGCAGTTACTGACAGCTAGTTCAAAGCCAATAACAACTAATAAAAAAATCATGTATCTAAGACAAAAAAAATGCCACGGTAAAAAACGAAAAACGACCAATAGACAAACAACAGTCCACAAAACACAACTATTCAAAGACTTAGCAACACGAACCCTACCAAAAACCGATGGTGATATCAGGAGTTGTGGAAGGGTAAGCAGACCCTGCTTCACCTGTGGCATCCGTCGTGTTGTTTATTCAATTGCAAACCCGGTGATAAGTCTAATTGAGAAGGTTACATTTGAGGAAAAAAGGATGGGATTGTTATTACGACAATTGAAACATATCCGTCGTCATCTGTGAAACAGATATTCAGTGACGGTCAACGAAATTGTGAAGGCGTCCGTAAAATTTACGAAATGACGACTTCAACTTCGATGACATCTTTACCGCGCTGAAGTACGTCCATTATTCATTTTTCATTATTCAAAATTCAATAATGAATAATGAAATAGTTCACTTTTCACTATTCAATGTTAAGTGATGAATAATGAATAATGAAATAGTTTATGTTTCATTATTCAAGTTGAAGCGGTGAATAGTGAAATAAAAATAAAAAAAATGACTGTGACACTATAGCTATATCCCGTATTTCTAAATTAGTCTTTTTGGTGTTATCTAACAAATATTCAAATTGATATCAGAAAAAAATAAATAAAAAACCCCCTTTAAATTCTAATTTGATTTATTTATCTGGTTCCTAGTTTCGGAGAATAAACTAGTGGGTTTTCCTAACTATTTTAACAGAAATTCCTTGGTTCAATGTATGGACGACCTGAATACCAAAACATATAGTTATAAATTAAAATACTCTACGTGGTCTTTTTTTTTCACTAGACCTTTGCTGTTCTTCATCCTCTAATTATATCTATAACAAGTCGATTGTTCAGCAATGACCATTAGAGGGGTTACGGAGGACCTAAATGCCAAAATACGCGTGAAAATTGAGAAATAGCCAATTTTGAATAATGAAATGGATATTTTGAATAATGGAATGGACTGCTGCGACCCTTTAGCCCTAATTATAGATATACCTTATACCTCATTCGAAAGCTTATTAAGAGAGAAACAAAAGGTATATAGTCAATATGTTCTGCAACGCATATTAGAGGAGTAACGAAGGACCTAAATATCGAAATACGCGTGAAATAGCTTCTTTTGAATAATGGAATGGACTGCTGCAACCCGTCAGCCCCTAATCAAGGAAAAATTTATACACCAAATTAAAGCTTTTTGTTAGAGGAATAAACTGAGTATAAACAATATTTGCCGCAATGACCATTAGAGGGGTTACGGAGGACCTAAATGCCAAAATACGCGTGAAAATAAAGAAATAGCCAATTTTGAATAATGAAATGGATATTTTGAATAATGGAATGGACTGCTGCGACCCTTTAGCCCTAATTATAGATATACCTTATACCTCATTCGAAAGCTTATTAAGAGAGAAACAAAAGGTATATAGTCAATATGTTCTGCAACGCATATTAGAGGAGTAACGAAGGACCTAAATATCGAAATACGCGTGAACATTAAGAAATAGCTTCTTTTGAATAATGGAATGGACTGCTGCAACCCGTCAGCCCCTAATCAAGGAAAAATTTATACACCAAATTAAAGCTTTTTGTTAGAGGATAAACTGAGTATAAACAATATTTGCCGCAATGACCATTAGAGGGGTTACGGAGGACCTAAATGCCAAAATACGCGTGAAAATAAAGAAATAGCCAATTTTGAATAATGAAATGGATATTTTGAATAATGGAATGGACTGCTGCGACCCTTTAGCCCTAATTATAGATATACCTTATACCTCATTCGAAAGCTTATTAAGAGAGAAACAAAAGGTATATAGTCAATATGTTCTGCAACGCATATTAGAGGAGTAACGAAGGACCTAAATATCGAAATACGCGTGAAATAGCTTCTTTTGAATAATGGAATGGACTGCTGCAACCCGTCAGCCCCTAATCAAGGAAAAATTTATACACCAAATTAAAGCTTTTTGTTAGAGGAATAAACTGAGTATAAACAATATTTGCCGCAATGACCATTAGAGGGGTTACGGAGGACCTAAATGCCAAAATACGCGTGAAAATAAAGAAATAGCCAATTTTGAATAATGAAATGGATATTTTGAATAATGGAATGGACTGCTGCGACCCTTTAGCCCTAATTATAGATATACCTTATACCTCATTCGAAAGCTTATTAAGAGAGAAACAAAAGGTATATAGTCAATATGTTCTGCAACGCATATTAGAGGAGTAACGAAGGACCTAAATATCGAAATACGCGTGAAATAGCTTCTTTTGAATAATGGAATGGACTGCTGCAACCCGTCAGCCCCTAATCAAGGAAAAATTTATACACCAAATTAAAGCTTTTTGTTAGAGGAATAAACTGAGTATAAACAATATTTGCCGCAATGACCATTAGAGGGGTTACGGAGGACCTAAATGCCAAAATACGCGTGAAAATAAAGAAATAGCCAATTTTGAATAATGAAATGGATATTTTGAATAATGGAATGGACTGCTGCGACCCTTTAGCCCTAATTATAGATATACCTTATACCTCATTCGAAAGCTTATTAAGAGAGAAACAAAAGGTATATAGTCAATATGTTCTGCAACGCATATTAGAGGAGTAACGAAGGACCTAAATATCGAAATACGCGTGAACATTAAGAAATAGCTTCTTTTGAATAATGGAATGGACTGCTGCAACCCGTCAGCCCCTAATCAAGGAAAAATGTATACACCAAATTAAAGCTTTTTGTTAGAGGAATAAACTGAGTATAAACAATATTTGCCGCAATGACCATTAGAGGGGTTACGGAGGACCTAAATGCCAAAATACGCGTGAAAATAAAGAAATAGCCAATTTTGAATAATGAAATGGATATTTTGAATAATGGAATGGACTGCTGCGACCCTTTAGCCCTAATTATAGATATACCTTATACCTCATTCGAAAGCTTATTAAGAGAGAAACAAAAGGTATATAGTCAATATGTTCTGCAACGCATATTAGAGGAGTAACGAAGGACCTAAATATCGAAATACGCGTGAACATTAAGAAATAGCTTCTTTTGAATAATGGAATGGACTGCTGCAACCCGTCAGCCCCTAATCAAGGAAAAATTTATACACCAAATTAAAGCTTTTTGTTAGAGGAATAAACTGAGTATAAACAATATTTGCCGCAATGACCATTAGAGGGGTTACGGAGGACCTAAATGCCAAAATACGCGTGAAAATAAAGAAATAGCCAATTTTGAATAATGAAATGGATATTTTGAATAATGGAATGGACTGCTGCGACCCTTTAGCCCTAATTATAGATATACCTTATACCTCATTCGAAAGCTTATTAAGAGAGAAACAAAAGGTATATAGTCAATATGTTCTGCAACGCATATTAGAGGAGTAACGAAGGACCTAAATATCGAAATACGCGTGAAATAGCTTCTTTTGAATAATGGAATGGACTGCTGCAACCCGTCAGCCCCTAATCAAGGAAAAATTTATACACCAAATTAAAGCTTTTTGTTAGAGGAATAAACTGAGTATAAACAATATTTGCCGCAATGACCATTAGAGGGGTTACGGAGGACCTAAATGCCAAAATACGCGTGAAAATAAAGAAATAGCCAATTTTGAATAATGAAATGGATATTTTGAATAATGGAATGGACTGCTGCGACCCTTTAGCCCTAATTATAGATATACCTTATACCTCATTCGAAAGCTTATTAAGAGAGAAACAAAAGGTATATAGTCAATATGTTCTGCAACGCATATTAGAGGAGTAACGAAGGACCTAAATATCGAAATACGCGTGAACATTAAGAAATAGCTTCTTTTGAATAATGGAATGGACTGCTGCAACCCGTCAGCCCCTAATCAAGGAAAAATTTATACACCAAATTAAAGCTTTTTGTTAGAGGAATAAACTGAGTATAAACAATATTTGCCGCAATGACCATTAGAGGGGTTACGGAGGACCTAAATGCCAAAATACGCGTGAAAATAAAGAAATAGCCAATTTTGAATAATGAAATGGATATTTTGAATAATGGAATGGACTGCTGCGACCCTTTAGCCCTAATTATAGATATACCTTATACCTCATTCGAAAGCTTATTAAGAGAGAAACAAAAGGTATATAGTCAATATGTTCTGCAACGCATATTAGAGGAGTAACGAAGGACCTAAATATCGAAATACGCGTGAACATTAAGAAATAGCTTCTTTTGAATAATGGAATGGACTGCTGCAACCCGTCAGCCCCTAATCAAGGAAAAATTTATACACCAAATTAAAGCTTTTTGTTAGAGGAATAAACTGAGTATAAACAATATTTGCCGCAATGACCATTAGAGGGGTTACGGAGGACCTAAATGCCAAAATACGCGTGAAAATAAAGAAATAGCCAATTTTGAATAATGAAATGGATATTTTGAATAATGGAATGGACTGCTGCGACCCTTTAGCCCTAATTATAGATATACCTTATACCTCATTCGAAAGCTTATTAAGAGAGAAACAAAAGGTATATAGTCAATATGTTCTGCAACGCATATTAGAGGAGTAACGAAGGACCTAAATATCGAAATACGCGTGAACATTAAGAAATAGCTTCTTTTGAATAATGGAATGGACTGCTGCAACCCGTCAGCCCCTAATCAAGGAAAAATTTATACACCAAATTAAAGCTTTTTGTTAGAGGAATAAACTGAGTATAAACAATATTTGCCGCAATGACCATTAGAGGGGTTACGGAGGACCTAAATGCCAAAATACGCGTGAAAATAAAGAAATAGCCAATTTTGAATAATGAAATGGATATTTTGAATAATGGAATGGACTGCTGCGACCCTTTAGCCCTAATTATAGATATACCTTATACCTCATTCGAAAGCTTATTAAGAGAGAAACAAAAGGTATATAGTCAATATGTTCTGCAACGCATATTAGAGGAGTAACGAAGGACCTAAATATCGAAATACGCGTGAACATTAAGAAATAGCTTCTTTTGAATAATGGAATGGACTGCTGCAACCCGTCAGCCCCTAATCAAGGAAAAATTTATACACCAAATTAAAGCTTTTTGTTAGAGGAATAAACTGAGTATAAACAATATTTGCCGCAATGACCATTAGAGGGGTTACGGAGGACCTAAATGCCAAAATACGCGTGAAAATAAAGAAATAGCCAATTTTGAATAATGAAATGGATATTTTGAATAATGGAATGGACTGCTGCGACCCTTTAGCCCTAATTATAGATATACCTTATACCTCATTCGAAAGCTTATTAAGAGAGAAACAAAAGGTATATAGTCAATATGTTCTGCAACGCATATTAGAGGAGTAACGAAGGACCTAAATATCGAAATACGCGTGAAATAGCTTCTTTTGAATAATGGAATGGACTGCTGCAACCCGTCAGCCCCTAATCAAGGAAAAATTTATACACCAAATTAAAGCTTTTTGTTAGAGGAATAAACTGAGTATAAACAATATTTGCCGCAATGACCATTAGAGGGGTTACGGAGGACCTAAATGCCAAAATACGCGTGAAAATAAAGAAATAGCCAATTTTGAATAATGAAATGGATATTTTGAATAATGGAATGGACTGCTGCGACCCTTTAGCCCTAATTATAGATATACCTTATACCTCATTCGAAAGCTTATTAAGAGAGAAACAAAAGGTATATAGTCAATATGTTCTGCAACGCATATTAGAGGAGTAACGAAGGACCTAAATATCGAAATACGCGTGAACATTAAGAAATAGCTTCTTTTGAATAATGGAATGGACTGCTGCAACCCGTCAGCCCCTAATCAAGGAAAAATTTATACACCAAATTAAAGCTTTTTGTTAGAGGAATAAACTGAGTATAAACAATATTTGCCGCAATGACCATTAGAGGGGTTACGGAGGACCTAAATGCCAAAATACACGTGAAAATAAAGAAATAGCCAATTTTGAATAATGAAATGGATATTTTGAATAATGGAATGGACTGCTGCGACCCTTTAGCCCTAATTATAGATATACCTTATACCTCATTCGAAAGCTTATTAAGAGAGAAACAAAAGGTATATAGTCAATATGTTCTGCAACGCCTATTAGAGGAGTAACGAAGGACCTAAATATCGAAATACGCGTGAAATAGCTTCTTTTGAATAATGGAATGGACTGCTGCAACCCGTCAGCCCCTAATCAAGGAAAAATTTATACACCAAATTAAAGCTTTTTGTTAGAGGAATAAACTGAGTATAAACAATATTTGCCGCAATGACCATTAGAGGGGTTACGGAGGACCTAAATGCCAAAATACGCGTGAAAATAAAGAAATAGCCAATTTTGAATAATGAAATGGATATTTTGAATAATGGAATGGACTGCTGCGACCCTTTAGCCCTAATTATAGATATACCTTATACCTCATTCGAAAGCTTATTAAGAGAGAAACAAAAGGTATATAGTCAATATGTTCTGCAACGCATATTAGAGGAGTAACGAAGGACCTAAATATCGAAATACGCGTGAACATTAAGAAATAGCTTCTTTTGAATAATGGAATGGACTGCTGCAACCCGTCAGCCCCTAATCAAGGAAAAATTTATACACCAAATTAAAGCTTTTTGTTAGAGGAATAAACTGAGTATAAACAATATTTGCCGCAATGACCATTAGAGGGGTTACGGAGGACCTAAATGCCAAAATACGCGTGAAAATAAAGAAATAGCCAATTTTGAATAATGAAATGGATATTTTGAATAATGGAATGGACTGCTGCGACCCTTTAGCCCTAATTATAGATATACCTTATACCTCATTCGAAAGCTTATTAAGAGAGAAACAAAAGGTATATAGTCAATATGTTCTGCAACGCATATTAGAGGAGTAACGAAGGACCTAAATATCGAAATACGCGTGAACATTAAGAAATAGCTTCTTTTGAATAATGGAATGGACTGCTGCAACCCGTCAGCCCCTAATCAAGGAAAAATTTATACACCAAATTAAAGCTTTTTGTTAGAGGAATAAACTGAGTATAAACAATATTTGCCGCAATGACCATTAGAGGGGTTACGGAGGACCTAAATGCCAAAATACGCGTGAAAATAAAGAAATAGCCAATTTTGAATAATGAAATGGATATTTTGAATAATGGAATGGACTGCTGCGACCCTTTAGCCCTAATTATAGATATACCTTATACCTCATTCGAAAGCTTATTAAGAGAGAAACAAAAGGTATATAGTCAATATGTTCTGCAACGCATATTAGAGGAGTAACGAAGGACCTAAATATCGAAATACGCGTGAACATTAAGAAATAGCTTCTTTTGAATAATGGAATGGACTGCTGCAACCCGTCAGCCCCTAATCAAGGAAAAATTTATACACCAAATTAAAGCTTATTGTTAGAGGAATAAACTGAGCATAAACAATATTTGCCGCAATGACCATTAGAGGGGTTACGGATGACCTAAATGCCAAAATACGCGTGAAAATTAAGAAATAGCCAATTTTGAATAATGAAATGGATATTTTGAATAATGGAATGGACTGCTACGACCCTTTAGCCCCTAATTACAGATATACCTTATACGTCATTCGAAAGGTTGTCAATAGAGGAACAAAAGGTATATAGTCAATATGTTCCGCAATGCCTATTAGAGGAGTTACGGAGGACCTAAATGTCGAAATACGCGTAAAAATTAAGAAATTAATAGCTTATTTTGAATAATGGAATGGACTGCTGCGCCCCTTTAGCCCCTTATTATAGAGGAAGAAAATATATTATCAATATGAGCTGCAATGCCATATTCAAATGATAGTAAGGACCAGAATCTTACAAATATGCTTGTAAAAAAATACCAGTTAAAGCTTCGCTGTCAACTGATGCTCCCCGAACTATATTTTATGTACATATGCTTGCAAATATAGTGAGAAAAAGAAGCAGGAACCTTCATTGAAAATATTTTGTCTGTAAACATGTGTGGCAATTAATAATTGATAATGGGATACTTTACCGAACCTGTATTTGAACTAATAGTAATTTTAACCTATTCCCTATATCAACCATCTGTATAAGTTTCTTTCCACCAAGCAAGATAAATCTGTACTACTATCTGTATATCATTTTTTAGCTCACCTGGCCAAAAAGGCCAAGTGAGCTTTTATCATCACTTGGCCGTCGTCGTCCGTCGTCGTTAACTTTTACAGAAATCTTCTGAAACTACTGGGCAATTTAACCAAAATTGGCCACAATCATAATTAGAGTATCTAGTTTAGAAATATGTCTGATGACCCCGCTTGCCAACCAACATGGCCGACATGGCTTAAAATAGAACACAGGAATAAAATACAGGTTTTGTCTATTATCTTGAAAACTGCTACTAATTGAGGCGATAGAGAAAAATAGACAAATAGAAAGAGGTTGAAATGTTCAAAATGATCAGGTCTACTTATTATCTATTATTTCAAAACTTTTGGCTAATATTCCAAAAATGATCAAAGCACATAGTCGAAATCGTCAGACGACTCTCGAGTTATTGTCCTCTAATGACGTTTTTTTTTTTTTTTTTATCAATTTGAAAAACTGTAATCAGATAGATAAAAACATAAGAAAGCAAAAATGATCAGCAAGTCAAGTACCACAAATAAGTTTTTGTAGAAGTTAATGTCGATTTTTACCAATATTTTACGTCTTTGCCTACTATCTTGAAAACTATAAAAATAAATGGATAGACACTTAAAAAGCAAAAATCAGTGTATATAATGTGCGAATCCTGAAATACCATTTTTGCTGTATCCGTTATGAATTTCTAATATAGAATGATAAATAAACAGATGATTTTTGAATAAAATAAGAAATAATACATAATGTGTACTGTTTTTATAAATTCACAATATAGGTATGAGATGCGGATGGGTTTTCATCGCGCCTACAGCCATCCATGTGTAAAATTGATACACAAATAGATAAATATTAAGAATAGTTCACGAACAGAGCGTGCAAGAGATTGAAACGCAGCAGTTAAGGTTCATTTGCAGAAAAATGTACCTTTTAACATAATTATTAATGTTGTATAACTTAAAACAGGTTTTGTTATTCAGCCTGTTGATATTGAATTAAATTCCACTATTCTGTTTTCGTTATGCGATTCATGTTAACTGTCGAATAATGATACTAGACTTTCATTTTCACTGTAGGGGCGATTCATTTCTATTGTACATGCGATGCATTTTCACAGAAGGAAATTATATAATTTTCATCATATAAAGTCTTAATTCAGCCGACTTTCTAGCAAAATTTGTGAAGTCAGAAGGATTGATTATATATGCATACTTTATGAGTGAAAGTCTGGGGTAATATATCAATAAATTCCAAAAAAATAGCATTTATTGCTAATATTGTCCTTTCTATTTTCTGTAATAATTGGTCCAGATTCAAATCTATATGTAGGATAAAATTTATCCTTTCATATGACACGCCATCATTGAATACATATTTCTTGGACAGTTAAGGCAATCCACGTCACCGAAAAAGCAAAGTTTTCGGTTTCGGTCTAAATCTACATCACATACAAATAAAACGTCATTAGAGCTATTTTCCTAATGCTTGTAGTTTAAAGGTGCGGTTGGCTTGCTTGTTTTGTTTGTATAAATGTTTGCTTAGGCATTGAATTTAAGTTGAGCAAACATTTATACAAACAAAGCAAGCAAGCCAACCAAACCTTTAAACTACAAGCATTAGGAAAATAGCTCTAATGATGCATCTTAGATAACAAAGAGCATTCAAAAGACGATCTTCATTTCACGATTGAATGAATGGTAACGTTTTCATCTCGCACTAACAATTGCTTTACATTTGACGCTTGGATGACTGGATAATTGATATTTCTCATGCCATTGTGTATACATCTTATACAGTAAAGAAAGTTCGAGCAACAGTTGAGTCACCTTAATTTATGTTTGAATTTCTTATAAATCGTTCTTACAAATAAGCAAATACGTAATTGTAAGAATGCAAGGATATATTGAATACAGTTTATTATTGCATGTTTAAATTGTTCGGGGTATAACCGCCGTACAGTTGATGCCAGGCGTTAATCGCTGCATCGCAAAGCGATATTGGTAGATAGACCGTCCTAATATTTTCACCAAAGACTAATTGACGTACTGTTCAGTTAAGTATTCGATGTTTATGAAATCAAAGTTTACTGTCCCTGACAGCATTATATATTATTTATATTACATGAACACCATGTGACTATTTTAGATAGACAGGTCTGTGAATTACTTGTAAACATCGATAAAAACAAACACTCTGTGTAACTCAAACTTGATTAAACTACAAATAAAGCATAGTTGGTTGGCTCTTACACTAAATGCGACCGTGTATTTTGTGATTTGTTGTTGATTAAAATACATTATGCGAATGAGAAACCCGTTGTTTTATTCTATTTGCAGAAATTTATTTGAAAAACTGACCTCAGAATTTTGGCACTGTACGATTTATTCTCTTTGTAGTTTGTTTGCTTTCTTTAGAACCGTTCGTTGTACATTCTTGTACTGTTCGTTGTGCAAAAGCCTATCAATATGGAGGAAATATGTATGTAACGGCGTGACAAATTTTCAAAGCTTACAAAGATTTAAAAAAACGTTATAGTCATTGATGTTCTACTCCAGTATATTTCCGGATCCATGACACACTAATAGCAAACTCACCAACAATATTTGAATATGCATGATATGAACGTGTATCATCTTAAGGCGATTTGACGCATATTACCCTGACCTTCGTATGAGCTTGACCTTTGAACTCAAGATCAAAATACTGGATTTCTGAAAAAACTGGATTGCAATCAGGCGCTGCCGATGAGCGGGCTTCTCTAGCTCCAGTAAGTTCTGTTTCACGTCAAACAAATACAAAATTCAGGTTGTTTTAATTTAATCTTCAATATGAAATGTTAGAAATGTCAAATAGTTTAAGTAGTTTCAAATGCTTGCTAACAAAAAATAAAAGATAGGTTTTTCAATAGAAACAGCTAATTTTGTTCTCGATGTTTTAAAAACGAATGGTACAGACCTTTGACGAAAACACGCAACGAACTTACTGAAAAAAAAATTGACGAACGGTATACAACGCACAACGTCCGGAATCAACCATACTTTGGTTATACCCGTGTATATTTAAGTAAGCATCTGCAAATAGCTTGCATTTCAAATTGTAAATATCATCAATATTAAAGTAATTAAAAGACTATTTTCAGTTGTTGCATGTCGAATTATCATATAAAACAACAATGAAAATTCATCGCACCTCCAAAAAATCCACATCAGAAATGATCGCCGCATTTATAGTTAAAATGAATCGCATTCAGTAATCAATATTATGGATTCAGCTGCTTTAGTTACACTTTTTTGGACTTTAATCCTGTTTTTATACATTAAAAAGTTATATTCTAATGAAATTGTGTTAAAACATACTTTCAAATCAATTATTTTGTATTTTCAAAAAGTAAACAAACGCAGTTTTTCCCATCATCTTTTTTTCTACAATAGACATACTCGCATACGACAGTGAAAATGAACTAACTGGATTAGCACTTTATATACACTGAAAATGATCACCAAGACAAGCTCTACAAATAAGTCAAACTTTGCAGAAATCGTTGGTTTACTCTATACAGGAGTGATTTCCTTAAATGTTATTTTTTCATCTTTTTTTTTTTTGTTTTGGGCTAAAACTAAAGAGAGAAATTTAAACAGAAAAATTGATCAGCAATACAAGATAAAAAAAAATTGTCATGAATTCTATTCTAGAACTTTGTTGAAGATGCTCATAGACCTAGGTGAGCGACACAGGCTCTTTAGAACCACTAGTTAAATAATATTCTTCTTTGATTAACATAAGACGGTAACCATACCTTTATTCTATAGACCCAAAAATGAACAGGCTTACACAGTTGTTTTAAAAGAAGCGATGCCTCTGCAGCTAGATTATTCAACAAAAAGGCACGTGGACATCCACAAATATTACCGTGCAATGCCAGAAAAATGACAAACCTGCTCCAGATTATCCTCAGATAATACTGTTCAGTCATCAGTGAACGGAAGAATTGTTTCTCTCTCCTTTTCACATGACATAACTTGAAAACCCAAAGCCTCATATATCTTGTAACATGGTCAAAATCGAAATGTGGTATTCAACATGAAGGGCAAAACTTGAGTTTTTCAAACGAACACGAAAAAACATCTATATCCCTTCCGCAGACCTAACAAATTCAAAAGTTTAATTTACCAACAATTAGAAAAACAAAATTAAACTATCAAAATTATAACTACTTCAAACTGTCCAGAAACAACCAAGCCACTTACATAAACAATTAACAGACTCCCGTAAAAGTTGCAAACTGTCTTGGATTAAACGACTACAGACAGCGTATTCCCTAGGTCTTAATGACAATATCATTGACCAAGGAAACATATCGAAAACTTCATTGATATCATTACTATTTTTGATAAAAGACAAAGCAATCATGGGTCTCATGCCAATCGCATTAACAACAATAAACGAAATAAACATCGTTCTAATTCTACGATAAATGATCCCGTATATAATTATGATTAAAAAAAATGGTAGACATCAATTAGTATGCAAACTGGGTCAAATGCCAATTAGTAAAATTACATAATATTTATGACGAGTATGAAAATAATCGTTTTTTAGTCCAAAATATATGTGTTCACGTATCATTACAGCTTTTTGTCACCATAGACTGTTCCCTCGAATAAACAAACCCGAAGATCATAAAAGGCATTTTCTAAAAAAAAAATACATATACATTATTTTTTCTAGTTTTTTTTAATGACCCTACCATTCAAAACATTATACCTCCATATTTTGAACCACCTAAAATTTCTCATACGTACTAGTATACAAAAATCCAGTACAAGTTTAATTTTTAATTATAAGTCAGTTACATAAAATGTCAGTAAAGAAAATCATGCTCCTAAAAGGTATAAACATTCTGATTAAAAAGATAGAAATATTGTCCTCCGTCGAAAATAAATTGGAAAGTGTGTCGTCAGGTCATTTAAGATTCTCTTTCATCCTATCGTGAAAATTGGTATAAACAAGAGAAATCTCACAAAAAGTCGCTCGATTCCTATTTCAATATTAAAATTTTTGAATATTGCAGATATCCGCATATCACATTTTGAAAATAATTTTAGAAATAAACAAAAGTAAGTAATACTTCCAATTACAGGACTAAAACACAATTCAAGTAATCGCAAAGCATTTTGTGTTCGTACCGGCCGACAAACCAGCCAACGATGTGGTGGTGGTATGACGTAAATACTACACGGAAGTCCTTAAGAATGAAATTACTCATTCAACTACATTCAAGGCCGTGCGCTCCATACAGAGTCAAATAGTAAATAACAGCACAGCTAAAGGACTCCTCTGAAAATTTGAAAGTCCCTACTATGTATTGGCATCCTAAACTACACAACAAAAACGTGCATATTTCGTTTCCTCTCGGGTTTTAGTAAATGTTCTACTTCTAATCTTACTTGGCTGTTAACTGGTCCCCTTACTTTTATTATAAAACTTGTTATTAATTTCTGTAATAAAGCATATGAAAATAATTGAATTAACTATTTTGGAGTGTTATAAACTATTTGAATGTTTTGGATAAATTACGTGCTTTTGATGGTCCGTTCAATTCGGTTGACAGTTATGATATTTTCGACTCTATACACTATATTACAATATGGTCACAGACTTAATTGCTTCAAATCATATAAGGTTCTTCTGTAATGAAAACGGGAAATATGCTGCTTTTCAGTATGTCTTTTTACCGTCCCCGATTTAGTGGTGTTGCATCTTACAAAGTCTACCCGAAGTATTTTACAAAGAATTTCATTCAAACCGGTACTGGGGACCGTCTTACTCTTGCGGTAAGGTGAGAGTTTATCTTTTACTCCGTGTTGAAGGCCTCACTGTGATTTGAAGAGATGAAGAACAGCAATGAAAGCGCTGTTCCTTTGCTTTTTGTGTGTTTGGTTTTTTTTTTGCTGTGCATGTACTGATTTTGTGTCATGGATGGATAACCCATATCCTTTGCTTTTCTATCAAATATGCTTACTGGAACTGTGATGAGATGATTAGAGCTTTAAATTTTCTTCTTGACAACATATATGTACGTTTCGGCAATAAAGGTTAACGAAATTATGTAGGTATTCCGATGGGTACCAATTGCGCCCCTTTAATAGTAGACTTGTTGTTGTATTGTTATGAATCACATTTTATGGCCAAAATCAGTAAAAATCCGTTTTGCTTTAAATAATCCAGAATTTTCTAATTTTACTGTGGGAATTCACCCAAAGGTAATTAGTTTGAATAAATCTAATACATACAGCAATATTTTTCTTTATCTAGATTCGGATATTTCAGTTCCACACGGAAACTCTATACAAAAATTTACGACAAAAGAGACGATTTATTGTTAATTTTCGCCTTTAGAATGGTGGCGTTCCTTTCGCCCCTACTTACGGTGTGTATTTTTCACAATATGTTCTCTTTGCCCATGTCTGTAGTCATGTTTTAGATTTCAATGAACGTAATTCATGTTTAACTGATATATTATTAAGTCAGGGATTTCGTTATCAAAAACCTTATCCAAATTCAATATTTAGTTTAGAAGTTTGGCTGTACCTGAAGTGTTCTTATTAAAAGTGGAATACCATTTCCTAATTTTTACGACAATGTTGATTATAAATCCCGTAAACTAATTGATCCTATATATAAACTTATCATTAAAGGTTATAAATTTACCACAGTAGAAAAATCTTTAAAGATTGTTTTTATTGGTATTAACATTGAGTTTGTTTTTGATAAAATTGAACCATGAAAACTAAATATATATTGCTATATATATTCCTACACCCTGTCGATACTGTTAACATATATTTGGGCATTGCACAGGGTAATGCATTTCTCAGACTGTTTATGACGTCTTCGCATTAAATATGTTGGATGTGTAAAGATTGATATATAAGTCTGGGATAACATAATTTATCTTTTACTGGTAATTGGGTTTGAGTAACTGCGAGTACTCTTATTTCGATGCTTTATGTTCTGATGTAACACCACTTACCCAGGTTAGGGGAGATTGAGCGCTTACAAACATGTTTTAACCCGTCATATTCTTTATGTACTTGTCCCAAGTCAGGGTTTTTTATTTCAGTTGTTGTCGGTTGTTCATGTCTGTCGTATTTGTTTTATTGTAAACTGTTTTGTTATAAAATATGCCGTTAGTTTTCTCAATTGAATTGTTTCACATTTTTGCATGCCGGGGCCTTTTATAGCCGACTACATGGTATGTTTTTCCCCTCATTGTTGTAGGCCGTACAGTTGCCTATGATTGCTTACATCCACTTCGTTTGAACTTTGAAGGATAGTTGTCTCATTAGCAATCATACCACATTTCCTTATTTTTATATAACGTCCCTTCCCAGTTTAATATATTGCTTGTGTAAATGTTTCATTCCAATCATGCAAAAAAAAAATCAAGTTAGAATAATCCTACTACCATTTAAAAAAAAATAATAAGGGTAAGCGAATAAGGAACGAATAAGTAACAGGGCATCAGTCAAGCGCGGAAACGGGTACATATGCGCTAATAGGACAATTTCACCGCTACGAACTAAGAACTAACACCAGAGAGAAAAACAGAAAAGAAAGCATTAAACAGGTGCAGCGTATAAAAGGCGAATAAGGAACAAATAACTAGCGAATAAGTAACAAGGTATCAGTCGAGCGTTGAAACTGGTACATATGCGATAACGGGCTTATTCTAACTCTGTAAAAACAGAACTAACACCAAAGACATGAAAAGAACTAAAAGGGATGTACAAGTACCCGGCCGCGTCCACTCTGTGTTTTTGTTAGATGTATTTCTATTTGTATCCATCTGATGAGTTAAGCCTTTTTCAACTGATTTTTATAGTTCGTTCTTATGTTGTACTGTTACACCATTGTCCCAGGTTAGGGGGGGGGGGGTCCCGCTAACATGTTTAACCCCACCACATTCTGTATGTATGTGCCTGTCCAAAGCCAGGATCCTGTAATTCAGTGGTTGTCGTTTGTTGCTGTGTTACATATTTGTTTTTCGTTCATTTTTTGTACATAAATTAGGCCGTTAGTTTTCTCGATTGAATTGTTTTACATTTGTCATTTTGGGGCCTTTTATAGCTGACTATGTGGTATGGGCTTTGCTCATTGTTGAAGGCCGTACGGTGAACTATAGTTAATTTCTGTGTCATTTGGTCTCTTGTGAAGATTTGTCTCATTGGCAATCATACCACATCTTCTTTTTTATATCAACACCAAAGACATGAAAAGAAATAAGACGAAATCATTAAAAGGGGCAATGTATAATAAGCGAATAAGGAACGAATAAGTAACATTGTATCAGTCGAGCGCAAAAACAGATACATACGCGCTAATAGGGCAATTTCACCTCTACGAACCAAGAACAAAAACCAAGAAAAGAAAATGAAATAAAGCATTAACAAGGTGCAACGTATAAAAATTGAATAAGGAACAAATAAGTAGCGAATAAGTAACAGGGTATCAGTCCATCGCAAAGACGGAGACATCCGCTTTAACAGGAAATATCATCTCACCGAACCCATAGCTAACACCAAAGACAAGAAAAGAAAGCATCAAAAAGGGGTAGCGTATCAAAAGGTATAAGGAACGAATAAGTAGCGAACAAGTAATAGGGTATCATTCGAGCGCTGAAACGGGTACATACGCGCTTACAGGTTATTTTTACCTCCTCAAACCAGAGTTAAGGAAAGAAAAGAAAGCATTAAAGGGGGCAACATATGAAAAGATTATAAGAAAAAACAAGTAACGAATAAGGAATAATGATTCAGTAACGAATAGGTAAGAAATACGGAATAAGGAATAAAGAATAAGTAGCGAATAATAAATAAGTAATCAGTAAACAAATTGGCGAACCTAAGGGTCGCAGCAGCGCAGCAGTCCATTCCATTATTAAAAATAGTTTTTCCATTATTAAAAATTGGTTATTTCTTATTGTTGACGCGTATTTTGAAATTTAGGTCCTCCGGAACTCCTCTTATAGGCGTTCCGGGACATATTGACTATATACCTTTAATTCCTGTTTTGATAAGCATTCGAATGACGTTTAAGGTTTCTCTGTAATTAGGGGCTCAAGGGTCGTAACAGTCCATTCCATTATTCAAAATAAGCTATTTCTTAATGTTCACGCGTATTTCGATATTTGGGTCCTTCGTTACTCCTCTAATATGCGTTGCAGAACATATTGACTATATACCTTTTGTTTCTCTCTTAATAAGCTTTCGAATGAAGTATAAGGTATATCTATAATTAGGGGCTAAAGGGTCACAGCAGTCCATTACATTATTCAAAATATCCATTTCATTATTCAAAATTGGCTATTTCTTAATTTTCACGCGTATTTTGGCATTTAGGTCCTCCGTTACCCCTCTAATGGTCATTGCGGCACATATCGTTTATACTCAGTTTATTCCTCTATCAATAAGCTTTAATGTGGTGAATAAATTTTTCCGTGATTAGGGGCTGACGGGTTGCAGCAGTCCATTCCATTATTCAAAAGAAGCTATTTCTTAATGTTCACGCGCGTAATTCGATATTTAGGTCCTTCGTTTCTCCTCTAATATGCGTTGCGGAACATATTGACTATATACCTTTTGTTTCTCTCTTAATAAGCTTTCGAATGAGGTATAAGGTATATCTATAATTAGGGGCTAAAGGGTCACAGCAGTCCATTCCATTATTCAAAATATCCATTTCATTATTCAAAATTGGCTATTTCTTAATTTTCACGCGTATTTTGGCATTTAGGTCCTCCGTAACACCTCTAATGATCATTGCGGCACATATCGTTTATACTCAGTTTATTCCTCTATCAATAAGCTTTAATGTGATGTATAAATTTTTCCGTGATTAGGGGCTGACGGGTTGCAGCAGTCCATTCCATTATTCAAAATAAGCTATTTCTTAATGTTCACGCGCGTAATTCGATATTTAGGTCCTTCGTTTCTCCTCTAATATGCGTTGCGGAACATATTGACTATATACCTTTTGTTTTCTCTCTTAATAAGCTTTCGAACGAGGTATAAGGTATATCTATAATTAGGGGTTAAAGGGTCGCAGCAGTCCATTCAATTATTCAAAATATCCATTTCATTATTCAAAATTGGCTATTTCTTAATTTTCACGCGTATTTTGGCATTTAGGTCCTCCGTAACCCCTCTAATGGTCATTGCGGCACATATCGTTTATACTCAGTTTATTCCTCTATCAATAAGCTTTAATGTGGTGCATACATTTTTCCGTGATTAGGGGCTGACGGGTTGCAGCAGTCCATTCCATTATTCAAAATAAGCTATTTCTTAATGTTCACGCGTAATTCGATATTTAGGTCCTTCGTTTCTCCTCTAATATGCGTTGCGGAACATATTGACTATATACCTTTTGTTTCTCTCTTAATAAGCTTTCGAATGAGGTATAAGGTATATCTATAATTAGGGGCTAAAGGGTCACAGCAGTCCCTTCCATTATTCAAAATATCCATTTCATTATACAAAATTGGCTATTTCTAAATTTTCACGCGTATTTTGGCCTTTAGGTCCTCCGTTACCCCTCTAATGGTCATTGCGGCACATATCGTTTATACTCAGTTTATTCCTCTATCAATAAGCTTTAATGTGGTGTATAAATTTTTCCGTGATTAGGGGTTGACGGGTTGCAGCAGTCCATTCCATTATTCAAAATAAACTATTTCTTAATGTTCACGCGTAATTCGATATTTAGGTCCTTCGTTTCTCCTCTAATATGCGTTGCGGAACATATTGACTATATCCCTTATGTTTCTCTCTTTATAAGCTTTCGAATGAGGTATAAGGTGTATCTATAATTAGGGGCTAAAGGGTCACAGCAGTCCATTACATTATTCAAAATATCCATTTCATTATACAAAATTGGCTATTTCTTAATTTTCATGCATATTTTGGCATTTAGGTTCTCCGTCACCCCTTTAATGGTCATTGCGGCACATATCGTTTATTCTCAGTTTATTCCTCTATCAATAAGCTTTAATGTGGTGTATAAATTTTTCCGTGATTAGGGGCTGACGGGTTGCAGCAGTCCATTCCATTATTCAAAAGAAGCTATTTCTTAATGTTCACGCGTATTTCGATATTTAGGTCCTTCGTTTCTCCTCTAATATGCGTTGCGGAACATATTGACTATATCCCTTATGTTTCTCTCTTAATAAGCTTTCGTATGAGGTATAAGGTATATCTATAATTAGGGGCTAAAGGGTCACAGCAGTCCATTCCATTATTCAAAATATCCATTTCATTATTCAAAATTGGCTATTTCTTAATTTTCACGCGTATTTTGGCATTTAGGTCCTCCGTAACCCCTCTAATGGTCATTGCGGCACATATCGTTTATACTCAGTTTATTCCTCTATCAATAAGCTTTAATATGATGTATAAATTTTTCCGTGATTAGGGGCTGACGGGTTGCAGCAGTCCATTCCATTATTCAAAATAAGCTATTTCTTAATGTTCACGCGTAATTCGATATTTAGGTCCTTCGTTTCTCCTCTAATATGCGTTGCGGAACATATTGACTATATACCTTTTGTTTCTCTCTTAATAAGATTTCGAATGAGGTATAAGGTATATCTATATTAGAGGCTAAAGGGTCACAGCAGTCCATTCCATTATTCAAAATATCCATTTCATTATTCAAAATTGGCTATTTCTTAATTTTCACGCGTATTTTGGCATTTAGGTCCTCCGTAACCCCTCTAATGGTCATTGCGGCACATATCGTTTATACTCAGTTTATTCCTCTATCAATAAGCTTTAATGTGATGTATAAATTTTTCCGTGATTAGGGGCTGACGGGTTGCAGCAGTCCATTCCATTATTCAAAATAAGCTATTTCTTAATGTTCACGCGCGTAATTCGATATTTAGGTCCTTCGTTTCTCCTCTAATATGCGTTGCGGAACATATTGACTATATACCTTTTGTTTTCTCTCTTAATAAGCTTTCGAACGAGGTATAAGGTATATCTATAATTAGGGGTTAAAGGGTCGCAGCAGTCCATTCAATTATTCAAAATATCCATTTCATTATTCAAAATTGGCTATTTCTTAATTTTCACGCGTATTTTGGCATTTAGGTCCTCCGTAACCCCTCTAATGGTCATTGCTGAACAACCGACTTGTTATATCTATAATTAGAGGATGAAGAATAGCAAAGGTCCAGTGAAAATAAAAAAAGACCACATGGAGTATTTTAATTTTTATATATATATGTTTTTGTATTCAGGTCGTCCATACATTGAACCAAGGAATTTCTGATAAAAATAGTTAGGAAAACCCACTAGTTTATCCTCCGAAACTAGGAACCAAATAAATAAATCAAATTAAAATTTAAAGGGGGTTTTTTATTTATTTTTTTCTGATATCAATTTGAATATTTGTTAGATAACACCAAAAAGACTAATTTAGAAATACGGGATATAGCTATAGTGTCACAGTCAATTTTTTTTTTATTTCACTATTCACCGCTTCAACTTGAATAATGAAACATAAACTATTTCATTATTCATTATTCATCACTTAACATTGAATAGTGAATAGTGAACTATTTCATTATTCATTATTGAATTTTGAATAATGAAAAATGAATAATGGACGTACTTCAGCGTGGTGACATCTTTATAGCGGAATGTGAAGTTAAAGGATGAAGCTATCTTCTTTCCATTCTTGGGGACCTCGGTTGCCGAGTGGTCTCAGTAGTCGAACTACTATATGTGACTTCGAATCCCGCACGTGACAGGTGGCAGGTGGCGTGCGCTCGACTCCAATCTTAATTGACTAGAATTGTCAGTTTCCTACCGGAGGTCTGTGATTCTCTTCCGGCATTCCGTCTCCATCCACCAATAAAGACTGACCGCTACAAAATAGCACAATAGTGCTGAAAGTGGCGTTAAACACAAATCAATCAATCAATCTGCATTGGCCATTCTTTTTTATGAAACAAAGCAGGGCCAATTCTTTCAATTTGTCTTTTAGTTTGGAATGTTGAAAACTTGTTAAAAGGGTAGAAAAGTCATATGATTTAATACTATTGAAGAGGAAAAAGACTATATTGTATGCATGTACATTAACATAAACATTTTTTAGTATCCACAGCTGATTCACACAGCCCCTAGTGTAGGTCGTTTCACAATAATTCTAAAGCCCGGATTGCAGCTAAAATTGATGTAAATAATGTAGAAAAAAGTTTCATGGAGCACTTGGAAGTCCCAGCAATATGCCGTTGTTTGTTGGGATTCTTAGGTATCCAATACAATGAAGGAAGATCAATTTCTTCATCGTTGGTTGAAATGTTTAAAGGAACATAGAACAGACCTAATATTATTGACAATTTCCTCTTTGGTAAGTGTCGTGTTGTATATGTTGAGTTAGATAATTTCAAAACTAAAATCAGAATTAAAGAGGACATGTGCGATCTTTGGTAGAGCCTAAAACGTCACTAGTAATTTTAATAACCGGTATAATGGAACAATGAATAACGATCGTTGAACATTTAACCTTGTTGTAGTAATTTATTTGGTTTATTTTAAATATACCCGTTTGTTTAATGGTCATATTGGCAATAACCGTACGCGAAATACGTAAACGTCATAGAGAAGAACAGACGGTATTCTTCTACTCAAGAAAGGACAGTTGACAATAGTAAAACTGATATCGAATTGAGGTGAGCTCAGCCAGATTAGGCACAAAAATTTTGAGTTTGGGTTGTCAGTGCTCTAAAACTGAATATATAATGTGGTTGTCCTTCAAATTGTTTTAATTCGTGTGCCACTGATGTATATATACATAATGCGCGTCTAAACTTTAAAGCCTGGTACCTTCGATGAAACTTGTCATAGTTCATAGCTTTCCGTTGTCCATCAGCAAAAAAAAAACTAAATACAACCACCAAGTTAAAAAGATAAAATCATAAAAAAATATTAAAAAAATAACAAGAAAAGCTAAAAGACCCAAAATTTCCCTAGAAGTACCTTGCTAACCAGGATCGTTGTACTGCGAACTGTGTCAAAAAAGTTATTATCGCAAAATCCACAAGCGTATCAATTGCCCAAAATGTATTGCAATATTGTTTTTTAAAAAAAAGAAACAAGGAGACAATAAAAAAAATCAATAAACGCCGAAATAACAAATAAAAACAAAAAAAGATTATATAGAAAACTAAAGACTGAGCCACATAAATAACACTAAAAACCAGGGTTCGTGCATGTGCTTCAGAATCAGAAAGGCAAGCAGTCCCTCCTACTCCACTAGGGAAACTCGTCGTGATGCTACTGAGTGGCAGTAAGGTAAAAGTCCGGTGATAAGCCGCATTCCGAAATGTCGCGATCGAGGAAAAGAAGACTGGAGTGTAGCAACGACAAGACAAGAACATGTCCGTTGTCATCTGTGACAGATTTCCATAATGGTAATCAAAATCATGATGGTGTCTATAAAATATTAAGGGAAGACTCCAACTTGATCAATTGGAATCATTGATACAATAGCTTCTTTGAACGCAGTAACCCCCATCAAGGATTCTTACTATACAAATCCTTGCCCCCCATAAATGAATCCTGATAGGAAACGAAGACCCTTGAATGTCATATCAACTGTGAGATATACACGCCATATGAATGATTTGTTGGAATGATTCTACACAGAAATGGAAAGTTCATAATTGAAAAATGGAATACATTACTTTTGACATAATTTTTAGTTATCAACCGACCCGAATTGCCAATTTCTAGATGTAATTATAATACAGACTTATGAAGAGTTGTACACAAGCTATTATCGTTGAAAATTTTGTTCTTGTTTGTTGACGACTTAATTAAGAGTAGTGTATGAGATAATGCATAATCCTTCAAATTGAAAAATGAAAGTTATATATTACACTTCCCTATAAAGATCATGTACAGGTTCGATGGGTATTTGTTGAGCAGTTTCAGAGCTGTAAGTGTAAGCATAATTATAATTAAGATATGAACCTGTTCGTCCACTCTGCTACCCAAATGTTAAATCATAGTGCTTGCGAGCACAAATTTAAGGCCAAATTAGAGTTTTTGATCCCAATTTCACAGTCCACTGAACATAGAAAATGATAGTGCGAGTGGGGCATCCGTGTACTATGGACACATTCTTGTTTCCTTATAAATGTTAACTCTAAAAGAGATGAATATAATAAAATTGAGAATGCAAATGGGGAACGTATCAAAGAAATAACAATCCTACCAATGGTTAAAAAAACAGCTGGTCCACAAATTGGTCTTCAACACTGCAAGAAAATCCCGCACCCGGAGGCAGAATTCAGCAGGCCCCTTAAAAAAAATGTGTACTACTTCAGACTTCAGTGAAAATGTACGTCATACTAAACTGTAAAACATATAAATAACTAAAATTAAAAAAAAACATACAAAACTAACAAAGGTCAGAGGCTCCTGACTTGGGACAGGCGCAAAAATGCAGCGGGGTTCAATATGTTTAGTGAGATATCAACCCTCCCCCTATACCTCTATCCAATGTAGAAAAAAACAAACATACAGCAATATGCACAGTAAAACTCAGTTTAAAAGAAGTCCGAGTCCAATGTCAGAATAGGTAACAAAATAAACTAATCAAAATGACAATGATACATAAATTAACAAAGGACGACTAGCAGATTCTGACATATGCATGCCAGCTCTAGAACTCATTTAAACTGATACATGTTTTTTCTTCTTTTCAACATATGCACTATCTTAATTGTCAATGGACAGTAAGGATGTCATTTTTGCCCTGAATGCTAAAAAAGCAACAATGACGAGAGCAGTGAGAACAAAGAGGGCACCAGAGTCACAGCCAGAGGATCCGGACCTATAAACAATTTAAAACAAATAAATTTAGATTTTCCAAATGCTTTCCGTCTTGTGTTGATTATACAAATAAATGTACCAACCGAATTAGAAATTGAAAGTGAAAGAGTGATGCAGTTCTTCATTGTCTGCATTTTAACGAATATGTAGAAACAGTGGTATATTCTTTTTTTTAGCTATAAAGATTGCAAGAAAATAGATATTTGACATTTGTTAGCAGAAAATCTGATGATAACATGGCAAGCTAACCGCAAACTTTGTAGAAAATCTAATTTGCATAATTATGTTTGCTGCAAGCTTGCCGCAAACTTCATTTGCATGGTAAAATGGTTGCCGCAAGTTTGCAGTAAACGTTTGCCGCAAGTTTGCAGCAAATCCAATTTTCATAATCATGTTTGCCGCAAGCTTGCCGCAAACTTCATTTGCATGGTAAAATGGTTGCGGCAATGTTTGCTGCAAACTTGCAGCAAATAGTTGCCGCAGGGCTTTTTTTCGGTAAGGAAAGCTGGTAAAGAGTCTTCCTTTGTAGAATTTATATGTTATTGAATTATGCAAAGAATCGAATGAAGTCAATATTTTGAATAGATAACATATAGATTCGTTCACTGTGCACTACTTTCTGTAAAATTTTCAATAATATAGTTTTAATGATAAGAAACGTAACACACGTACAAGTTCTGTTAATTTGAAATCTGCTTAAATGCAATAAATAAATTACATAGGCAAAGATATGATCTAAAGAATGGACATCTCACTGCATTATGTACTAACATAAAATCTGAGAGATGGTGGCTGAAATATACCTAACCAAGCCATAACTGTAGAGTTTCGATAACACTGTTTGCAATCTTAACCTAAAATCGCAACACAAGCAATAAGAAAAAAGGCCCTACAAGCAAGTTAATGTAACACGAAATTATTTTCCTGTAAATTATGGACCTACTAATTCCTCCTATAGATCTTCAATTAACTGCAGAACAGCTATAAAAACTTGTCCCTTTGACACTTTCTAGTAGTCCATATTTTTCTCACATATATGCTATTTTGCCAAATTTATTGTATTGTTTATGTCCATATGTTGTTGTTTCCTAGTCATTCATGCAATTGCTTCCTTGTGTCGTTTTTTGTCATGATTGTGTAAGTCTCTCTTAGACATATGATTTTTGTCATGATTGTGTAAGTCTCCCTTAGACATAAGTTTTTTGTCATGATTGTGTAAGTCTCTCTTAGACAAATGATTTTTGTCATGATTGTGTAAGTCTCTCTTAGACATATGATTTTTGTGTAAGTCTCTGTTAGACATATGATTTTTGTCATGATTGTGCAAGTCTCTCTTAGACATATGATTTTTGTCATGATTGTGCAAGTCTCTCTTAGACATATGATTTTTGTGATGATAGTGTAAGTCTCTCTTAGACATATGATTTTTGTGATGATAGTGTAAGTCTCTCTTAGACATATGATTTTTGTCATGATTGTGTAAGTCTCTTTTAGACATATGTTTTTTGTTATGATTGTGTAAGTCTCACTTAGACATATGATTTTTGTCATGATTGTGTAAGTCTCTCTTAGACATATGTTTTTTGTCATGATTGTGTAAGTCTCTCTAAGACATATGTTTTCTGTCATGATTGTGTAAGTCTCTCTTAGACATATGTTTTCTGTCATGATTGTGTAAGTCTCTCTTAGACATATGTTTTCTGTCATGATTGTGTAAGTCTCTCTTTGACATATGGTTTTTGTCATGATTGTGTAAGTCTCTCTTAGACATATGATTTTTGTCATGATTGTGTAAGTCTCTCTTAGACATATGATTTTTGTCATGATTGTGTAAGTCTCTCTTAGACATATGATTTTTGTCATGATTGTGTAAGTCTCTATTAGACATATGTTTTTTGTCATGATTGTGTAAGTCTCTCTTAGACATATGATTTTTGTCATGATTGTGTAAGTCTCTCTTAGACATATGATTTTTGTCATGATTGTGTAAGTCTCTCTTAGACATATGATTTTTGTCATGATTGTGTAAGTCTCTGTTACACATATGTTTTTTGTCATGATTGTGTAAGTCTCTCTTAGACATATGATTTTTGTCATGATTGTGTAAGTCTCTCTTAGACACATGATTTCTGTCATGTGTAAGTCACTCTTAGACATATTTTTTTGTCATGATTGTGTAAGTCTCTCTGAGACATATGTTTTTTGTCATGTTTAAGTCTCTCTTAGGCATATGATTTTTTTCCGCCCTTTGGTACCTGTCACCCCTTTTTTATGTTTATCTATCACTTACTTAAAAGTTTATGCCCAACCAGAATATATCAAGTTTTTTCCTGGCATTGAGATTGACTAAGTATATGATATATTTACCAGCATATTCAAGCATATTATGGATCATTATGAGAACTATAAATGTATGGTAGGAGTTTTTTATGATCTTCACTAAAATGAGTATCACACTACTTACTGTCTGTTCAATTTACATAGTATTAACTTCTAGGAGTCCTGCAACTTTTATTAATTCTGTTTTCACTTGCCATAAGCAAGAGCTGTCTGTGAAAAGTCATTTTAGTCTTTAACTAAGCTATCATGTGCTCTCTAAAACATGGGAAGAATATATCAATGGTGCTACTAACCTCTACATGGGACAACCCTTTTCATCAAAATTCATTTGTCTAGGCACTTTATCATGAAGATTCTTGCAAATGGCACTGATATATATATTCAGAACAAATTCACAATATATATTTTTTTTATTTCATAAAGAAGCTAAAGAAAACTAGATTAAACATTGTTCCCATTGCATTAAACATGTTAAAAGCTTTTAAAAAGAAAAATAATATGGTCATATATAACAAATAAGCAATGTCAATAAATGCGATACAAGTTGTTTCACAACTGTGGATTAATCATTATTCGGGCGGTATAATTTTTTGGATTTTGCGTTTTTATCGGTTCAACAAGAATTTAAATGTTAAGCGAAGTATAAACTTTGTTTAGGCTTGTATGCTGACATTTGCAAAACCAGGGAATCAAATATCCACAAAAATTCAAGTTTGCCTCAACCATCAAATTTGGTACCCATGAAAATAAATGAATCCCCAGTAAGTTTTTTTGATATCTGCATCTCTTCTTTTATATCAATATTTCATGGGGTGGTTGTACAGGTCAAGCTTAAAAAAAATGATGTTCCCGAAAAGAAGTTTAAAAAATGTTCTAACTGATCGTCCAGTTCTATTTATGAATAAAGCATTTACTGACATTATCAAACGATGTGCAGGACTAATTCTTGAGAAGCACAATTTGCTGTTATATTAAAATATTTTTCCATACTAAATTGTGACTTGAGCAATAGCTAGGTCTTTTAACATATCCAACTGAAAACAGAATACATCTGAACCAGTGGCAAGAAGTAGTTGAATCATTTCAATTGTTACTAATGTATTATATCAAATAAAACATAATCTAATGCATTATCATACTTTAATTCGGTTTCAAAGAAAATTATAAGCAAAAACTTTTTTTTTCAATTAAATCTTAGGTATGGTAGTTGCCTTTGCTCTGAATTTAAGAACAAAGAAAGTCTTCCATTTCTAAAACTGGAAGGAAATTCAAAAACATTGGCTAAAATTTATATTTCATTCTCAATAAGGGTGTTATGGTTTTTTCCTAAAAAAATATTCTGATCCCCAATTTGATGAAAAAAAATATTGTGGTCAAGCAGATGACAAAAAAAATATTCTGAATTCAGATTTTCCCCATACCTTATAGTGTTAAATTTTGGAAAAAATAAGTTGATTGATAGCGTTGAAAAACTATAAAAAATGTCCGCGCTTTGCGAGAAAAACATTTTTCTGACTCAGACAAAAACCATAACTCCCCCCTTGAAGTTAAATGGTTGCTTCCTACATACAAGCCAGTGGTCAATTAATGTTGTATGTTTTTTTCATTTCCTATTACCTAAGTATTTGTTTATAGAATACTTGTCCTTATCAATAAATAAAATGCAGAAAAACAATTTTAACATTTACACAAGTCTATCTGTCTTTACATGATAAACTTTAGAGTGCTTCTCAAGAAGTAGTCCTATTAATAAAATAACAACATTTTTGGAATGCGTACACTGTATTTAATTACAAATATTAAGACTTCTCAGTAGAAGTATCTTTATTTTGTTCTGTTTTTTCAGGAGCATCACTTTCTTGATCTGTCTTTTCTCCTCCACTATTTGTCGAATTGTTCTTTGCCTCATGACCTTCACCTGACCCTTTTTCTTTGGGACTGCTGTTGTTTATCCAAGTTTGTATTGAATTTTGCTGTTCCAGTTTGTTTGCTTGTCTATTGTCAACATCACTGTCACTTGTTGCAGTATCCCCAGATTTTATAAAATCTGATTCTTCATCTAACTTTGGAATATAATCATCTTCACTAAACATGTTTTCTGTTTCTTCATTTGACTCTGTTAAATATTCAATATTCAAATGTTGTTTGATTTTTGGAATTTTCATAAACAATCTCAAAATAATATATGGGTGGGACAAGGTGAGATAGTGAAAATCTGAATAAGGTGTGAAATTGAAGTATTTATGTGTACACTTAAAATGAAGAAAAAGAATATATATTTATCAATTAAGGACTTTTCAGGAGATCAATACATTATATATGGACCTGTTCAGATTATATTGACTAAGTATGAAGTCCGAGGTGCAATATAATCGAACAGGTCCATATTTAACTTATTCCCAGAGTGAAAGTCATAAATTTATATATTACATATGTCCAGTAAATAGTGTATTATGGAAATGGACCTCTATGTTCTTTCTGTGTATTTTACAGTGTATTTTACGTGATAATAATAACCAATTAAAAAAGCAGAATGCTACACCATATGTAATATTAAAGTACAATCAAGTAAACAAAGCATTTGCCATTTATAAAAGTCCACTTTTAAATTATGTAAGGAATACTGTAAACCAATAATTTTTTTTATACTTTTTCATGTTAAGCTCTTTGTAACCAACTTCACAGCAATTAATTTTTTACTTTTACTTTACTGATCTTTTTTATATGAATCACTAAAAGATGATGAGATTTGCTAAAACTAAGGATCTACAAGTGTCCAATTTCTAAGCCTTGCACCAATGAGACAGCAACCCAACAACAACTTCTGGATGTTGACATGTTAATCTTGTATTCTCACAATTCGATTTTTTTTTCAAATTCATAATGAGTTTATTTATGAAAGTGGTACTCAATAATTGTAGGTTTCATAATGAGAGAGAATTGGATATCGCTTGATATCAACTTGAGTTATTCAATTTCAATATAATAAGAAACAAGCCTTTCAGAAAGTTTATTATTACTATTTAAATTAAATAACGAGAGTTAATATTAAGCATTATCATGAGTTTTTAAACCTATTTCTCTTATGGTCAACACTCTCATTGGGTAAAATTAAAAAAAAATCTGCAAATTGTTGATCTTGGTTTTTGCACACACCAGTATAACGTCATATGTCCCATTCCAGCGTCAAATAACATCAGACATTTTAAAACTTTTTGCATGCTGCAGAAAGTAATAAAATTTGACAAAAAGCAGATTTTCAGGTGAAAAGTCTAAGAGTTTTGTATATTATTGAAGAATAATAATGTCCGTTGCCATGGACGAAATGTACATCGTCTTAACCTTTGAAAGTCATCAATGATCAAACGAATAGCCAATGAAAATGTCGTTATTTCGTCTCATGATGCTGGATAAGCCAATCAAATAAACACAGTTTTCGTATCACTTTTTCGTATCACATTGTGTGCAGTGTGATACAAAATATATCTCTTCATGCAAGAAAAAGATAACAGCCATCAACCATAAAAGAAGTCCAAATATAATTTTTTAACATTATTTGAGCACTTTATAAATTTTTATTATTGAAAGATCATGTATATCTAAGAAATATTTATAAATTAAGAAATAATTAAGATACTGAGGTTTCTTCCTCCTCAGGCAAAGTTGACCTTTTTGGCTTATTTTTAGGAACGTTTTTGGCGTTGTTTTCATATCATACATGCCTGGTAAGTTTTCATTTGCAGGTGTTACTTCAGTTGATCCAAGGAATTCATCTAATACATCATCTTCTTCTTCAAATGAAACATCAGCTATATCAACCTTTTTACTTCCCTCTGAACTTGTCACAGATACTTCTGTAATGTATACAAGATATTTTAAAGATCAACAAATGTGAATGCCATTTTTTTGCTTCTTTCATCTCAAACTACTCTACTTAGAAAGTTTTCTAGGAGATAACAGTCACGATGTTATGTGGTCTGCCTTTTATGTCTCTTTAATTTGTATTAGGTAATCCATGGTTTAGAGGTGCACTCGATTATGTTATAATGTTATATTATTTATTACTAGTATTACATTCTAGAAAGATGTTCTTTTTCATTCATTGTCATATAATAGAATAATAAGTATTATTATGCATGTACTACTTTTTCTGTTAATACAGTGCACTTTTTTCAGCCTCCTGCTTCCCGGACAGTTGGTTTTAAATGTAAACGGGAATCCCCAGTTTGCATCCTGGGCAACTGAGGAAAATGTAAACAGGAAATTTTTTGGAATAAACAAGTATCTATTTAAAAAAAAAAAAAAAAAAAAAAAAAAAAAAAAAAAAAAGAAAGTTTTTTTTCTTTTATTTAGAAGACAGTGATCAACGGAGTTGTTACAACACAACAAGATGAACATAAAAGAGGCAAACAGATGGAATCAATAACCATGGGCATATATTAAACTGTTATATACAGGGTACTGTGCCTAAATATCTGTCTAAATGCCTGAAAAAAGTTGCACTAGCACTGAGCCTTTGACATCAAAAGAAAAAGGGAAACTTACTATCAACACGACCATATGTTTTGTAATAATCAAGATCATCTTCAAATGCATCCTGGAAAGCTTCTTCTCTTTCTTTCTGTATGTTTTTCTTTCTTTTCTCATAGTCATGTATCTTTTTAGCATGGTCTCTAGCTAACTGAACTAAAAAAATTCAAACATTAGCATAAAATGAAAAAAAATTAACAAAATAAGGAGGTGCTGAAAGTGGCCATACAAAATTTAGAACGGAAATGTATACTTATTACCATTTTACATTTACAAGTTGAATAAATATAAAAGTGAAGATATTTGATCTACATGTATGTTATATACTAGTACGTTTTTTTCACAATGAAAGAGGTATACCAGTGAATAATGGGAAGGTAGGTAAAGTAGCTAAAGTAAATCTTCCCTCAAAACATTTCTCTTTGATGGTTTTAATAAGGAGATCCCTTATTTTGTGTTAAATTATACAAAAATGGTGTTTTTTTTCAAAACTGCAAAAAAGAACTTTTTATGAATAATGTGTTTACTTACTCTTAAAGAACATAAGTCATTGCTTCAAACACATGATAAGGAACTTTCTAACTTCAATCTAAACATTATATGCTGACAGATTCTATTCTGAGTGTCAATGACTTGTGTCTACAGTTACCTTTACAATTTTTTAGTTCATCTTGTTTTCTCTGATTATATGAGGACAGTTTCTGAGTGTCAATGACTTGTGTCTACAGTTACCTTAACAATTTTCTAGTTCATCTTGTTTTCTCTGATTATATGAGGACAGTTTCTGAGTGTTAATGACTTGTGTCTACAGTTACCTTTACAATTTTCTAGTTCATCTTGTTTTCTCTGATTATATGAGGGCAGACAGTTTCGGAGTGTTAATGATTTGTGTCTACAGTTACCTTTACAATTTTCTAGTTCATCTTGTTTTCTCTGATTACATGAGGACAGTTTCATGTAATCAGAAAAAACAAGATGAACTAGAAAATTGTCTCTGACTTGTGTCTACAGTTACCTTACAAAACATCTTGTTTTCTCTGATTATATGAGGACAGTTTCTGAGTGTTAATGACTTGTGTCTACAGTTACCTTTACAATTTTAGTTCATCTTATTTTCTCTGATTATATGAGGACAGTTTCTGAGTGTCAAAGACTTGTGGCTACAGTTACCTTTACAATTTTCTAGTTCATCTTTTCTCTGATTATATGAGGACAGTTTCTGCGTGTTAATGACTTGTGTCTACAGTAACCTTTATAATTTTCTAGTTCATCTTGTTTCTCTGATTTTATGAGGACAGTTTCTGAGTGTTAATGACTTGTGTCTACAGTTACCTTTACAATTTTCTAGTTCATCTTGTTTTCTCTGATTATATGAGGACAGTTTCTGAGTGTCAATGACCTGTGCATTCAGCAGTTCTTTTTCTTCAATTACATCTTCTAGTTGTATTAAAGCTGAATTGACTTTTTCATATTCTCCTTCTAATGATGCTTTTAATATACAATGTTTGCAAGATCATCATAAAATAAAAATAACAAAGAGTAAATGATTTTAAAATATGCAAGAAATAGAAAGTTAATACTGTATGATCTATATAAGACTCTAAATAAAAATAAAATGATTTATGGTGCTTCAAAAGAAGCACATGTATATGTAAACTAAACCAAAAGTAAACACAGAACAGTTTGTAGTCAACATCCTATCTTATCTGCATTTTTAAAGGTTTTGAAGGACATTATCCAGACACAAAAAATCCCCAACATTTCTGTCTATCTGTGATGAATATGACCACACAACCACCTGGTCCGTTTGCAATTGATATCAACATCTATAGAATATAAATTTGTACAACTAAATGGACATTTTCCTTAAAAGGTTGGTAAAGATTTAAGACAACAAATAAATAGATAAAAGGAATTATCAAAAATATTGGAAAGTTCAAAAGACCACACCAACTATCAACAAACAACTCCTCTGAGAAAATAGATGAACAAAAAAAAGATAACCAATAAGGAATAACAGAGGGTTCAGATGATTTATGATTCAAAAATTATTAATAATTATTCAGAGATATGATCTTTCATTTTTCAATTTATTCTAAAGCTGCTGTGACAAACACTGTGTCCTTGCCGTTAACCTTTGAAATTTAACTTTTCCTCACTGCAAGTAATATTGTCTAGGATTGGTTATGATTTTTGCATGATGTTGTTTTTATTTTGGTATTTACATGTATATTTTTGAGGGAGTCAGGTGGTGGTGTTTACTGTGGTTTTGTACTGTCCAATGTTATTGCTAATTCCTCTTATCCTTTTATTTAATTTGTTATGGTCAGAAATGTTGAACCCTATAGTAACACAAATTACATATTATTAACCAAAATTTCCAAGTTACAACTCTGTTAAAACCAAAGGACAAAAATCATTTATAATACTTGAAGTATATTAAAACACCAATTCAATTACCTAAAAAAGATTTTTTTTTCTGCAAACCACAAAAATTAGAATAAATATAACAAGCATTCTGTGAGTATTACCTGGCAATACATAGTCCACTACCGGTTAAAAATTCATTGTACTGGAACAAAATGCTAACTTGGTCTATAACTTGTCATGGTGTAAAATATATAACAAATATCAAGTCAATATCTTCAAGCATGACAAAAAAAATATGGTAAAATATGAATATATTGTTTCGGCTGTTCCAATCGTACTCCCGCGTCATATGTTTTTTTATGAATGAGCTACCCGACGTCATAGAACGATGACGTAAGAATATAAGCATTTTACGGGAAAATACACGCTTGTGAAACCGAAAATCATCACAACAAGGAAACGTAAACAAACGATGCAAAAATGTGTTATATAAGCCATTTTTTGTTTACATATAAGACATATAAGTACAATTATCATTTAGATTCATCCAAACCTATCTAAATATGTTATTGTAAATAGTTTAAGCATGTCATTTATTCAGTTTGCTCCGGTCTTTTACGTCAATTTAATAGTGCGTTTATTTATGGGAACGGCAAATAATGCCTTCATCTAGAGCGCTTTGATCCAAAACAATTGCCGTATTTGTCCTATTAAAATCGAAATAATTCATGGGGGCTTGAATATATCGTGTTTTTACCACGGGTTGTCCCTTTATGCCGATATTTTACCCCTCGCTATCGCTCAGGGTAAAATATTTGTCATAAAGGGCCAACCCGTGGTAAAATCACGATATATTCAAGCCCCCATGAATTATTTCTTAAATAAGACACTATCCACCACTAGGTTTACAGTTCTACAGTTTAGCAGTTAATTCCTATCCCCTACCACCTATTGACTGGATCTCACCTAGTAAATCTGTAGCTTGTTGTAAATGAGACACCAGTATTGGTAAGGAAACTAGACTTTCATGTAACTGTGACATCATTTCCTGTTGTCTGTCATATCTAATGTACAGCTCTGTTATCTGGCTATCAGTATCCTACAAAATAATGTGTGTTGAAATACAATAACATCTTCATGATCTAAAGTCAATTCATATTACAATGAAAAGCATGTTGGGTAGGTACAATTAAAACTAGAGGCTCTAAAGAGCCTGTGTCGCTCACCTTAGTCTATGTGCATATTCAACAAAGGACACTCCTTCCTTTTCTGCTATTGAACATTGTACACGAGAATAGAATTCATGACAAAAATCTGTTTTGTCGATCTTGTATTGCTGATTATTTAGTCTGTTTAGTTTCTCTCTATCTTCTTTAGTTTTTGCTCAAAACACAAAAGAGGGTAAAAAAATCCTTATCTAAGGGGCTGGGCAATCACTCCTATAAAGAGTGACAGCCTACTACCTATATCAGCGAAATGTGACTAGTTAGTAGATCTTGCCTTGCTGATCATTTTTGTTATTCAAAGTGTCTTTTTATCTATTTATTATAATTTTTATCATGTAAGGCAAAACCCCCAAAAAATGATAAAAATGGTCATTAAAGGACAATAACTCCAAGGAGACGTCAGATGATTTCCTCTATATTGTCTTAATTGTAGATCTTGTCTTACTGATCATTTTTGCTTATTTCAGTTCTATCTATCTATTATAATTTGTAAGATATAAGACAAAAACACAAAAAAATTGGTAAAAATCATCATCAAAGGGCGATAACTCTAATAAGGAGTCGGCTGATGATTTCAACAATGTGAACTTATTTGTGGAACTTGTAGAACAGGGCCCAAAATTAAAAATCTGAATGCACAGTTAGGTTCAGCATATCATAGAACCACAATAATTCAGTTTTTGATGAAATCAAACAAAGTCTAATTTTGGACCCTTTGGACCTCAATGTAGACCTATTCAAAAATGTCCAAATATCCAATATAGTAATACATGATAAAAACCTCTAACAATTCAAGACTTTAAATTAATTCTCATTGAAATTGGTTAAAAGATTTGTATTTATTTTCAATTGAAGATTTCTTGCTGTTGTGCAATACTTTGCTGTTGCGCAATACTTAGTAAATCTGTTTACAAACTAAATATAATAATTTACACACCCTGTTTGGTGAGTATCTCCTGTCATATCAGTTTTTGTTGTTTCTTTATATAGATCAGAAATAATTTATGTTAGAACCAGCTTAGCCAGTATTAGAAAAGTCTTGTTTTTGGCCCCTATTTAGCCTCTAGTTTCTTAACGATTAAAGCCACAACCCACAAAATCGACCCCAACCTTCTGTGTGTGGTATGGAACCTTGTGGTACAATTTCATAGAGATCCATTGACTAATACTTAAGTATTTGTCCGGAACCAGAAAAACCTTGTTCCTAACCCCCTCCCCCCCCTTTTTCCCCTTATTCCTGAACGGTTAGAGCCATAACCCCCAAAGTCAAACCCAACCTTCCCTTTGTGGTATGGAACCTTGTGTTTCAATTTCCATAGAGATCCATAGACTAATACTTAAGTAATTGTCCATTTACCAGAAAAACCTTGTTTTTCCCCCTTTTTTTGCCCCTTATTCCTGAACAGTTTAGGCCATAACCCCCAAAGTCAATCCCAACCTTCCCTTTGTGGTATGGAACCTTGTGGTACAATTTCATAGAGATCCATACACTTATACACAAGTAAATGGCCGGAAACTAGAAAAATACCTTTTTTTGCCCCTTTTTTACCCCAAATTCCTAAACAGTTGGGACCATAACCCCCAAAATCAAACTCAACCTTCCTTTTCTACTATGAACCTTGTGCTTAAATTTCATAGAGATCCATTCACTTATACTAAAGTTATTGTCCGGAAACCATATGTCATATAAAATTGAAAAAAATGGTAAAATTTGTCATTTAAGGCAGTGTTCTCCCCAGGCCCTTAAAGGACCGCGGGCCCGCGATGTATAATTTTTTACCGTGGTTGTATCGTTCTTACCGCGATGTATAATTTTTCTCCGTGGTGCTAAAATTTTCAGTTAAAAAATCGTAAATCGGTAAAGTTTTAAACGACTTATTAAATCTTTTCCGTGCGGTATAAAATTCCAGGTTAATTTTGACCAGTTCAAACCAGTTCAACACAGATTGTTTACACCACGTGATCGATTTACCTTATGAAGTTAACCTTGTTGATTGGATTTAATCGATGTAATTAACACTTGTAACATGATTCTTTTGTGTTTTAATTAAGAGTTCATAACTTTATGATCACAGATAACTATTTTATGGCTTCACTCTCCACCCAAGCACTGACCTGTGACAAGTCGGCAAATACTTTGTACACAAACAGTGTCTTGACCCGATAGGTACATTTTTTGTACATCATAATGGTGGCTCTTTACGTATAATGGACAACTATACATTTCCCAATTCTTATATTATATGTCTCTGATTAAACCATTGCCAATATTATCTTTAATTATGACATAGTTATTGCATGATAGTCGGGTTTCAAACTGTAGTAGCTGTCTGTACATATCACATGACCCAGTTAGTTCACGTAGAATATTCAAGTTTATTTACAATTAATTGCAATCTATTATATTTTATAAATAAAATGCATGACTGTACCTTCAAACTGGATATCTATATCCATAATTAATGAATAACAGAAGTAATCTTACAATTTTATCCATAAGCACATGTTAAATCTATTTATATCTACTTCCTGTCATTTAGGCGGGAAAATAGGGAGACTTAGTTGTTGACATTTAATATGGTTACTTATAGACCCAAGATAAATTTATAGATTTAGGAATTCTTTTTAAATGGTTCATGACAAATAAAGATTCAGATTTTAGGGCAGTATAAAGTCTGTATCTATGTTTGATTATCACCAAAGACAAGAAAGTTTAATATTTACATGAAATCTAAGGCAAAATGTTTTAAAATTTATGAAAAATTTCTTTTTATCAAAATCTAAGATAGAAAGTGGTTCAAATAATAAAACAATATTTGCAATTGTTCTTGTTAATTTTATGTCTTCTTATGACGTAAATCCTTTCACACACAACAACTTTTTTCTAGAAACTAGAAAGTTTTTTAAATTGAGCATTTTTGTTCTCTTTTGAATGATATTTTATTTTTATTGATTTTGGATTTTACAAAAGATTTAATTACTTTAAATTCAGATGAATATTTTATTATGAATCATAATTTATTTATTTAAAAAAAATATTAAAGTATACAAACTGTTTGTTTGATTTACTTCTTTTTTACCAATAATTTTCTGAATCAATGTCAACATAACACAGTACCACAGTGTTAAAACAAAACAAGAGACATAAAAACTACATTAACTTGAGCTAAGCGACGCGACGCAACACGACACAACTGATTGCATGAAATATTTCACCAAGAAGTCCACACGCGTTACCCTGGTGCTATCCAAAAAACCTGGGGAGAACACTGATTTAAGGGCAATAACTCCAATTAGAAGTCGTCTGTTAATTTTGATGAATATGGACAATTTTTAGAGCTCAACATTCTGAACATTTTTGTTCCTGTCAGATTTTCTCTACTCATAATGGTTTTCAAAATAATAGACAAGACTTGCATTTTTACCCTATGTTCTATTTTTAGCCATGGCAGCCATGTTGGTTGACAGGCAGGATCATCGGACACCTTTTTTAAACTAGATATCCTAATAATGATTGGTTAAATTTAGCCCAGTAGATTCAGAGGAGAAGATTTTTGTAAAAGTAAACTGACGACGGACGCCAAGTGATGAGAAAAGCTCACTTGGCCCATTTGGCCATGTGAGCTAAAAATCTACTTTTTTGTACGACAATTAAAATTACAAATTACTATTTAACAAATAATAAGAAAAAATTTAATTTTCCAGTAGCAAAATACACTTGATGATAAATACTTAAGAAATGGTCAATACATTTGAATTTACGCAGGTTTTTAATAATGATATTTAGGAACAACTGTTAATGTACTATGTCAAAGTCCAAGTGAATCATTTACAAACCTCTGCTCTCCTTGCATTTTGTTGACAATTGTCATGGAGTTCCTTCCAAATTTCCTGGTAACTGTACAAAAATTATATAAAATGACAGATAAAATTTTTTTAAAAATACAACAACAAAGATATAAAACAAAGTGCTTCTGGGCTCAAAAGAACAAAGTGGGTAAACTCCTTGCTATCCTACATTACTGTAATTTTCTAGAATTATGCTAATATCTGAAATTATGATATGTAAAAAAAAAACCAGTTTTAGTTTCTTGATATGGATCATGTTGAACACTACATGTACAGTATGTGTAATATTTTTGCTGCTTAGATATAAGTATATATAGAGATTAACATATAATCTATTTTAATATCATAAAAAAAAAAAAAAACAAGTTGAACTGAGAGCTATTGCTTGCTTATGATATCAAAAACTACAAGTCCGTACCTTCCAAATTTTGAAAATCTCCATGGGGTTTTAGTGCTTAACAATTTCACAGGTTACAATGTATTGCAGTGGTTTTTTTTAGTGCACACTCTTTTGTAGTCTAGAAAAAGTGTCATATCTTTTTTTTATGGTTTACTGATGATGAGCTAATAAGCCCTTGTCTTCTTTTTATTCGCATAATTCTTGTACTTATATTATTGTGTAGAAATGATGCATGAACATGTAGCTAGAATACCACAAAATATTTTTTTGTGTAGGAATATTAAAGTTACTCGACTTTTCAAATTTAAAAATATGGACAAAGAAGGACATTTGTCTGATTCCTCAGACCTTGTGAAAAATAAAAGACATTATTTTGTACATAAAATGATTTGATAATTTAATACCAACAATGTATGATCTGTTACAATAAGTGTAATGCCCATAAGCTACTATTTATTATCTTTATGGTAGCATTGCACGGGCGGATACAGGCAGGGGCGTGGCGGGAGTGCGCCCCCCTAAAATTTGTAAAGCATGGGTTGTCCTCAGCTTAATAAAGTATCTAAAGAGACGACAAAAATTAAAGTCGTCGCATTCCATCTGTTTTAACATTCAAATTATATTATAAATAGTAAGTTTAACAGAACCAACGTGAATTGATTACTCATCAACTGAACTACGGTTTATTTAAGTTCTATAAATATTATATACTTCAAAGGAATGTGTCAAATGCGGTGATGTGTTTGATGACAAGTATTATAGGCTTTTAGCAGTTAAAGTAAAAACGATTGTTACATTATATTTACAGTTTTAATAAACAATTTCTTTGACAATCGAAGTTTCAAAACATCCCTAACTCACTTTCCCACAAAGTAGGTGAATGTTGGGTTGGTTATTTTATCATGACACGGCCAAGAAAACAGTCCAGGTTAGATCCATTCTTAATGAATGATAGAAATACTGTTTCAAGCGAAAAGGTTAGTTTATTAATTTGTATCATTATTTAATATATCTGTGTCTATATATATTTCTCACTTGCAACCTAAAATTTTGCCAAAGTATGCATAAACCATCAAGGCCCCCGACCCGTACTACCGTATTACATGGGATCCCAAGAAAATAAACATAACTTCGTACAAGCATCTCATTCTGATTTTAGTGGTGTGCGGCAAAAACAGTATATATAAAGTCTGGTACGACCTCCGAAAATCAAAAAAATAAAATCTCATTATGAATCCCTTAGGGCGTAAGTTAGGGGTGTTAGGAGATCGTTGTTGATTTTTCCAAGTTTGTAGGATACCTTGCCATCATACCTCAGAGGCTCTTCGTGGAAACAGGGACATAATTTTACCTCTGTCCGTCCATCCGTCAGTCAGTCACTTGATATTTGGTCCGGAGAATCCGCTAGGAGTCTGGTATTGCATTTCCACGCATACAAATCTATTACATCATTACTTCATTTTCCCCCGAATATATTCAATTGACTAATATGAATGTTACACCAGTTTTCCTATCAACCACTGACATAACATTCACTTGATTTTTTTTTTTATATGGAGGGTCAGCTTGTGTACTCCTCATTGTTTGTAATGCCCAATAATTACCAGAAACAATGATTTTGATAGCCTTATTAATGTGATCATGCAAACATGAGAAACACAGACTTTGATTGGCTAATCACGGTTGTTGTTCTTGGAAAAAGTTCAAAACCAGTAACAATCATTTTTTGTGTAGAATTTCACAAAATCATGTTTTAGAGCTTTATTCGAATGAATCAATATGTATGTAGAGTCGGCATAATATGATAAAAGGTTCAAATATTTACATTATTAATAAAAAAAATTTTTAAAAAAAAAGTATACACGAATGTTTGGATAAAAAAAGGGGGTCAATTTCTATTTTTTTAAATTTTTAACTGCCATTCTTCTCTATTTTTATTGGCCCTTAGTATAATCAGGTGATTTATTTTTTATAAATCTATTGTTTTAATTGTAAATAAACTTTCTTGTCGCTAATTTTTTCTTCTTGTCGCTAATATTGTTCTTCTTGTCGCTTCTTGACGCTTCTTGTCGCTAATTAGTGAGACCGGGATGTAATTAGTATTTTTGCAGTACTTACCTGTCAAGAAGTTCTGCACCAGCATCAAAGTTGACAGTTGACTTTGAAACCCCTATTGGTATATCTTGTTTGACAGTGTCTCTGGATGTGATAGACTTTAGTCTGTTGAAATAAATAAATATATATGAGTATGATGTACACAATAAGCAGTATATACATGTTGTATGTTCATTTTAATACTATATAAAAATCATTTCTTTAAATTGCTTCAAACACTGAGTAAGTTACCATGACATTTGCATTATGCCAGTCTGCAATACTCGCAATATCAGATGTATATTTACCCAGATGAGAAAAAGAAAGCAAATTAACAAGGCAAAAATGGAAATTTTTAATTAGTTGATTACATGTTAATCATGTTTATGTTTAAATGCACTATATTAGTTTTCAAATAATTAATGAACTCTGTAAATATATGTGAATGTACACACTGTTGTGTATATTTCTAACATTACTTTTGTATTTTTTTTAAAATGTTGTATTCCCTATAGTGTCTGTTTGCGATGCGTAGTGTATTATCATCGATGCTTTAATAAATATGTGTACTATGTGATGACTGATGTAACGGAAGAGCCTCAAAAGGTGACCCTTATTCCCAGACCATGAAGACAAAGTAAACATATTGAAATATGACAACAAAATAAAAGTAACAAATGTGATTTTTTTTTGTTGTTGGTGTAAATACTGTGTATGCCTACCCTGCTGCTATACTTTTAAAAACACTCATAGTTGTTGCTAGTTGTTTAATTTCATTTTTTTTCGTCTACCATTTTGTACAGTCACATGGTGTGTCACGTGACAAAAACTAAAAACTTGCTTTATAACGGCGCTGATCCGGATTTTTTGCAGATCTCTGTCATAAAATCAAATGCCGTTAATTTTACAATACATACAGAGATATTCTATCATGAAAAAAAATAAAAAATAAGATCAAAGATAGAAAGTATTGCACGGACAGTATTGGCGTAGCTTACGTTGAGGCAACCGAGACAGTTGCCTCGGTAAAAAAAAAATAAAAAATAAAAAAAACTTTTCTTTTAAACAATTTTCACAGCAGCAGACTCGCTACTAAACGTTAAGGTACCGACTTGTATCGTCTTTTTACCGTTATTGATTCATACCCTTTGCGAGTTAAAGACTTATGGAAACATTTTCCTCCTCTAATTGGAAATTCCGATCCCTTTGCGATAGTTTTCAGTAATCTCAATATGTCGAAGTCAAAGAAATCGACACAATTGAAGCTGGCACATCTATATAATCCTACCCCAAGCAAAACCAGTAGAATAGATGATTACCCAACTCACAAGCCTTCTCCGATCGAATCACTTGACCATTCAGGTAAATTATTAATTTTTTGCAAGAATAATTTCTAGTATATGAGGGTCTGGGTGAGGTTTACAGAATACAGACGAAAATATCCTGAATTGATTTAAACTTAAAAGAATAGAGATTTGAATGGTGATAAATATAAAAGAAAGGAAAATCACATTATGGACAAAAAGAATTAAAAATAAATATTTGAGGACGGCCCATACCAACCCTCATATATAATTGGTAACGTCTAAAATTGAAATTTCGTTATGTGTTGACATTCCCCCCGACGTGTAATACTTCAGCTAGTACATTGAGTTTCATTAAACTTTGATACCAATTGAAATAAAAATTACTAATATTAATCAACATGCACAGAAAATAATTTGCTATGTTGTTCTAAAGTTTTATATTCACCAAGGATTTGTATAGTAAAGTGTCTTACTATACAAATCCTTGTTATCACTATTTAAAATTTATAGTTTTTTCACTAGAAGGGAATTTTAAATAATTGAAGGAGTCATTAATTCCAGCGACATAAACAATATATATCAGTTTCAATATAAAATTTTCAACCAAATACTGTTTTTATTTATTATGAAGACTTCAGAAAAAACGTAAATTGTTCCGTTAATACTTCACCGGTTGTGATTTTCACAATGGGAAAAAGTTCAAAACCGTATAAGAATTTGAAGACCATCCAAAAAATATCAGGACAAAACACAACCAATAAAAGTGCCGTGGTGCATTTCACATGTAGCATGTGTTTATTTCCTAGTTAATCAAGAAATGCTGCAAGCGTGATGTCTGGTAATGTTTCTGGCATTAAAACCCGCTTACAGCAAATCCAATCAAGAGCATATATCTGCATTGCAAAGCGCACATTTTAAATCTTGTTGTTAAGTCCACTATTCTGTCAGTCAGTTGGTATGGTTTCTTTGAGGATTCTCAGCTGTATTGTTGACTTGCTGTGTCATTAAAATAAACCCCATACCCATTTCCTTAAAATATGGGACGTTCACTGGAAGGATTCAATTTGAAAAAAGTGGTAAATGTTATTGAGAACATTTATGTATTCATCCGAACATTGAAAATGTTGTAGGTACCAGTAATCAACTCACAAATCTGTAGTATAACTTAGTGTAAGGCATATTAACATTATTATGATGAAGTCTTTTATTTTTAATAGATTCTTTTTTTTTTCAAATTGCAAAACTTCAACAGCTTCTGGGGGGCTGCGCCCCCAGACCTCCTGCCTCAGTTATAACAGAAGGCAAGCTACGCCAGTGGGACATCCCAAGTTGAAATATCAGTCTACTAAACTCAATAGATATGTTGTCGATAAAAAAAAACAATTCAACATTTTAGTGATATCATCTAAGGTGTATGTGTTGAGGGAATCCGAGTGTGGTTCTTTAAAAAGTAAGATTTTACATGAACTAAATGATAGATAAGTTTTAGTAGTAAAAGTCGGCATTAAACAATTCCAAGAAGACATGTAAACATATTAAAGCTTTGCTCACTACTGCGGATTTATTGACCAATATGCAAGACATAACAATAGACAAGCATGCAATACGTTAGATGCAATATCGGTAACCCTCCTGGTATCCTGCTTCTATTGAATGGTGGTTCTTCATTTCTGCAGGCTATTTTTCTCTATTCAGGTTCAAATCCGTTCGTGTTTATTTTTTTGTACATTTTTCTATTCTTTTTTCCTCATGGTTTCTTTGTTCTATTTTTGTCCAGATCCTCATAAACGAATTAACGACCGTTTCCAAATTACTATTCACGTCACAGTTGCTTCTTCACGGTCTTTGTCAAAATATAGCATAGATACTGTTACTCTAAAAAGCAAGTACTAGTAAGCAGGTTGAGACATCATGTTTATCTGCTCTTTTAACATGTTTAAAGTTCAGCGGTTCTAATATCAAAACTAACTTCTAGTTATGTTATCTTCGTGATAATCTACTAGCGAACTTAATTGCTGAGGTCAATCTACTAGCGAACATAATTTGTGATGTCAAAATCGTTATATAAAAAATGTCGGATATGTCTTGAAGCAGAAATAACTGATATTGCGTGACCTAGTTGAATTCGATCGATTTACTGTAGTCATTAAAATATTCAAACTATCTGAATTGCTGCATTGAAATAATTTCATTGTGAGTATCAAGGTTAATTTATTATATTGCCAAATTTTTAAAGTGATTTTCCCCGGCTCAATATACAACATCCGTATATATAAAGTGGTCAAGAAGTCAAAAAGACACAGATTTTAGTTTAAATATCAAGCACATTCACGCTTGACGTTGCTATTAATGCATTTATGTCATTTATACATCTTTGACTTTCAAACTTATCATGCCAAGATTAATCTAGAAAAGCAATTCAATCCCAACATATTTTTTTTTCCAGATGAATAACAAGTATAAAGTATACGTATCAAGCCATGATGTTCGCTATTGATATTTAACGAATTATGTTTTTTTCAATACAGACAGAAAGACATCGTAAAAAGATTCAGCATTATTAAAGGATGATAATTAATTCCAACCTCTGTTTTCGATCGGAAATTAAAAATGGCACCCATAATTTAAGGCAATAATTTTATACAGGACCTTTTGGCTTCGGACTCTTTGATTTTTTTTTTTTTTTTCAAATTTATGCCATGAAAAAAATAATTATCGGTCTCCCATGGGCATGGATCAACTCCCCCTCTTCCCCTCCCCTTCCCACCAAACTGAGTTCTTCGTAAAACCCAATGCAAATGTGTTTGACCAAATCTTTCAATCCGTCTTCTCTTCGTCTTGTAAAACAAAGAAACAATTTCGGGGTTCATGAAAACCACACAAATTTAATCCAATAAATGGACAAGTCGATACTCCATGTGCAGGTGTTGTTGTAGTAAGAATACACAATGCAGTTGTTAAAATTAATAATAATTAAAAGTCAGAATTAAAACAATTTGTAATGTTCGCTTGTGATAAGGCAGGCGCATTTGAAAATGAAAAATGGCTTCCTAATATGAAATATTGACTATATCTATTTCAAAAGCAATTATTGCATTTGTTTGATCTTTGATGTTAAACAATTAATTACAACAATTCATATCTCATTTCTTATTATTGCAGTATGAATAAGCATGGAAAATATATATCCTACATTAAATGATACGTTTAAAGAATGTGGAATACTTTATGAATGAAATACATTTCGCCAACAAGAAATATTTTTAGCACAAACCTATGACATCACAAGTTTAATTGAATTTTCAACAATGGTTTCTCGTTAAGATAAAACAAATTGTTTCCTATTGGAAGAAATTTCAAGGGTGAATACTCTTAGAAAAGATAAGTTTGTCAAAAACTATTTTACATTGTGCTATGTCCGTCCCAATCTAATTAAAATATTTTTTTATCCTCATAATATATATACGAGCGCGCGAGTTAATATGGATCAGAATTTTAATCAGATTGTGTCCGTCCTGAACGTGCATAAAATAGTTGTCACTGGACGTAAAGCAAATAACAACCAATCAATCAGTGTTTTATGCTAATATAAGTCTGATTGATTACCTTATTCAAAGATAAAATATAATCTGATAATGGTCGTTTTTTTTATATATATATATATATTTACTATAAACAAATAACACAGCAGTATTTAAGCTCCTCGCTTGTTACTTTTTTATATATCTTTTTTCTGTTTTTTTGGGGGGTGGTATTTTGGCTTTTTTTCCCTCGACATGATGTGACTACATTAATTATAATAAAACACTCACACGAAATTAAATTCTATACGGATATCAAACTGTACAATCTAAAAAAAAATATACATCTACTTGTAATTTCGTAACCCCATAATTGAAATATTATTTGTTCTTGGTCGTATGCGTTAATCCTAACTTTTCATCGCAATTATTAAAGTGAAATACTTATTCATAACCTTTCACTCCCTGCGAAATTCATTATTGAATGATCTGCTATCATTTTACTGTTTTGCACAAGAAAGATAATCCGATTGGGGAAAACATGAATAAATCATCCCTTGTCTTGATATGATTAATGGCGTTCTTCATCTTAAATATAATATAGCGATTTAACAGCCATTTACTTAATTCCAAAAAACTTTCACACTAATGATTATTACAACCTCAGTTGTTTTATTTTTAAAAGTATTGTATTGGGCTATCGACATCAGATATCTTGGCAGTGGGACGTGCCGTACAATGGAACGGAAAGAAAATTTGTCAGAAAAGAATTGTGACGAGCAAAATGAAATGCAATTGTTCTCATTATTTAAATCAGTTGATTTTCTCTCCCGTTTCAGTTGAGAAATATTAAATGTTCCCAAAATTTCAATCTAAAAATGATTATGAGCACCAAGAGATTTTCTTTTTCCATTATTTTCTCTCAATTCCCGCTATTTATACACTCCCCTCCAATCAAGAGAGGAATTTCTTTCGTCCGTTTGCAGGTTGTAAACTTCTAAAACAAGGACTAGATTTCAATAAAACCATTTGAAAATCACCCATTCCAAATGACACTGAGCGCCTTTTTCATTTTCAGTCGTTTTCATATTTAATCAAAAGTCGCCTTTGTACCTGGTATTGATTCGTGAGCTCTGCCCAGATTTTTTTCCGTCATGAATTTTGATCGCTTCTTCACGACTTGTGGACACTAGTATCATTTCTTCAAAAGTTTTACTGTCTCAATCACGAATTAGTCGATAGGCATTAGGTATGTTACTGAATACTTGCAACTGTTTGGTTGATTTGATTCGTATACTTTCTTAATGAAAAAAAAAACGAAATCTTAAAGACAGTATACGAATTATTAGCCAAACACTGTATTTGAGATTTCGTTTTTCTTTCATAAACATTGTTGGTTTTGTATCTTGTTTTTGCTGTCTGTGAGTGTTACTGTTAATAAATTTATAATTATCAGTTCTGATAAAATCGCTATATTTTTTTAAGAAACAGCTACTTATACTGTAAAGTTTTGGATACCTCTGTGATTCCACAATACTTGTACCCGACTTCGATTAGTTAGTTACCAGAATACTTAAAGCGACCCCACCCTTAATTTAGGTTTTATCCACCAACACTAAAAGGAAATTAATATTGACAATATTTCTATTTTTGTAATGATTGAGCAGTATGCACTATTTTAGCTTTTTTCTTGATTGCATAATCTCATGGTACCAGGAAATTCTTAAATCATATCAAATTGACTTTTTTATCGTTCCTTCTGCGTAAAATATGGTTTATATCGCATGTAACAAGGTCATACCAAAACTTATACATGCATGACATATCGTGGTATTGCATATAGTCTTTTACGTTTTAATTTTTAATGTGATCTTCACTGATCGCTGAAATTGTCTTAGAAGCTGCAGTGCTTAAGTTGAATGTGAACACCTTCAATTTGACACCTTGAACACAGAATAGCGTGCTTTGTTTCACTTTAATCAGTTTGTCGCGAAATGTTGTAGGCTCATGTTATAGTTAGTATGAAAGAGAACTAATATGTTATCAAATTAAAAAGGTAGGGCGAAAAAGCTCAGAATATTCCACCCACTACAAGAATCCTCAATAAAGTTTAAATTAAACGCTGTTAAATATAGGGTAAACGCCGTACATTATGAACCTTTGTTCAAATTACGGTGCATACTTGAAACATAATCCTTATAATGTGGTTTCCTAGAAAAGCAAGGAATGTTTAAGTTATACACGAGGGTCTGAATGGGGTTTACAGAATAATGGACAAACGTGCAGAATAAAGGGCAAAAAAAGAAAACACAAAAAATGGACACAAAAAACATAAAGAATAGAAAATAATGGATTGCTAAAATATAAAGAATACAGAATAATGGACAAAATAAATAAAGAATAGCAAAGAATGGTTAAAAAAAATTAAATAATAAAGAATTGAAGGACCTCCTCAACCAGACCCTCATACACAGTTTGTATTTTATTATTATTAAAAAGACATCTTTAAATGATTTTTAAGAAGGAGGACAAGATACCAATAGGTCGACCAAAAATAATAGGCACAAACAAAAACAGACAAAACTATTACAAAAAGAAGAACGACGACAAGACTAACAACAGTCAACAAACACTACACGAAAAAATCGAGACTGACCTACACAAACCTCATCGAATATCGGGATGAACTCGTGTGTTCGAGATTGAGCTACACAAACCTCATCGAATATCGGGATGAACTCGTGGGCTCGAGATTGAGCTACACAAACCTCATCGAATATCGGGATGAACTCGTGTGTTCGAGATTGAGCTACACAAACCTCATCGAATATCGGGATGAACTCGTGTGTTCGAGATTGAGCTATACAAGCCCGATCGAATATCGGGATGAACTTGTGTGCTCGAGATTAAGTTTCCCAAACCTCATCGAATATCGAGATGAACTCGTATGTTCGAGATTGAGCAACACAAACCCCATCGAATATCCGGATGAGCTTGTGTGCTCGAGATTGAGCAACGCAAACCCCATCGAATATCGGGGTGAACTCGTGTGCTTCGGAAGGGTAAATAGTTCCAATAGTGGCACCTGTCGTTTTGTTCGTAGCAAATAACAATTCAGTGATAAATCACATTATTTAATGATACATTGTGTCAGTAAATATGTATTTGTTATATAACTTAAAGTTGTTGAACTTTTAAGGTTTTATTTGTTCTGTTCAGTTTGCATGCTCTGATGTGTTTTGTACATTATTGGTGGACCAAAATCTTGATATCCACCGAAACTGACAAAGGGTATTCTGAAACACATCCAATTGTGAAACATAAGATCTTGGCAATACTTGTGATCTGATTATTAAAATATCAATCCCCTAAACTTGACAAATATGTTGTTGATCAAAAAGTGCAGCATTTGATGATATCGGCTTCGGTATATTTGTTGTTTCAATCAGTATGGTAAATGCACATTTATGAATTTATCTCTATTACGAATGACCAGAGCAAAAATCATACGATGGTAACATGCACAGAAAACTATTATAAGGCCATAGATATCGAAGGTAACTGTTTCTGCTTTCATGTGTTTTATATGCATCAACGGAAGTAAAACAAGCCATTTGCATTGAAATACCTTTAAATGCGTTCACACTTAAATGCTATAAACTGTGCGAGACCCTTTCGGGTAGTCAAAGGCTCGAGTTAAACTAGTAAGAAAAATTAAATCAATTATAAAGTTGAAGGGGTACTGAAAAGCAAGAAAAGTTGAGTCTTATTTCAAGCTATAACTAGAGAACTGATATAAACCTCCAAACACATAATGAATAATGGTAAAACTGTATAAGCATATATCTTTTATCAATAAGTCTATTAAGCCAAAAAAAAAAGATTTGATGAACAATTCCATAATTTGTTTGCTTTATAAATAACACTATCATAATAACTTTGTTGCTAATTACTGTTTTTTTTTTATCAAACTTCTGTAAGTACAGTCCTATGTCAATGCACAACAAATTCGTATAATTGTAATACAATTTAATTATTAGTAGTTTTAGTCAGTATATGATATTTGTATCATTATCATTAATGTTTTTAAAATATTATATGCATGGGTAAATGAATAAATCTGCATTAGGAAGAGAACAGATATTCGGAATACTAATAACTTGAAGAAATAATTCATATTCAAAACTAACTCAAATGTTATTAAGCAAAGTTTTTTAAATCTACAATCTTTTGAGATACAAAGTCTTCTTAGTTGATAAAGACTCCTTTAGTTTAAGGAAATCATCACTACCAAGTGTTTAGTCCGGATAATAGACTGTTTTGCTAGAGGAATCCCAAAATAATATTTCAAGAAAATCAAATTGGATAAGCCAAATACACAATCTGGTGAAGTTGTTCTAAAACTTCAGTGGAAACAATTTGGTGTTTTGGTAGTTGCCACGATTGGTGCATACCAAGTCATAAAAATGCGCGGCAAAGCCCATGTTTCAGCATTGACAATCTAGAAATCTTAAAAACAAACAAGAACAAGAAATCCTGTGTTAGGATGCTAACACAAAAGTCGCCAAAAACGGACCTCAACCATTTTTCTGCTGTACCAATGGTAAGCAGCCATTTTGAAACTTTTACGATCAATGTTCATGTAAACTTTTTCTTTATTGTCATTAAACATAATTCAATAACAACAGATTATAAAATAGTTATAAAAAGTAAGATAAACAATGTTTTCTTTGTCTTTTTGGAAAAATGTATGAATTGAGCAGAGATGACGTTTGACCTTCTTTCATGATATAAACGTATAAATAAAAAGTCTGGCATATTTGATGTAGTTTATTCTAACAGTAACAAGCATTATTCGTCGGAATAGTTCCAGGCAGAGAAAGTAAAGTTAGTTATAGATATGCTTTTCTGAACTACTGCCTCGATGGTCTCGTGGTAGCGTGTTCACCTCGAGTGCGGGAGGCCGTGAATACTTGAAACTTGGTTATTGCTGCTGCTCCACTAGGCACGCGGCATTTATGAGTAAGAGCAAATACTGGCCGGTTCGGAGTCAGACTAATGTGTCAGGGTGGAGTGACATGTCTTCATGAGGACTGTTATCTTGTGAACTAGCACGTTTAAAATTCCGGCTCAGAGTGTTGGTCTAGAACAACAAAACAGGGTTTATTTTCATATCACATTATCATGTCTTCGTCCAGAAAATGTATTTAATTTGCCATCCATCCATTCCTCCATCCATTTATCTAAATCATTTTCAATATATAAATTCTTAAACTCGACATTGATTAACTGAAAACAGCAGAATTTACCTTTGAAATAATTTCCCAATTTGATACGTTTGATATTTGAACTACCTAACTTATATGATAATTGTATTATTGTCAATATTTGGTAATTATTTCTCATTCGTTTTCTGTTGTAAGTAGCTTGCTCATGTTGCCAAGTGCTGTCTTAAAGATTTTAAAATAACTTCATTAATTTTGGCTTTGTCGGATTATTTGGCAAAACGTGGCGTTGTCATATCAGTAGAATCAACGCTATCAGTGAGCGCGTCAACATGTATTGAGTTTCGCGGTTAGATCCGGAACCAATTACCCGCTTAAACTTCGACTCATCCGGTCACACAATTATCACCCGCTAATTTTACTTGTTATTCTAGGAAATTTGCACTGGAACCAAAATTAACGCAAATGACGTCATAATAGATGGCGATGTATAATGTTTAGTATAATGTTCATCTCAATTCTGATTTTAGCATTAACAATTACGAAAATTAAAGGATCGTATGCAAGTTAATCATGGAAGTAAATGCACCATTATCTGTAATTTATGACCAATTGGTGACCGCTGCAATTGGTGAATATCGCTTGGCCTGTATATGCAGCTGTACACTTACAATGCCATGCTAGCATCTGGTTAAAGGGAACAGTTTTTTTAGCCTTAAATGTTAACATGGAATAACTATTAAACTTGAAGGTAGGTGATTAATGTCAACCATTTTTTTTTCCTTTTCTATAGTCATACTATCGTGTGATTTTCAAATCAAAATTCCAAATTCGGAATTACCAAATATGGTAAACGTGAACTGTAATTGGAGAATTTAATTGCCATTTCGAATACGTCAAATATTCATTCCCTATCCCATACAGTTTGACTATATTTTGAATGAAACCGGCAATACAAGCACACTTCATATATTTACAAGTAAATCTAATTCTTATATACGTGTCTGATAATGAAGGTCTTTCTTTCCTGCTAAATGCCCACTATAAGACAATAAGATATAATAGAATGACTTTTCTCTGTCACATATGCCGTTTTCTGAAGTAGTTAATTAAATGTGTGTGAAATTTGGGGTAAAACTGACATAACTAAATGCTAAAGAATAATTTACGTCAACTCAACTTTCAGTGATCAAATGTCCTGTTTGGTAGTAAAGTTGAGGTAAATTTGGAACCTGAATATTGTCTTTTTTTGCTTACCTAATAGTTTTGGAATCGATTTTTCTGTTTTCTAGTTTTTCAAATCGTGCAGTAGTCAACAAACTAAGCAATACACAGGTTTGCAGTTAGTTTTCAAATATTAATAATGTATGGGTTCTAGATTACAATAAAATATATTTCGAATCATTCAGCATTTCGAGATTTACTTTGAAAGTCTCTGTTAAATTTGTTCACTATCAAATTAAAGAGAAGTGGTATGTCGCCAGTAAGACAACTATCCACTAGACTTCAGATGAAGTGATAGGTCACCGTGACAGTACGGCCTTAAACAATGAGCAAAACCCATACTGTATAGTCAGTTATAAAAGGTCCCGACTTGAAAAATGTGAAACAATTCAAAAGAGAAAAATTCAGGGCCTTATTTATAACAATACAATTTACGAAAAACATTTATGATAGACACGAACCAATAACAACCACTAAATAACAGGCTCCTGAATTGGTACAGTCACCTTAAGAACTACTTCACTTAATAATTGGGCGATTTAGTGCTTAACATATTGTACAGACAGTACAATATGTTAACGGTGGGTCTCATTGGGGTCTAAGCGTGACGCGGTATTGCCGATTTTTTGTAAGCGTGACACGTGAAAGTCAAATTATTGTGCCGTGAAAACGGGAAATGAAGTCTAGCGGGATACGGGAAATTACAAAAAAATGAGAATTGCTTACGTACATAGTGTAAGCGGGATACGGGAATTTGACAAAACAGTAAGCGGGATCCGGGATCAGAACCCCCCAATGAGACCCCCTTAACGTTTAGATGTCCACTGGTTGTTGTGTCTTTGGTTTCCCATTTAATTGGCGTACAACCCACGTCTCTTATGTTCATTTTAATATTTCATTACGATTTTTAAATTCATAATTACAATTCGTTGTTACACAATTTTAAATAAGTAATAACAACTGTAAAATTCGTTATATAATGTATTTTTTTTTAATTAAAGAAAGTGTGTTATAACAAGTTATGTCTATACAGATACTAAAATTCGTTGATAACGAATTATACAATCAATATGTTATTTGACTTTGAAGAAAAAACATTGTAAATATTTTTTGCAAAAAAAATTTAAATTCGTTATAAAGAATTTGTTAACCATAATTACACTTTGTAGAAAATAATTTATTACGGATATGTCGTTAAAACAATTTCTATCAAGTCGTGTGTACAAATTTAAAATGTTACAAATATTACAATCTCTTTTTATGCCCCACCTAGGGGCATTATGTTTTTCGGTCTGTGCGTCCGTTCGTTCGTCCGTCCCGCTTCAGGTTAAAGTTTTTGGTCGAGGTAGTTTAAGTCCAATCGACTTGAAACTTAGTACACATGTTCCCTATGATATTTCTAATTTTAATGCCAAATTAGAGTTTTTGACCCCAATTTCACGGTCCACTGAACATACGTTGAAAATGGTAGTGCGAGTGGGGCATCCGTGTACTATGGACACATTCTTGTTATGAACTAATTAAGGGTTATAGCTAATTACAATCGTAAAAAAAATGAACAATTTGTGAAATGAATCCATATTATTCTTTATAAGCTGAAAATGGATTCCTTATTGGAAACACCCATTGTTATAAATTTAAAAAGCCGGTAATACAGAAATTTGGATTTCGAGATTCCTGAGAATCGCTGATCTGATTTTCCGCTTTTCATTTTTACATTGAAGACTTAAGGTTGGTGTGGTTTGTACAATTCACCAAAACAGAATGCCAATGGTTGTAAAAGATTATTTTAAAACTACTCATTATATATTCATCATATACTTAGAGTAACTAACTTTTATTTTTACAGTATGATGATAGCATTTAATTTTCGTGAATTCTATATTTTCCAAGATTGTGTTTAGCGGGCTGATAAATATAGATTATAACATGGCCTTTTTCATATCAGACCCCTTATCAGCCCTAGGTCATGTTGTCAGCCCGAGAGCCGATAGGCTCGAGAGATGATTTTGACCATGGGCTGATAAGGGGTCTGATATGAAAAACGACATGTTATGTTCTTTTTATCATATACTTCAGCAGAAGACATACAGACAAAACTATTCTTAAAGCTTTGAAACAATGCATTTGTTGTAATATTTGTTTTGTATTTTTTAATAATATATTTTCCTGATTATTTATATTTTCTTTTTCTCGAACTTTGTTATGTTTTACTAAAAAAAATGAACGTACCATTGAGGTACATTTTCCGGAATTTGCCGAATGACGTCGAACTGACTGCGATAACGTTACAGCATGCGATAATAACCGGAAGCAATTGATATGAAACGGAAGCAGTTGATATAAACCGAAAGCAGTTGATAATAAAAGTCATATCACACGGCTAAGGCAATTCTTAAAATTAAATGAATAAATATATGTACAAATAAGTTTTATCATGGGGTACAATTAAACCATTATTTTCTATAAGTATATGATAAAAGAAACTTATAAACTGCTTCCGGTTGTTATCGCAAGCCTTTCCGTAACGTTATCGCATGGTATTTCGACGTCAATCGGCAAATCCCGGAAAATACACATGAATGGTACGTTTTTAGTGAAAAACATAACAAAGTAGGAAAAAAAATGTTAGGAGACAGGAAAATATATTATGAAAAATGCACAGCAAATTATAAAATAGAAGCATTTTTCAAAGTTTTAAAGATAGTTCTTGTCTGTATTTCTCCTACTGAAGAGTATGGTAAAAGATCATTACATGCCATTTTTCATATCACACCCTTCATCGGCCCTCGTTCATGATATCACCCCTCGAGTCTTTCGGCTCTTGGGCTGATATCATGACCTAGGGACGATAAAAGGTCTGATATGAAAAATGCCATGTAATAATCTATACCTATACTAAATATATGCCCAATATCTGCAAGGAGGAGAAAATTGTCGTTTTGATAATGTCAAGTTTAGTGACCACAACAATGCAAAAAGTATGCCAACAAAATATGATGCTCACACGTAATATGCCAAATATTATATCATATCTACAATAATGTGTGAACACTACCAATTTCCATGATGAAAATTGCTTAGTTCATATAAGGTAAAACTAAAATAAGGTAGCATTCCACAGTAAGGACTGAAATGAAATCAAAATTGAACCAAAAAATGTTTAATCATCAACTATTCTTTTTTATGTAGCCATGGCAACATTCTGCATTTATTTACCATATATAATGCAAAAAGGGGCATGAAAATGTCTCATATTCCCCTAAAATTTGGTTCAAACTAGAATTTCAATCTCTTTGAGTGATGCCTTTTCTGATACTATTGACATTAAGCTATCAAATGATTACATAAAAATTGGGGGTCTTTCGCCTCATTTTTTCGTAAAATTGAATCACTAAGTTCGTGCGAAAAAAAGTTGGAAAAAATACAATAATTTCTAGACCAATGTCTGGTATGGATTTGAAAAAACAGACTGTCATTCAGTATATACATAACACAATCTTGATGTTCATATAAATCCACTATGAAGGCTATATTAATCTTCAGTTATCCAAAAATTAATTTAATTGCAAACTAGCTTTCATATTTGAAAAATACAGCGGGAACAAAATGCGAGACTACACACATATATAGGTGGCGGCATGGGTAATGTCTTTGACGATTAAGTAACTACAAGGTGGTGGCATGGGTAATTAATGTCTTTGACGACTAAGAAGCTATCATGTATCATTACTTTGTGGCATAAAATTATTCTACCGATATTCTCAGCAACATATTGCCGCATGAGGAAATAGAAAAATTGAGTATCTAAAAATTTATATAAAAAAATATCGTTGCCAACACTCTTGGTAAAGTGTTATACCTGTATCGAGTTATTTCCTTTTAGAAAGATAGGTCATTAATTTGAAGAAACAACACGAAGGATACCAAGTTTCAATGAAAATTGCTTCAAGGCATAAAATAATTACCTATTTACCGGTCCGATCATAATGCAAACTACAGTTTATTAAAACATCATGTGATAGTAAACGTGTGTTGTTGCCAATTTGGGGTTTTCTATACAATTTTCCTTCTTAAATATTCCCCAAAGCTTTAAAACAGATCGAAACACCGAAAGCGACGCAAGTTATGGTAGATCTATATATTAGTTAGATTGTATCACTACTAGTGTAATAGAAAAGAAAGGATATAGGGTATTCATCCATGACACAAAATCAGTATATGCACAGCAAAAAAAAAAAACAAAAGCAAAGAAACAGCGCTTTTAATGCCTTGCGGTTAATACATATGGTAACAAATGATTTGTATAATCGACAAAGATAATGGCCATGTGTATAGTTTGAATCTACAAAATTACAAATGTTTTTAAAGTTATATTAAACTAATCAATTATATCATCACTAAGGTTTAGGGAACTAAATAGCTGAAAGGATAAAAATCCAAAAACGGTGATGTCTTTGACGTCTATGTAGCTACAAAGAGATAGTATGTAGTTATAATTTTGTCGACTAAGTTGCTTTCATTTTTTATTACACTATTCTATGGAAAAATATCATTGCCTCGAATATCACATTCACGTGTATCGGGGAATGTTTTACTAGAAAAATAATCGACGAAAAGATAATGTATGGTCGGTTAATTCGAACGATATAATCGACGGAGATAATGAAGGATTTGTATAATCGACATAATGAACATGTTTTAATATTGCCTCGTACAAAATGGCAATTGTTTATAAGTTTTATGATAATAATCAATTATACCATCACTAAGGTTAAGGGAGAGCTAAATAGCTAAATAGCTGGAAGGATAAAAGTACAAGTTGGGATCAATTTGTCCTAAGATCAGGTGCATTTTAGAATTACAACAATTTGCAAACTTAAATGTGAAACATAAATAATTCAATAAACATCAGTATATGTTTAAAAATGTTTCCTTACTTTTATGATATGATTTCAGTGCGCACCACGTGTTTCTGTAGTAACCTTTATCATGTGATCAAAATTATAAAACGAACCAAATGGAAATCTAAAAAGAACAGCCACAACCAAAAATGTAAATTGGTAATTATTATAACTAGATACCCGTCGACACAACAGTTAACAACCCTCTCAAAAAATATATTTTAACAGGAAATGTTATAGTGACAATCTTATCGCCAACACAATATTGTAATAATGATAGTGCAATATGCGAGGGTCTGGATGGGGTCTTCATTTCTGTATACTTGATTTATTAGTCCATGTTTCTCTAATCTTTCTTTTTGGCTCATTATTATTTTTTCTTTGTATTTTAGCACCCGTATGTTCCCTGCTCTTAATATTATTTACACATTTTCTCTATTCTGAAAACCCTATCCCGACCTAATATATTTTTGTTGTTGTTATTTTTTAAATTTCTTTTTATGTTTATTGTACACAAAAGAATGGGATATATTAATTTTATAACTTAGTCATCTTTAAGGCAATCAGTCAACATTTTGTATATAGCTAATAGAAATGCTCAAACTTGGTATTCTTCTAACTAAATGTAGCCAAAATAATATGTCAAAACCATTCTTTGCATTACCATTAAGTAATGACGAAAAACATTGACCTGACAGTTTTAGGAGTTGCATTGAAATAAGCACTTGCTTTCACTTTAAATCGCTGTTTCGTATGCATGCATTTCCCGTATTTACATGACAATCACAGAATTTTTATCTTTTATGACGGTAATCTAGATATAGACACTAAATGTATGCACAAAGGACTCTCGTTTAGCAAGAAAATAGGTCATATAAGGACAATTTCAAAGACATGAGTTCCCATATCGTCTGTATTGTTTGTTCAAGTTTCTTAAAAGCTTACTGAATATTTTTATGTGCCGTAAGTTGTTGTACGGATGAAATGTTGTTAAAATAATGATTGCTGCTCTCTAACTTAACAATGAAGTATAAACAAACAAAACATTATTTACTTTGATAAATGCATTTCCCATCATGCTATTTTAAAATAATAATAAAAACCATATGTAACCGAGCTTCTTTTCAAGCTTAATGTTGTGCAAAATTCTCATATTTTACAATCCTTCAGGGAATAAATACAATTGGGTGAACGACGAGAATGAAAGTCATAGGATTTTGATCTAAGACAAAACAAGATAGTTTATCTAACTTTTTTTTTAAGTGACGTCAATGAAATCCGGCGCGTTCTTGGTGAAGAATAAAATAGAAATATTCATTATGAAATAAATCATCTGTGTTATCTCTCTAAATTAAACCTTTCGTGACAATTTTGAATACATCCAAAACATTTTGTATAAAAAAAAATGTAATATTAAACCATAAAAAAATGAAATGATGTCCTTCGTGGAAAATGAAAGTTAATGCAAATAAATTAAATTATTTTTTTTACCAAATTTCTATACTGAAAATACCCTCTAACGACCTTAACACACAAACAATCATCCTTCCAACCCATACCATGATTTCATACGAAACAAGAAGAGTGACAGCAAACACATATTTCATATACGAAAATGTATTTAACACACACCATATACATATAATTTTTTTCTGTTGCACCAGTCTGCGAGTGGTTTTCTTTCTGGTCAAATTGCTTGTGGTCATGATGTTTAACTTCAAATAAAAATCACGCGAAAGCTTGTAAATACTGGTCTGTTTATGCCATAATGTCATTGGACAAAATCATGTCTTGGTTTAAATAAGACCATAATCGTGAATATTTCTTATCAGTTTTTCAAGGTGCCTCTTAACCTGTGTACGTTTTCAGTGTCTATAGGTTCTGGCTAACAATTGGGGGTAAGCAATATTTCATGTATCAAATGATATTTTACTATTTTGTATGCCAAACTTTTAGCTGAATAAAGTGACCGCATATATAAAAACAGATCTGTTTTCATGAACGACTGGAAACCGTTTCATTGTCGTGAAGCGCTCGATTTGTTATAGCGGGGACTTATCCAATACCTATACATAGGATCGTAAGAAGGTACAGCGTATAGCGGGGACTTATCCAATACCTATACCTAGGATCGTAAGAAGGTACAGCGTATAGCGGGGACTTATCCAATACCTATACCTAGGATCGTAAGAAGGTACAGCGTATAGCGGGGACTTATCCAATACCTATACCTAGGATCGTAAGAAGGTACAGCGTATAGCGGGGACTTATCCAATACCTATACCTAGGATCGTAAGAAGGTACAGCGTATAGCGGGGACTTATCCAATACCTATACCTAGGATCGTAAGAAGGTACAGCGTATAGCGGGGACTTATCCAATACCTATACATAGGATCGTAAGAAGGTACAGCGTATAGCGGGGACTTATCCAATACCTATACCTAGGATCGTAAGAAGGTACAGCGTATAGCGGGGACTTATCCAATACCTATACCTAGGATCGTAAGAAGGTACAGCGTATAGCGGGGACTTATCCAATACCTATACCTAGGATCGTAAGAAGGTACAGCGTATAGCGGGGACTTATCCAATACCTATACATAGGATCGTAAGAAGGTACAGCGTATAGCGGGGACTTATCCAATACCTATACATAGGATTGTAAGAAGGTACAGGATGAACAGAAGGTGCTATAATATGTATAGTGAATAATAAATGCACTTAACTGCAATGTACGTCAAAAATAATTTTTCTCATAGACTGTTCTAGTTAATGTGGAATCTAAAACGAATTTCATTGGAGAAATTGGTGATTGATGGTTTTGTTCTTTATTTGGCACATATATTTTGCATATGAAAGCAGGTGGTTTAACCTGGAACCAAGTTTTACGAATCACCATTCCTCCTACTAGTGGAGATATCATTTCTGTAGAAAAAAAAATGAATATTGGGAGTTGATCTCAATTTGACGTGACTGTATACATATGAAACCAGTACGTCAAATGAACGTCTTACATGCAGAATTGTTGTAAAGGCTCCCGCACAGCAAACAAAAATTGTGCAGTTTGAAAAAGAAGTGGTCATACATAAATTTATACAAAATGCAAACCACTTATTAACAATATCTTAAATTCCATAAGGCTATTAATGTGGTCGATTTGCTCCACAAAAAAATCAATTTAATCAACATTAGTAATATACTCTACATGCAGGTCTTGCAGTGCTGTGTATTCTTGAAGCATTGGTTGCGGTCGAGAAAATATAGTTATCCCTTGGACTTCTCCCTTAGTCCGTTCTTCCCTGATGCATCGTGTAGCTTCGTGTAGAGAAAGTGCCATGCTCCCTGTACGTCATAAAATCCTTTCAACAACTTTTTAGGGGGCCCGTAGGCGGCCAAGTGCAATGCAAAATGCATGCCATCTTTCCACATAGCTATATTGTCACGTACGTCTCGCCCTTCATCCTGGCCGGTCGACCCACTATGTAGAACCTGTCTCTTTCATGAATTGCTAATTTGTCTTGTCCTGAATATGCATGAAATATAAGCAACTGGGCGTTGAGCAAACATCATTCATAAGGCATTTAGCTTGCAATTAAAAGTGTAAAAAATATTTTTGTGAGCTGATTTTTTGTAATTTTATTACCAAAAATAATAATAGGTATCCGAAAATGCTCCTTGCCAACCAGGAGGGTTGTTTCACGCATAATACATCAAGCTCAGTAGGTCAACTGGTATAATGCCGGGATGTTTTGGATTTCTAGTAATTCTATAGGATCCAATGAGTCTGAATCGCTTAGCTGGGACCCTAGGGAATATTCAGGTTGCATTTCATTTTTTTCTGTTTAAAATTTCGAACATATCTAGTTTGATCATCTTTAAATTTTAAAAGGGAATACTTTTCAAGATTGCCCCAGAAGAATTGTTTGTCTTACCATGGTTATGATACACCTCTGTTTTGCAACATTCTAGATACGTTATTTTTCAATAAGGCTGATTGGACAAAATATAAAAAGAACACAAACAATAAGAAAACTAATGTCCTACATCGTGTTATTCTTTAAATGCCTGTTCCACATCCATTTGTTGTCATTGGTTGCTGTCTGTTACGTTTGGTTTTCGTTTATCTTGATAGCATAAATCAGGCGGTTGATTTCCCTTTTGAATTCTTTCATGATTGTTTTTTTGTCTTTTATATATGACTATTCGGTATGGGTTTTGTTCATTGTTGTATGCTCTACGGTACCCAATAGCTGTTAAAATAAACGTCATTTGGACTCATTGGCAATCATACCACATCTTCTTTTTTTCATATCAATTCTTGTATAAAAAAAAATCGCCATCACCAACAGTCTAAACGTCGATACCAAATATCAGTAATATTTGGAGTTTCAAATGAACACGAATAAACGTGACATCTGAACCTTACACAATCAGGAACTAAAAGCAGGTCTAAGTACAAATCTAGGGAATTGTACTGAGTGTTAGCCAGAAGTATTTCGTACATTCGTTGATAAAGGATGCAAGTCAAGCATGTAAAAATATGTCTTCCTTTCAAAAAGGCAATCTTTAGACCTCCCGTTAATAATAATTATAAGACATCGTTGACTTCAACATCCCTTATCCGGTTTGACATGGGTTTGTATTTGTATATCCTGCGCAGCAAAACAGACACATAGTAACTGTTGACAATGACACAAAGTTTGGATGATTGATTGAATTGGATGGATAGATAGAAATTCGTAAGTTTATAACATTCCTTGTGTCAACAATATTCGTTATTCTGCCCACACTTAACCTCTTGGTTAGTTTCTTTACTGTTCCATTTGCATCAACAATGATTGCAGTCAGGTTTTCATTTTATTTCAAGTTCATCTGGCCAAAAGAGCAAAATGCTTTCAATAATTTTTCTATTTCTTTTGGCTAGGGCCAGCATGAACTATATCCATAAGACGTCCGTCATCTGGTATAATAAGAAAAGTGTGTATGTGGTCATGGAAATCTGTGTCCGCCCCAACAGATCACTTGATTAAGCAAACTAAGCCATTATGAACTTTCGAACTATAAAAAGTGAATGTTTGAACAGGCTAAAGGGACGTCGGACCGTTTTTGTTTATTTTTGTTTGTTTTTTGGCTGTGCAAAAACTAATTTTGTATGATGGATCCTTTCTTTTCTATCAATCCATTGATTTATTTTAAATAGTCTTGCCAATTAAAACGAATGTTTCATTCCAATAGTTATACTTTCTTTAACTTACTGAAAATAGCATATTCATGTACCTGCAATTAATCATACCCCATGATTTTATAATTACATGGCATAAATAGTTCATCTAAGTTGAATAATTTATTTTATGACATGTTTTTTTTTTTCTATTTTGATTATACGCTTAGAATATCATTGACTATAAATTCGCTGTGTAAAAAACGTCATCATCAAATATGGTTCATTATATCTATATGAAACTTAGTATGTTGCTAATCTGATATGCAAATATGCATATATGTGGGACGTAAATGTATCTGAGACAACACCAAATAAAACACTAGAAAAGGAGAACAAATTTCTATTATCAACCACTTTGATTCCCTGCATTTCAATCCTTAGCATACTCAAAGATCAATACAGGATCCGGGTGTGTTAGCACAGCTTAGCGGACAGTTTTAGTTCGATCTTTTCTTTTAATTTGTAATCTTTTCTTAAACCTATGCATTGTGTGACCATACGTTTGGCAATGTCTGTCAACTTTCGGTCTCGCATAAAACTTGGCAATTGCATTACACATATATATATAAGTTGTTTGTGACTCAAAACCAAACATTAGGAAATATATATTGCATCGTTTGGGTGTTATTTTGTCGTTAGAAAAGAAACAGCTTCCATAAATATAACTTGTGTGTCAACCTTTCCACTACTTTGTTTTAAGTATTTTTAGCCTATCTTAAATCAAGGTTAATTTTAGATAACAAGTCTTTTGACATTTAATTGAAATTATTTTTAGATCTCTTGATTCATTTACCTTACACAAACTATTTCAGACACTGCATATTTATACATACAGTTATATGTAATCTTTAGACAAAGACATGTATTTAACTCGAAATAGTTTACATTGATTGAGTAATTAGAAATGTTTTTAAAATATAAAAAAAAAACAATATGTACGAACATTGTCCTTGCTTTAACAAATAGTCAGGTGATATTCATCTTGAAATTATTGACTTTAATTAAGAGTTGCGGGGGTAGAATGGCTAAAATAATTTAAATGTCGTTAAAAATATATATATCAGTGTTCTAAATTATCGAATCACAACCCATAGCGTGCTATTAATTGTGAATTTGAAGTTATATCTCCCAAATGAATTGGTCACAGATTTCTTGTCGCGGAACATCTCATTAAAGCTTGCGACACAAATAATTGCACATGGGTATCTTTCCCACAGTGTATTCTTCTGCGTCTTTTGATATTAATTTCATGTCCAAATTGTTATTCCTTAAATATGATATGAACAAATATTACAGAACATCATTCATTAAGTAATTGGAAGTCGAACGCAACATACTGAAAGGCAAGTCTTTGAAGTTATTGTAAATATTTGTGTCTTCAAATTAAGTCTGATGTTAGGTAGAATTTTTAAAAACAGGTATTTTAGTCTCTTTCTATAGCAAAACGCTATTTTCCTTGAAGTTTAAAAATGACTGATTGATAATGCATTACGAATTTTCATTCGATTGTTTAAACTGAATTAAAGAGGGGGATATTCGATATACACATATGTTATAAAGAATGGGTAACTTTGCATAAGGTACACATAACAGGCATAATTAAAAATGTACTTTCTATTGCCTCTTTATTGACCAACTGATGGTAATCCTTTGCAGGACAATTAGCTGACATGGTCTTGAAGGAGAGTGACCGAGGTTCTTTTTGACTCGGTGAAAATTATAGAAAAACAACTCTTCCTTAGATAAATGTTGAAAGTGTTTACTCTTTTTTTTATTTTAGAAACCTGTGTTATTTGGAATGTACGTACAAATGCATATCGTCTTATTTAATATTCACTGAATATATCTTAATTTGTACATCACATTTGTTTTCTTAAATTCTAGACAGAATATATAAGATATAAGATATTTATTAGTACAAGATCCACACTCGGATTGATACTAAATAACACAAATAAGCAATAAACAATACAAATATGTAACATTTACAAAAAAGAAAAATTGCTTTTGAAAAATCTAAGTTTGTTTTTTTTTTTCTTTTCATCTTCTTATTTTTCTTAAATGTTAGACAACACGCCTCTCCTCAATGTAACATAAAAATTATAATAATATCTAAATATTATATATTGATTAATATGTTAGGTTATTTGTATATTTAAAAAGTGTGTCCATATAAAAACATACATGTAAAATCCACAGTTCATGCATAATTGTTCATGTTGTTTCTGTAATTGTACATCTCACTTATGATATTTATAATCCAATTGTCGTAACTACAATCCCGTCCCCTTTTCCCCGTATGCGACCTACCGAATTAGAATTATTACCGGGTTTGTACTAACATAAGCAACACGGCGGGTGCAACATTTGGAGCAGGATCAGCTTACCCTTCCAGAGCAACCGAGATCAACCCCAGTTTTTGGTGGGGTAAGTGTTGCTCAGTCTTTAGTTTCCTATGTTGTGTTTTGTGTACTGTTGTTTGTCTGTTGGTCTTTTTTCTTTTTTAGCCATGGCGTTGTCAGATTATTTTCTACTTATGAGTTTTAGTGTCCCTTTGGTATCTTTCTCCTCTCTTTTTCAACAATAATCAAAATGTTATATATACCATTCAAAAGAAAAAGAAAATCAAATTTTATAAATCATAAGAATTTAAAGTTCCTATCTTTATAACCAAAATATGGCTACTGCATGATACATCTTTCACTGTGACAAAGTTTTTTGTCATATCTACCTTATGCACAGCAAGTATCCCAGCCTTCATGGGTTTACTCTCAGACCTAGGCAACATCGTCTCAATATTTATTGATCAAACAATACTGAACTTCTTCTTCTTCCAAATACTGCCCACACTCAATATGATGAATATTCTAGCAAGTTGCGCGTGATTAAAAACTGGTCAAAAACAAATTGTTGAGTTGTTTAGTTAGAGGTGTTGGTCACTTGAGACTTGGATAGCTCAAGAAACTTTGCTGTGGCGGTATTTGGAGGCAGTTTGTTTCAATCCTTGGCGGTGTTTACGAAGAAGGAAATCATTTCCTACAATCTTTGGTGACTGGCTGTAAGAGGTAAGTATGATGTCCTGTCCGATTGGAGCATCTTGTTGGATGAACTCTTCTAAGCTTGCCTTACCTTGTTTTTGGATGATTTTTTTCACTCTGAAAGTATCCCTCGTTTTATTACCATAATTAAAAACAACAACTGAATTCACATGTTTACTACATTTGGAGCATGATAACAGGTGAGAACAATACCCTTTGTTTTATTTTAACATAACACATATGTAGCATTACTAAGATATGGTTTTGGAGACAACTTGCATGCCATGATGAGGGGGAAACACGTCGGTACACTCGACAACTTTGGGGTTGAACTTTTACGGATAAATGGTGCGAAATGAAACTAGAAATTGTTTTATTTGTTATTTGTTGTTCGTTTTTGTCTTTTCATGTTGCGATAGAGCTCACATCTTGGAACTGGTTAAACCCGCAACAATTTGTACATCAAATGTGCTTGTCTAAATCAAATATGCATTCGCTAACTTAAAAGTTCATCAGAAGGATTTAAAAAAATATGGCCGTGTTTACACCACAAAATTTACTCTTGAGTACAGACAAGCCTGTGCACCTGGAAAAGTTTTAAGGCATGGCAGGAACTAGGTAAATACAGTTTGAATGCATTTTGTTTCAGAAAATTAAACACTTACTTTGAATTTGAGATTCCTTTTTTCTAGCCCGCTGAAGGTGATAAAATAAGCAAACACCTAAGTTTCTTTTGATATGGTCCACTCATTTGCGCAGTTTAGATCACCTATCTTTTGTCCAGTTAATCAATACAGTTCACTTTAAATTATTTACCTAGGGGAACATCTCAAACAATTTTCCAAACTTAAGTTTATTTTGGCACCTTCTGTGGGAACGAAAAAAAGGAATAGCAAAATCCAGAAAAGTTTATAATTTTTTGAAACATAAAACCAATTTTAAGTTTAATTATCTAGTTCCTGCCATGCCTTAAAACCTTCCCAGACGCACAGGTTTGTCTGTGTACTCGGAGTAAAATTTGTGGTGTAAATACGGCCATATGAGTCAAAAGGTTATGATGAACCTTTAGGTTCATGTGGACCCTTTGGCTAAAATAGCTGCGGTTTCACCTCAAAATATACTCTTGAGTACAGACAGACTTTTGTATCTGGAAGAGTTTTAAGGCATAGCATGTTCTAGATAAATAGATTTCAAATGCGTTTGATGTTTTAGAAAATTAAAAACTGAACTGGATTTTACAGTACACTTTTTTTCGTTCCTACAGAAGGTGCCAAAATACACAAAGTTGAGAAAGAGGTTTGAGAACTTCCCCAAAGGTAATAATTGAAGTGAACTGTATTGATTTAAATGGACAATAGACCTGACAATATTTGGTGATTTAAACTGTGTAACTGAGTATGCCTTAAAACCTTTCCAGATGCACAGGTTTGTCTGTGCTCAGAGTAAATTTTGAGGTGAAAACGCAGCCATTTGAGCCAATGGGTCCACATGAACCTTAGGGTTCATCTATACACTTCCACAAAAATGGTTGTGTTTACACCATGAAATTTTCTCTGAATGCAGACAAAACTGTGTAATTCTAATAGTTTTAAATCCTGGCAGCAACTAGATATATACAAGTTGTACTCATTTTGTGTTTTAAAAAGAAAAAAAACTTTTGTGGATTTTGCTAAACATTTTCTTTCCTTGCCACAGGTGGTGTAAAAATAAACTTAGTCATGTGAAATCTTTGAGATGGCCCCCTTCAGGTAATGATTGTATTTTTTCAATACATATCTGACAATTGTTATAATTTTAAAAATTTAAATAAATCTTCTAAATTTTTATGGCTCTTGACTCAAGAAAATGTAACTCTTATGGAAAAACTGGGCTGTTATATTTGTGACTGTTTTGAATTAAGGAGATCAGGTATGCATATTGACACTAAGTCAAGTAAATGATTTGAGAACGAATGCATATAATGTAATTTTATTCTTTTATTCACAATATATATGTGGTTTTTGGCTCTGATTCTGACCAATGCTAATATACTAAATATATATTTTCAAGTGACTATTATTGTTGTTGTTACCAATTATGTAAATCAATTGTATCTGATTTTATGCCCTTTATGGGCCCTGTAATTTGGGAAATAAAAATATTGTATTCTATTCTATTCTATTGTATCATATTGATTGATATGGACAATAGAGGAACAATAGAAATCTACTCACAACAAAGGTGATTTAAATAGCGTAAATGAGTGGACTGTATCAAAGAAAACTCGGGTGTTTGTTTATTTCACCATCTTCTGTGGCAAGCAAAGAAAATGTTCTTAGAACATAAATTGGATGTAACATTAATTTATCTAGGTGCTGCCAGGCATTAAGGTTCATGTGGACCCATTGGCTAAAATGGCTGCATTTTCACCTCAAAATTTACTCTATGTACAGACAAACCTGCGCATCTGGAAAAATTTTAAGGCATAGCATGCCCTAGATAAATAAACTTCTAATGCATTGTATGTTTTAGAAAATTTAAAACTTGACTGGATTTTGCAGTGCAATTTTTTTCGTCCCTGCAGAAGATGATAAAATAAACAAACAGTCGAGTTTCACTTGATATGGTCCACTCAGGTACACAGTTTAAATCACCAATTATTGTCAGGTATCTATTGTCCATCTATTGTCCATGTCAATCAATACAGTTCACTTCAATTATTACCTGTGGGGAAGTTCTCAAACCTCTTTCCCAACTTAGTTTATTTTGGCACCTTCTGGAGGAATGAAAAAAAGTGCACTGCAAAATCCCGTTAAGTTTTTAATTTTCTAAAACATAAAATATATTTGAATTTTATTTATCTAGGGCATGCTATGCCTTAAAACTTTTTTAGATGCACAGGTTTGTCTGTACTCAGAGTAAATTTTGAGGTAAAAATGCAGCCATTTTAGACGAAGGGTCCACATGAACCTTAAAACTTTTAAAATAACACAGTTTTGTCTGTACTCAGAGAAAATTTCATGGTGTAAACACAGCCATTTTTGTTAAAGTGTATAGATGAACCTTTTATTATCTTCTGCAGGGACGAAAAAAAGTGCACTGCAGAATCCAGTCAAGTTTTTAATTTTCTAAAACATAAAATGCATTTGAATGTTATTTATCTGGGCATGTTATGCCTCAAAACTTTTCCAGATACACAGGTTTGTCTGTACTCAAAGTAAATTTTGAGGCGAAAACGAAACCATTTTTATAGTCAAAGGGTTAAATGATCCCATCTGTAGGCCTGTGTATTACGAAATTTTCAAAGTGCTACAATACCAAAACAGGAAAAATAAGGCATAAAAGTGGCGTGCCATTTTGTACATATACCAAAGGGAAACGCTGTTCAACGCAAAACTGATAAAAATTGCATTTATTTAAAATGGGGATTTGGTGGCAAATAAAGCCAAGATTTTTGCAAAAAAACAACAGAAGATTTTGGATATACAAAATCGTAAACTTAGATTACTCACTTGTTTGTCCATGATGTAGTAGCGTTTATTGTCTACAAAAAGTCCTAAACAACCTTTACAATAAAAAAAAACTCGTGCTGAGTCACTAAAGTCCAGCGCATCCTAGAAGGTGTACTTGAATAGATCATTTTTTATATTAGTTTTAACCAATATCTTTATTTATATACTTGTTTTAGGGAAATCAATGCTTGCAATGCATGCAATAATCTTTTATATGTTAAGCACCGAATTGTCAAATATAGAAGTACAACGGGAAAAGCTGTCGATTTTTTTTTTTTTTTATCAAATTTCTTCCTTAATCTTTAAATTGGTCTATCTGCATTGATGTGCATATGTATTTTTGTATATATATATATATCTATAAATAACGACCAAAACCTGTCAAAAAGCATAAAATTATTTTGAAATCGAACCGATGATACCGAATTAAGGGGTGTCACAGTTGCTAAAAGGCAGAAACGGAATACGGAACGGAATTCGGAACGGAAAACGGAAACAGAAAGAATTTACATCTTTTCATTTGAGTTTTTATTTTCATAGGCTTGTTGTATATAGCATATCACATGTTTACAAGAAAGAAAAGCAGAGGAATAAAGGAGTAGGGGCAATAAGGCCATTGGCCTAAATATAAGTGCAAATTGAAAAGTCACCATACATATTTTTAAATTTGTCCAAACTACACTAAGATACAAGGTGTTCAGAAAATAAAAACAAATTTCACATTTAAGTAGTGACTATGGCAACAAACCATGACAATATTTGTGTATTTTGTAAAATTTCTTGATTTCCCTTGTTTTACGTCAAATTTTAAGTATACATTAGATTGGAAAAGTATGTGCGCTTGCAAGAGACAACATTATCTTTGGCTAGAATATGTCAATATTTATAATAAAGCGTCTCTAAAATTATATTGTTGTTTCTTGAAAAAGATTTGAAAGCATAAAGTATTGAAATAAATGGCAGGAGATTATGAGCCTATGTTTAAGAATATTTAATAAGGGCATGCATATTGTACGTAATTTAATTGCATAAACCACTTGCAATTGTTCCATTAGTTCATTTATTTTACATTCTACTCTTCTTGCACTTGAGACAATGAACGTACGTCGTTCATGCGATTAACTATAGTCTGTTTTACTTTTCTGATTTTCAAAAAAAAGAAAGAAATATAAATATAAGATAATAAAAAGAGATGTGGTATAAATGTAAATAAGACAGAAACCCAACAACACAAACAAAATCTACATACGGCCTAAAAAGATGGATGTTCGCCTCGATTCTAGAAAGGTTGGGGATTAATTTGTTTTTTTGGTCAGTGAAATGCTTTTCATAATTTTTTTCTTCCTTTCTTTTTAAATTGCTTTGAATTAGGGTTTGTGATTTTTCTTTCTTTCTTTTTAAATTTCTTTGAATTAGGCTTAGTGATGTGCTGTATTTTGTTGTGTTGTTCTGCATTGGTGAATTTCCTGCTATCTTTTCTTGTATAATGAAAAAAAAACGTAAGAGAAACACGATGGGAAAAACTGATATAGAAACCTGGGACCTCGACATGGAATCTTGGATAAACTTTACTTTTATGTAAAACTTTACAAAATCACTCACTTTTCAAAGCCATTCTCACCCGATACTCGCGGAAAGAACAGTACACGGATAAGCAATTTGCACAATGCCCTTTTCATGCTAGCCGTAGTCTTGTCCTAGGATTTCTAAAAATCAATTTGTCCACAGTGCTTTGCATATCATGCCGTTTAATTCTTCTCTGAAAATTCAATCTTCTTAAAGTATAGCCGTGAACGTTACTCTATAATAGTACAATTGAAAATATTGTCACTCATTCAGTATAATGTTTTAAGCATTACTATAATTGAAAACATTAACAAAGATATGTATTCATATTCGTTCATACGTATACTAAAGGAATGTTGAAATTTGAAAGTTACTCTTATTAATATTAGTAGATTTCAGGACACTGCCTCGTCAAGATAACTGAAAAATCATTATTGATCATTATTCTCTATTCTTTTTTTTTATATATATTGAAGATGCACATAAACCTAGATGAGCGACACATGCTCTTAAAAGCCTCTATGTATCTTTTATAGCTGTTATGTATTTCCAAAACTGTTTGCTTTTTTCATTTATATCTCCTATCCTGTTTTCAACATACTTGTTGTGTTATTTCGTTAGTTCAGTCTTTATTGATTTTTGAAGTTATCGCCATTTTTTTCTCAAATTCCGTCCACAGAAAATATTTCTTTCCGTTTCCGTTCCGTATTCCGTTTCCACCGTCTAGCAACACCCCGAATGAAGATGCTTTAAAAGTCAATGGCGGAAAGAAGATTTTTCTTGACAATAAAATGGCAAAGAAAAAAGTCATGACGTCACTTTAAAAAAATCTGACATTACACATGACGTTTTCTCTTCATTCTAACGTAAGATTATCCATATTGCACCTATTTTGACAGGTTTTTTTTTTCATCTAGGGTTATTTATGATCCAGACTGCAAAAGTTACCATTCTGTGTTTATTTTGTAGATTTATCCTTATTTACTATATTAAAAGTTCCACTAATTTAATTTTGAATTCATATTGAATCATATAAAAATGGGTTTGAACCGACCTCCAAACAATCCATGATTCTTTAATGAGGAGTACCCAAATTGCATATATATCAATGCTTACATTCACATCCGTAAAAATTTTATAACTGATGTTTTGTTTTATTTCTTCAAATATTTAGAACAATTTGACAAAAGTCCATGCTTACTATTCATTTTTTTAAGAAATGGATGCCTGTAACATATTTAAATTGCTCATTTTTAAAGGTTGACTTATTGTAGACGTCGCATGGTTAGATTATACTTTTTTTCGGTGATTTCATCTGTTGATGTATATACTGTAAACGTTTTGTGTATATTTAAATAATTTAGCTATGTGGAAAGACGTGCATAATATCAAATTTTAAAAATACCAATTGTTTAGAGTGTAAGAAAACTTGTAAGATTTCCGCTGCTATTTTTGCTAAATGAGTGCAATATGTGGGTACTCGGTGCAATTTAGGTACTGTGACGTATAGTATGCATTGAGATGAACAACATATTATGGAGGGGCCTGATGGGGGGTCTCATCACGATTCACGAGTTGATTTTTTTGTCAATCACGATTCACAGAAAATAAATTTCCATGATCACGGATCACGAAAATATAAAAAAAAAATCTGTAGAAAAACGGATCACGATAGCGAAAATGCGCCGATCAAGAGAACGAAAATAACCCATCAGGCCCCTCATACACCTTATCGCTATTTGTCCGCCATTACTGGACATCACAAAAGTTCCCGTAAAATTTTGACGTCATAATAGAAAATATCTGACGCCACAATGGAAAAGTGATTGTTGTATGACGTCAAAAGTTCAAGCGGGACAGATTCTCGGGTCAAGCGGGAATAGCGATAAAGTTTATTATGCGGCTTGGAATGTTGTCGGGTCAAGAGGCTTTGTTTGGATTGGTGTTTTTCAGGAGTTTATCCAGTCCCTTTTGGTCAATCGTTATTGGTGTTATATTTTTTGGTCTTATTCTTGTTGTTGGTAAGTTATCGTTTCTGTGTAAACATAATCATGTGTACCATACAAAATCATTTGTTTCCGGAATCAAATTCACGAGTTTTCCGTTTTTAACTCTAAAGATGACGTCAATCGTAAACACTGGCGTAGAAGACAAAATTATACAAGTTTGGTTTTTTTTTGGATCATGTTATTTTTTTCGTCCCCGTTTACCAACAGTAATTTCGTGGTGTTTATGAAATGACTTGCAAATCCAAAGTAGCCTTTGTTAGACATGTTTCCAGGTATTTATTCGTGATAATATTTGCATCGTTATCGTCCATAGCCTAGGGTCTTTTCTTACATACTTACATTATACATTGCAAAACTTGATAAATCACACCTATATTCATGCAGCTAAGTTGTCAGCGGTCAGCTTCTATTTTGACAACAAAAAAACACGAAATACACGCGCTATCACCCGATCAAAAAACAAGAATGGAGGAAATGGGTACATGGGCCATGGCTATGGGCGCTCAACTCTTTACACATTATCGATACTTGAAAATTGCTTAACCTGTATGTGGTTAAAAGTAAGATGACACGACCAAGATCGGGGCGGTAATGCATCAGATTAAGGTTTTTAAAAGCTTCTGTTTGAAAACATTTATATGATGAATCCTACCATCATAAAAAAATAATAATTAACAAATGTTCAGTGCGTTTTTGAAAACAAAGAAGGCTGTTTGTGTAATCACAACAGTATGCTTCAGTCGCGAGCTCAGAAATTTTTTTCGGGGATTTTCCTCCTGGATAAGCGGAAATCCACCTTCATTTCCGTCAATTTTACATGATAAAAATACTAAGAAAGGGATGCTTCGAAACCCTGGACCCCTCTCCTTTCTCTGGATCAGCCATTGGCGTTACTTGTGTATCGTGTATTATAAGACACGAGGGAAAAAACTCCGAGCTGATGCCATTAGATGCAGGTACCGTAATGGTATTTGTACATGGATGACTCTCTTAATATCTGCAATGGCGAAACAGGCCCTACATTCTAGTTGCATTCGTCTTACAGGTTCTTGGTTTGTATTTGGGTTTCAGACTCATTAACATGTACGCAACATCTGCTTTATTTATATTCTAGCATATAATTAGAGATACGTCCATGTTATAGTTCAGGAGCCTCAATAATTCTTTGGATGCTTTGGAAAATATTTTCTATGATCAAGAATAGATTATACTTCCAATAGAAACTTTTGTACACGATAATCAACAACTGCCGTAACATTTGAAATTATGACTTATGAAAACTAATTGTGCACATGATTGTTGTATAAATATTTTACGTTTTCTGAGTGAACTTAAACACTCCATTTTTTTCTTTTACAGGACCAAAATGAAACTCCTGTGTATAACCACTTTGCTTCTGGTATCTCAAGTCACAACACAGAACACACGATATGACGGGTAATCAAAAATTATTTTATACAATGGTTTGGATTTTAAAAGCGTGATACATGTAAATTTTACGATTATTTCTTGTATTTAGAGATTACAGCAGTAAGTATACGCAGACGACAATGAGATCAATATATAAGTCTTCCATCATAAGAATATGTATAGTGACTGCTCTTTTTTATGCCCCATTTATGGGCATTAAATATGTTTTTCGGTCTGTGCATCCGTTCGTCCGTTCGTTCGTCCGTCCCCAATTTCACGGTCCACTGAACATAGAAAATGATAGTGCGAGTGGGGCATCCGTGTGCTATGGACACATTCTTGTTTTTTAATCATTTAGGCATGTTCTAAGATTTGTCTTTATTACTTTTTATCCATGTTTTAATTCATTTTAATATAAATAAGAAGATGTTGTATGAATGCCAATGAGACACCTCTCCATTTAATTCATTTGTTTATTTGAAAGTAAAAAGACATTATCTAAGTATATACTGATTATTTTGAACAATCTTTATTATGTACGCTCGAGGCCATAAGTTTGAGAGCCAAATCCTTCTTATGTCAAACTTGTTTAAGGTTGCAATCTGAATTTAGTAAAATTACAAAAAAATATAAGCAGAAAATGAACAATCAAAATTTATCATGTAAATCATCTCAACACCGAACCGCTGGCATTCTGGACGGATGTTCTCTTGATTCATCCATGTTTTAGAAATCTTATTAAAAATCAAGTATTCAGATATGTCAAAAATGAGCATTAGCTTCTTGCCTAGAAAAGTATGACATGTTAAGAAAGAAAGTATCTATATCTAATTGTGTTAGATTTCTGTGAAGTATTTGACATATATTATTCAACTAGCTAAACGCCTTCCAATCACGATTTCTTCTTTTCACGTTTAACAGTGCACAGTTATGGTACGGCCATTTTGTTTTAGGATACAGGGTTTTTTTCGCGAATGGAATATTCTTTTTCACCTGTTGCTAGGTCGATTTCTTTATTTTCCATTTTATACAAAACTATTTCCAGCATTTTGTCGGGCAGAATATTCATTTCCATCCTGTCTTGGGCAAGATTTTTTTTCAGTTCTTACAATGCAAGGATATTCATTTGAAAGATCTTCTCACCTACCCTGTCATCGCATTACAAGATAATCACAACACCTCCTGCAGTGGCGTATCCAGAGGGGGGTCCGGGGGTTGGAACCCCCCTTTTTTGGACGATCAATGCATTTGAATGGGGACATATAGTTGGAACCCCCCTTTATACTGGGTTGGGACACCTCCCCCCTTTAAAAATGGCTGGATCCGCCCCTGTGACCTGTGTTCAATTAAATTGTTAGAAATGAAAATTTTAGAAAAATATTATTTGATTTTGTGTTTTATTGACATAATTTGCTAAAGATCCAAAGTTTTGAAGATGAAAAAAAAATACAATGCAGAGTGAACAAGGATACCGTTTTGTCAATTAGGTATTTTCTTTTATCCTGCAATCAGTCAACTTTGTACAAATAACAGGTACACAAATAAATGTTTGCTTTATTTGTACTTGTACTTGTACATATAAATTCTCCTGTAACTCCGCTTCCATATTGAGCAAACGGTAATGTGAATATTTCTTATTGTGTGACAAATCATTGTGGGGTTCTCTTCGCGGTCCGCATTTAAACTATGTCGATTTCTTTGAAAAATTAGAGACAACTATATGAATTTAAACAACTAAACCTTAAAGTGCTGGGCGTAAATTGCAGGATAAATATAATATCATTCGATATACCGGTATATAGTAATAGTATATAAATTAAAACATCTGCTTAATCCTGAAACCATGCATGATACTAATAAAGTATGCCGCGTCATTTAAATAAACAAAACGTCTAAATTGAGTCTTTAAACGTTACTGAATATAGTGTTTTTTCCATTGGATTGCTCATTATGAAAAAAATAAGGAGATATGGTAGTATTGCCAATGAGACAACTACCCATCATAGACCAGGACAAGTATTTAACAAGTAAGTTGTCAGAAATATAAAATTTCGCTTTTCGTCCTGATTCTAAAGCTCGCACAAATAAATTATATGTGTTCCGTCAATGTACTTATGTTTTGTATATGTCTAGATATATTGACTTTCAATGTCCAATATGATAACTGTTACAGCTAAAACAAAAAAATTCTATACTCACGTAATTGACATATTTGTTGATTTTAATAAATGTTTCAATGTCTATGTGACTTAGTTAACCACGACGATCTTTTTCTGATTCAGTCATGAAGTGTTAAAGATCTTTCCAAAAACAACGAATGAAGCAAGTTATGTTCTCAATATGGTACAGAAATATGGGGTATGCATACACCATTATTTTTATAGATTTTTGTAATGCTTTTAAATATACAAAAAAAAAACATACGGTATCGTTTAAATGAGGCTTTAAATCAAAAGAGTGCAACTACTTAAAATCAATTATTATCGTATGCTTAATGGACATTGCTACAGTATTTCAAAAATTCAAATAAACAAATGAGAAAATAAATCTTATAAACTCATAGATAAAGACACGCATACAATAATGGACTGACATTATAAAACAGAATACCTGTGTTTTCTTTTGAAAGTTAGATATATGGCATGTCCACCATAACGACAGCTCTCTGGATGTCAAAATTTGGCCAAAAATATCAAGTACAGTGAAACAAGATCTAGCCAACACGCGTATACCTTTTTTTACTTGGATAAAAGATATACAATCGTAAGTATGTGTTTCAAGGTTAAAGCCATTACCACTTTTCCTCAAATGGATTTTTTCCATATTTTGGGTACCCCCTATATTATGGGTTATAATAAAGTAGTTATTTTTGTACCATAGATTATAGGTTATAATAAAGTATTTAATATGTTGTCCTCTGAATTTGCTCACGTCCCCGACAACAATGACATAAGTAAACCTCGGAAGTAAAATGTATCCATCAAATTTCCCTTTGTGAATGAAAAGATATCATATGGCATAGACGTTATATTACCAAGATTATTGTATATACAATTTAGGTCGAAGTTCTTATGTATGACAAAGTATGGAAGTTCTATAAATAGCACTTCTTTCTGTAGTAAAATACTTCATCTGGTTTTAAGGTTGTGCTAAAATAACTTGTCACAGAATGATTTCCGTCATGCTTAGAGTATTCCGTTCATGTGGATGAAAACACTGCTTTCTTCATCATATCTTTCTGCGATGGAAATGTCCTTCGTCTGATTTAAGTGAATGTAAAAATATAGTTAGTTTTTTAATATGTTTTTGATTGAAGAGTTGAAAATAAACATATGTGCATGCCTTTTTTTATTGAAATTTGTTATATTCCTATAAAATATCAATTATTTCCTTCAAAGGTTGATAGATAAACAATTTGCTCCCATCACAAGTCACGTTGAAAAGAGAGCAACCCAACAATTTATGTTTACAGTTTACCATTCGTTCGCGCAAGTAAGTATGATAAACTTTTAAAAATTGTCACTAATTTCTTAAGGAAGTTATCCCCGTTAATACATAAGTCAGGACAATATCTAGAAAGTTGCATTTCTGCATACTTTTTTATTATAATTTTTAAAAAGATTTTGAGCGATCATTTGCGACCCAAACTTGACGGCGGGAAAATTTCAATACTACCGTTTAAAAGAAGATAAAAATATGTTACAAATGCCCCTTTTGTTATTAGATTGAAGCGTACGTAGCAAGCTTGAACAAGGATACAGGCACTGGACCATCAGGGGACTCAATTTATTCCAGTAATAGTGTGATTGGTTATACTGAAGAAAATAGACAAATTCATCTTGTAAAGGTAGGTGACAACGCAGTGTCGTTTCCGTTGATGGGTACATATAGTTGACCTTTCTCAAACAACTGTGCTACACGTGTAGACACAAAATAGAGTTTTGATTTAAATCTGATTAACCTGAATTAGTAGAAATATGGTCCTTGAACTGTCAATCCATGTATGAAAGTGGACTTAATTGTGTCGATAGTTATTATCTTGTGTCAAAGACCCTAATCATTTATCTGATTGAAGCTGGAATGAAAATACGGGGTAACCTTTTGGTTTTACTTTCAAAAGTAAAATTATACTCGCAGTATGTAGAGATAACCCCAAGTCCCCAAAATTGGAATTTATACCTTATGTGTATTCACTAGAAGAATTATATTTTAATCACCAAACAGGATACCAAAAGGTGGGGGGGGGGGGGGGGGGGTATTACACAACACAATATGATGGAAACATTTGCATAGAAATAATATATAAATAAACACTTATATATATAAATTGTTTCCAATTACAATATAAACATGTATAGCTTACTATAAGGTATGGATTTTGCTCATTGTTGAAGGCCGTGCAGTGTCATATAGTTGTTCACATCGTCATCTTTTGGTCCCTGGTGGATAGTTATCTCATTGGAATCATAAAACTTTTTCGTGATCTTTATATATAAGATTATTAAACGTGAATATTGTGCACATTCTTTTGTATCCTGAAGCTAGCGTTTGTTTGTTTATCATTACTTTTCATTATTTATGAAGGTAAGTTTTGAAAAGAAATTGATTTCCGAATGTCCTAATTAGAATTTATCATAAACACCAACAACATATCCAAACAACAGCGCATACAGTATATAAACGAAACAATATTGGTCCAAAATTCAACCAAGAATTTCAAACAACGATCCACCACGTTTTAAATGGTTGTAAACTGCTAGCATCTGGTCAATCCCGATGTGATTAAAAACCAACAACATATTCAAACAACAAAGCACAATAATGTATATAAATGCAACAAAATTTGTTCAAAAACAGAACAAGAATTTCAAACAAAAGCGAACCACTATAGTCTAATGGTCTCTGAGTAACAAAATTAAGCCCATAAAAATGACCAAAGCAATTGAACAAAACAAAAATACTTCTTTCAACTTTAGTACAACGTATTTACTTAATGTACATTATCAATTGACAGCGTGAATTTTGAATATAAACATGAACGTCCGCAATTTCACGGAACTCTTTTAGTAAATCTGATATTGGTGTTTAAGAAAACAAGATAATGTGACATAGTTCTTTGACAGATATCCAAACCCAGTAACCAAGCTAAAAAGGCTATCTTTGTTGATGGTGGCATACACGCCCGTGAATGGATATCACCTGCATTTGTTCTTTATCTCATAGATCAGGTAACTAACTAAATATTTTCATAATGTTGTACCACACAGACTGACAGAGCTACTAAACACAATTACATGTATGACTGAAATAGTTGCACATGAAAACATGATAAAGTAATTTTTACAGATATTTAAACCCCAGTAATTAAGCGAAAATGCTATCTTTACCCCGGTAATTTATGAAAGGTGTCTTAATTTTTCAAGTGACCTTCTTTATATAGATACAAATATTACTCATTTTACACAATGGCCACACAAAATACTAGTAGATATATTCGACAAAAGGAGAAAAACTCTTTCAATATCAGTCCAAATGGAAGAGAACGTTTATTTTAACGTTATATAAATGTGTTAATAAAGTTTAGAGTAAATCGCATTCATAGCAGAACGATATAAAAAGCGAAAATCACGTTTATTGAATAAAACTTTTGCAAAAAATAGACTGTTAACACAGAGATATGTCTCGCCTATTTGTTATTCTGATAATGCAAATGTTGAAATGAAAATAGCAACACTTTAACATGTAATTTATGCAAATATTCAAAGTCAATGAACCATGACTGAAGGTACAGGGCTAAACCATCTCCATGGAACCCAGATGTGCCAATGCAATTACAACTGCGTGCCAAATACCATTGACTTTTCATAAGTCGTTCCCTTTAAACAAACCTAAACACAAACATTAACTTGTAAACTATGTAAAAGTTTCAAAGGCAATGAACCATAATGAGGGGGTGCAATACATTCGCATACCAAATATCAATGACTTAACATTAGTGGTTCATCTTAAACTGACCTAAACACAAAATAATACATGTAAACTAAGCAAAAGTTTCAAAGCCAATAGACCATGACTGAGGGGTAAGGACCAAATATTTTCCATGGAAATGAGATGTGATAATGCTTATACAACTGCATACCAATTATCATTGACCTACCACTACCTGTCCCCATTAAACTGACCTAATCACAAACTAATACTTGAAAACTAAGCTAAAGTTACAAAGTCAATAGACCATGACTGAGGGGGCGGGGCCAAATAATCACCATGGAAACGAGATATGCCATATATATGCTTATACAACTACATACCAAATATCATTGATCTACCACTAGTGGTTCACCATAAACAACACCTAATCACAAACTAATATATTGTTGACGCCGCCGCCGGAAACAGCATACCTATGTCTCGCTTTTTGACTCCGTCAAGGCGAGACAATAACCAACTTAAAACAGATGATATGAACGATGGTTTTTCTGCACGTGGGGTAAATAATGCAATGCGTAAAATTTTACAAAAAAAATCATTATTATTATCCCAGTTTTATTTTTGTCTATGATCAATGAATATTATTTAACATACTTTATGAATGCTACTACTATATGCTTTCTTTGCATGTGTTTTTAGTTGAAGTATAACCCCGATCAGTTACAGAGTGTGGAAGACCTTGTAGATACATATGACTGGTATATTGTACCTGTACTTAATCCAGATGGATACAGTTATTCGTTCGCTTCAGTAAGTTGTACAGTGGTGTACTTATGCTTTTAATTGTTGTTGGCGATGAACCTATTCAACTAAGGGTTCGGCTTTGGCTATGTGACTGTCAATGTTTAGTTATTTATACTATAATTGTTGTTTACGATGAACCTATTCAAGTAAGGGTTCTGCTTTGGCTATGTGACTGTCAATGATTAGTTACTTATATTATAATTGTTGTTGACGATGAAGCTATTCAACTAAGGGTTCTGTTTTGGCTATGTGACTGCCAATGATTAGTTATTGACGATGAACCTATTCAACGAAGGGTTCTGCTTTGGCTATGTGACTGCTTAGTAACTTATACTATAATTGTTGTTGACGATGAAGCTATTCAACTAAGGGTTCTGTTTTGGCTATGTGACTGCCAATGATTAGTTATTGACGATGAACCTATTCAACGAAGGGTTCTGCTTTGGCTATGTGACTGCTTAGTTACTTATACTATGATTGTTGTTGACGATAAAGCTATTCAACTAAGGGTTCTGCTTTGGCTATGTGACTGTCAATGATTAGTTACTTATACTATAATTGTTGTTGACGATAAAGCTATTCAACTTAGGGTTCTGCTTTGGCTATGTGACTGCCAATGATTAGTTACTTATACTATAATTGTTGTTGACGATGAAGCTATTCAACTAAGGGTTCTGCTTTGGCTATGTGACTGTCAATGATTATTTACTTATACTATAATTGTTGTTGACGATGAAGCTATTCAACTAAGGGTTCTGCTTTGGCTATGTGACTGCTTAGTTACTTATACTATAATTGTTGTTGACGATAAAGCTATTCAACTAAGGGTTCTGCTTTGGCTATGCGACTGTCAATGATTAGTTACTTATACTATAATTGTTGTTGAGGATGAAGCTATTCAAAGAAGGCTTCTGCTTTGGCTATTTGACTGTCAATAATTAGTTACTTATACTATAATTGTTGTTGACGATGAAGCTATTCAACTAAGGGTTCTGCTTTGGCTATTTGACTGTCAATGATTAGTTACTTATACTATAATTGTTGTTGACGATAAAGCTATTCAACTAAGGGTTCTGCTTTTGCTATGTGACTGTCAATGATTAGTTACTTATACTATAATTGTTGTTGACGATGAAGCTATTCAACTAAGGGTTCTGCTTTGGCTATGTGACTGTCAATGATTAGTTACTTATACTATAATTGTTGTTGACGATGAAGCTATTCAACGAAGGGTTCTGCTATGGCTATGTGACTGTCAATGATTAGTTACTTATACTATAATTGTTGTTGAAGATGAAGCTATTCAACGAAGGGTTCTGCTATGGCTATGTGCCTGTCAATGATTAGTTACTTATACTATAATTGTTGTTGACGATGAAGCTATTCAACTAAGGGTTCTGTTTTGGCTATGTGACTGCCAATGATTAGTTATTGACGATGAACCTATTCAACTTAGGGTTCTGCTTTGGCTATGTGACTGCTTAGTAACTTAAACTATAATTGTTGTTGACGATAAACCTATTCAACGAAGGGTTCTGCTTTGGCTATGTGACTGCTTAGTTACTTATACAATAATTGTTGTTGACGATGAAGCTATTCAACTAAGGGTTCTGCTTTGGCTATGTGACTGTCAATGATTAGTTACTTATACTATAATTGTTGTTGACAATGAAGCTGTTCAACTAAGGGTTCTGCTTTGGCTATGTGACTGTCAATGATTAGTTACTTATACTATAATTGTTGTTGACGATGAAGCTATTCAACGAAGGGTTCTGCCATGGCTATGTGACTGTCAATGATTAGTTATTTATACTATAATTGTTGTTGACGATGAACCTATTCAACGAAGGGTTCTGCTTTGGCTATGTGACTGTCAATGATTAGTTACTTATACTATAATTGTTGTTGACGATGAAGCTTTTCAAAGAAGGGTTCTGTTTTGGCTATGTGACTGCCAATGATTAGTTATCGACGATAAACCTATTCAACGAAGGGTTCTGCTTTGGCTATGTGACTGCTTAGTTACTTATACTATAATTGTTGTTGACGATGAAGCTATTCAACTAAGGATTCTGCTTTGGCTATGTGACTGTCAATGATTAGTTACTTATACTATAATTGTTGTTGACGATGAAGCTATTCAACTTAAGGTTCTGCTTTGGCTATGTGACTGTCAATGATTAGTTATCGACGATAAACCTATTCAACGAAGGGTTCTGCTTTGGCTATGTGACTGCTTAGTTACTTATACTATAATTGTTGTTGACGATGAAGCTATTCAACTAAGGATTCTGCTTTGGCTATGTGACTGTCAATGATTAGTTACTTATACTATAATTGTTGTTGACGATGAAGCTATTCAACGTAGGGTTCTGCTTTGACTATGTGACTGCCAATGATAAGTTATTGACGATGAACCTATTCAACGAAGAGTTCTGCTTTGGCTATGTGACTGTCAATGATTAGTTACTTTTACTATAATTGTTGTTGACGATGAAGCTATTCAAAGAAGGGTCAGTTTTGGTTATGTGACTGCCAATGATTAGTTATTGACGATAAACCTATTCAACGAAGGGTTCTGCTTTGGCTATGTGACTGCTTAGTTACTTATACTATAATTGTTGTTGACGATGAAGCTATTCAACTAAGGGTTCTGCTTTGGCTATGTGACTGTCAATGATTAGTTACTTATACTATAATTGTTGTTGACGATGAAGCTATTCAACTAAGGGTACTGTTTTGGCTATGTGACTGCTTAGTTACTTATACTATAATTGTTGTTGACGATGAAGCTATTCAACTAAGGGTTCTGTTTTGGCTATGTGACTGTCAATGATTAGTTACTTATACTATAATTGTTGTTGACGATGAAGCTATTCAACTAAGGGTTCTGCTTTGGCTATGTGACTGCTTAGTTACTTATACTATAATTGTTGTTGACGATAAAGCTATTCAACTAAGGGTTCTGCTTTGGCTATGCGACTGTCAATGATTAGTTACTTATACTATAATTGTTGTTGACGATGACGCTTTTCAAAGAAGGGTTCTGTTTTGGCTATGTGACTGCCAATGATTAGTTATCGACGATAAACCTATTCAACGAAGGGTTCTGCTTTGGCTATGTGACTGCTTAGTTACTTATACTATAATTGTTGTTGACGATGATCCTATTCAACTAAGGGTTCTGCTTTGGTTATGTGACTGTCAATGATCAGTTACTTATACTATAATTGTTGTTGACGATGAAGCTATTCAACTAAGGGTTCTGCTTTGGCTATGTGACTGTCAATGATTAGTTACTTGTACTATAATTGTTGTTGACGATGAAGCTATTCAACTTAAGGTTCTGCTTTGGCTATGTGACTGTCAATGATTAGTTACTTATACTATAATTGTTGTTGACGATGAAGCTATTCAAAGAAGGGTCAGTTTTGGCTATGTGACTGCCAATGATTAGTTATTGACGATAAACCTATTCAACGAAGGGTTCTGCTTTGGCTATGTGACTGCTTAGTTACTTATACTATAATTGTTGTTGACGATGAAGCTATTCAACTAAGGGTTCTGTTTTGGCTATGTGACTGCTTAGTTACTTATACTATAATTGTTGTTGACGATGAAGCTATTCAACTAAGGGTTCTGTTTTGGCTATGTGACTGTCAATGATTAGTTACTTATACTATAATTGTTGTTGACGATGAAGCTATTCAACTAAGGGTTCTGCTTTGGCTATGTGACTGCTTAGTTACTTATACTATAATTGTTGTTGACGATAAAGCTATTCAACTAAGGGTTCTGCTTTGGCTATGCGACTGTCAATGATTAGTTACTTATGCTATAATTGTTGTTGACGATGAAGCTATTCAACGAAGGGTTCTGCTTTGGCTATGTGACTGCCAATGATTAGTTATTTGTATCTGTGTTTACTTCCATGTTATCTTCAATTCATTTCTTCCAGACTTTTTTCCTTTTTTTAGTCAAAATTTTAAACAGGAACTGCTTGTTGGGAACTACCATGGAGTATCATTTTTTTTTTTTTTTTTTTTTTGATATTTTTTATCAACGGTTTTTAATTTATTGCTATTAATAATCTGAAAATTTTGTATGCAGTGCCGCTTTGAATAGGGTATCTATCTTTTTTTCACATTTACAACTTGATTCACAAATGTTTTAGGACAGGTTGTGGAGAAAGAATAGACGTACAAATTCTGGTTCAACCTGTCATGGTGTTGACCTCAATAGAAACTTCGGTTACCAGTGGAATCCGGGTATGTATTTTAATTTTTGTCAATGTTTGCTCCACATTACTGTCTATTGCTTTTTATTCCATATTCATGCCATCTTGAAATTATTACAACAAATACCGGTATAGGTTCTGCTTGGTTGCCGTATTATGTGGCTAAGGTTCTATTGTCTAGAATTAGATACAGAATTGGGAACATGCCCGAGACAGGAAAAGATATTTTTACATACGAAAAAAAAGAAATAGAATTACAGTATGGGTATTCAAGACCCGATCAAAAATCATTGCGTCATTGTTGACGGGGTTCATGATACTGCGAAGCACTCAGTATCTTTTCGAAAAGGTTCAACTTGTATTTAGTTGAACTTAGTATTCATTTGTTGATTAAACAAGTTCGTTCGTTTAAGGCAAACAGTTCTAACGCCAAGAATTCGCTGTTTATGAGGAATAATATTAGAAGGGTTTAATTTTCTAGTAAAAAACGTTTTTACAAGCCCTGAAGCAGACTTCATGCAAGGCTTCTGAATTAAAAGAATAAGGCATAATTCCTCTAACTGCACATCCCTCCTATATTGTCTTTTTGCTGAATAATTCAAAATGTATCGAAGGTATTGATGGCATCTATCCTATTAAACTTGAAATAAAAGATACAGCAGATGGAGCTATGTCTACTTCATGATTTCATCTTTACAGAGAAATCGATGTTTTCTAATGTGAACTTTTATTTCTTATATAGAAATAATGCAAAATCACTCCCATATGAAGTATATGGAAAGAGTGTTGCTGCCTAAAGGAGGCTACTGTACTAAGGGCTCTATAGAGTAAAACTGAAGTAGACGCTATTAGTTTTACGGTGGCCATCATATTGAATGACTTGTCGTAGTCGTAATCCCATTATCTTTTTTTGTTCATGGATTATCGCTCAAGCAACTGGTTAAAAGTTTGTCTTTGCATTCTTTTGACAGGGCTTGTATAGCGTATATTGAGATCAATGCTTCACAAACCCTAAACAATAATGAAGACATTATATAATATTACCAAATAGAGATTATTTGTTAGTAGATTTTTCTTTTTTAACTTTAAAGAATCTTTAAAATATTGTTTGGTTGGAAAGATAATATTCCCAACAGAAAATTTCCGTTTATGAAACAAAAATGGCTATTTTAGAAATTTCAGAAAATGATATTCTCTTTTTACAGCAATTGGCGGATCCACGAGCGCTTGTAGTGATGTCTTTTCCGGTGTTAGTGCATTTAGTGAAGCAGAGAGCAAAGCAATAAGAGATTACTTTGCCTCCGCCTCAAATGCAGATTTTATTTCATACCTTACTGTTCATTCATACGGTCAGATGTGGTTATATCCATGGGGATATACATCGGCTTTACCAACAGACTGGGTGGACTTGGTATGTACATTGTTCGCAAGCCATATCGTATACATTTTTAAAGGCGTGTTAACAATCATGTAAAGAGGTAAAATCATCTAAAAGATAATTTAGGGATGGGGATATTTTAGTGGATGAGGACAGTGGCGGATCCAGAACTTTTCATAAGGGGGGCCCGCTCCAGTCATGCTTCAGTGATTCCCTATACAACCAACCAAATTTTTCCCACCAAAGGGGGGGCCAGGCCCCCCCCCCCCCCCTGGATCCGCCTATGGAGGATCAGTTCAACCTGATACTACTACAACACAGAGATTGGTCACTCGCGATTTCGCAATAAAACCGTGACTACTGTTAAAGTTAAGGATTATAAAAAGGAATTGAAAATTATGGCCGTGGTTACACCACAAAATCTACTATGAGTACAGACAAACTGATGCATCAAGGAAAGTTTTAAGGGAAAGTTTTAAGGCATGGCAGGACCTAGATATATAAAAGTTATATGTAGTCTATGATTCAGAATATTAAAAACGTACAGTGGATTTTGATGTGCATTTTTTTCCAGTCTGCAGAAGATAGCAAAATAAACAAACACATGAGTTTCATTTCATACGGTCCACTCAGTTACACAGTTTAAATCACCTTTTTTTGCAGATGTCTTTTGTCCATCAATTGTCCTTTTAAATCAATACTACTCGCACCATTTTTTATATGAGGGGAGCTTCTCAAACATCTTTCCCAACTTAGTTTATTTTGGCACCTTCTGCAGAATGAAAAAGAATAATTAGCAAAATCCAAACAAGTTTATAATTTTCTGAAACATAAAATGCATTTAAAATATAATTATCTAGTTCCTGTCATGCCTTAAAACTTTCCAGGTGCACAGGTTTGTCTGTACTCAGAGTAAAATTTGTGGTGTAAATACGGCCTTATTAGCCAAAAGGTAATGATGAACCTTCTTCTTCTTCTTTAGGTTATCAGTAGTCGTTCATTGATCTGAAGATTATTTACTGTTTTGCGCAGCTTGGCCTATATATATATTTACAAAAACAATAATAATTGAAAATGAATTTGAAGTGCGTACATTTTTTTAAATTATGATTAAAACCATGTACATATGCTAGGCTAATAATAAGTTAAATGAACTTGTGGAGAACAGCTGGTATGAGCTGTTCTCTGAAAGTGTCGACTGTAGTGACAGCGACTCTATGGATTGGCAGTAAATTCCACTGAATTATGGTATATGGAAAAAAGAAAAATTGATACGTATCTTTTTTGGTTGAAATGTGTCTGAAAGTGAAATTATGATTTTTGCGGGTTCTACTGTCTGATGGTATGAGAATAGCAGATGGGATTGCTACGATTTGATGTACTATTTTGTAGAACATTCTTAGTCTTGTGCGTAGTCTTCTTTCTTGTAGTGTTGGCCTTAGCCAGTTTAGTGAGATCATGTCTGTCGTAATACTGATGCTATGGTGCCTGTTACAGACATATCTGGCAAGCTCGTCTTTGGACCATCTCGATTTTAGATTTTTGTTCAACTGTGTGAGGGTCCCATACTGAACATGAATATTCCAGTTTTGGTCGGACTAGCACCAGATATGCCTGAGTTTTGACATGATGTTTTTAAATTTCTTTTTAAGAAGACCAAAGATTTGTTGCCATTAGCTATGATGTTGTCTGTATGTTTTGACCATTTTAAGTTTGCTTGTAGTGTAATGCCCAGATATTTAGCTGAAGAGACCAGTTCAAGTTTGTGATTGTGGAGGATATGGTCATGTTTAAGCTGTTTTTATCTTTGGTGAGACTGTAAGGACTGTGCATTTGTCTGGATGGAAAGCCATCAACCAGTCTTGCTCCCATCTAGCAGCTGCATCTAAATCTTACTGTAGTGCATCACAGTCACTTTGAGATTTTATGGTTTTGTAGATGATACTGTCATAGGCAAACAGTCAAAGCTTACTGGATGTAATAACGTTATTTTAACTAAGACTTCAGTTTTGTATATAACCGTAGCAGACGACACATAACCACTGTTCCCGCTTTTACATAATCAGTATTAAAATGTTTTTTTATCTATCAATTGCAGTTATTAGATATAAGAAGATGTGGTATGAGTGCCAATGAGACAACTCTCCATCCAAGTCACAATTTGTAAAAGTAAACCATTATAGGTCAAAGTACGGCCTTCAACACGGAACCTTGGCTCACACCGAACAGCAAGCTATAAAGGGCCCAAAAATGACTAGTGTAAAACCATTTAAACAGGAAAACCAACGGTCTAATCTATATATAAAACGAGATACGAGAAACACTTATGAACCACATCAACAAACGACAACCACTGAACATCAGGTTACTGACTTAGGACTGGTGCAAACAAATCACTATGTAGACTCATCAATTTGGACGTAAATACCTCTGAGTAGGGTTCTATATGGTTTATTATAGGCAATCTCAAATAATTACCCGTGTATATAATAAAGGGGCTGAGCAGTGCTCCTCTATAAAGTTACTGTACTTCTATATACTTCACATACTGGAATCTGAATATAAAGAATGGTTTCCAGAATAAGAATAATAAATATATAGATATCACAATAAAGTGTCAGTGTTCTATATCTCTGCAAAGAATTTGAAAAGAGTGCCTCAATATCAAAGGAGTTCACAGAGTAACCAGTCGGAATAAAGAAATAGAAAACACAGAAGCGAATGGGAAATCAAAGTACTGGCATACTGTATACACTGTCAGAGTCGGTCAATATGTCAATACATGAACAAATACTATTTGTTAAGATAAATAATCAATCAAGCTGTACTACAACTATTCATTTAGAAATGGTTTTTTTTGTTATCATTATTAGTTTTTTTCCGTTATGCGACTCTTTAAAATGTGAATGAATCTGAATGTGTATAGATTAAGGTTCATCATAACAAATGGAAAAAAATGGCTGTGTTTAGACTAACCTGTACAGTTAGAAAAGTTTTAAGGCCTGGCATCCACTAGATATATAAAAGTTAAATGCATTTTGTTTTTCAGAAAGATAAAATCTTTTTTTGATTTTGATGACCATTTTTTTCCGTTCCTGCAGAAGGTGTAAAACTAAACTAAGTTGGAATACAACTTTGAGATGCTCCCTCTCAGGTAAAAACTGTATTGAATTATATTGATTTTCCTTGATTGGTATGGACAATAGACAGACAATAGATATCTACACAAATATTGGTGAGTTAAAGGGTGTAACTGAGTGGACAGTATCAAAAGCAATTGAGGTGTTTGTTTATTTTTACACCTTCTGCAGGCACGAAAAAAAATGCCCATCAAAATCCAAAAAAGATTTTATTTTTCTGAAAAACAAAATGCATTTAACTTTTATATATCTATTGGATGCCAGGCCTTAAAACTTTCTGCACAGGTTACTCTGTACTCAGAGTAGTTTTTGAGGTGTAAATACAGCCATTTTTGACCATTTGTTATGATGAACCTTAATCTCATAATATTAATCTTACATTATGTTTTACTGACAATTGAAATTTTACAATTTGGTGAAACAGGTCCATTAATTGTATCCAATATACAAATATTTACCTGTGAAGACAGGTAGTTTCAAAAGCATGGGACATGAATTTTGATTTCACAGCTGGGTGCTCAAGATACACGAAGGCTCCGTTCATTGTGTGGATGGGGGTTTACAGAATGAATAGAGAATATAGGACAAAAAATATAAAACTATGGTAAAGTGTTTAAAAACAAACATTTATTTACATTTCAAATCCTATTTTCATTCTTTCCAAAATATAGCACTCTTCAATCAGTCACATCGGTTATAAAATTAGTTATAATTTTCTCTTCCGTAATCAACAATGGTGGATCGATGCCTTCTTGCCGAGTCACGTGATCGGAGGCATCGTATTAATTACAATTTGACTGGTCCGTACGGGAAGTGACCAATCTCTGTGTTATAGTAGTCTCAGGTTCAACTCGAAAATATAGTATTCATTGGTAATATGAATAATATAGCGTAAATGATATGGTAATGTAAAATATTTAGGGTCAGTCAAGTTTTAAATAAACCCGGGTCATAGGCGGATCCAGGGAAGGGGGGGGGGGGGGGGGGGGCCTTTCGTGGGAAAAATTTGGTTGATTATATAGGGAATCACTGAAGCATGACCGGAGCGGGGGCCCCCCTTAGGTCAGTCAGCGGGCCCCCTCTTATGAAAAGTTCTGGATCCGCCACTGGGGTGTAGACTCGGTTTTCCACACACGTTATAGTTGTTTTATAATTGACAACACTGACACACACAACTAAAGTACCTTTTCAATTACCATATTTCATTTCGTTGGACTTTACTGGCCTGCACGGATCTGTTATTTGTATAGAAACCGGATTTGTTTTACAATTATGAATAAAAAGGAGATGTTGGGTATACGTCAATGAGGTAACATCCCAACAAAACTAAAAACAAAAACTCTTTAGAATTAAAAAAACTCGTCAAAGATACAAGGCTTATAACTTTGTATGTCGGACGCGCGTGACCTCGAATCAAAAAGTTAAAAGGCCAAATAAAGTATGAAGTTGAAGATCATTGAGAACCCAAAATTTCCGAAAGTTTTTACCAAATACAGCTACTGTAATCTATTCTCTTAAACGATTCCACTTTCTTGTGGTGTGTGTATACAGTTATTATGTCAGATTCTAACAGCTATAAGTACTCGTGTTTTATTGTGTTTAGGAAGCTGCTGGAAACACAGCCAGAGCTGCAATCAGAAACAGATTTAACACTAGATATACAGTTGGGTCCTCCACCAACGTTCTATGTAAGTATAAACTATTACACTCACTCGGATGCGGATTTAGGGGGGTGCCCGGTCCCCCCATTATGGAGCTATATTTATGGTTTATCCAGACTTTTTACCGGTTCCACTACAAATTTTGTCTAGTTTTGGGGCACGCGGGCCCCCTTTTTCAAAATCCTAGATCCGCATCTGTCACTAGTCTTCATTTCTCGTTTCATTGATTATAATTTTCAACTGTTTCTTTATTTGCATTTGCCGTTCCTTAGGTGAGATTAAAGTAAGAGTAAGTTTGTAAATATGAACTACTAGTATTTGAAATAGAAAAGTTTTGTATATGTATTATCCAGTTATATTTATGGAAATCAACCATGAAAGCATCAATTTTGTCGAAACTAGTTCATGTCAACTAATCAAAGAAGACAACCAAAGTTCTGATTGCTACATTTTTTGTATTTTTATTAATAAAGGATTATAACGACCATCTAATGATAAAAAACTAACATTTGCTAGACTGTAATTGTACTTCGGCTGAAGCATTAATTTCTATTGTTGAATATATAACAGATTCAGCTGCCGGTGGATCAGATGACTATGCTAAGGGCGGAGCTGGTATAAAATATTCCTACACATTGGAGCTACGGGATACAGGAAGATATGGGTTTGTGCTACCAGAAAGCAGTATCATTCCTACATGCCAGGAAACAATGGATGGTGTCATAGCCTTTGTCAATGACTTGAAAAACTTACCGCAGACAAAGTAGCGATGGCTTTTTTACAGTTGACTAAATAAAGTCGTCAACATTTTTGTTTGTTATATTTAGATTGTTGTTATATGTTATCAGTACTATACGAACGGAAAAGGACAGCCAAAATTAACAAAACAAAGAGCAAAACACATCTGTATTCGGAAATCTGCATGCTAAAAAAATCGGAAAACAAACGGTGTTCAGAAATGATATGCTTCATCTTTCTTGGCATGTTTTTGTATAATGAGGAAATAAGATACCTACAAAAAGACCTTACTTATGATTTTCTTTGAATTTGAGGGAAATTTTCCTACTAGCAAAATCTCTCTCTTTGCCAGAATGTCTCTCTCTTTGCCAGAATGTCTCTCTCTTTGCCAGAATGTCTCTCTCTTAGTCACTCAAAGGACATTTCTTTTAACGTCAGAAAATAGGTTTTGAATAAGAATCACCATTTCAGTGACTTTTCTTTAAATTTTGATATTTTATTATATTTGTCATGGTCATGATTTCTCAGTGAAATTTGTGTTTATATCCTTCTTCAGTTGTAAGATCCCTCTAAACCATGACACTTGCAGTAGTTCTGGCATTTACCAGCATCGAATCATTGAAATCTGATTTTAGGTGTTATTGGAATAGCATTACACTTGACTTTAAATGCAGCATTTATACTCAAATTCAAATTTGTGCAATAGGTATGTAAAAATGTAAAGACTGTACGTTAAATGCGGCGACAAATATGCAGTTTTTACTTTAAATTGCGATTTCTTGAAAATTCGTATGCAAAATTTTGTTTAAAAAAAAATGATATGTTAACGCTGTGAACATTTCCGTTTCAATGATACGAAAATTATTTAAACACATTATAATATCTATACTATTGTGAAATCTGTTCATGCTAGTACTTTTTAACACTGGTGTATATTTTGCTTGAGCACAGGATTTTAGGAGAAATAAATTTTGTAACATTGCTATACTTAGTACTGGTATTTTTTTATGATATATGTTAATTCAAACTCTTTTTTTAAAGCATTAAGATATAATAGTTTGTGTTGAAATTCTCGGATCTGATGTAGGAGGTAAATTAACCATAAGGACAAAAAAATACAAATGACGCACAAGCTTTCTCTGTATGGTTAGTTACGCTACGAGGCGTTCAAAGAGGTAGTTTTGTTGAGTCGAGTGCACCGCATAAAAGATTTGGCCAAGTTAGCGAGTAACGATTGTTTATAGCTCTGCTTTGGATTGGTAAGTTTTGTGAAAGCCTACTGTAGGTGTGCAGTTGTTGTATAAGGTATGTTTTTTTGGTGGTTATACACAGAAAGATTTGCTAGTTGCTTTATTTATATGTTTTACTCCTGTATATGTATCCGTATAAACATAATTTATGATATGGCTCTTACAAATGAATATATAAATGAGTATTGCATCAATGAATACCTTTCAGGATTTGGCAAGATGAGAACACTAATAAAAAAGACATTTTTATGTATATTTCCAATTAGTTAATTAGATTGTTTATTCATGTACATCGAACCCATACCCCTTCCATTGAGTGTATTTCAAATATATACATGTATATATACATACATTTTTTTCATTTGAAAATTGTTTAAGGTGGATGGGGGGAGGTCTTAATTAAAATCCATAGATTTTTTAATAATTTGTCAAACTGTAGTTTTTATCATGATTTTTTCCAAAATATAATAAAAAGTATGGGTCACCGAACTTTTTTTCACGCTACAGGTTGTGCAAAATTGTCAGATTTTGTAGAGATTATGCATGGAAAATCTAATTTTGAGTGACAAAAAGAAAACTACACCATAGAATTTTAAGATAAAATGTGAGAAAATAGCTCTTATAACATGCTTTCAGATAAGAAAAGGAAAAAATGAGGTCACTAGACTTGTTTTTCTTGCTTCATATTTAAAATAGGTAAATTCACAACACTTTCTATTATAAAAATTACTTTATCTTAGTTATCTCCCCTTATGTGGCAAAGTTGAAATAAAATGAATCAAACAAAAATATTGTGTTTTTTTAGGAAATATAGCCGTAAATATCATAAAACACATAATTTTCTATATTAGCATGAAAAGTCTTACACATGAATTACATACTACTCAAAATTTGCACATTTCAAAAAAGATCTAGACTAATTGGTATCTGCTACTTCAAAATCCAAGATGGAGGAAGACACCCCAGCCACCTTAATCTAAAAAAAAGGGGGGAAAATATGCACAGCCTTTTCATATTTATTCAAATTCTAAATTTATTTCGTTATACAGTTTAAATCTATTTTTGTCATTGTGATTTAAGGACAGTTTATAACATCATTTTCAACTGTTCCTATGTTTATATTTCTTAAGAGTGTAACAGAAATGTGTCATGTATAGAATGAAAATAAAGCAGTTCAATATTTATTTTGAAATATATTAACATCTTGAAGTTGTTCATGTCATACTGCCCACCAAGGGTTCTTAATTGGAACAATAAATAGTATTATGCTTATTCTCTTATCTGTATTTAATATATACTAGTATTGCTCTATACATATTAACATACACAACTAAAAAAATCAAATAACATTGTAACGAATAAAAGAAAATTTTGGAAACAAAAAATATGAAATACACAAAGATTACATTGAAAACGTGTCGAGAGAGTGCCACGCTCTCTGCAAGTCATGGAACCATTGCAACAAGTCTGAGAGGTATGTGGGTATGTTTGCCCTGTCCTTAATATCCTCTTTTTCCAGTGGCATTTCCCAAAATGTTCCACCCTCCTGGTCAACCCAATTTGTATTCAACTATACACCGCATACTATAGGTATATATATTATCTATAACACCTGTTAATGCACAGGCACATTACATATATGTAAAAATAAGACGTTATCTGCGTCTATGTCAACTAAAATCTCATTTTTGCGTAAAACATATGATAGAAATATGTACGTACATTGAAAATAGCAAGAGGGCAGAGAGAGAAAAACCGTCGATAGAGCTTAAAACTTATACTACAGCCACCCCATTTGTATAGAAATGATCATGTTTTGAAATAGGCAATTCAAAAATTCATGCAGATCAAAACAAATAATAGGAAGTACACAACTCCATTATAGGCATTTGAGATTTTGTGTAAATATTTACCATGAAAAAGTTTTGTGACACACATTATATAATATCTGGAAAATTAGGATCAGCCACCTTTAAACCTTATACGAGTCAAATAGGAGTCATCAGTAGCTACCTGAGCTATAGAAGAGTCTTGTGAATATAAGCAGATATAGCATCAGCTAGAAAGGAGGCATTCTGAACATTTTACATGCACAGTAACCATACTAAGCCTTAAAATATGAGTTATGTCTTGGAGGTAACCGCAGGGGCGGATCCAGCCATTTTTAAAAGGGGGGTTCCAACTATATGTCAATTCAAGTGCATTGATCGTCCAAAAAAGGGGGTCCTACCCCCGGAACCCCCCTCTGGATCCGCCACTGTTAAACATATGCATATGAAAATAAACAGGGTAGGCAAAGACCAATAACAAAACATACAATATATACTAAGAACAGAAAGCATCAACTTGGGAGAAAGCAAAATAAACGGTAAAATAGTTTTACCTCACTTTAAAATTCAGGCAATTAAATTCATGCGAAAGGGAATCAAGAAGACTAACGACAAAGGCTTATGTGGAAACATATAACATTTACTAACTACGTCGTCAAATTGGGTACCATATATGACATGTAAATGTCTAGCAAGCACACAACTTGAATTTGATATGGCAGATAAGTCAATAGACATTGACATACAGATAGAAAGGTCACTGGTGAATCCAAGGGATCGGGTTGAGGCGAATTGCAAGAAAACTATGCAGACTAAAGAAGTACATGTTTTACAGCAGACTGTTTTCAAAATTATATACAAACGTCTGGGTTGCTGTCTCATTGACGTTTACCCCACACCTTGTTTAATTCATACTAATGGCGAACTTGATTGTTGATCGGTATTTGAAAACGTATGGTTCTTTAGGCGGGTTTCTACCCCGGATTCCCTCCTTAATCAGGTGATTTCAGGTGACAGTATGGGGTTTCGGCAATGAGATGCAGGGCCTCGCGGCCGAATTTAATACCCCCTCCTTTTTTAAAGTATTCATGAATCTAATAGAAATGAATATAAAGAGGAAGCGCCAATGTCCCCTGATTTATTTCGTTTCGCACTAGGGTCATTTTTTAAAAATCTTAAATTTTACTAAAAATTCACAATAGCACTCTATTTTTTTAAGATTCAAACAATTTAATGCTTATTTCTAAAGATATCTTAAAATTATAAACGTCTGAAGATAGTTCAAAACCTCATTTTTTGACAAATTTTGGTATTTATCCCAAAAATGTATAAAAAGGACATCCATCCTTAATCAACCAAACCAAGAAGTTCTGATGGAAGTAGGTTATTTTTATTGTACATGATATGGACTCTTTAATATAATAATCCCAAAAGGATTTGACAACTTTTATGTTTTGACCTTGAAGATGTAATACCGCCAAATCATAGTAAGTCACATCTGGTTTCATACGAAAAAGGGTCGACTAAAGATATTCACTTGAATTTGAAAGTTGAAGGAAGTTAACCCTGCATTGTAGAAAAAAAATTTCTTAACCATAAACATATATTTTGGATGTTTCAAAGCACTATTCTTTGTTTATTTTAAAATATTTTGGAAACTTACTAAAGTCAGGAGCCTGTAATTCAGTGGTTGTCGTTTGTTTATGTGTTACATATTTGTTTTTCGTTCATTTTTTGTACATAAATTAGGCCGTTAGTTTTCTCGTTTGAATTGTTTTACATTGTCATTTCGGGGCCTTTTATAGCTGACTGTGCGGTATGGGCTTTGCTCATTGTTGAAGGCCGTACGGTGACCTATAGTTGTTAATTTCTGTGGCATTTGGTCTCTTGTGGAGAGTTGTCTCATTGGCAATCATACCCATCTTTTTTATAAAGCTTGTATAAAGAAAAAAATGGGTTGAAAATTTTATTGGTTTACCGGTGATAGTAATATCTTATATGCAATGAAATATGTGAAATTTTCACCATAGTACTGGAAAAGATATAACTTTACTAATGCCAAGTCTTTCTTTTCTTGAAACATAGATAAATTCTGCACATTTTTTTTGACAAATGCCAATTTAACAAAAACTAATAGGGGAAAGACAATGGTGGTATTACTCCTGAAGGTTAAACAAATACAGATGGAAATTGGCCCTCCCTCTTTAACCTACACGCATCACGCATCAATTTTTGAAATTAAGTGTTTACCTATAAAAATTTAAACAATAAAAATATTTTAAATTGACGATCAATTTCACAGTTCTAAAGGTCTGTTATGTAATCTTACGTGATGTATCAATTGTTTAATTTGAGCGTTAAATTTAGTTGATTTTAAGAGATGTATTTCAGTTTTAGGAGTTTGCAAATGGATTGTTTTAGTTTTTTAAACCACATACTATTATCTTACAAAAATCCATTTAGATTAAACAATAAACCTCGTTTATATTTGTACATATGACAAATAAAATGCATGAGATACAGAAGAAAAACATGACAACTTCAATACTTAATCAATGAATTTAAGTTTTTCACGTGAATGGTAAGTTACGATTTTATTATTATTTGGAACCGAGAAAACAAATTTTGTTAGCATAATAATTTTTTTTTTAATTTTACAAACAGTATTTTGTATAAACATGATAAAGTTGCAGCGAAAATTTCAATATCGTCATACAAATTAAAAGAAAATGTTATATCATATGATTTTCCTCTCATCAAAATTTGTAAGTATAATAAATATTTTTTACTCTTTGTCAAATTTAGAGAGTAAAAAACTATTATAACATTTACAAAATATTAATTCCAGAAAAGATTTTTGAACGAAACGATATGTTGGAAACAAATATCAAACTTCGTATTAGAAATTTAAATTTTGAGGACTATCAGGTTCTGCTAATACAGTTTTTAACTTTCCAAGGAATAAGAATTTTTTTTTTGAAAGACGTAATCAGAGATTTTATGTAAAACTTATTCATGAACATGTACACACATTGATTTTAAAATTTTAAATACTGGCTGCAATTTTTTTTCTAATTATCATAAAAATAAGATGTGGTATGATTGCAAATGAGACACTACCAGACTAAATGACGTAGAAGTTAACAATTATAGGTCACCGTCTTGCCTTCAACAATGAGCAAAAACCATACCGCATAGTTAGCTACGAAAGGGTCCGAAATGACTGAATGACATACATGCATATATAAAACAATACATTAATTTAACCTTTCCGAATATAAAAATAAGTATGACTTCATCGATGTAATCTTCTTACTTGATTCATTATTCAAATTTTAAATATTAATAATGAAATAGTTCAATTCTTTTATAAAGTTGTGCCTATAACAATTTGCTAAACACTTAAACCCGCCGAACCCGTTTTAATAGGATGGCAATCCCACGTTAATATACCTGGGAAATGGTCGTCTTTATTCAAATAAAGTTCACTGGTAACCATGGTAATCAAAATTAACATTATTGATGTAAAAGACAGATTAAAAATATAAGTCGGTTTAATATGGGCGTATGACATTTGCGTCAATTTTGAAAATATCATTTATTTTCATTTGAGCCAAAACAAAGTTTTCATTTGCGCCAATTATTAATTTTTCATTTTTGCAAATTTAATTTGAACAGGTAAGATCTGTTACATTTTAGATAATTACCGTTACCTCGGTTAATACAATGTATCAAGTAAGTGGTGTTCAATGAGTACATATTCATGTTGTAACAAAAAAATTGTTCCGGCGTGACATTTGTTCCGCCGGAACTTTTTTCATAGGAAATATGTTCCACCGGAATTCATATCACAGAAAATTTATACCTGGAATATATAATATAAGGAAATATGTTCTAGCACTGCAAAATGTGTTCCGGAACTAATTTTTTAACCAAATGCGAAATAAGTTCCGGAGCAAAAATCACAGCTCCATGAATTTTGTTCCAATATTAAATGTTTTAAAAAAAGTGAAATAAGTTCCTGTGATAGAAATCAATGAATAAGATCTGCTCGAACCTATTTCCGACAGAAAAATTATAAGTTTCTTTGCAACATATTTCACAGCATAATATTTTCAAGAATGCAAGAAAATCATTTTCAACCCAGAGATTTAAAGAATGCTTCATAAGCTGTTTATAGGGAGAGACGTAAAAATACACCAATTTTACCCAAGAATAGACAGGATGCATACACAGCCATCGGCGTCAAAACCATCAAAATTTCTTGCTTGTGAATGACTTTGAAAGCGGAATAATTATTTTTGCAAGCCATGTGAATTTGGAATGTATGTGTAATATTAGTGTGATGATATAACAGAAATATTCATTGATGGAACTTTCAAGTGCTGTCCATAATACTTTTATCAGATGTGCACCATATATGGATGCAAAAATGGTAACTACGTTCCTCTTCTGTAAATTGCTATCTTACGTCTGGTGAATATAGTTTTAGAAACTTTTACAATACACTTATCCTGTTCGTGGACTGGTGAGCATGTGGCAAATGGCAGACGGAAGGGGTATTTTTGTTATTATATCAATAAATTGTGTACAACTTGTTTGTCTCATGACTTGTGTTTACCTGTAAATTGGCGCAAATGAAAAATAAATTGGCGCAAATGCAAAACACCGGTTGATATGATCGTTGACATTTTAATTAAGACATTGAGGGTTGAGAACAAATAAGTTACCTTTTAAAGAGCTATGACCTTGCTTGGTTTTACTTGCAGGAAATGGCAGCTAGATTTATCTATGTTTTCTTGGCTCTGACAACGTTTGCTACACTGCAGACTGCAAGATACGATGAGTATTGAATAAACTTTGTAAAACTTTGATTCATTGGTTGATGATTAATTGACTGTTCATTTTATGATGTTGGGTCATTTGGTACTTCAAATTTGATAAAAAAAGTTGAATATGTGTTTTTTTATACTTAAATGGGTAATTGTTACGATATAAAATGTGTACATAGCGAAATCTTCAGAAATGTACTGCTATTGAATTATTAATTTTATTGTCTTCCCAAACTCTAATTCGCCGACAGCTTTTTCATATTGAGTGGAGTATTGCGGAGCACGACGGAACGGATATGAACGCTGTGCCGGAGATTGACGAACCACATTTTGATTATTTAAATAATAACTTAATGAGTTCCAATGTAGAAAAAATATTCAACGAGTGACAAATGGACGGATAACGCGTAGCGCATGAGTTAGGTGTCAGTGTTGTTTGATCACACGAGTTAAATATTCTTCGATATTTGAATTCTCGGATTAGGTTTTTATTATTACCTGGGACTATTATACTAACCTGGGACTATTATACTAACGGGACTGGAAACTGATCGATCTGTTGAGATTTCATTGTCCCGATAGCGGATTATTGATTTTTTGTTTTGATTGACAGCTAGCCTATCGTGCCACGTGGGTAGTATAATAGTCCCAGTTAGTACATTGACTTTGAATGTAACTAAAGCAGAACATTCCAGAAGCTATCCTTTTCTATGTGTTCTCACTTTTTTTAGAGACAACTTCTTTGGTGTCAACAACGTCTTGGCAACACCTCTTGTTGCATAGTGCCAGAGCAGTGAGATTGCAATATTCACATATGAAATATGGTTTTTATTTGATTTGGAAATCATGGTATAGAATAGAATAGAATAGAATATTTTTATTTCCCAAATTACAGGGCCCATAAAGGGCATAAAATCAGATACAATTGATTTACATAATTGGTAACAACAACAATAATAGTCACTTGAAAATATATATTTAGTATATATGCATTGGTCAGAATCAGAGCCAAAAACCACATATATATTGTGAATAAAAGAATAAAATTACATTATATGCATTCATTCTCAAATCATTTACTTGACTTAGTGTCAATATGCATACCTGATCTCCTTAATTCAAAACAGTCACAAATATAACAGCCCAGTTTTTCCATAAGAGTTACATTTTCTTGAGTCAAGAGCCATAAAAATTTAGAAGATTTATTTAAATTTTTAAAATTATAACAATTGTCAGATATGTATTGAAAAAAGTCTTCCCTTTGAGTATCATAAAGAGGACATTCTAACAAAAAATGAAGCTCATCTTCAACTTTACCAAGTGAGCAATTTGAACAAAGACGCTCAGATCTTTCTATATATTTTTTTTTGAATATCTGTCTGTCTCAATTTTTAAAGAGTGAGCACTTATTCTTAATTTACAAACTGACTGTCTTTTTTTAAAATCCTGTAGTTCTAAATATTTTTCTTTTTTAAAACAATTTTTTATAGAAAAATAAGTACCAAGCTTCCCTTTTTCAGAGTTAATTGTTTGATACTTCAGTCTATTCCAAAATGTTAAATAACTTTCACATAGTTTATTTTTAACATACTGACATAAAGAACCAATTGATTGGTCAAAATTTGGTAAATCAATCTCTCTCTGAATATAATCTATACTAGAGTACCATGTATTTACATTAGAAATATGTAATTGTTTACAACATATGAATGCATCAAATAATAATCCTTCTCTCAAACCTTCCATTCTATATATGACAATATTTTAACATTGATAAAATTATAGTAAAATAAATAGGAAATCTACCAAGCTCTGACATCACAGCTATGTTACTGGACTTTCTGTTTACACCAAGAATATATTTCATAAATTTGTTATGAGCTTTTTCAGAGGAATCCTGACCAAAAACTTTTTCCAATATATAATCATTATTTTTTTTACATGCAGCTGAATCAGTACGAAACATTCCCCATATTTCACTGCCATATAATAGTATGGGTTTAATTGTATGATCATAAAGATGTAAAAAAGTGGCAATACTAGGGTTAGATGATGACAAGCATCTCTGTAGCTTAAAACATGCTTTTAAAGATTTGTTGTATAATTCATCTTTACACTGCTTGAATATACCACTAGATGTAAATGTGATTCCAAGATATCTATATAATTTTGCACATTCTATCTCTTTACCTCCAAAATGTAAACAGCATTTTAAGAATTTTCCTGGCTTGTTAAAAATTATACTTTTTGTCTTTTTTAGATTAACATCAAAACACCATTCTAAACAATATTCATGTAACATATTAATTCTCTTTTGCAAACCTTCTTGTGTTTCTTAAAAAATTACGACATCATCAGCATACATAAGACAATCTACTCTACGGTTATTAATAGTTACTGGATCAGGACATGACAAAAACTTGTCAGGTAGATCATTAATAAATATTTTGAAAATATTTGGGCTTAAAACATCACCTTGTCTAACCCCTATAAATGATTTAAAACATGGGGTCATTTCATTATCAATTTTAACACATAGGTCACTTTTATTATACATATCTTTAATGATAGAATAAAACTTTCCAGTAATATTGTTTGTTAATAGCTTATATCTGATACCCTCATGAATCACTTTATCAAAAGCCTGTTTAAAATCTACAAAACAGGCAAATAGTTTACCCCCCTTTTTACTAATATATTTATCAATAATGGTTTTTAAAACAAAAAACATGATCAGATGGTCTACATTTTTTTGAAAATCCAATTTGACATGGATTAATCAATGATTCTTTTACCAAAAAATGATCTAGTCTGTTATTCAAAACAGAGTTAAATAATTTACCAACACAAGAATTAATGGCAATGCCACGATAATTATCTCTTTTACTTGGATCACCAGACTTAAAAACAGCAGATAAATAAACTGATGACCACTGCATTGGATATATACCAGATGAAAATACATGGTTAAAAAGTTTCTGAATTAAAGGTTTTAGAACTAAACTTCCTGCCTTTAGCATCTCATTAGGTATACCATCCAGACCTAATGCTTTACCACTTTTGAGTTTAGATATTGATTCAAATATTTCTTTAGTAGAGAATCTATAATCTAATTCACAGAAAGTTTTATTTTTTTCCATATTTTCTATTTTAGAATTAATTTCTTTAATTCTTGTCTCACTGATTGAAGGAGATTTATTCAAATCTGAAAAATGATTAAACCAGGCTTCTGGTTCTACCAACTTTTCTTTACTATCGTCTGTAGACTCCTTTAAAGAATTAATAAGTTTCCAGTATTGTTTTGGATCAGAATCTCTTAGATTATCAAGACTATTCAGGATGGACTGTTTAAATGTGCGCATTTTATATTTACACAATTTCTTATATTCTCTGTAGCATTTATAATATGAACCTCTGATGATAGGATCATACGGAAATTTTGACAACAATTCACCTTTTGATACTAGAGTTTTCCTCTTTACACCTAAATCAGAATCAAACCATTTACAGTTAGGTCTTCTTTTTTTAGATGATTTATTGCGAAAAATATTTGCCTTTGAAGCAGCAACATTTATAATATTTAAAAAATCAGAAACTGCTCTCTCTGAATCTTCATTGTCATAATCATGATTCATAAAATTATTTAAAAGAGTTTTGCAAACAGGGTGGCAAAGTGCATCTTGAAATTTACTGGTTGATGATTTTGTCCACTTATAACCACCAGGAAATGCATGCATTTTAAATTTATTAACAGATAAATGTGAAGAATATTATTGCAAGCAAGTCATAAATCGACTAAGAATTGGAGTAAAATTGTTACAAATATTTGTCTATCAAATTCGATGGATTATTTTATTATTGTTATTTACATGTGTATCATACCCCAACGCTTTTTGAAGCAAGTGGGTATATAATAATAGGGCTGTTCGTCCATTCCGTTACACTTGTGTATCAATTACTGCTCCTAAAAATGATGTAGGAGTTTTGTTGAACTTTCATACTGTGAAACTTATTGTCCCATGATGTACTTGTTTACTTTGGCATGGCATTAACTTTGTCATATCCGCACAATATAGCACGCATTTGAATCTGCTTCTTAACTCCTTACTATTTTTTTGTCCGTATTATTTTTGGGTTTCCCAAGGCAAATCATAGATGTAACTTTTCCTTAATGTGGAGGGGGGATGTCATTGTGTGACCTTTGCTCCCAGTACCTCTAGTTTGTTTACTGTAATGACGTTACTATCTACAGTTATCAGGTACTGCAGGTGACACCTATGTCACTAGAAAATAAGAAAGAAGTGCTGCAGATTATTCAAAGACACGACGTAAGATATTTAAAAATATTTTGTCAGGACAGCGAATACTATCTCAATGTAACGAGTTATTTATTGTGTATATGTCAGCGAGACAGCAACCCAACAATACAAAGAAGGTGCGTCTATCTTGTTTGCAAAAGATTTATATATGTACTTGTGATAGAAAACTTTCTACAGTGAATCAGGATTTTACCTTCGAGGGGTAGTGGCAATTTCCTTTGAATTTGTTGCATTGACACGGTCATTTTCAAACTCGTCGTCAGATCATTCTGAAAATTGAAATTTGAATGAAAAAATCAAATAACTATTTTTATATGTTTCTATTAATTCAAAATGTTATTTAGCGCAACACGTTGCTGTTGAAGACATTTCAATTGAAAATTGCAAATTTTACATGTTTTTGTAAAAAGTTGCACCAACGGACGTCGTTTACCAAAATTAATTCATTTGTATGATCTATAGGACAATGTAAAGCAGTACTTCTACCATAATTTTGTTTTATTTAAGGGTGGCCTTCGTTTACATTTGTATGATCTATAAGACAATGTAAAGCAGTACTTCTACCATAATTTGGTTTTAGTTAAGGGTGGCCTTCGTTTACATTTTTAACAGGATAAATACTCAATTTTTCAAAAATCTGTCTTTGGACTTCTTTTCGACGTTTATAATTTGGTGATATGTTTAAAAAACCATAATATTAACATAACCTTAAAGTAACACATGGAGCTGTTTAAGTAAAGGTGCCATCTAATTTCTCGTGTGTTATTATAAAGGGTTAGTGAATGGATTATGATTAACAATATCCCAAATAGATTTGTATTCTACGATGGCTAATATTCCCCAATATTCCTGCAATAACCCTTTTATTTTAGATCAAAGTTTAAAGAACTGTTTCAAAAATATTTTTGTCACTGATAACATTGATATTTTGAAGCTATATTATCATAGAATATTGCACACTTACTTTCTGTTACTTTCAGTTAAAAATACTATGTTGCTATGTTATCGTCTCTCATTAATCTGTACAGATTGGCTTATGTATACAAAATGTATCTTTTATAAATGTATTGTATAATTTTATGCATAAGGTGAGACGTAAATAAAAAAAAAATATTGAATTGAATTGCTAAAAAAATAATGTAATTTCTCGTATGACGTATGTTGTTATTTTATTTCTCGTATGTTATTCTGTAATTTCTCGTATGTTATTATTTTATTACTTGTATGTTATTATTTAATTTCTAGCATGTTATAATGTAATTTCTTGTATGTTACTATTTTATTTCTCGTAGGTTATAATGTAATATCTCATATATTATTATGTAATTTCTCGTATGTTATTCTGTAATTTCTTGTATGTTATCATTTTATTTCTCGCGTTTTTATTGTATTTCTCGTATGTTGTTGTTTTATTTCTCGTACGTTATTATTTATTTCTCGTATGTTATTATTTTATTTATCGCATGCTATCATTTAATTTCGCGTATGTTATAATTTTATTTCTCGCATGTTATTAGTTAATTTCTCTTATATACTAGTAATCATTTGATTTCTCGTATGTTATCATGCAATTTCTCATAGGTTAGAACGTGATTTCTCGTTTGTCATTATGTAATTTCTCGTTATTGTATGCTATCATTTTATGTCTCGGATGTTATTATTTTATTTATCGGATGTTATTATTTTATTTCTCCTGCGTTATTATGTTTATCTATGTGTGTTATTATGTTTATCTCTCGTGTGTTATTATGTATATCTTTCGTGTGTTATTATGTTTATCTATGTGTGTTATTATGATTATCTTTCTTGTTACTATGTTTATCATCGTGTGTTATTATGTTTATCTCTGTGTGTTATTATGTTTATCTCTCGTGTGTTATTAAGTTTATCTTTCGTGTGTTATTATGTTTATCTCTCGTGTGTTATTATGTTTATCGTTCGTGTGTTTTTATGTTTATCTCTGTGTGTTATTATGTTAACTCTCGTGTGTTATTATGTTTATCTCTCGTGTGTTATTATGTTATTTCTCCCTACAATGGTGAACAATTTTCAGCGAATGATACACAACATTGAAATGGAAGGTTTCTTTTAATTCCAGGTTAGTATATGGCACAGACAAAGAAATGGTAAATCCATAGACATACAGGTGTCTCCAAACATAATAGATGTTGTTACTCGAGAGTTACATGATGTTAACGCGCCATATTCTAGATGGATACCAAATATCCAGTTGTATGTATACATAGGACATCTTCAATATTCAAAAAGGGGTAACAATGAAGGATCATGGGGTGAAACTTTTTTACCCTCTTGAAAAACAGGGTTTATTCAGACACTTCAAGTGTTTCCACAGGTGAAGAGAAAATTTTAATTTCATTTAAACTGTTGAAACTAAGGACAGTCAGTATTTTTAAAATAAATAACATTGGCCACTTCTCTTTTTGACGAAAAACACTCAGCTGAAGAAAAACCGATATGGTATCCGTACTTACAAGCGTTTCTGAAATAATCTTCATCCGGGACGCTCGTTTAAGTTTAATTTTGCCTGAGGGGTTCAGTGTAACCTTAGTTTTAGGACAATTACATAATTTTATGATCTCGTAAATTACAAACAATTTTTTTTCTCATTTAAATCACGCCAGTTCCGGAGCACTGCATGGTTACAGTACGCGGATGGTACACTCGGAAACTAATATGAAAATGTGGTATGATTGCCAATGAGACAACATTCCACCAGAGACCAAAAGATGAGGATGTAAACAACTTTTGGTCACTGTACGACCGTCAACAATGGGCAAAACCCATACCGTATTGTAAGCTTTGAAAGGCTAATTAATACAACATGATGTTTACATGAGTAAACCTTATCCATAAAACTACTTGTGAATCCACTAATGATATAGCCTTACACTGGGATGTTTGTTCCCAAAATACGGTCGAACGCCGGACTTGATGTTTGGGCTCATGGGTGGGCTCGGTTGCTTTTATTGATAAATTGATACAATAATCTAATCAACACGATATTTACATGAATAAACCTTAACCAGAAAACTACTTTGTTCCCTAACACGACCGAAACACCTGACCTAAAGTTTGGGCTCATGTGTGAGCTCGGATGCTTTTATTGATATAATACTAGTTTCAAATAATTGTATGAACATTTTTTGTCTTTTTATTTGATTTATAAAAAATCTGTATAGAAATTACTTATAGTATATGTGATCGCTATTTTTATATGTGGTTAATAAGCACAATAAAGATAGATTTGTTATTTTTAACTTTTTGTCAGAAAATTTATCATGATTTGTTATCATTGCAAAAACCATTGTTTTTTTTTATATTGCATTTTATATTTTTATATTATATATTAGATTGATAGATGAGCAACAGATTGAAGAGTATGAAAAAGCAGATGGCTTCAAAGATCCCGGACAAACGTTTTCTCTTTCACGATACAACACATTTGAAGAGGTGAGGATAAATATGTTATCACACCGCGATCAGATAACTGTCCTATGCTTTGGTTTCAACCTGAAATTAACATGGTTACTAGTCATTTAGAATTTATATATATCAACACCGTCAAACATTTCTAATTTAATCTCAGTCAACGTTCAAAATACAACTGGCGTGACGTCAAAACAGGTTTAGTTAGTTGGTTTACAAAGCGAAAAAAGAGTGTCATATTAAAGCTAATTTCCTTATGCTTGTAGAATAAGACTTTGGTTAGCTTGCTTGCTTTGTTTGTATAAAAATTTGCTAAATCATTGTAATTAAGATCGACATCTGCAAACAATATAGATAAGCGGAGTTTAACCTGTTTACATGTACAATTGGGTGTTCCTAATCTTCAGGAAAGCATCCAATCAAATTTAAGTATAATGTGTACATGTTTAACTCCGCCTTTCTATATTGTTTGCAGATGTCAATCTTAATTATAATTCTTGAGCAAACGTTTATACAAACAAAGCGAGCAAGCCACAAGCCAACCAAAGTTTTACTCTACAAGCATTAGGAAACTAGCTTTATATAGTCACCATTTTTAAATACTTCGTATTCGCTCAGTGAGCGATGTCATTTCTTTTACCCTGGGGGAATTTGATCAATCTTTCATTTTCTGTGTTTGGTTTTAGTTCTGTTGTTTGTCTTTTCTAATGTATTTTCTGCCCAACTTCTGTTTCTCATTTTTTTTTTTTTTTTTTTTGTGTGTCTTCTTACTGTTTTTCGCAAGAAGATATGGCACAAATTTGGCTAGAATCTCTATTTTTAAGTAAACACGCGATAATATTCTTGAACATGTAATTTAATCGAGATATCTGCATTCATACACAGTCTAACAAGAACATTCTTGAACGTGTAATTTCAGATATCTGCATTCATACACAGTCTGACAAGATCATTTTTGAACATGTAATTTCAGATATCTGCATTCATACACAGCCCGACAAGATCATTCTTAAACATGTGATTTCAGATATCTGCATTCATACACAGTCTGACAAAAACATTACTGAATGTGTAATTTCAGATATCTGAATTCATACACAGTCTGACGAAAACATTCTTGAACATGTAATTTCAGATATCTGCATTCATACACATGTAATTTCAGATATCTGCATTCATACACAGCCTGACAAGAACAAAATTCACTGGACCATCAGGAGATGATATATTGGTAGATCACAAAGTTATTGGTAAAACATATGAGGAAAACCCTATTCATCTCATTAAGGTAGTCAATAGTCAAATCATCGTTTAAAAAAACCCTTTTACAAATAGTTTTTTAATTCATCGGTGGATATAAAGGCAATGGGTTTGTCAAATTGTTTAATCCTTATTGTTACAGCAAATGAAAGGATTCCATTTTGAGTATTGGACGATTTTTCACAATATACGTAGGGAGATACACAGTGTGTGTCCTGTCCATTTCTAAAGTTTGGGTTCTTGCAGCTAACAATAGTTTTTGAATTCTTTAGCAATGGAAATTAGGAAATTAGTCAACGGAAAATCTCATTCAATTTAAATTTATATGAATGACCCTGTATCGTACTTTGTTGTGTCTTCCTATTTTATTTGGACGATCAGAATGGTTTTAGGTGGGTTTTTTTTGGCAAAGCGAAACATCAACTTTGCCAGTTCCTTATAAGGATATAAAATTGAGAATGGAAATGGGGAATATGTCATGTTTATTATTGTGCGATTCATAGTTTTGTGTGAATTTGGTTAGTTTTATGACGTTGCTTATATCACTTTTGTAATTCTTAGAATAGATGAGGGAAAAAAACAAAGAAACATTTTCTTTAAACTATTGGTGCCTTTCAACATCATTGGTTTGTGAAAAAATCATAATAGAACACCAAAATACTTTCTTACCGTTGATCTACTTTTTACTGAATTATGAACTACGTATATAGAATATGCTTTCCATGTCAACGTAGCTGGTCGCATTCTGTTTGGAGCTCATGTATAACCGTTTCACTTCCGAATTTGTGTGTTTGTCTGTCGGTTTTAATATTTGAATTGACTTCGGTACAGTATGAAATCTAGTGAACGAAAACAAAAGAAAATTCACTCTTATGGAAGAGTCGAGAAAATCAATAATAAAACAATGCTGGTGACGATACTGATCAAAATTTATTTCTAAATAACAATTGTACATTTTAAAAAAATGATCTGTTAAATTGTGTTATTAAACATATACATGCAAATACACGATGTTTTATGTTAAGTATTTATCGAGATAATTGCATTCAATCTCAGTCGTAAGTATTTTTTTGAAACCGACTCCAGTTAATCAATACAGCTCACTACAATTATTTACATAGGGGAACATCTCAAAACATTTTTCCAAACTTAGTTAATTTTGGCACCTTCTGTGAGAACGAAAAAAAAGGAACATCAAAATCCAAAAAAGTTGATAATTTTCTGAAACATAAAACATATTCAAAATTTAATTCTCTAGTTCCTGTCATGCCTTAAAACTTTTCCAGCTGCACAGGTTTGTCTCCGAGTAAAATGTGTGGTGTAAATACGGCCATATTAGCCAAAAGGTTATGATGAACCTTTACATTTTTTAGATTTCAGTTTCACAAGCTTCTCAATGCAATTATCTCGAAGCATTTCCCACTGGGTATACTATGCTTATTGTTAATTCAAAATCCGTTTTATAGATTATCCTTCATTAGATTGTTCTTATGGATATAACTTAAGATATTCTATAAGATAATAAACAAATAATACATAACATTATCCATTATTCACAATATTCTTCGAAACTGTAAATAAAATATTACAAATAAAATTATGTTCAAATGATTCGAATTCCAAAATCACTTGTAAAAAAAACGAGAAATTAAAAAAGAAACAGAATTCTTCACGATCAATGACAAAAGTCTTGTATGATAGTTTTTTAAGGTTTGCGTACCACACAAGTATTTTAAAGATTTCTGTCTTGATTACAGATATCCAAACTAGGTTCACCGAAAAAAGCCATATTTTTGGAAAGCGGTATTCATGCCCGTGAATGGATTGCTCCAGCAGTTGCACTATATATTATCAATCAGGTACCATCTTATCTTTATTAACCAGGTTATTTTACAGCAAAATCAATTAATTACAAGTTTAACCAGTTAATTGGACCAAAAGATAATCGAGGAAATTTCGGGTATTAAAATGAGGTACAATTTATTCATGAGACGAAACCTTCGATTTACATGAACTCTTAGACTACCTTAGCAGTCATAATTTCATCACTTGAGTCCTTATCTAGGTCTTGCTAGAATAGAAATAGACCATTTGCAAAACGCGTATGGCTCAAAGAAGTGTCAAAATGAGGATTCTGCACCACCATTGAATTTTACAGATATAAGGAATTTTTATCTAAAACTCGGAAAGGGGATGCAAACAAAAAGTGTCTCAATTAATTGAATGATTGTTGTTTGCTCAACGTCCAGTGGTATGCATAACCAGGACAGGTCTCAATTGAGTACCAATCAATTACAATTTGGCATTTATAACCAAAAAAAACTTGGAAGTCGAAAAGGTCACAGACGAATTATTGAATCAAGAAGCTGAAATTGTAGTGAAAGCTGTACATCAAGGTCTTTTACATACCCAAGATGCAGTTCCCAGGTAGACTGGTTTATCAAACTTGAGCTTTGTCTTCTTCATATGGATCGATACCAGGTGTTTGTCGATTACCACCCGTCGATCGAAGTTTGGCTCGACCACGAGCTCCAATACATGCTTCTCTGTCGTTACCAGTTTTGCATTGACCGTTTTCCGGATTTCCACATGCATAGTCTTTCCAAACACGGAGTGGCTCATCATTTTGAAAAACTCCTTATCAGAATCTGGCTCGAAGACTAAGATCCGATGCAATTTGGCCAGCGTCACATCCATCCATATAGATGTGTACTGTTTGATAGAACTTATTTGATGCCGTTATCTAGCGGGGTCATCAGTTTGTGTACTTGATTGATCTCCACCATCTCATGTCCAAAGGATAATCGCTGTGATCGTCGTAAAGTTGCTAGCTCTGGATACACTATATAGGTCATCCTTTACCATGATGTCCATACTTGTGATCATTGGAGTGTGTCACGATGTCCTCGGATCCTTTTTAACCATTCTGTTTGCGTCCAGGTATGTCAGGTAAAATACTTGGACGGTTGTCTTCTGTCGTAGTCTCTCTAGTACGGCGGATTGGTATCCTTAATATGTTGGTGGGAACTCATAGCGACTCTTCCTATGGTTTCTTTCTCAATCATGGATAACATGTCGTGGGTAGGACAACAATTCCAATATAACCTCGGTGTTTTTTTTTTAACCTGCATCGTTTGCCAGTCCGGGGGCTGTATAAAACCATGTGGAGACAAAGTTGTAGTTCTCCATGCACACATCCCTGTGGTGTTTGAAGATGTCCATCAGTTGCACACGTCGAATACCAGGTAAATTTAAGGCTATACATTGTACAATAACATGATAGTTCCGTTTAGTCTTATACTCGAACGTGTCATATACTTTTTGAATGTGTGCGAAGTCTTCGTCTTCTTCTCTTGACCATTCAAGATCTTACGGTTGTAAAGTTTTCAAAGACTAAAGATACGCATACTCTAAGATTGATATTCTTATTGATTTTGTTTTATAGCTTGCATACAACCCAAGCAGATCTACAGCTGTTGAACAACTGGTTGATGACTTTGACTGGTACATTATTCCAGTTCTTAACCCAGACGGCTACGTTTATACTCATAACAAAGTGAGTTACACCAGTAATGGTAATAGTAACAACAATGGTATCAATGTTACTGCATCACTATTAGTAGCTCTCTTTCTCTCTGAAAACTTAAATGGCATTCAGAATGCAAATGGAATTTGAAAATATGAATGCAACTTACGAGTTAGAACCCATGTCATCAATTTGTGAGAGCTTCTTTCCTCTATCCTACGGAAAAGCCTTGTGGTTTTCAACTAAAAAAATGTCAAATAAGTTCATTTCAAATGTGTTATAAATCATGATACCGAATATGTTCTGTTATCAACAGGATAGACTTTGGAGGAAGAACAGACGACGGCCTTTATTTGGAGATAATTTGACAGACATCTGTCATGGAGTTGATCTAAACAGAAACTTCGATTATAAATGGGGTATGTATACAGATACAGATACAGATTAGTACGTAAGAAAATATATCTACGATCAGTTCCACACACTCACCTGATGATGATCGACCAAATCGTATTGCATTCTCAGACTATCTGCGATAAGTTCCACACACTCACCTGATGATGATCGACCAAATCGTATTGCATTCTCAGACTATCTGCGATCAGTTCCACACACTCACCTGATGATGATCGAACAAATCGTATTGCATTCTCATACTATTGATATTGCTTACGCAAAAGGCTTTGACCTTAATTATTGGGTGCCACCTCGTCGACCAAATACTTTCTGATCTTTTCCAAGTTTCAGTTGGAATTCACGACTTTAAAATGATGACATATTTTATTCCGTTGCCATGGAAAGGTTTTAAACAAGAACAAATCAGGTGCAGAGTAAAGATATTCCTACATCTCAGATTGTGAGACACGTCGATATGAATGCTTTACATAATACTAGTAAATAGATATCATATGTGCTTTGCTCCATCATTATACCTCCTCTTTAATTTAGCACTTACTTTAGACAAAAAAAACCCATAAAAATACCAATTGCACAATACATGTATTTTGTTTTGTTATACTACAAAGCAATAACTCAATACGCATGGAAACCATGTTTAGTGTCATTTTTATGGATAATATTGTCCTTACCCTGCTTGCTACAAGGTCTGTGCTGCTAATGCCTATTGCCGAGGACAACCTTTAGATGACTCTCTTAATTTTGTGGCTGTTATTTATATCATTGGCGTTTACCCCACATCTATTTTTAATTGTATAATTTTGGAGTGGTATATAGAACTTTTGGCAATTGTTTTTTTTCTAGGAGAAGGTACCTCAACAGAAGATCCATGTACAGAAACGTATTCTGGACCCAGTCCCTTTTCTGAACCAGAAACCTTAGCTGTGAGAAAGCTCTTGATGAACAGAAACATCGATTTCCTGTTATATATATCCTTGCATTCCTATGGACAATACTGGGTGTATCCATGGGGGTACACGTCGACGTATACTAAAGATGTCAAATATTTGGTATGTTTGTTCAAATGTATCTATGTGCCTCTTTTTTTATTCCATACTGCCATGATTTAAATTAAATTAACAAAAAAATCGTGAATCCCAATTAAATAAATGTAATAGTTTTCAAACATTACAATTAGTTGATATTTTTTTAATCTCACACTAAGGTTCAACATTTGTATGAAAATTTGGTCTTGGATAGTTCTGGTAACTTTGATTTGTATTTTTCTCAATTTCTGCTTTACGTGTACTTGTGCATCTTTGGCTTTTGAAACTTTTTGGTATGGCCTTAGTGATGAACATTTTAAAAGCAGGAAAGCATTTAAAACGAAGACAATAAAGCACACTTAGAAACACTTTATACATACAAAATTTTACACAAGCTGTTTATGGTGTAAAATAAATCATTTAAGGAATAACTGTTTCTTATTTACCGGCAGCAATCGTGATTTTAAACACTTGTGTCAAGCTATCCAGCAATTCTCATCCTGCAATTCTCTTGCGATAAAGCTATCCTGCAATTCGTCATCCTGCAATTGCGTTCGAAAAACAACTTGAGTGACAATTTCATTTTTTTTCAAAATCATGATTTTTGACTTGTTTTGTTTGAAAAAAAGATAAATATCAAGTTTTTTATATCCCATTCACAAATTTCTAACTTTAATTTACACATTTCTAACTCATCTTTACGGTTTATAACTAGAATTTACAATAAGAAAAATCATGACGATTCACAAAGAGTTATATATCTGTGAAGTCCCGGATATGGTTCGTTTTTATGCATGTTTAAGAATTTCTTGGGTAAGCTTTCCTAAAGGGCCAAAATTTCGTTCGAAACACGGAAATAAAGCCAAATTCGATAAAATATGCTCTAGGGTCACCTACTTTCCAACCAATTGTCTGGGTAGTTCTTTATGTCTAGGGATTATAACCTCTGCTCTAATAAATAGCTATTGGATATTACTACAACGGGAGGGTATAGAATTTCTGGGGTAAGCATTCTTAAAGGCCGAAAAAGTCGTCCGAAACATGGAAATAAAGCCAAATTCTATGAAATACGCATTGGGGTACCCACTTTCCGACCCATTAATTCTGTAGTTCTTTATGGCTTGGGATTATAGACTCTGCTCTAATAAATAGCTATGGGATAGTACTACAACGGGAGGGTAAAGAATTTCTGGGGTACGCTTTCTTAAAGGGCCAAAATTTCGTTCGAAACACGGAAATAAAGCCAAATTCGATAAAATACGCTCTAGGGTCACCCACTTTCCAACCAATTGTCTGGTTAGTTCTTAATGGCTAGGGATTAGAGACTCTGCTTCAATGAATAGCTATTATATAGTTCTACATTGGGATAGTAGATAATTTCTTGGGTAAGTATTCCTAAAGGCCAAAAATTTCGTCCGAAACATGGAAAAAAGCCAAATTTGATGAAATACGCATTGGGGTACGCACTTTCCGACCCATTAATTCTGTAGTTCTTGGTGACTAGGGATTATAGACTCTGCTTCAATAATTAGCTATTATATAGTACTACAACGGGAAGGTAACAAATTTCTGGGATAAGCATTCTGAAAGGCCGAAAATGTCGTCCGAAACATGGAAGTAAAGCCAAATTCTATGAAATACGCATTGGGGTACCCACTTTCCGACCCATTAATTCTGTAGTTCTTTATGGCTAGGGATTATAGACTCTGCTCTAATAAATAGCTATTGGATAGTACTACAACGGAAGGGTAAATAATTTCTGGGGTACGCTTTCTTAAAGGGCCAAAATTTCGTTCGAAACACGGAAATAAAGCCAAATTCGATAAAATACGCTCTAGGGTCACCCACTTTCCAACCAAATGTCTGGTTAGTTCTTAATGGCTAGGGATTAGAGACTCTGCTTAAATGAATAGCTATTATATAGTTCTACATTGGGATAGTAGATAATTTCTTGGGTAAGTATTTCTAAAGGCCAAAAATTTCGTCCGAAACATAGAAAAAAAAATTCGATGAAATACGCATTGGGGTACCCACTTTCCGACCCATTAATTTGGTTGTTCTTTATGGCTTGGGATTATAGACTCTTATAAATAGCTATTGGATAATACTACAACGGGAAGGTAAAACATTTCTGGGGTACGCTTTCTTAAAGGACCAATATTTCGTTCGAAACACGGAAATAAAGCCAAATTCGATAAAATACGCTCTAGGGTAACCCACTTTACAACCAATTGTCTGGTTAGTTCTTAATGGCTAGGGATTAGAGACTCTGCTTCAATGAATAGCTATTATATAGTTCTACATTGGGATTGTAGAGAATTTCTTAGGTAAGCATTCCTTAAGGCCGAAAATTTCGTCCGAAACATGGAAAAAAGCCAAATTTGATGAAATACGCATTGGGGTACGCACTTTCCGACCCATTAATTCTGTAGTTCTTGGTGACTAGGGATTATAGACTCTGCTTCAATAATTAGCTATTATATAGTACTACAACGGGAAGGTAACAAATTTCTGGGGTAAGCATTCTGAAAGGCAGAAAATGTCGTCCGAAACATGGAAATAAAGCCAAATTCTATGAAATACGCATTGGGGTACCCACTTTCCGACCCATTAATTCTGTAGTTCTTTATGGCTAGGGATTATAGACTCTGCTCTAATAAATAGCTATTGGATAGTACTACAACGGGAGGGTAAAGAATTTCTGGGGTACGCTTTCTTAAAGGGCCAAAATTTCGTTCGAAACACGGAAATAAAGCCAAATTCGATAAAATACGCTCTAAGGTCACCCACTTTCCAACCAATTGTCTGGTTAGTTCTTAATGGCTAGGGATTAGAGACTCTGCTTCAATGAATAGCTATTATATAGTTCTACATTGGGATAGTAGATAATTTCTTGGGTAAGTATTCCTAAAGGCCAAAAATTTCGTCCGAAACATGGAAAAAAGCCAAATTCGATGAAATACGCATTGGGGTACCCACTTTCCGACCCATTAATTTGGTTGTTCTTTATGGCTTGGGATTATAGACTCTAATAAATAGCTATTGGATAGTACTACAACGGGAAGGTAAAATATTTCTGGGGAATGCTTTCTTAAAGGACCAATATTTCGTTCGAAACACGGAAATAAAGCCAAATTCGATAAAATACGCTCTAGGGTCACCCACTTTCCTACCAATTGTCTGGTTAGTTCTTAATGGCTAGGGATTAGAGACTCTGCTTCAATGAATATCTATTATATAGTTCTACATTGGGATAGTAGATAATTTCTTGGGTAAGTATTCCTAAAGGCCAAAAATTTCGTCCGAAACATGGAAAAAAGCCAAATTCGATGAAATACGCATTGGGGTACCCACTTTCCGACCCATTAATTTGGTTGTTCTTTATGGCTTGGGATTATAGACTCTAATAAATAGCTATTGGATAGTACTACAACGGGAAGGTAAAATATTTCTGGGGAACGCTTTCTTAAAGGAGCAATATTTCGTTCGAAACACGGAAATAAAGCCAAATTCGATAAAATACGCTCTAGGGTCACCCACTTTCCTACCAATTGTCTGGTTAGTTCTTAATGGCTAGGGATTAGAGACTCTGCTTCAATGAATATCTATTATATAGTTCTACATTGGGATAGTAGATAATTTCTTGGGTAAGTATTCCTAAAGGCCAAAAATTTCGTCCGAAACATGGAAAAAAGCCAAATTCGATGAAATACGCATTGGGGTACCCACTTTCCGACCCATTAATTTGGTTGTTGTTGATGGCTTGGGATTATAGACTCTAATAAATAGCTATTGGATAGTACTACAACGGGAAGGTAAAATATTTCTGGGGAACGCTTTCTTAAAGGACCAATATTTCGTTCGAAACACGGAAATAAAGCCAAATTCGATAAAATACGCTCTAGGGTCACCCACTTTCCTACCAATTGTCTGGTTAGTTCTTAATGGCTAGGGATTAGAGACTCTGCTTCAATGAATATCTATTATATAGTTCTACATTGGGATAGTAGAGAATTTCTGTCTGAGGTAAGCATTCCTAAAGGCCGAAAATTTCGTCCGAAACATGGAAAAAAGCCAAATTTGATGAAATAGGCATTGGGGTACCCACTTTCCGACCCATTAATTCTATAGTTCTTTATGGCTATAGATTATCGACTCTGCCCTAATAAATAGCTATTGGATAGTAATACAACGGGAGTGTAAAGAATTTCTGGGGTACGCTTTCTTAAAGGGTCAAAATTTCGTTCGAAACACGGAAATAAAGCCAAATTCGATGAAATACGCTCTAGGGTAACACACTTTCCAACCAATTGTCTGGGTAGTTGTTTATGGCTAGGGATTATAAACTCTGCTCTAATAAATAGCTATTGGATATTACTACAACGGGAGGGTAAAGAATTTTTGGGGTAAGCATTCTTAAAGGTTGAAAATGTCGTCCGAAACATGAAAATAAAGCAAAATTCTATGAAATACGCATTGGGGTACCCACTTTCCGACCCATTAATTCTGTAGTTTATTATGGCTAGGGATTATAGACTCTGCTCTAATAAATAGCTATTAGATAGTACTACAACGGGAAGGTAAAGAATTTCTTGGGTATGCTTTCTTAAAGGGCCAAAATTTCGTTCGAAACACGGAAATAAAGCCAAATTCAATAACATACGCTCTAGGGTCACCCACTTTCCTACCAATTGTCTGGTTAGTTCTTAATGGCTAGGGATTAGAGACTCTGCTTCAATGAATAGCTATTATATAGTTCTACATTGGGATAGTAGAGAATTTCTGAGGTAAGCATTCCTAAAGGCCGAAAATGTCGTCCGAAACATTGAAAAAAGCCAAATTCGATGAAATAGGCATTGGGGTAACCACTTTCCGACGCATTAATTCTTTAGTTTTTTATGGCTATTGATTATCGACTCTGCTCTAATAAATAGCTATTGGATAGTACTACAACGTGAGGGTAAAGAATTTCTGGGGTACGCTTTCTTAAAGGGCCAAAATTTCGTTCGAAACACGGAAATAAAGCCAAATTCGATGAAATACGCTCTAGGGTAACACACTTTCCAACCAATTGTCTAGGTAGTTTTTTATGGCTAGGGATTATAAACTCTGCTCTAATAAATAGCTATTGGATATTACTACAACGGGAGGGTAAAGAATTTCTGGGGTAAGCATTCTGAAAGGCTGAAAATGTCGTCCGAAATATGGAAATAAAGCCAAATTCTATGAAATATGCATTGGGGTACCCACTTTCCGACCCATTAATTCTGTAGTTCTTTGTGGCTAGGGATTATAGACTCTGCTCTAACAAATAGCTACTGGATAGTACTACAACGGGAGAGTAAAGAATTTCTGGGGTACGCTTTCTTAAAGGGCCAAAATTTCGTTCGAAACACGGAAATAAAGCCAAATTCGATAACATACGCTCTAGGGTCACCCACTTTCCTACCTATTGTCTGTTTAGTTCTTAATGGCTAGGGATTAGAGACTGTGCTTCAATGAATAACTATTTTATAGTTTTACATTGGGATAGTAGAGAATTTCTGACGTAAGCATTCCTAAAAGCCGAAAATTTCGTCCGAAACATGGAAAAAAACCAAATTCGATGAAATACGCATTGGGGTACGCACTTTCCGACGCAATAATTCTGTAGTTCTTGATGACTAGGGATTATAGACTCTGCTTCAATAATTAGCCATTATATAGAACTACAACGGGAAGGTAACAAATTTCTGGGGTAAGCATTCTTAAAGGCCGAAAATGTCTTCCGAAACATGGAAATAAAGCCAAATTCGATGAAATACGCATTGGGGTTCCCACTTTCCGACTCATTAATTCTGTAGTTCTTTATGGCTAGGGATTATAGACTCTGCTCTAATAAATAGCTACTGGATAGTACTACAACGGGAGGGTAAAGAATTTCTGGGGTATGCTTTTTTAAAGGGCCAAAATTTCGTTCGAAACACGGAAATAAAGCCAAATTCTATAAAATTCGCATTGTTGTACCCACTTTCCGACCCATTAATTTGGTAGTTATTTATGGCTAGGGATTATAGACTCTGCTCAAATGAATAGCTATTGGATAGTTCTACAACGGGAAGGTAAAGAATTTCTGAGGAAAGCTTTCTTAAAGGCCCAAAATTTCGGAAATAAAGCCACATTCAATGAAATACGCTCTAGGGTCACCCACTTTCCGACCCATTAATTCTGTAGTTCTTTATGGCTAGGGATTAGAGATTCTGCTTCAATGAATAGCTATTATATAGTACTACATTGAAATAGTAGAGATTTTCGGGGGTAAGCATTCTTATAGGCCCAAAATTTCGTTCGAAACACGGAAATAAAGCCAAATTCGATGAAATACGCTCTAGGGTCACCCACTTTCCAACCAATTGTCTGGGTAGTTCTTTATGGCTAGGGATTAGAGACTCTGTTTTAATGAATAGCTATTGTATAGTTCTACATTGGGATAGTAGATAATTTCTTGGGTAAGTATTCCTAAAGGCCGAAAATGTCGTCCGAAACATTGAAAAAAGCCAAATTCGATGAAATACGCATTGGGGTACCCACTTTCCGACCCAATTATTTGTTAGTTCTTCATGGCTAGGGATTATAGACTCTTATAAATAGCAATTGGATAGTACTACAACGGAAGGGTAAAACATTTCTGGGGTACGCATTCTTAAAGGACCAATATTTCGTTCGAAACACGGAAATAAAGCCAAATTCGATAAAATACGCTCTAGGGTCACCCACTTTCCAACCAATTATTTCGGTAGTTCTTTATGGCTAGAGATTATAGACTCTGCTTCAGTGATTAGCTATTGGATAATACTACAACCGGAAGGTAAAGAATTTCTGGGGTAAGCTTTCTTAAAGGCTCAAAATTTCGTTCGAAACACGGAAATAAAGCCAAATTCGATAAAATACGCTCTAGGGTCAACCACTTTCCTACCAATTGTCTGGTTAGTTCTTAATGGCTAGGGATTAGAGACTCTGCTTCAATGAATACAAAACTTTACTTTAAAGGTTTCCTGGTCTCTATCGAAGATAATGATTATATATTTGGTCTGCAGCTAAATAATTTTGAGTTGCGACGTGTAAGCATTTGCCTTGCAGCTACATCCTATTTTCCGATGGTTTGAAATTTTACAAGACTCATCGCGCAAGATACATTTTCGTCAAACATCTTTTGGGTTGTATAGAAGGGAATAATTTGATATTTGGTCTGCTGCTTGATAGTTATGAGTTGCAGCGTTTGAGAAATTTGCATATCAACCATGAAGCCACTTCCTGTTTTCCGATAGTTTGAATTTTATAAGACTCAGTGTTTAAGGAAATTTCTCTTCCCGTGCCTTCGATGGAAGGTGATGGTCATGTATGCTTCAGTATACATCCAACTTCAATCAATTACATGCACTGACGCAGGTCCACGTCTGGTATTGGTCTTGTTTAATCATGTTGAAAAAAAAATGATAATAAAATTCCAACTATTTGAGTACATCTATTTTACTGTCTACAGAGTTTGACAAATATTAGACACAAATACACCCATTGATAATGTACAATGATATTTTCGTATATTTTTGAATAATTTATACAGAAAACATGGAAAAATAAAAAAATAAATATATACCAATCGGCAAGTATAATGCTATGGACAATGAACTGTTCTTAAGCACACAAACCTCTGTATCCTCTCATTTGTTTTAAAAAAAAAACTATATGGAAAATTTATGTCTTAGCATTAACATTGAATATTGTCAACCTTGCTACTTAGTTAATCGCCATTTCTTTACGCATTGCCAGCAACAAAATGATTTGTTTTATGTCTTATGTAAAATTTATTAAGTGATGTCTGTCAATTCTGTTATAACCCGTACATTAACAGCATGCTGTATCTGGATAACACGATGTACAATGATTAATGTGTACACATTACATCATATAATTCTTTAAAAAAACGCATTTTTCAACGAGAGAAAAACATCATGTATGAGTTAGACTTTGCTTTAGAACGGTTTATATTTGCGCTTTCAGACGACCCAAGATTCGAATGGTACTAATTGTAGTCTTAATCGTAGGTGACCGACAGTTTTCGCAAATGTCTATTAATACTACTACTACATGCTTGGCTACTTTGAAGGTCGGTACAGCAAAACAGTGCTAGAGTAACTAATGTTTATATAATTCTAGAAATATACGCACACGTATTATCAATTTCCAAGTTCTTTTAAAATGTGATATTTGAATATTAACAATATCCACACTGTTACGACGTCTTTACGCTTAATCTATTGGATGTGCACGGATTGATGATTTAGTACACTTAGATATAAACCTGTTTAAACTAATATACGTTGTCTTGGCTGGATATTTTAAAAATGCAGTATTGGTTTTGATGACGGTCGTACGTTGACCTTTACGAGTTATATGCCATTTGGTCAATTAGAGATAGTTGTCTTATTAGCAATTACATAACATTTTCTTTATAAGTATGTTTCTACTGTCGTCATCTTCCACGTTTATCGGTATATACCTTCTTTACGACACAACTTGTTTTTTTCATATTTCGTCATTTTTTTCATGACAATCACATATGTATAGTTTTGATTACAGCAACATTATACTATTTACAAATAACATGCATAGATGAGTTCATCCGGATATTGTTTTCCAGGAGGATTTTGTAATTGGAAATGGTTGTGTTGTGTAGGAAACAAAACACTAAATGACCGGTTATTCTTGTAAAAGAATCCCCCCTTTTTCAGGAAGTACATAACTTGCACACATTTACAATCCTAAAGTGACAATTCTGATCTGTTGATCGATTGGCTTTCTTTAGCTCTTTTTTTGTCCATCTTGATTTTCACATAGTCGGATACATCATTGGCTTTTAAACTTTGGATTTGAGCGTTTGATCGTGTTTAAAGGTTATTCTAAAGGAGCTATTGGACACAATGAACTTATAAATGTAATTTTATTTTGCAATCTGGATCCATTGGCTTTCCATAAGTGATCATAAGTTATTTCAATTGCAATGTTGAAACTGTACTGTTTTGTTTGAGAATGAAAACAATCTAAATTCTTCATACGAAATGAAAAAAAAAATATCACTTGTAAGTTTTACTTACCTTTTTGGTAAGGATAGACTCTTGAAATATTAAAAATATTCCTGTCTTTCATTATTGATTACTTTAATGCGAGTTATCTACCCTTTCAAGTATGGTGTGCGGCATTTATCATATTTACTAACTTCATGATAATCTGAGATCATCTTATTTTCCTTATTCAAGTAAGAATTTGTCGTTTCAAAACACGTCATGAAAAAAAGTATTATCAGTTTTTGTAGAATCGAACATCAAGTTTCTTTACAATGTTTCCTTTGTTTCGTTATTAAACATTTTTATCAGTATTCCAACTTAGGTCTTGGGTATTTAAAGAAGGAAGAGTTTATAAAAGATACGAACAAATCAGAACATTACTATAGAGTTTCAACTTCATATGTGAAACAGTAAATACATGATTTATCTATTAAAGTAGAACAAACATCATACTGTACCAACATTCGGTACTGTTCATTGTTTCGTTGACAGTAAACGAATAAGACCGATCGTGCGTCCCATACCTGTTAGACTACTTTAATGTCATTTAATGTGCTAGGTCTTCATCAAACACATTACTATATTTCAAAGATTCAAAGAATGTTCGCATCTAAGGAATGTTTACGCCAAAAAATCCGGTTATATCTTAATGTAGTGTTATCTAATAACTTTTTCACTATATTCATTTTGTCAGTCATACTGTGAAATGACCTTCCATACTCTCGGCATCCTGTAAAGTAGTTCCTAAAAAATAACAATATGTCTATGTTGAATGAGTAACTGATATTATCTGTATTATAGCAAATGTCTTGTAAAACAAAGCAGAAAAAGTGTATTACGCATTTTTCGTGCAAGTGTCTTGCGCTTGAATTTAATAAGATGGTGGGTTTATTTTTTTGTAATCAATGTATGGCAAGCAAAGAAAAAATAAAATTAATTTAACTTATGGCGCACTATCCCGTTCTAGTTGAATCCTTAGGGCAGCGTCTATAATGCCTAGCCATAAAGAACTACCGAGACAATGGGTCGGAAAGTGGGTGCCCCCAATGCGTATTTTACCGAGTTTGGCTTTATTTCCGTGTTTCGGACGCAATTTTCGTCCTCTAGGAATGCTTACCCCAGAAATTCTTTGGCCCCTTTTTGTAGTACTACACAAAAGCTACTTATTAGAGCAGAATCTATAATCCCTAGGCATAAAGAACTACCGGGGCAATGGTTTTGAACAAGTAGGTGACCCCAGTGCATATTATATCAAATATGACTTTTTTCCGTGTTACGGACGAAATTTTCGGCCTTTAAGAATGCTTACCCCAGAAATTCTTCACCCTCACGTTGTAGTACTATTCAATAGCTATTCCTTAGGGCAGCGTCTATAATGCCTAGCCATAAAGAACTACCGAGACAATGGGTCGGAAAGTGGGTGCCCCCAATGCGTATTTTACTGAGTTTGGCTTTATTTCCGTGTTTCGGACGCAATTTTCGTCCTCTAGGAATGCTTACCCCAGAAATTCTTTGGCCCCTCTTTGTAGTACTACACAAAAGCTACCTATTAGAGCAGAATCTATAATCCCTAGGCATAAAGAACTACCGGGGCAATGGTTTTGAACAAGTAGGTGACCCCAGTGCATATTATATCAAATATGACTTTTTTCCGTGTTACGGACGAAATGTTCGGCCTTTAAGAATACTTACCCCAGAAATTCTTTACCCTCACGTTGTAGTACTATTCAATAGCTATTCCTTAGGGCAGCGTCTATAATGCCTAGCCATAAAGAACTACCAAGACAATGGGTCGGAAAGTGGGTGCCCCCAATGCGTATTTTACCGAGTTTGGCTTTATTTCCGTGTTTCGGACGCAATTTTCGTCCTCTAGGAATGCTTACCCCAGAAATTCTTTGGCCCCTCTTTGTAGTACTACACAAAAGCTACTTATTAGAGCAGAATCTATAATCCCTAGGCATAAAGAACTACCGGGGCAATGGTTTTGAACAAGTAGGTGACCCCAGTGCATATTATATCAAATATGACTTTTTTCCGTGTTACGGACGAAATTTTCGGCCTTTAAGAATGCTTACCCCAGAAATTCTTCACCCTCACTTTGTAGTACTATTCAATAGCTATTCCTTAGGGCAGCGTCTATAATGCCTAGCCATAAAGAACTACCGAGACAATGGGTCGGAAAGTGGGTGCCCCCAATGCGTATTTTACCGAGTTTGGCTTTATTTCCGTGTTTCGGACGCAATTTTCGTCCTCTAGGAATGCTTACCCCAGAAATTCTTTGGCCCCTCTTTGTAGTACTACACAAAAGCTACTTATTAGAGCAGAATCTATAATCCCTAGGCATAAAGAACTACCGGGGCAATGGTTTTGAACAAGTAGGTGACCCCAGTGCATATTATATCAAATATGACTTTTTTCCGTGTTACGGACGAAATTTTCGGCCTTTAAGAATGCTTACCCCAGAAATTCTTCACCCTCACGTTGTAGTACTATTCAATAGCTATTCCTTAGGGCAGCGTCTATAATGCCTAGCCATAAAGAACTACCGAGACAATGGGTCGGAAAGTGGGTGCCCCCAATGCGTATTTTACTGAGTTTGGCTTTATTTCCGTGTTTCGGACGCAATTTTCGTCCTCTAGGAATGCTTACCCCAGAAATTCTTTGGCCCCTCTTTGTAGTACTACACAAAAGCTACCTATTAGAGCAGAATCTATAATCCCTAGGCATAAAGAACTACCGGGGCAATGGTTTTGAACAAGTAGAAGACCCCAGTGCATATTATATCAAATATGACTTTTTTCCGTGTTACGGACGAAATGTTCGGCCTTTAAGAATACTTACCCCAGAAATTCTTTACCCTCACGTTGTAGTACTATTCAATAGCTATTCCTTAGGGCAGCGTCTATAATGCCTAGCCATAAAGAACTACCAAGACAATGGGTCGGAAAGTGGGTGCCCCCAATGCGTATTTTACCGAGTTTGGCTTTATTTCCGTGTTTCGGACGCAATTTTCGTCCTCTAGGAATGCTTACCCCAGAAATTCTTTGGCCCCTCTTTGTAGTACTACACAAAAGCTACTTATTAGAGCAGAATCTATAATCCCTAGGCATAAAGAACTACCGGGGCAATGGTTTTGAACAAGTAGGTGACCCCAGTGCATATTATATCAAATATGATTTTTTTCCGTGTTACGGACGAAATTTTCGGCCTTTAAGAATGCTTACCCCAGAAATTCTTCACCCTCACTTTGTAGTACTATTCAATAGCTATTCCTTAGGGCAGCGTCTATAATGCCTAGCCATAAAGAACTACCGAGACAATGGGTCGGAAAGTGGGTGCCCCCAATGCGTATTTTACCGAGTTTGGCTTTATTTCTGTGTTTCGGACGCAATTTTCGTCCTCTAGGAATGCTTACCCCAGAAATTCTTTGGCCCCTCTTTGTAGTACTACACAAAAGCTACTTATTAGAGCAGAATCTATAATCCCTAGGCATAAAGAACTACCGGGGCAATGGTTTTGAACAAGTAGGTGACCCCAGTGCATATTATATCAAATATGACTTTTTTCCGTGTTACGGACGAAATTTTCGGCCTTTAAGAATGCTTACCCCAGAAATTCTTCACCCTCACGTTGTAGTACTATTCAATAGCTATTCCTTAGGGCAGCGTCTATAATGCCTAGCCATAAAGAACTACCGAGACAATGGGTCGGAAAGTGGGTGCCCCCAATGCGTATTTTACTGAGTTTGGCTTTATTTCCGTGTTTCGGACGCAATTTTCGTCCTCTAGGAATGCTTACCCCAGAAATTCTTTGGCCCCTCTTTGTAGTACTCCACAAAAGCTACCTATTAGAGCAGAATCTATAATCCCTAGGCATAAAGAACTACCGGGGCAATGGTTTTGAACAAGTAGGTGACCCCAGTGCATATTATATCAAATATGACTTTTTTCCGTGTTACGGACGAAATGTTCGGCCTTTAAGAATGCTTACCCCAGAAATTCTTTACCCTCACGTTGTAGTACTATTCAATAGCTATTCCTTAGGGCAGCGTCTATAATGCCTAGCCATAAAGAACTACCAAGACAATGGGTCGGAAAGTGGGTGCCCCCAATGCGTATTTTACCGAGTTTGGCTTTATTTCCGTGTTTCGGACGCAATTTTCGTCCTCTAGGAATGCTTACCCCAGAAATTCTTTGGCCCCTCTTTGTAGTATTACACAAAAGCTACTTATTAGAGCAGAATCTATAATCCCTAGGCATAAAGAACTACCGGGGCAATGGTTTTGAACAAGTAGGTGACCCCAGTGCATATTTTATCAAATATGACTTTTTTCCGTGTTACGGACGAAATTTTCGGCCTTTAAGAATGCTTACCCCAGAAATTCTTCACCCTCACTTTGTAGTACTATTCAATAGCTATTCCTTAGGGCAGCGTCTATAATGCCTAGCCATAAAGAACTACCGAGACAATGGGTCGGAAAGTGGGTGCCCCCAATGCGTATTTTACCGAGTTTGGCTTTATTTCCGTGTTTCGGACGCAATTTTCGTCCTCTAGGAATGCTTACCCCAGAAATTCTTTGGCCCCTCTTTGTAGTACTACACAAAAGCTACTTATTAGAGCAGAATCTATAATCCCTAGGCATAAAGAACTACCGGGGCAATGGTTTTGAACAAGTAGGTGACCCCAGTGCATATTATATCAAATATGACTTTTTTCCGTGTTACGGACGAAATTTTCGGCCTTTAAGAATGCTTACCCCAGAAATTCTTCACCCTCACGTTGTAGTACTATTCAATAGCTATTCCTTAGGGCAGCGTCTATAATGCCTAGCCATAAAGAACTACCGAGACAATGGGTCGGAAAGTGGGTGCCCCCAATGCGTATTTTACTGAGTTTGGCTTTATTTCCGTGTTTCGGACGAAATTTTCGTCCTCTAGGAATGCTTACCCCAGAAATTCTTTGGCCCCTCTTTGTAGTACTACACAAAAGCTACTTATTAGAGCAGAATCTATAATCCCTAGGCATAAAGAACTACCGGGGCAATGGTTTTGAACAAGTAGGTGACCCCAGTGCATATTATATCAAATATGACTTTTTTCCGTGTTACGGACGAAATGTTCGGCCTTTAAGAATGCTTACCCCAGAAATTCTTTACCCTCACGTTGTAGTACTATTCAATAGCTATTCCTTAGGGCAGCGTCTATAATGCCTAGCCATAAAGAACTACCGAGACAATGGGTCGGAAAGTGGGTGCCCCCAATGCGTATTTTACCGAGTTTGGCTTTATTTCCGTGTTTCGGACGCAATTTTCGTCCTCTAGGAATGCTTACCCCAGAAATTCTTTGGCCCCTCTTTGTAGTACTACACAAAAGCTACTTATTAGAGCAGAATCTATAATCCCTAGGCATAAAGAACTACCGGGGCAATGGTTTTGAACAAGTAGGTGACCCCAGTGCATATTATATCAAATATGACTTTTTTCCGTGTTACGGACGAAATTTTCGGCCTTTAAGAATGCTTACCCCAGAAATTCTTCACCCTCACGTTGTAGTACTATTCAATAGCTATTCCTTAGGGCAGCGTCTATAATGCCTAGCCATAAAGAACTACCGAGACAATGGGTCGGAAAGTGGGTGCCCCCAATGCGTATTTAACCGAGTTTGGCTTTATTTCCGTGTTTCGGACGCAATTTTCGTCCTCTAGGAATGCTTACCCCAGAAATTCTTTGGCCCATTCTTTGTAGTACTACACAAAAGCTACTTATTAGAGCAGAATTTATAATCCCTAGGCATAAAGAACTACCGGGGCAATGGTTTTGAACAAGTAGGTGACCCCAGTGCATATTATATCAAATATGACTTTTTTCCGTGTTACGGACGAAATTTTCGGCCTTTAAGAATGCTTACCCCAGAAATTCTTCACCCTCACGTTGTAGTACTATTCAATAGCTATTCCTTAGGGCAGCGTCTATAATGCCTAGCCATAAAGAACTACCAAGACAATGGGTCGGAAAGTGGGTGCCCCCAATGCGTATTTTACCGAGTTTGGCTTTATTTCCGTGTTTCGGACGCAATTTTCGTCCTCTAGGAATGCTTACCCCAGAAATTCTTTGGCCCCTCTTTGTAGTACTACACAAAAGCTACTTATTAGAGCAGAATCTATAATCCCTAGGCATAAAGAACTACCGCAATGGTTTTGAACAAGTAGGTGACCCCAGTGCATATTATATCAAATATGACTTTTTTCCGTGTTACGGACGAAATTTTCGGCCTTTAAGAATGCTTACCCCAGAAATTCTTCACCCTCACGTTGTAGTACTATTCAATAGCTATTCCTTAGGGCAGCGTCTATAATGCCTAGCCATAAAGAACTACCGAGACAATGGGTCGGAAAGTGGGTGCCCCCAATGCGTATTTTACCGAGTTTGGCTTTATTTCCGTGTTTCGGACGCAATTTTCGTCCTCTAGGAATGCTTACCCCAGAAATTCTTTGACCCCTCTTTGTAGTACTACACAAAAGCTACTTATTAGAGCAGAATCTATAATTCCTAGGCATAAAGAACTACCGGGGCAATGGTTTTGAACAAGTAGGTGACCCCAGTGCATATTATATCAAATATGACTTTTTTCCGTGTTACGGACGAAATGTTCGGCCTTTAAGAATGCTTACCCCAGAAATTCTTTACCCTCACGTTGTAGTACTATTCAATAGCTATTCCTTAGGGCAGCGTCTATAATGCCTAGCCATAAAGAACTACCAAGACAATGGGTCGGAAAGTGGGTGCCCCCAATGCGTATTTTACCGAGTTTGGCTTTATTTCCGTGTTTCGGACGCAATTTTCGTCCTCTAGGAATGCTTACCCCAGAAATTCTTTGGCCCCTCTTTGTAGTACTACACAAAAGCTACTTATTAGAGCAGAATCTATAATCCCTAGGCATAAAGAACTACCGGGGCAATGGTTTTGAACAAGTAGGTGACCCCAGTGCATATTATATCAAATATGACTTTTTTCCGTGTTACGGACGAAGTTTTCGGCCTTTAAGAATGCTTACCCCAGAAATTCTTCACCCTCACGTTGTAGTACTATTCAATAGCTATTCCTTAGGGCAGCGTCTATAATGCCTAGCCATAAAGAACTACCGAGACAATGGGTCGGAAAGTGGGTGCCCCCAATGCGTATTTTACTGAGTTTGGCTTTATTTCCGTGTTTCGGACGCAATTTTCGTCCTCTAGGAATGCTTACCCCAGAAATTCTTTGGCCCCTCTTTGTAGTACTACACAAAAGCTACCTATTAGAGCAGAATCTATAATCCCTAGGCATAAAGAACTACCGGGGCAATGGTTTTGAACAAGTAGGTGACCCCAGTGCATATTATATCAAATATGACTTTTTTCCGTGTTACGGACGAAATTTTCGGCCTTTAAGAATGCTTACCCCAGAAATTCTTTACCCTCACGTTGTAGTACTATTCAATAGCTATTCCTTAGGGCAGCGTCTATAATGCCTAGCCATAAAGAACTACCAAGACAATGGGTCGGAAAGTGGGTGCCCCCAATGCGTATTTTACCGAGTTTGGCTTTATTTCCGTGTTTCGGACGCAATTTTCGTCCGCTAGGAATGCTTACCCCAGAAATTCTTTGGCCCCTCTTTGTAGTACTACACAAAAGCTACTTATTAGTGCAGAATCTATAATTCCTAGGCATAAAGAACTACCGGGGCAATGGTTTTGAACAAGTAGGTGACCCCAGTGCATATTATATCAAATATGACTTTTTTCCGTGTTACGGACGAAATTTTCGGCCTTTAAGAATGCTTACCCCAGAAATTCTTCACCCTCACTTTGTAGTACTATTCAATAGCTATTCCTTAGGGCAGCGTCTATAATGCCTAGCCATAAAGAACTACCGAGACAATGGGTCGGAAAGTGGGTGCCCCCAATGCGTATTTTACCGAGTTTGGCTTTATTTCCGTGTTTCGGACGCAATTTTCGTCCTCTAGGAATGCTTACCCCAGAAATTCTTTGGCCCCTCTTTGTAGTACTACACAAAAGCTACTTATTAGAGCAGAATCTATAATCCCTAGGCATAAAGAACTACCGGGGCAATGGTTTTGAACAAGTAGGTGACCCCAGTGCATATTATATCAAATATGACTTTTTTCCGTGTTACGGACGAAATTTTCGGCCTTTAAGAATGCTTACCCCAGAAATTCTTCACCCTCACGTTGTAGTACTATTCAATAGCTATTGCTTAGGGCAGCGTCTATAATGCCTAGCCATAAAGAACTACCGAGACAATGGGTCGGAAAGTGGGTGCCCCCAATGCGTATTTTACTGAGTTTGGCTTTATTTCCGTGTTTCGGACGAAATTTTCGTCCTCTAGGAATGCTTACCCCAGAAATTCTTTGGCCCCTCTTTGTAGTACTACACAAAAGCTACTTATTAGAGCAGAATCTATAATCCCTAGGCATAAAGAACTACCGGGGCAATGGTTTTGAACAAGTAGGTGACCCCAGTGCATATTATATCAAATATGACTTTTTTCCGTGTTACGGACGAAATGTTCGGCCTTTAAGAATGCTTACCCCAGAAATTCTTTACCCTCACGTTGAATTACTATTCAATAGCTATTCCTTAGGGCAGCGTCTATAATGCCTAGCCATAAAGAACTACCGAGACAATGCGTCGGAAAGTGGGTGCCCCCAATGCGTATTTTACCGAGTTTGGCTTTATTTCCGTGTTTCGGACGCAATTTTCGTCCTCTAGGAATGCTTACCCCAGAAATTCTTTGGCCCCTCTTTGTAGTACTACACAAAAGCTACTTATTAGAGCAGAATCTATAATCCCTAGGCATAAAGAACTACCGGGGCAATGGTTTTGAACAAGTAGGTGACCCCAGTGCATATTATATCAAATATGACTTTTTTCCGTGTTACGGACGAAATGTTCGGCCTTTAAGAATGCTTACCCCAGAAATTCTTTACCCTCACGTTGTAGTACTATTCAATAGCTATTCCTTAGGGCAGCGTCTATAATGCCTAGCCATAAAGAACTACCAAGACAATGGGTCGGAAAGTGGGTGCCCCCAATGCGTATTTTACCGAGTTTGGCTTTATTTCCGTGTTTCGGACGCAATTTTCGTCCTCTAGGAATGCTTACCCCAGAAATTCTTTGGCCCCTCTTTGTAGTACTACACAAAAGCTACTTATTAGAGCAGAATCTATAATTCCTAGGCATAAAGAACTACCGGGGCAATGGTTTTGAACAAGTAGGTGACCCCAGTGCATATTATATCAAATATGACTTTTTTCCGTGTTACGGACGAAATTTTCGGCCTTTAAGAATGCTTACCCCAGAAATTCTTCACCCTCACTTTGTAGTACTATTCAATAGCTATTCCTTAGGGCAGCGTCTATAATGCCTAGCCATAAAGAACTACCGAGACAATGGGTCGGAAAGTGGGTGCCCCCAATGCGTATTTTACCGAGTTTGGCTTTATTTCCGTGTTTCGGACGCAATTTTCGTCCTCTAGGAATGCTTACCCCAGAAATTCTTTGGCCCCTCTTTGTAGTACTACACAAAAGCTACTTATTAGAGCACAATCTATAATCCCTAGGCATAAAGAACTACCGGGGCAATGGTTTTGAACAAGTAGGTGACCCCAGTGCATATTATATCAAATATGACTTTTTTCCGTGTTACGGACGAAATTTTCGGCCTTTAAGAATGCTTACCCCAGAAATTCTTCACCCTCACGTTGTAGTACTATTCAATAGCTATTGCTTAGGGCAGCGTCTATAATGCCTAGCCATAAAGAACTACCGAGACAATGGGTCGGAAAGTGGGTGCCCCCAATGCGTATTTTACTGAGTTTGGCTTTATTTCCGTGTTTCGGACGAAATTTTCGTCCTCTAGGAATGCTTACCCCAGAAATTCTTTGGCCCCTCTTTGTAGTACTACACAAAAGCTACTTATTAGAGCAGAATCTATAATCCCTAGGCATAAAGAACTACCGGGGCAATGGTTTTGAACAAGTAGGTGACCCCAGTGCATATTATATCAAATATGACTTTTTTCCGTGTTACGGACGAAATGTTCGGCCTTTAAGAATGCTTACCCCAGAAATTCTTTACCCTCACGTTGAATTACTATTCAATAGCTATTCCTTAGGGCAGCGTCTATAATGCCTAGCCATAAAGAACTACCGAGACAATGGGTCGGAAAGTGGGTGCCCCCAATGCGTATTTTACCGAGTTTGGCTTTATTTCCGTGTTTCGGACGCAATTTTCGTCCTCTAGGAATGCTTACCCCAGAAATTCTTTGGCCCCTCTTTGTAGTACTACACAAAAGCTACTTATTAGAGCAGAATCTATAATCCCTAGGCATAAAGAACTACCGCAATGGTTTTGAACAAGTAGGTGACCCCAGTGCATATTATATCAAATATGACTTTTTTCCGTGTTACGGACGAAATTTTCGGCCTTTAAGAATGCTTACCCCAGAAATTCTTCACCCTCACGTTGTAGTACTATTCAATAGCTATTCCTTAGGGCAGCGTCTATAATGCCTAGCCATAAAGAACTACCGAGACAATGGATCGGAAAGTGGGTGCCCCCAATGCGTATTTTACCGAGTTTGGCTTTATTTCCGTGTTTCGGACGCAATTTTCGTCCTCTAGGAATGCTTACCCCAGAAATTCTTTGGCCCCTCTTTGTAGTACTACACAAAAGCTACTTATTAGAGCAGAATCTATAATTCCTAGGCATAAAGAACTACCGGGGCAATGGTTTTGAACAAGTAGGTGACCCCAGTGCATATTATATCAAATATGACTTTTTTCCGTGTTACGGACGAAATTTTCGGCCTTTAAGAATGCTTACCCCAGAAATTCTTCACCCTCACTTTGTAGTACTAATTAATAGCTATTCCTTAGGGCAGCGTCTATAATGCCTAGCCATAAAGAACTACCGAGACAATGGGTCGGAAAGTGGGTGCCCCCAATGCGTATTTTACCGAGTTTGGCTTTATTTCCGTGTTTCGGACGCAATTTTCGTCCTCTAGGAATGCTTACCCCAGAAATTCTTTGGCCCCTCTTTGTAGTACTACACAAAAGCTACTTATTAGAGCAGAATCTATAATCCCTAGGCATAAAGAACTACCGGGGCAATGGTTTTGAACAAGTAGGTGACCCCAGTGCATATTATATCAAATATGACTTTTTTCCGTGTTACGGACGAAATTTTCGGCCTTTAAGAATGCTTACCCCAGAAATTCTTCACCCTCACGTTGTAGTACTCATCAATAGCTATTCCTTAGGGCAGCGTCTATAATGCCTAGCCATAAAGAACTACCGAGACAATGGGTCGGAAAGTGGGTGCCCCCAATGCGTATTTTACCGAGTTTGGCTTTATTTCCGTGTTTCGGACGAAATTTTCGTCCTCTAGGAATGCTTACCCCAGAAATTCTTTGGCCCATTCTTTGTAGTACTACACAAAAGCTACTTATTAGAGCAGAATCTATAATCCCTAGGCATAAAGAACTACCGGGGCAATGGTTTTGAACAAGTAGGTGACCCCAGTGCATATTATATCAAATATGACTTTTTTCCATGTTACGGACGAAATTTTCGGCCTTTAAGAATGCTTACCCCAGAAATTCTTCACCCTCACGTTGTAGTACTATTCAATAGCTATTCCTTAGGGCAGCGTCTATAATGCCTAGCCATAAAGAACTACCAAGACAATGGGTCGGAAAGTGGGTGCCCCCAATGCGTATTTTACCGAGTTTGGCTTTATTTCCGGGTTTCGGACGCAATTTTCGTCCTCTAGGAATGCTTACCCCAGAAATTCTTTGGCCCCTCTTTGTAGTACTACACAAAAGCTACTTATTAGAGCAGAATCTATAATCCCTAGGCATAAAGAACTACCGGGGCAATGGTTTTGAACAAGTAGGTGACCCCAGTGCATATTATATCAAATATGACTTTTTTCCGTGTTACGGACGAAATTTTCGGCCTTTAAGAATGCTTACCCCAGAAATTCTTCACCCTCACATTGTAGTACTATTCAATAGCTATTCCTTAGGGCAGCGTCTATAATGCCTAGCCATAAAGAACTACCAAGACAATGGGTCGGAAAGTGGGTGCCCCCAATGCGTATTTTACCGAGTTTGGCTTTATTTCCGTGTTTCGGACGCAATTTTCGTCCTCTAGGAATGCTTACCCCAGAAATTCTTTGGCCCCTCTTTGTAGTACTACACAAAAGCTACTTATTAGAGCAGAATCTATAATCCCTAGGCATAAAGAACTACCGGGGCAATGGTTTTGAACAAGTAGGTGACCCCAGTGCATATTATATCAAATATGACTTTTTTCCGTGTTACGGACGAAATTTTCGGCCTTTAAGAATGCTTACTCTAGAAATTCTATACCCTCACGTTGTAGTACTATTCAATAGCTATTCCTTAGGGCAGCGTCTATAATGCCTAGCCATAAAGAACTACCAAGACAAAGGCCGGAAAGTGGGTGCCCCCAATGCGTATTTTACCGAGTTTGGCTTTATTTCCGTGTTTCGGACGCAATTTTCGTCCTCTAGGAATGCTTACCCCAGAAATTCTTTGACCCCTCTTTGTAGTACTACACAAAAGCTACTTATTAGAGCAGAATCTATAATCCCTAGGCATAAAGAACTACCGGGGCAATGGTTTTGAACAAGTAGGTGACCCCAGTGCATATTATATCAAATATGACTTTTTTCCGTGTTACGGACGAAATTTTCGGCCTTTAAGAATGCTTACCCCAGAAATTCTTCACCCTCACGTTGTATTACTATTCAATAGCTATTCCTTAGGGCAGCGTCTATAATGCCTAACCATAAAGAACTACCGAGACAATGGGTCGGAAAGTGGGTGCCCCCAATGCGTATTTTACCGAGTTTGGCTTTATTTCCGTGTTTCGGACGCAATTTTCGTCCTCTAGGAATGCTTACCCCAGAAATTCTTTGGCCCCTTTTTGTAGTACTACACAAAAGCTACTTATTAGAGCAGAATCTATAATCCCTAGGCATAAAGAACTACCGGGGCAATGGTTTTGAACAAGTAGGTGACCCCAGTGCATATTATATCAAATATGATTTTTTTCCGTGTTACGGACGAAATTTTCGGCCTTTAAGAATGCTTACCCCAGAAATTCTTCACCCTCACGTTGTAGTACTATTCAATAGCTATTCCTTAGGGCAGCGTCTATAATGCCTAGCCATACAGAACTACCGAGACAATGGGTCGGAAAGTGGGTGCCCCCAATGCGTATTTTACCGAGTTTGGCTTTATTTCCGTGTTTCGGACGCAATTTTCGTCCTCTAGGAATGCTTACCCCAGAAATTCTTTGGCCCCTCTTTGTAGTACTACACAAAAGCTACTTATTAGAGCAGAATCTATAATCCCTAGGCATAAAGAACTACCGGGGCAATGGTTTTGAACAAGTAGGTGACCCCAGTGCATATTATATCAAATATGATATTTTTTCCGTGTTACGGACGAAATTTTATGCCTTTAAGAATGCTTACCCCAGAAATTCTTCACCCTCACGTTGTAGTACTATCCAATAGCTATTCATTAGGGCATCGTCTATAATGCCTAGCCATAACGAACTACCGAGACAATGGGTCGGAAAGTGGGTGCCCCCAATGTGTATTTTTACCGAGTTTGGCTTTATTTCCGTGTTTCGGACGCAATTTTCGTCCTCTAGGAATGCTTACCCCAGAAATTCTTTGGCCCCTCTTTGTAGTACTACACAAAAGCTACGTATTAGAGCAGAATCTATAATCCCTAGGCATAAAGAACTACCGGGGCAATGGTTTTGAACAAGTAGGTGACCCCAGTGCATATTATATCAAATATGACTTTTTTCCGTGTTACGAACGAAATTTTCGGCCTTTAAGAATGCTTACCCCAGAAATTCTTCACCCTCACGTTGTAGTACTATTCAATAGCTATTCCTTAGGCAGCGTCTATAATGCCTAGCCATAAAGAACTACCGAGACAATGCGTCGGAAAGTGGGTGCCCCCAATGCGTATTTTACCGAGTTTGGCTTTATTTCCGTGTTTCGGACGCAATTTTCGTCCTCTAGGAATGCTTACCCCAGAAATTCTTTGGCCCCTCTTTGTAGTACTACACAAAAGCTACTTATTAGAGCACAATCTATAATCCCTAGGCATAAAGAACTACCGGGGCAATGGTTTTGAACAAGTAGGTGACCCCAGTGCATATTATATCAAATATGACTTTTTTCCGTGTTACGGACGAAATTTTCGGCCTTTAAGAATGCTTACCCCAGAAATTCTTCACCCTCACGTTGAAGTACTATTCAATAGCTATTCCTTAGGGCAGCGTCTATAATGCCTAGCCATAAAGAACTACCGAGACAATGGGTCGGAAAGTGGGTGCCCCCAATGCGTATTTTACCGAGTTTGGCTTTATTTCCGTGTTTCGGACGCAATTTTCGTCCTCTAGGAATGCTTACCCCAGAAATTCTTTGGCCCCTCTTTGTAGTACTACACAAAAGCTACTTATTAGAGCAGAATCTATAATCCCTAGGCATAAAGAACTACCGGGGCAATGGTTTTGAACAAGTAGGTGACCCCAGTGCATATTATATCAAATATGATTTTTTTTCCGTGTTACGGACGAAATTTTATGCCTTTAAGAATGCTTACCCCAGAAATTCTTTACCCTCACGTTGTAGTACTATTCAATAGCTATTCCTTAGGGCAGCGTCTATAATGCCTAGCCATAAAGAACTACCGAGACAATGGGTCGGAAAGTGGGTGCCCCCAATGCGTATTTTACCGAGTTTGGCTTTATTTCCGTGTTTCGGACGCAATTTTCGTCCTCTAGGAATGCTTACCCCAGAAATTCTTTGGCCCCTCTTTGTAGTACTACACAAAAGCTACTTATTAGAGCACAATCTATAATCCCTAGGCATAAAGAACTACAGGGGCAATGGTTTTGAACAAGTAGGTGACCCCAGTGCATATTATATCAAATATGACTTTTTTCCGTGTTACGGACGAAATTTTCGGCCTTTAAGAATGCTTACCCCAGAAATTCTTTACCCTCACGTTGTAGTACTATTCAATAGCTATTCCTTAGGGCAGCGTCTATAATGCCTAGCCATAAAGAACTACCGAGACAATGGGTCGGAAAGTGGGTGCCCCAATGCGTATTTTACCGAGTTTGGCTTTATTTCCGTGTTTCGGACGCAATTTTCGTCCTCTAGGAATGCTTACCCCAGAAATTCTTTGGCCCCTCTTTGTAGTACTACACAAAAGCTACTTATTAGAGCACAATCTATAATCCCTAGGCATAAAGAACTACCGGGGCAATGGTTTTGAACAAGTAGGTGACCCCAGTGCATATTATATCAAATATGACTTTTTTCCGTGTTACGGACGAAATTTTCGGCCTTTAAGAATGCTTACCCCAGAAATTCTTCACCCTCACGTTGAAGTACTATTCAATAGCTATTCCTTAGGGCAGCGTCTATAATGCCTAGCCATAAAGAACTACCGAGACAATGGGTCGGAAAGTGGGTGCCCCAAATGCGTATTTTACCGAGTTTGGCTTTATTTCCGTGTTTCGGACGCAATTTTCGTCCTCTAGTAATGCTTACCCCAGAAATTCTTTGGCCCCTCTTTGTAGTACTACACAAAAGCTACTTATTAGAGCAGAATATATAATCCCTAGGCATAAAGAACTACCGGGGCAATGGTTTTGAACAAGTAGGTGACCCCAGTGCATATTATATCAAATATGACTTTTTTTCCGTGTTACAGACGAAATTTTCGGCCTTTAAGAATGCTTACCCCAGAAATTCTTCACCCTCACGTTGTAGTACTATCCAATAGCTATTCCTTAGGGCAGCGTCTATAATGCCTAGCCATAAAGAACTACCAAGACAATGGGTCGGAAAGTGGGTGCCCCCAATGCGTATTTTACCGAGTTTGGCTTTATTTCCGTGTTTCGGACGCAATTTTCGTCCTCTAGGAATGCTTACCCCAGAAATTCTTTGGCCCCTCTTTGTAGTACTACACAAAAGCTACTTATTAGAGCAGAATCTATAATTCCTAGGCATAAAGAACTACCGGGGCAATGGTTTTGAACAAGTAGGTGACCCCAGTGCATATTATATCAAATATGACTTTTTTCCGTGTTACGGACGAAATTTTCGGCCTTTAAGAATGCTTACCCCAGAAATTCTTCACCCTCACTTTGTAGTACTATTCAATAGCTATTCCTTAGGGCAGCGTCTATAATGCCTAGCCATAAAGAACTACCGAGACAATGGGTCGGAAAGTGGGTGCCCCCAATGCGTATTTTACCGAGTTTGGCTTTATTTCCGTGTTTCGGACGCAATTTTCGTCCTCTAGGAATGCTTACCCCAGAAATTCTTTGGCCCCTCTTTGTAGTACTACACAAAAGCTACTTATTAGAGCACAATCTATAATCCCTAGGCATAAAGAACTACCGGGGCAATGGTTTTGAACAAGTAGGTGACCCCAGTGCATATTATATCAAATATGACTTTTTTCCGTGTTACGGACGAAATTTTCGGCCTTTAAGAATGCTTACCCCAGAAATTCTTCACCCTCACGTTGTAGTACTATTCAATAGCTATTGCTTAGGGCAGCGTCTATAATGCCTAGCCATAAAGAACTACCGAGACAATGGGTCGGAAAGTGGGTGCCCCCAATGCGTATTTTACTGAGTTTGGCTTTATTTCCGTGTTTCGGACGAAATTTTCGTCCTCTAGGAATGCTTACCCCAGAAATTCTTTGGCCCCTCTTTGTAGTACTACACAAAAGCTACTTATTAGAGCAGAATCTATAATCCCTAGGCATAAAGAACTACCGGGGCAATGGTTTTGAACAAGTAGGTGACCCCAGTGCATATTATATCAAATATGACTTTTTTCCGTGTTACGGACGAAATGTTCGGCCTTTAAGAATGCTTACCCCAGAAATTCTTTACCCTCACGTTGAATTACTATTCAATAGCTATTCCTTAGGGCAGCGTCTATAATGCCTAGCCATAAAGAACTACCGAGACAAAGGCCGGAAAGTGGGTGCCCCCAATGCGTATTTTACCGAGTTTGGCTTTATTTCCGTGTTTCGGACGCAATTTTCGTCCTCTAGGAATGCTTACCCCAGAAATTCTTTGACCCCTCTTTGTAGTACTACACAAAAGCTACTTATTAGAGCAGAATCTATAATCCCTAGGCATAAAGAACTACCGGGGCAATGGTTTTGAACAAGTAGGTGACCCCAGTGCATATTATATCAAATATGACTTTTTTCCGTGTTACGGACGAAATTTTCGGCCTTTAAGAATGCTTACCCCAGAAATTCTTCACCCTCACGTTGTATTACTATTCAATAGCTATTCCTTAGGGCAGCGTCTATAATGCCTAACCATAAAGAACTACCGAGACAATGGGTCGGAAAGTGGGTGCCCCCAATGCGTATTTTACCGAGTTTGGCTTTATTTCCGTGTTTCGGACGCAATTTTCGTCCTCTAGGAATGCTTACCCCAGAAATTCTTTGGCCCCTCTTTGTAGTACTACACAAAAGCTACTTATTAGAGCAGAATCTATAATCCCTAGGCATAAAGAACTACCGGGGCAATGGTTTTGAACAAGTAGGTGACCCCAGTGCATATTATATCAAATATGATTTTTTTTCCGTGTTACGGACGAAATTTTATGCCTTTAAGAATGCTTACCCCAGAAATTCTTTACCCTCACGTTGTAGTACTATTCAATAGCTATTCCTTAGGGCAGCGTCTATAATGCCTAGCCATAAAGAACTACCGAGACAATGGGTCGGAAAGTGGGTGCCCCCAATGCGTATTTTACCGAGTTTGGCTTTATTTCCGTGTTTCGGACGCAATTTTCGTCCTCTAGGAATGCTTACCCCAGAAATTCTTTGGCCCCTCTTTGTAGTACTACACAAAAGCTACTTATTAGAGCACAATCTATAATCCCTAGGCATAAAGAACTACCGGGGCAATGGTTTTGAACAAGTAGGTGACCCCAGTGCATATTATATCAAATATGACTTTTTTCCGTGTTACGGACGAAATTTTCGGCCTTTAAGAATGCTTACCCCAGAAATTCTTTACCCTCACGTTGTAGTACTATTCAATAGCTATTCCTTAGGGCAGCGTCTATAATGCCTAGCCATAAAGAACTACCGAGACAATGGGTCGGAAAGTGGGTGCCCCAATGCGTATTTTACCGAGTTTGGCTTTATTTCCGTGTTTCGGACGCAATTTTCGTCCTCTAGGAATGCTTACCCCAGAAATTCTTTGGCCCCTCTTTGTAGTACTACACAAAAGCTACTTATTAGAGCACAATCTATAATCCCTAGGCATAAAGAACTACCGGGGCAATGGTTTTGAACAAGTAGGTGACCCCAGTGCATATTATATCAAATATGACTTTTTTCCGTGTTACGGACGAAATTTTCGGCCTTTAAGAATGCTTACCCCAGAAATTCTTCACCCTCACGTTGAAGTACTATTCAATAGCTATTCCTTAGGGCAGCGTCTATAATGCCTAGCCATAAAGAACTACCGAGACAATGGGTCGGAAAGTGGGTGCCCCAAATGCGTATTTTACCGAGTTTGGCTTTATTTCCGTGTTTCGGACGCAATTTTCGTCCTCTAGTAATGCTTACCCCAGAAATTCTTTGGCCCCTCTTTGTAGTACTACACAAAAGCTACTTATTAGAGCAGAATATATAATCCCTAGGCATAAAGAACTACCGGGGCAATGGTTTTGAACAAGTAGGTGACCCCAGTGCATATTATATCAAATATGACTTTTTTTCCGTGTTACAGACGAAATTTTCGGCCTTTAAGAATGCTTACCCCAGAAATTCTTCACCCTCACGTTGTAGTACTATCCAATAGCTATTCCTTAGGGCAGCGTCTATAATGCCTAGTCATAAAGAACTACCGAGACAATGCGTCGGAAAGTGGGTGCCCCCAATGCGTATTTTACCGAATTTGGCTTTATTTCCGTGTTTCGGACGCAATTTTCGTCCTCTAGGAATGCTTACCCCAGAAATTCTTTGACCCCTCTTTGTAGTACTACACAAAAGCTACTTATTAGAGCAGAATCTATAATCCCTAGGCATAAAGAACTACCGGGGCAATCGTTTTGAACAAGTGGGTGACCCAGTTTCAAATAGAAGTTGTGTTGTAGGTATACCATGAAAAAAATTATTTTACATCAAAATTCTATATTTTTAGTCGTTAATATGAGTTTCGAAAATCGCAAATTGGGGTTAAACATGGGTTTATACGAATCATATCCTTGACTTATTAAAAGATAATACTTTGTGTGAATCGTCATCATGATATTATTGTAAATGCTAATTACAAAACCGTAAATATGAGTTAGAAATTTGCAAACTAAATTTAGAATTTTGTTAATGGGATATACAAATCTTTGATTTTGTATATAAATCTTGTTTTCGAACAAAAAACTCAAAAACTATGATTTTAAAGAAAAATAAAATTGTCGCTCAAGTAGTTTTCCAAACGCAATTGCAGGATGACGAATTGCAGGATAGATTTTTATAAAGAGAATTGCAGGATGAGAATTGCTGGATAGCTTGACACTAGTATTTTACAGTCGCAAATTAAGTTTTCAAGCGAGTTAGCAAACCCGAAAGACGGATATTTGCGACAGTAAATTTTAAAATTTACTTTTGAAATTAATTATATGCATTACGGTTATACCTATTCTAATACAATAACTTAAAGGGATAGTAGCTACGATTTTGACAAAATAATGACCAAGTTTTAAAGCTGCTGAAATCAAAGATATGTACTTTAAATTAACAATAAGATCGGTGGAATGTTTATATAAAGTACAGAAGTGTTAATAATTGATAATTAATAACGTATAGCGTGCCTTTTCATCTCATTAATTATGCATCGGGTTTACTTCCCGAACTTTGCCGACACAGCGAGTGAGATGACCAAGTTATAAATAAATATGAACACGTGCTTTTGTTTTCTTACGTATTTGACAATTTCTCTAGATTAAACATACATATTTGAAACCATTTATCAAATTATGTAATCAACAAAATATACCAAATGCCTGCATATTACTCGAACCCAAGGTTCTCCAACAATGGCGATATTATACACTTGTTTTATATTTGTATGACAAAACAATGCCGATAACGTATACACGTGTTTGTAAATTGAATTGGGGCCTTCATGCAGGGTACACCGGAAGAATAATATTAAATTGTAAGAAGTTGATTTTTAATGTCTTCTAAGTTGTGAGATCACTGCTCTTAAAATTATAAAGATATTTTGGACAATAATGATTTGAACACGTCGCGATTTATTTTAATGTGATCTGGATTCGAAAAGTTCAGAAATGTTTTTTACATTTCGCAAACCGTCGTAATGTCGACTGCTTATATAATGACTTTCTCTACGTGACGGGTGTTTGTAAATGATTCTAAATGACCGTTCTCATCGCCGTTATTTATTTTCAATTTACAATAACTTGTCTGCACCTCTTTACTGTTTCTTTTTCTCGCAGAAACTGTAAACACACGTTCCATTTCCGCGATAACATTCCTCTGTTCGACATTTTCCCTTCGAGGGACAACTTGCGATTGCGCATTGGGAACTGCGGAGTTAAGGTCAACATAGGTCATATGAATAAGGGTTGGCTTAACATCGAATTTTTGTCTATAGACAAAAATTAAATTCAGGTGTAAAACGTTAAAATGCTTCTAAATGCTAATTGGAAAGTAAACAGTGATGGTTTTATTCATTCTAAATAAACCTTTTGTACAAAATCCGGCATATAGATTAGAAAAATAATTTTAATGAAAATCGTAGCTACTATCCGTTTAAACTGTGCCTTTTAAATGATTTTGTTACATATGGTGACGATTGCGTAGATAATTCGGACAGGAAAACCATTCATGTCACAAGACAGAATATCTGACTCACCCAATCAAAATCGTCGTTATAAACTAGATTATGAATAACAGGGGATTTGGGGGTATTCATCAGTGAGACATCATCCCAACAACATAAACCAAATCTAAAAGATATCTACATCTCGCGGGCAACAACTACACTAGACAAGTGTATATACCAGATCTCACACTCTAAAAAGCCATGATTCGAGATAACTTGTGAGTTGATTTTACAGAAACTACCAAGCTCGGCCATCATCACTAATAAAGATAACCACTGTCCAGGTTCATTTAATGAAACTGACACATCAATAAGAGGACCAGCACTGAAAATAGTTAATGTATTTTCAGCTTTTTAAAATACATTGTAAGAAAAATATACTTTGTTTAAATTTTATAAAAATGTATGGGTGTCATTTTTATGTTTTAGGACTTGGGAGCTTTTATAGCAACAGAAGCCCTTAAACAAAAATACAACACGGATTATACAGTGGGCTCTGTTTATAACGCACTATGTAAGTTATATTTCTTACATTTATACTCGGAGAGTTCTCATTTCTTTTATCGACGCAATTTATTTTACCCTTTGACCTTTAAGACACTTAACTATGGAGGAATCACCAAAGGCGTGCATAAATATCCTTTTCTCTGACCTCCAACCATAACAACTTCACTCAAAGTCATTTTCATCCCGAATATTATTTAAAGGAATGGAATTCAATACAGTTTCAACAAGATAGCATCTTCAACAGACCAACTGAGATCATTTGCAGATATTGTTAGGGTGGGGTGTATATTTTGTATTTGGATAAATCGCTACAAAACGCATGCGCGGTTTATAATGTCTGGCTAACGTGTCATCGTACAATATCAGAACCCAACCCCCTCACATCAAACCAAAGGTAATAGAATGGATGACGACGATCTTTTCTTTGATTGGACGAAAATGATTTCATGTTTGATGCTCGAAAATATATATATCTTAAACAAGATCTATCTTATAACGAGGGTACTATTCAAACAATATTTGGGAAAAATATCTTTTTTTTTTCCAGGAAAGAACATTTTAACTGTGGGTAAATTCCAATGTTTTCTTTTGTGAAAATCCCATTCCTGAACCGCAAATATATACCATTGCTCCCCGCCCCGTCTTTGGCTTTTATATACTTCGGTGGGTATTATCTACCAGAGCATTATCTCTTTATTGCAATTTCACCAAAAAAAGGAAGTATACTCGACTAAATCAATGGGATCTTAAAAGAAGCATAATTACCCTACATGTAAATTATTACATAAAACGGGCGGGTCATGCTTATTATCCAGTCAACACTCTGACAGTGCACAGAGCGAACAGATCGTGCTTATCCAAATGACGCCTTGATTGCATGGAAAGTGAGTCGTGCTTACCTTGTTGCCAACCTGATCGCCCATGACGGATATGTCTTACTTAACCCTCGTCCTAACTAAAAGTGAATATTTGCAATTTGACTTTAAGAAAAAATCAGTCAATCAATAAACCCTATTTACCTTGTCGACATCCTATTAGCACGGCAGGTGAGTTAACCCTGTCGACATCCTATTAGCACGGCAGGTGAGTTAACCCTGTCGACATCCTATTAGCACGGCAGGTGAGTTAACCCTGTCGACATCCTATTAGCACGACAGGTGAGTTAACCCTGTCGACATCCTATTAGCACGGCAGGTGAGTTAACCCTGTCGACATCCTATAAGCACGGTAGGTGAGTTAACCCAGTCGACATCCTATTAGCACGGCAGGTGAATTAACCCTGTCGACATCCTATTAGCACGGCAGGTGAGTTAACCCTGGCGACATCCTATTAGCACGGCAGATGATTTAACCCTGTCGACATCCTATTAGCACGGCAGGTGAGTTAGCCCTGTCGACATCCCCTTTTTTTTTTAATTTTGTGGTCTTTAAATTTTCATTAAGTATAACTTTCCGTTCTGGCAGGCACATCAAAACATATCTGGCCTATCGGAATCCGCCACTAAAATGGTAAATTACACCTAAATTCGTCGAATGTGCGTTTTTCATATCGACGAGAATAGTTTATTTCTGGAAATTTTAAATCTCAAAAGTGAAAACTTAAAAAAAAAAATATTTTACTGTCTTGAAATCTTAAGGTGAAAATTTTGAAAAAATATTTTACTGCCTTGAACTTTCCATCTATAAGACCAGTTAGTACATATTTAGATACAATTCCATATAGACTGTATTCAATTCTGACGGATAAATATTCTAAGCAAAGAAGGAGGTAATGTGAGGAACAAAATTCTCATATCCTTCAACATTCTATACCCCACATCTCATTTTGAAAAGTAAATATTGTGGATTTTTAAAAAGACAATATTGATGTCACAGTGACACCATTATCTTGTTAGATAAAGAAACTTTTGTCTTTTGTCACATCGTCTGAAAAATGATAATAGAAAGTTTTACAACAGTTATTTTCGAATTCGTAGGTATACAAAAAGGCCTTTTAACATCTTCCCCTTTATTTCTATATTTAAAATATATTATAGATTCTTCCTTCGGATAAAACCCACTTATATTCTTTAAATATGTGCATGCTATATCCCCAATGCCGACACACAAGCAGATCCCATATGAAGCTCGAATGACAGATGTATATCATAACGGAATATGAAATGACGTTCCTTTTTAAACATTTGGCCGATCAACTGTATGATCAAAGTCTATGTAATTTTCAGATGCTGCTGAAGGTATTTCTTTGGATTATGTCAAAGGACAAGCTGGGATCAAATATACTTATACTGTTGAACTGAGAGATAAAGACAAGTATGGTTTTCTCTTACCACAAAACCAGATAACCCCAACTTGTGAGGAAATGATGGATGGCATTATGGCTTTGGTCAGCTACATCAAAGCATCGGAAACAAAATGAATTTTGTAATTCGGAAAAAAAATAATTAAAAACATTTATTTATTATTACTTTTTGTCCGAAAGCAACCAAGAAGTTTTCTGTTGTGACTTTACAAAGAAAAACAGTTTTTCAATGAAACAATAACATAACGACGCAAAAAAAAAAAACAACAACAAATAGACATGCGTCTAGAGGTCAACTTATGGTCTTCAAGAATAAATATTTCATGCTCTCATTTTATTTATTTTTATTCTTTTTTCTCTTGAAATCGGGACTGCTTGTTCATAGCAAAGAAGGTATACTATTTCCAAAACCTTTTCTATCTGCAAATGAGAACATTACTACATTTTCCCAATGTATATCAAACGTCATTTTTCTTCTTTTTTTTTTTTTTAAAGAATTTCTCATCAGTTGATAAACAATGACAGACGTCAAGTTATGAAATTACACTAACCCTCTGGTGGAAAACGCACATCTTGACAAATTTTGGTTTCAGACATATGACAAATGTCAGACGGGCATAACTTCCCACAAGTGCTATTGGCCTGCCAATGATAATAAGGATTAAACAAGAGCTGACTTAACCAGATTATTTCTTCGAAATAATTAAAGGTTAGTTTTACCATGATAGTATTAACGTGAGAGTACCCAAAAGGCACCTCTTTTGACAGCCCCCTCCCCCTACGTTTACTTAAGATCCAGACAAAAGTTTCCATGCTATGTTTATTTTGTATAGGTATACTAAATTACTATATAGTTCCACAAAATAAAATTTTAATCCACACTGAATCACAGAAAAATGGGTTTGAACCAACCTCCAAACGACCCAAGATTCTGTAATGAGGAGTACCTAAATTGCATCCATGTTTAACTTCACATCCACAAAAAGCGAAAATGCTATTTATTGACACCATTTTGCTGTTCCTTTTTGGACTTTTAAAAAATTAAGATGGAATGCCTATATGAAAGTTTCCGAAAATTCTGTCAAGTCTTTCATGATCAGTTGCGGAAACAAGTGGGTCAAAAAGACGGACGAACGGACAGACAGACTCCGGCATCAATATATACTGCCCGATTAAGTAAGTGTGGAGAATAAGGTTCAACTTATAATCATACCATACACCAAATATAATTGACCTAATGCTTAAAGTATCCGAGATACGGACTTGACCACGTAACTTTAACCTTGATCACTAATCCATGAAATGAGGTCAAGGTAAGGTAAACTCTACCTGACGGACATGTAAATAATGCAAGGAACCCATATACCAAATACAGTTATCCTTTTACTCATAAATGAGTATTTCACTTTAAAAAAAAATCATTCAAGCAGTCACTGTACCATTATAATGAGGTAAAGGACATTAGACATGTGTCAGATGGAAACTTCGTATAATAATGGAATTTGTATACAAGGTATGAAGCAACCAGTTATTCAAACTTCTGAAATATAAAGATTTATACAAATAGTTTACATCATCGCCCAATTGTAATCATTTTGGCTCACATTCTGTGATTTTGTCGCAGGCAACAAAAACAAAACAATCTACCAAATAAAGTCATCTAAAAAGTATATCCTTGTTCCTCATTATGAAACCTGGTACCAATAAATAAGGACCAAGATTAAGAGTTTACAAATAAAAATTACTTGATATTTAGAAGAAACTAAAAATTTGCAATTTGTTCCATTTATAAATGGGCATAACTCTTAGAACGGTTAGAGTGATGCCACCAAAATTCAAACTTGATCTGTATTTTGTGGTATTAGCATTGTGTATAAGTTTCATAACATTTGGTTGAGGCAAACTCAAGTTAGAGAACAGAAACAAATTTTGGGACTTACGTACGTACAGACAAGGGTAAAACTTAATGCCCCCACCGCTACGGCAGGGGCATAAAAATACTTTGAAAATGGTAGTTTTTTTTTTGAGAAATTTCAATGGTCCAGCTAGGTATATTGTTTTTCTAATTCCTCCATGATGGCTTAATTTTGACGACACTGAAGATAAATGGTTGCAGACACAAATGGTTAATTTCCTTTTCACAATCTTGCTCTAATTATAGTCTTGGTTTGTGTTGATCAGTCTTTAGTTTTCTATGTATTGTTTTGTAGACCATCCCGTCTTTTGCCACGATGTTGTTGGCCTTTTGCAGAGTTGTGAATTTAGATTGTCCCATTTGTATCCTCTGCTTCTTATGTATTCTTTCGTCCAAATGGTTTTTCTTTTTTTTAGGTATAATTTTAGAATGTTTACTGACATTGACATCTCTTTTCCATTAATGCTTATGACAGGAATGGCAAGATTAATTTTCATTGAAAGATATATAATCTGACAAATTTCCCGTTTTGAAGTGATTTTCCACAAAAGAGAGACAAATCTCGTGTCAAGTTTCATATTCCTTGATAACTGATTTTGATTTTGCAAATGACTACATTTGCTGGACCCCTTTATCTATTAGGCATCAGGCCATCTGGATCCAGATGCTCATTCTGCATATGGTTTCTACTAGAAACCATAAGTACTTCCTAATCATCTACTATTAAACACAAAGTACACATATATATTCAAAAGACCCTGTCCTTTCACAATACCAAATTGCCTTGTATTCTAACAAGATGTTGTGTAGTTGTAATTTGAATATTTTTTTTTAAATCATAATTACTGTTCTACGGATATATAAAACAAACAAAAACTTTAACAAGAGTGCACACGCGGAAATGTCTCGCCTTCTTTACTAACCATTGATATTATGTTGATAGTCCTAAATGAAAGCTTTACTACAACTATTACATACACTTAATATGATCCAAGAAAATGAAGTCAAGGTCATATAATTTAAACCAAACGAGAAATACATGTACACCTTACAATTATTCAATACACTAAATATAGTTGACCTATTGCTTAGTTTCTAAAAAACAGACTTAACCAAGAAAACTAAACATTGACCAATGAATCGTGAAAATGAGGTCAAAGTCAGATGAACCATGCCAGGCAGACATGAACAGCTTACAATCCTTCCATACAACAAATATAGCTGACCTATTGCTTATAGTTAAAGAAAAACAGACAAACACATAAACTTAACACTGAGCAATGAACCGTGAAAATGAGGTCAAGGTCAAATAAAACCTGTTAGACTGACATGTACATTATAGAATATTTCCATACACCAAATATAGTTGACTTATTGCATATAGTATAAGAAAAAAGACCAAAACTCAAAAACTTAACTTTGACCACTGAACCATGAAAATGAGGTCAAAGTCAGACGACACCTGCCAGTTGGACATGTACACCTTACAATCATTCCATACACCAAATATAGTAGATCTATTTCATATAGTATAAGAAAAACAAACCAAACACAAAAACTTAACTATAACCACTGAACCATGAAAATGAGGTCAAGGTCAGATGATACCAGCTAGTTTGACATGTACACCTTACAATCCTTCCATACACCAAATATACTAGACCTATTGCTTATAGTATGAGATATGGACTTGACCACCAAAACTTAACCTTGTTCACTGATCCATGAAATGAGGTCGAGGTCAAGTGAAAACTGTCTGACAGGCATGAGGACCTTGATAGGTACGCACATACCAAATATAGTTATTCTATTACTCATAATAAAAAGAGAAATTAACATTACAAAAAATCACAACTTTTTTTTCAAGTAGTCACTGAACCATGAGAATGAGGTCAAGGACAATGGACATGTGACAGACGGAAACTTCGTAACATAAGGCATCTATATACAAAGTATGAAGCATCCAGGTCTTCCACCTTCTAAAATATAAAGCTTTTAAGAAGTAAGCCAACGCCGCCGCCAGATCACTATACTTATGTCGAGCTTTCTGTGACGAAAGTAGCTGGCTCGACAAAAATGTCATTACAAAGGGAGATGATAGATCAAACAGTTTATAAATTGGTGTTCCTTTCAACTTGGCCTGCACAGGATTTGGATGGTAAGAATAATTTTGATTACACTCGACTTGCTTCTAAGGAGCAATCGAACCAGGGCTCGACAATAACGCTTGTCTGATTGTCCGGTACCAGAGGAAAAAAAGGTCGGACAAGTAAAAGCTTTATCAAGCTTGTCCGACGGGACAAGTTAAATTATTATGCAGAAAATAAATTTAATCCAACTTTGATGAACAAAGTAATTATAAACAAAAAACAAGAAACAAGAAAAGAAGATAAACACAAGTATTAATTTGACATGTTTACTTGCAATCGATAATTTAAAACTTGTTCTTTGTCAGGTACTTTTTAACAGGTAAAAGGCATACTATTCTCGGAAACCAGTCTTACTGATCCGAATCAGCGATGCGCTTTGTAGATAAGGTAACTTTACAAGACAGTTCGTCACCAGCTCGGAAACGATTCGGCTCCAAGTTTAATAGACAGTTTGGCACCGTATGTCTTGCAGGAGACAGGAGACATTTCGAGACCAAGACAAATCAGTACCTGGTTTTCCTACCTTATTCTGTTGCTTTATAATAAATACCATACCATAATTTTGTTAACAAAAATATTTTTTTAAATAAAAATGAAGAAATTATTTACCATAAAATTCCCAAATCATTTGATCATATATAGAAGAAAAAACAATACTTGCAATACGGTGACCTATAGTTATTAATTTCTGTGTCATTTGGTCTCTTGCAGAGAGTTGTCTCATTGGCAATCATACCTCATCTTCTTTTTTTTATTGATTGAATTTGAATAAACTTTTTTCAACTTAAAAAACCAGGATACAAATCCAATGAGTGGAAATTGACAGGCCTATCAGACGGTGCCTCATGTGTAGAGTCTGATAAGACTTTGGCATTGATGAAAACTAGAACCTAAGTCCTGTGACATGACTAGATTCAGTTGTTCTCGACTCATATTTTTAAAAGGTATTTCAAAAGATATAAATCAAATTCTGTTCTATTGTTTTAATTCATTTTGTTCCTTGAATCAACTTAAAATGCGAAAAAGGTTATTATTAAGATTTTTGTTGGACAAGTTACAATTTCATTCGGACAAGTAAGTTTTGGTATGTACTTGTCCTACTGGACAAGTTGGAAAAAAAGTTATTGTAGAGGCCTGCGAACAATCATGGGACTTCAGCAATGAGCTCAAATATTTTTCCAGTTGATCGGTTTACAGAGGAGTTCCAACTGTAATTGATTTTTTTTTTTTTTTTTGCAAAATGGTTTTGTGCAAAGACAAACCCTTTTGAATATATGTCAGTAATTAACTTAACTTTGTTGTAGGGAAGAGCAATTAACCGGTCTTCCACAAAAAAAAAAAAATGACAATTACCACTTTGTATTCATTTTCATTTCTTTTATTTCAAATAATTTGTTTCAATATAAATACAAACTGCATAACAATTGGTCCTAATTTAAATAATCGTTTTACTACCCTGCCTTTTCATGTGTGCTAGTAAAAAATATCATCTTTAAATAAATATCTTCAAAATGTTGTATGACAAAAATATTGTTTGCCCATTTAGTAACATTGGAATTAAGACTATTCACTGCACATCAGAAATATATTGTTTCTGACATTAGAAACTTACATTGAAACCTCACAAGGAATTGTACTACTCATGAATGAAAGCTGAAATTTTCTTAAACTTAATGAAGATAATCAAAAGATACAAAAAAATTGCACAAAATTTGTGAGGATTTCATGTGTTATGCAATAGCATATGCATATGGCAGTTTGGACTCGAGCTTCTATATAAAACTTATGACAGCAAGTTTTAAATGTAGATTACAAAGAAGAAACAATAAATTATTTGTCATGTTTGAACTTATGAATATCACATAATCATTATAGATATTTCCCAACACATACTGTAATAGAACGTTTATTCCTTTTTTGTTCAAATTTATATTTGTCATGCTTAAAATACTATCCAATTTAATATTAAAATGTTCACATAAAAGGAAATTATACTAGTATCTTAATGCTTATCGACTCCATTCAAGAGAAAAATAATTTCAAGTGAGTAATATAAAAATAAGCTACATGTATGATGTATTCATTAAAACAAAATGAAGAAAAAATTCCATAAAATTTTCTTAAATTTATTCAGACATTAATTGTTTTATTCTACGTTTGTACATGAACGAGCCATGCAAGTCTTAAAATTTCAATAGCATGATTAACATTTAAAATAGGACATCTTCATGTAAGAATAAGACAGGACCAATTAAAAGATTACATTATTTCTATATATCAACTTTCAATTGATAATCCATTCAGATAGAAAAGCTGTAATTGAATAAAGACCATTTTTTACAACACTATAAAAAAGGAAAGAAATAACCATAGGGTCAATTAAAATCCAATCAAAGGGAGCAAACACTTTTCATATTATGAAACATCTCATTTCTAAATCTTTAATATTATGATGCAGTGTTCGAACTACCCCCCTATATGGAAATGTACTGAATTTCCATGGATTTACTGGTTGTTATTTTATCCATTCATAAACAAGCATATACACAAGTGCATATTTTAACATGTGAGTAGACAACACACAAGTGTTATAAGCTTTTGATCACAAACAATAAAACTGAACAAAAACTTTCTCAACTTTTTTTTAAAATAAATTGTAGTATTTAACCAATTCATTTTAACCACCTCCCTTTCCCAATCCTTGATTAACAAGTTATTTTTATAATGTCCAAACTACAAACTATTGAAGAAATCTTCTTTATAATATTAATATTTCACTTTCTACCATCTAACTAGATCACAGAACTTGGCAAGATACATTTCTTAGCACTTACAAAACTTCGATCTTATTTTAAAATATTTCGCCCTCTGTATAAATCATAAGGATACAAGTGTACTTTTAGTATTACATGATCTGGATCAACAATGACATGTCCGATGGAAATATCATTTAAATAACAATATATTGGAAAAACTGTGATCATCACAGAATTATGGCAGATAAAATATCACATAACAAAAAATCTGCATATAAAAAGAAATACCATATCATAAAATCACAGCTTTCATAACAGATCTCCCTAAAAATAAAACAATTCAATAAATAAAATCCTCTGTTAATAAATATTATAGTCATTATAAAACATTTCATGATTCAGTATTTTTGTTTCAACAAATAAGTTTTGATCACTCTTGAATTGCTCCTTTCATGGAAAGGTTATTGCATAACAAACTCCAGTCCCTGAGCACTTCAATTAATCTTCCTATGTCTCAGTGGTAACTGAAAAATAAAAGACGCATAATGCAAATTTCATTACAATTAATTTTTTCATGATATACATCAAAAGGAAAGAAAAATGACATTTTCTATAGACCTCTCAAAAAAATCTATCTGTTATCTATGTTGCATGCACTACCAACAAAGAACTTCAATGATGAACCAAAATTTTCGGTAATCTTCTGTCTAATAAAAAATACCAAACTTTTCAATATTTTTATTTTGTTTTTGAAAACTATTCAAGATTTCCAACATTTTTGTATATGATGAAAAATTATGCAAAAGGAATAGTTCTCAAAACCAGCAAATTTTTCCATTTACTATTATGTAGGTTGTGTGGTAATAAAATATGTTTAATCAATGTATAGTCTAGACAAATAAGTTAACAGGACTCATCTATGAAAAAAAAAGCAACTAAAAATGAGTCACATTCAAAGCAGTGGCAACAACTGCTTCTTTGCTTAAACTTATCTTTGACCAGAAACCTTTATATTTAATAAAACTTTTTTTTAGCTTTTGTGACATGTCTTCTTTATTATTCAGAAAATTGTAAGTTTTAAGTTCAGTGTCAAATATCTACTTTCTCAAGAGTATACCGAAAAAAAAAGAAAATCACAGATGCCAAGAATAGCATACCAAGAAATTGTGAAGAAACATAAATCAGTGTTTGACAATATTTCTCAATCCTAAAAAATTTAGACAGTTAATACCTACCCTACTTTAGTTCCCCTACACAGACATATATTTATTCTTGGCCTTGTCTTCCTCAGACAGAGGATCTTGTTCTTCTTGGTCTTCCTCTTCATATGTGGTCTCCGACACTGGACTAGAGAAATATCGAACATCACGGTCTTGGTCATTTTGTAATTGTTCTATGACCTTTTTCAATTCTTCACAACATGGATTCTTTTCAGTAAAGAAGAAAGCTACAATTGAAATGATTTAATGAACATCCTTTAAAATCAAATTTTTTTTTAGACTAAACACTGTAATATGTATTCACTCTTGGATCAAATTCCCAACAACTCCTTTCTCTTCAGAAGAAAACACTTGTTCCTAAACAGAATAATTTCCTTGTAGGTCACCTTTTTGAACATACTACTTGAATACTATTCTAAGGCTGTTTCATAAAAACATGCATGGGACCCAGGGAAGACACTTTGAAATCTCTCCTATGGGTGGGTGTCAAGTACAGTGGAAAAGTACTTAAATTCAAAATTTTCCTCTATAGGTGGTTATCCCACAATGAAATTGCCTTCCCTGGGTACCACATATGTTTTTATGGAACAGCCCGTGATTGTTTTACAGCCTTCAATAAGCTACCTATGATGCTATGTGTTCAGTTGATGATAGATATCAGATGTGGTATGAGTGCCAATGAGACAACTCTCCATCCAAGTCAAAATTTATAAAAGTAAACCATTATATATGAACATTTTACAATTTATGCTTCATTGGACTCGCCAGTTTTAATCAAAGCATCATGGGTGCCATGATACAGCCATTTTTTATTAGCTAGGGTCTTTTCACAAAAAATCTTGCGATAAAAATTAAGTTATACTTAAATGTTCATGACTAACAAATATTATTTCTCTTAATAGACTTTTTGTGAAATTGATCGCAGGGTAGTTCGTACACGAAATTCTCAGAAAAAAGTACTTCTTCAAAGATACTTCCGACAATCACCGACAATATACATAGTTTTTATCTTTTCTTTGCAAAAAAATTGCATCTTTTTAATCCTTAATCATTCATCTTAGAGACATAACTTACAGAATTATTTTATGTAGTGCAGATCAAAAGTGATTGAATACCTCAATAATTGTGTATTCAATTATGCAATCAGTTATTAATTAATTTATAGTAATTAAGGAATTATATGCAAGTGAATATCTAAAATAAAGTAGCTGTTTGACCAATCTTTCCAAAATTTAAGGGCAAATAACATGTCAACAGTTGGCAATGGATGATTAAAATGGTGTATTAAGTTTCTGCAAGTTATAAAAACACATAATTTGTTTCATGATATGTCTTCAACTTAGAATTCAGCACTATCTCAAAATCTGGAGTGATCACATAGATCAAGCAAATGACAAGTCCAGATTTTCACTCCTAGCCACTGGGACTTGCCTGAGTGAGATTCTGTGTTTTAAAGTCAATGAACCATGACTAAAGTTGCAGGGCAAAGTAACCTCCATGGAAATGAAATACAAATTCTAATACAACTGCATACCAAATACCATTGACTTTCCATAAGGGGATCATCTTAGACGGACATAGTAACAAACTTTTAACATGTAAACTATGCAAAAGTTTCAAAGTCAATAGACCAAGACCAAGAAGGTGGGCCATATGATATCCATGGAAATGAGTTGTGCCAATACAAGTTTATAACTGCATACCAAATATGATTGACCTTTCACGTGATTCCCAATAAACTGACCTAATCACAAACTATAATTAAATTGTTGACCTCGCGTGACACAGCATGCCTCAGTCTTGCTTATTTTTTTAACTTCACTGAAGCAAGAGAAAAACACCTTTCCAATACAAGATTTCATACCACTTTATTTTCATAACCAACCTTTATTCATTAATGACTGGGATAATGCTTTAGCAACAGATATCCTGACATTTGGCACACTATCTGTACTCAATGCAAACAATCCAGGGAGTATTATGGTTACAAGTCTATCAAGTGGAACTGCATTATAATCTATAATGGCTTGTGTCAGCTGAGCAAATCTAAAATCGAACAAGATTTGTACATTTCAATGATTATTTTCATGCAACAAACTTACAAAAACATAACTAATAAAAGAACAGAGTTCCCCAGCATTGGACATATTTTATCTGTTCTGTCAAACAGCAATAACTTTTTTTGTTCTTTAAAACATTTTAAAATCATCTTACTAGAGAGTTAAGATAAATTTACCATTTTGAACTAAATGTCATGCATGGTATTAATCATTGAAAAACGATATTTTGAATTGGAGATATCATCCTTTGTCTGTCCTAAATCTTCAGCTATGAATGAAGAAAGATAACTCCAAATTTTATAAATTGCCTTTAACAGTGGTCTTTTTTTTTTATATAGAAAAGAGAGATTTATGCAGCATGCACATCTCAATTATTTTCTTGACAAGAACAGTTTTACACATACACATCATTTTGTAACTTGAATATCTTGAGTATATATAAGGGTTTGATTACAATCATAACCCCCCCCCACCCCAAAAAAAAAATAAATTATTCGAGTACATGTATATCTAGAAACACTTACATTTGTCTGCCCAACCATTTATTGCTCTTGGCAAACAAATTAACTAACTGGTTCAGTAATCCTTCCATAAGTTTATCATCATCATCTGTTGACAATTTTCTCATTATAACACTCATCTGTCAACACAAAAAAAAAACAACACATAATTATTACGAATAAAACTACAATCCAACACTCGTATATTTTCTTACAATCTTGTCAAGTTACCTTACTACCTGAAAGATTAAGCTATTTAGACTACCGGATTTAACTAACTACTGCTCACTTATATGTTGTCAGATATGTGAAGGATCTGAGAACATGTCACATGTTATAGCTTGCCAATATGAATATAAGGCCAAAAAAAAAAATATCTGTTTACGGTTACCCGACCGACCCTACTTTTGAGCGCCAACCCTAAGTCATTTTATTTCCGTAGAAAAGTGAAAAATAAACTGAATTCAGGTCAAAAGCGAAGTTAGTGTTGCCAATAATATAAATCAATTGCCTGATACATCCCAATGTTCACAATCGTGAATATGACAGCTGTTTTAAGGAAATTCGTGACTTGTGTGATGAATTAAACACTTTGCCACCATTTTTTTCCAACCAATAACCAAGGGAAATAATCCAATCATTAAATTAACAGGTATAAACGGCCAATGATCAACGCGGACCACGCGAGATGAAACCGCATGACTCAAAATCATGTCACAATAAAATGCTCCGCAGGGCGCAGCTTGATACAACCGCAGAGGTCGAACCCTGAACAGTTGGGGCAAGTATGGACACAACATTCAAGCTTGATACAGCTCTGAATTTGGATTGTGATTAAATATTTGACACAGCATAGGTTTCTGACACAATGAATGTGGTCTAAGAACTTAAAAATTTTAAATTGGACATTCACCTATTATGGTCCAATATCCAAAATCTAAATACATGGTTAGATTCAGCATATCAAAGAACTCCAAGAATTCAATTTTTGATGAAATCAAACAAAGTTTAATTTTGGACCCTTTTGACCTCAATGTGAACAAAGTTGATAACGGGGCCCAAAAATCAAAAATCTAAATACATGGTTAGATTCAGCATATCAAAGAACCCCATATATTCAATTTTTGTTGAAATCAAACAAAGTTTAATTTTGGACCCCGATTTGGACCAACTTGAAAACTGGGCCCATAATCAAAAATCTAAATACATGTTTAGATTCAGCATATCAAAGAACCCTAAGAATTCAATTTTTGTTAAAATCAAACTAAGTTTAATTTTGGACCCTTTGGACCTTAATGTAGACCAATTTGAAAACGGAACCAAAAATTAAGAATCTAAATACACGGTTAGATTCAGCATATCAAAGGACCCCAATAATTCAATTTTTGATGAAATCAAACAAAGTTTAATTTTGGACCCTTTGGACCTCAATGTGGACCAATTTAAAAACGGGGCCAAAAAACCCCATTGAAATTGGTCAAGAAATAAGCAATTTATACAAAGTATTTTTTTTTGCACAATACTGTGCAATTGAATATTTCTTGCTATTGTGCAACACTGTACAATTGACAATTTCTTGCTATTGCGCAATATTGTGCTATTGGATATTTCTTGCTATTGCGCAATACTGTGCAATTGAAGATTTCTTGCTATTGCGCAATACTGTGCAATTGAAGATTTCTTGCTATTGTGCAATACTGTGCAATTGAAAATTTCTTGCTATTGCACAATACTTATTATATAATAATTTACACATCCTGTTTGGTGTGTATCTCCTACCATATCATTATTGTTTGCTTTTAAATATAAATCAGAAATTACCAACTCAAAATGGAAAATTTTAAAAGAAAAAAAAAAAAAAAGGAAAAAAAGGAAAAAAATAAAATCCCCCCCCCCAAATTTTTTTGAACACCCTTATGATTCATCACCCCCAAACTCAATCCCAGCCTTCCCTTTGTGGTATGGTACCTTGCAGTACAATTTCAGAGAGATCCATACGCTTGAACACAAGTTATTGTCTGGAAACTAGAACTAGAGGCTCTCAAGAGCCTGTGTCGCTCACCTGATTCTACTTTGGTTTGGGAAATCATGTAAAAATAGATTAAAATCATAACAGATACCCTAATAATGAGTGAGGCCAAATTTGGTTTAATATTGGTCCTGTAATTTAATAAAAAATCCTGGTGGCCATCTTGAACAGTAAATCAGCAACAAAGAAGCAACACTTAATCAGCACCTCATAAGAAACATTTATGCCAATGTTTTGGTTTCATTCCATTCAGTGCACCTCTAGAAGAAGCATTTGTATGTATTTCCCATAGGGTCTTATGTTAAAGGAAGTCCCCCCATTGGCGGCCATCATGGATGAAGGATCAGCTTCAAAGTAACAAAACTTAGCCAGCACCTCAAAAGGAACATTCATGCCATGTTTGGTTTCAATCCATTCAGTATGTGGTTCTCTAAAAGAAGACATTTGTATGTATTGTCCATAGGGTCCTTTGTTAAACATTGTCCCCATCTGGCAGCCATCATGGATGAAGGATCAGCTTCAAAGTAACAACACTTGGTCAGCACCTCAAAAGGAACATGCATGCCATGTTTGGTTTCATTCCATTCATTGGTTCTCTAAAAGAAAACATTTGTACGTATTTCTCATAAGGGTCCTATGTTAAACTAAGTCCTCCGCTGGCGGCCATCTTAGATTATGGATCGGCTTCAAAGTAACAATACTCGGTCAGCACCTCATAAGGAACATTCATGCCATGTTTGGTTTCATTCCATTCAGTGGTTCTCTAAAAGAAGACATTTGTATGTATTTCTCATAGGGTCCCATGTTAAACTAAGTCCCCTGCAGGCAGCCATCTTGGATTATGGATTGGCTTCAAAGTAACAACACTCGGTCAGCACCTCATAAGAAACATTCATGCCATGTTTGGTTTCATTCCATTCAGTGGTTCTCTAAATGAAGACATTTGTATGTATTTCCCATAGGGTCCAATGTTAAACTAAGTCCCCTGCTGGCGGCCATCTTGGATTATGGATCAGCTTCATAGTAACAACACTTGGTCAGCACCTCATAAGGAACATTCATGCCATGTTTGGTTTCATTCCATTCAGTGGTTCTCTAAAAGAAGACGTTTTTATGTATTTCCCATAGGGTCCCATGTTAAACTAAGTCCCACACTGGCGGCCATCTTGGATTATGGATCGGCTTCAAAGTAACAACACTCGGTCAGCACCTCATAAGGAACATTCATGCCATGTTTGGTTTCATTCCATTCAGTGGTTCTCTAAAAGAAGACATTTGTATGTATTTCCCTTAGGGTCCTATGTTAAACTAAGTCCCCCGCTGACGGCCATCTTGGATGATGGATCCACTACAAAGTAACAACACTTGGTCAGCACCTCATAAGGAACATTCATGCCATGTTTGGTTTCATTCCATTCAGTGGTTCTCTAAAAGAAGACGTTTTTATGTATTTCCCATAGGGTCCCATGTTAAAATAAGTCCCACACTGGCGGCCATCTTGGATTATGGATCGGCTTCAAAGTAACAACACTCGGTCAGCACCTCATAAGGAACATTCATGCCATGTTTGGTTTCATTCCATTCAGTGGTTCCCTAAAAGAAGACATTTGTATGTATTTCCCATAGGGTCCCACGACAAAATAAGTCCCCCGCTGGCGGCCATCTTGGATTATGGATCGGCTTCAAAGTAACAACACTCGGTCAGCACCTCATAAGAAACATTCATGCCATGTTTGGTTTCATTCCATTCAGTGGTTCTCTAAAAGAAGACATTTGTATGTATTTCCCATAGAGTCCTATGTTAAACTAAGTCCCCCGCTGGCGGCCATCTTGGATGATGGATCTGCTACAAAGTAACAACACTTGGTCAGCACCTCATAAGGAACATTCATGCCATGTTTGGTTTCATTCCATTCAGTGGTTCTCTAGAAGAAGTTCAAAATGTAATAAAATGCTCCGCAGGGCGCAGCTTGATACAACCGCAGAGGTCGAACCCTGAACAGTTGGGGCAAGTATGGACAAAACATTCAAGCTTGATACAGCTTTGCATTTGGATTGTGATTAAATATTTGACACAGCCTAGGTTTCTGACACAGAATGAATGTGGTCTAAGAACTTAAAAATTTTAAATTGGACGTTCACCTATTATGGTCCAATATCCAAAATCTAAATACATGGTTAGATTCAGCATATCAAAGAACTCCAAGAATTCAATTTTTGATGAAATCAAACAAAGTTTAATTTTGGACCCTTTTGACCTCAATGTGGACAAAGTTGATAACGGGGCCCAAAAATCAAAAATCTAAATACATGGTTAGATTCAGCATATCAAAGAACCCCATATATTCAATTTTTGTTGAAATCAAACAAAGTTTAAATTTGGACCCCGATTTGGACCAACTTGAAAACTGGGCCCATATTCAAAAAATCTAAATACATGTTAAGATTCAGCATATCAAAGAACCCCATATATTCAATTTTTGTTAAAATCAAACTAAGTTTAATTTTGGACCCTGTGGACCTTAATGTAGACCAACTTGAAAACGGAACCAAAAATTAATAATCTAAATACACGGTTAGATTCGGCATATCAAAGAACCCTAATAATTCAATTTTTGATGAAATCAAACAAAGTTTAATTTTGGACCCTTTGGACCTCAATGTGGACCAATTTAAAAACGGGGCCCAAAATCCAAAAACTAAATACACGGTTAGATTCAGCATATTAAAGAACCCCAAGAATTCAAGAATAAAACCCCATTGAAATTGGTCAAGAAATAAGCAATTAATATGAAGTATCTTCTTTTGCACAATACTGTGCAATTAAATATTTCTTGCTATTGCGCAATACTGTACAATTGACAATTTCTTGCTATTGCGCAATATTGTGCTATTGGATATTTCTTGCTATTGCGCATACTGTACAATTGAAGATTTCTTGCTATTGCGCAATACTGTGTAATTGAAGATTTCTTGCTATTGTGCAATACTGTGCAATTGAAAATTTCTCGCTATTGCACAATACTTATTATATAATAATTTACACATCCTGTTTGGTGTGTATCTCCTACCATATCATTATTATTTGCTTTTAAATATAAATCAGAAATAACCAACTTAAAATGGAAAATTTTAAAAGAAAAAAAAAAGGAAAAAAAGAAAAAAAAGGAAAAAAAAAAAAAAATCCCCTCCAATTTTTTGAACCCCCTTATGATTCATCATCCCCAAACTCAATCCCAGCCTTCCCTTTGTGGTATGGTACCTTGCAGTACAATTTCAGAGAGATCCATACACTTGAACACAAGTTATTGTCTGGAAACTAGAAAAATGTGGTTTTTTTTACCCCTTTTTGGCCCCAAATTCCTAAACGTTTTGGGCAATTAACCCCAACCTCAAACCCAGCTTTCCCTTTGTGATATGGAACCTTGTAGTACAATTTCAGAAAGATCCATACACTTACACACAAGTTATTGTCCTGAAACTAGAAAAATGCTTGTTTTTTGCCCCTTTTTGGCCCCTAATTCTTGAAATATTGAGGCAATTACCCCCATCATCAATCCCAGCCTTCCCTTTGTGGTATGGTACCTTGCAGTACAATTTCAGAGAGATCCATACACGTTCTTGAACACAAGTAATTGTCTGGAAACTAGAAAAATGCTTGTTTTTTGCCCCTTTTTTGGCCCCTAATTCCTAAAATTTTGAGGCAATTACCCCCAAAATCAATCCCAGCATTTCTTTTGTGATATGGAACCTTGTGGTACAATGTCAGAGAGATCCATACACTAACACACAAGTTATGTCTGGAAGTTACAAAAATGCTTATTTTTGGCCCCTTATTCCTTTACTGTTGGTACCATAACCCCCAAAATCAATCCCAACCTTCCTTTTGTGGTATTGAACCTTGTGGTAAAATTTCATAGAGATCCATTCACTTAAACTAAAGTTAGAGTGCGAAAACCAATGTGTCTTCGGACGACGACGACGCCAATGTCATACCAATATACGACCACAAAAATTTTTTTTGCGGTCGTATAAAAAGTTAACGCCGACGACTTACGACGCCAAGTGATGAGAAAAGCTCACTTGGCCCTTTGGGCCAGGTGAGCTAAAAATGTGTTTTTTGGCCCCAAATTCCTAAACTTTTAGGGCAATTACCCCCAAACTCAAACCCAGCTTTCCCTTTGTGATATGGAACCTTGTCGTACAATTTCAGAAAGATCCATACACTTACACACAAGTAATTGTCCTGAAACTAGAAAAATGCTTGTTTTTTGCCCCTTTTAGGCCCCTAATTCCTAAAATTTTGAGGCAATTACCCTCAAAATCAATCCCACCATTCCCTATGTGATATGGAACCTTGTGGTACAATGTCAGAGAGATCCATACACTAACACACAATTGTCTGGAAACTAGAAAAATGCTTATTTTTGGCCCCTTTTTCCTAAACGTTTTGGGCAATTACCCCCAAACTCAATTCCAGCTTTCCCTTTGTGATATGGAACCTTGTAGTACAATTTCAGAAAGATCCATACACTTACACACAACTTGTTGTCATGAAACTAGAAAAATGCTTGTTTTTTTGCCCCTTTTTTGGCCCCTAATTCCTAATATTTTGAGGCAATTACCCCTAAAATCAATCCCAGCATTCCCTGTGTGATATGGAACGTTGTGGTACAATGTCAGAGAGATCCATACACTAACACACAAGTTATGTCTGGAAGTTACAAAAATGCTCATTTTTGGCCCCTAATTCCTTAACTGTTGGTACCAAAAACCCCAAAATCAATCCCAACCTTCCTTTTGTGGTATTGAACCTTATGGTAAAATCTCATAGAGATCCATTCACTTAAACTAAAGTTAGAGTGCGAAAACCAATGTGTCTTCGGACGACGACGTCGCCAACGTCATACCAATATACGACCGCAACTTTTGCGGTCGTATAAAAAATAAAATAAAATGGAAATACCGACCTACCTACCCTATTTTTTTTAAAGTATGTAACCTTAAACAGACATATATTTTTTTTTGGCCTAAAAATAAGGAGATGAGGTTTGATTGCCAATGAGACAACTATTCACCATAGTTCAAATAAAGTGGATGTAAGCAATTATAGGCAACAGTATGGCCTTCAAAAATGAGAAAACTCATACCGTAAAGTCGGCTATAAAAGGCCGGACATGAAATATATGAAACAACTCAAATAAGAAAACAAATATGACGGACATGAACCAACAACAACCACTTAACTACAGGCTCCTGACTTGGGACAGGCATATAAAGAATGCCGTGGGGGTTATAAAGCTTGGTACCAAATATCAAGATAATTTGTAGTTGATGAGTAAAATGACACATTAATGTGTTACAGATTGACAGAGGTAAACAATTAATACTCCTCCTCACTCTTTTTTCAATCATTCTGTTGACACCTAGATTTGTCTTGCCTGTTGGCAGAAAATTCAAAAAGAGAGAATCTGAATGGACAGCAACATTAATAATCAATTCAAAGTTGCTGGACCATGACATAGGGACATTGAAATAGTCATCAGACTGATATGTACTGATAGTAATGCAACTTTTAAGAAAACATCATTGATCTATTACAAGTGGTTCCAAGTAACTGGCTTAAGCAGAAAACTTAAAATTGCTAATTAATTCTCAAAGTCACTTGATAATGACCTAGGGGGCAGTGCCTAGAAATAGTTGTCAAATTGATATGTACTGATAGTATGCAACTTTATAGAACATATCATTGATCTATCACAAGTAGTTCCTATTAAATGACTCAAGCAGAAGTTTACATTCAAAATTGGTGACTGAAAGTCGCTGAACTGGACCATGACCTATGGGACAGGACCTCAAAACTGTCGTCAAACTGATAGTAATGCAAATTTATACAAAATATCATTGATCTTTCACAAGAAGTTCCTTTCAAACTGACTTGAACAGAACACCTAAAATTGTTGACACCTCCTTAGCCAGAAAAACAACATGTCTCGTTATCCACTGCTTTTGTCGGAAGGGAGACAAAGTTGGCACCTATGCAATTGAATTATATAGCTACTGAAAAATCAATGTTTTAACATACCAAATTGAATGCCATTCTGCGGACTTCTGACACCCTGTCTTCACATAAAGCTAACCCTAAAGGCAGAACATATTGACTAACTTCTGTTGCACTGAACAATTCTGTGATAGAAATCAACTGCCTGCAATACAAATATATCAATGTTGGTCTTTAGCTTTTCAAATATTCAGTAAAACATACTTTATATTAACAGGGGTTACAGGAAGGGTTATTTTCATGTATGGATTACAAGAATGTCAGCTGATCAAAACTTGTGTAAAACATTCCAGCAATTCAATTGTTTTTCATGAAAAAATAATAAATACTTAGCTAGTCACAATTTTCTGCCAAAAATACAAGTTACAAATATTGGTTTAATTTGCAAATCAATATGTGATAAAGAGTAACTATTGTGTTTGTGTGCAACCACGGATTCAATTTCAAATGCTGTTTTTTTTTTTTTTAATAAATCTGTTCACAATCATAGTATTCTCTTGGTTTTGACTAGGCATATTTGAACTTACTCTGCCAATTCAAATCTAAATCTCCAATTTTTATGATTGTCGAGGCTCATGAAACTATCCATTTTACCCAAGTACTGTTTCCTCGTTTCTTGTGTCAGCAGCTGAAAAAAACCACCATTTAATTAAAATATTTCATATGTCTGATAAAATTGCATTTAGGTACATAGTCACCAAGACAATATCTTTTCAATGACTGCATGCTTAAGCCTATGATCAGACATAAATTTTAAAACTTGAATAAAACTTTCTAGATAAATTAACAAGAGTGCACACGCTGAAATGTCTGGCCTTCTTTACTAATCATTGATATTATGTTGATAGTCCTAAATATAAAGCTTTATTACAACTGTCACATAAACTTAACATTAACCAAGTAAACTAAACATTGACCAATGAACCATGAAAATGAGGTCAAGGTCAGATGAACCATGCTAGGCAGGCATGTACAGCTAAGGACCTTGCAAGGTACGCACATACCAAATATAGTTATCCTATTACTTATGATAAGAGAGAATTTAACATTACAAAAAATCAACTTTTTTTTCAAGTAGTCACTGTACCATGAAAATGAGGTCAAGGACATTGGACATGTGACTGACGGAAACTTAATAACATGAGGCATCCATAAACAAAGTATGAAGCATCCAGACCTTCCACCTTCTAAAATGTAAAGCCGGATCACTATCCCTATGTCGAGCTTTCTGCGACAAAAATTATGGTCGAGGGCACTGAATTCAACCCCGCCATTCCTTTATGTTTTATTATTTCATGTAATTGTTAAGGCTATCTTGTCTAAAATAACCACCACCCATCATATTTTAATAAAAGTGCCTTCCAACAAAGTTAAAGAACGGAAAGGGTAACACTTAATGCCCCCACAGCAGCAGCGTAAAATTTCATTTGAAAACAAGAATTTTTTTAGTGTTGTAAATGTTTCAAACAGTTAAAAGGAATAGATGTCATACATACCCTTAGAAAATCAGAAAAGTGCCTTAAAACTCCTATCCTGACTTCATCTAAATCTTTCAGAAATCCATCAAATACCGGTACCAAATCATGATGTGTAATTTCTGAACCAAGAATAATCGCCATTTCATGGATAGAAAATGCTAGTGTTCTTCTAACCTTCCACTGTAAAATCACACAAGAATTATTAAAACTTGAGTCGAGATAACTACATTGAAGAGTATGTAATAAATATCATTGAAAAATCGAAGGTTTACATTTTAACATCATGTTCAACCAAATGTTGCCGCTCTTCATAAGGTAGTGACGATAATGCAAGCAGGCTTCCAGACATACTTTTTCCTTCAAAAAAATACACAATTTAAATGGTATGCAAAGTTTGTTATTAAAATCCAACAGGAATTTGATTATGAAAAATACATGTGTATATATAACAAACAAAATAGTCCTTACAGATATTTCAGGTAAAATAAAAACGTTAATAAAAAAAAAAAATTAAAAGAAGAATAGACATAGATACCTTGCCCCCGCTAGTAAATATACGACAAATTCAGAAATTTTTAGATTTATAAAGGGACATAACTAAAGAAGGCAAGTGACGCCACCCAAATTCGATCTTGATTTGTTTGGTGGTAATAAGCATTGTGTACAAGTTTCATAACATTTGGTTTAGTCAAACTAAAGTTCAGAGTGCAGAGAGGAAATTTAGCAATAAAGGGACATAACTTTAGAACATTGAAAGTGATGACCCCCTGGCCCCACATTCAAACTTGATATGTATTAGGTGGTAATAAGCAATTTGTATTAGTTTCACAACATTTGTAAGAGGCAAAGTAAAGTTGGATTGCGGAAACAGCCAATTTGTCAACTTTCCCATATATAAATGGACACAACTCAAGAACAGTGAAAAACGATGCCACCGATATTCGAACTTGATCTGTGTTTGGTGGTAATAAGCATTGTGTAGGAGTTTCATACATTTGGTCGAGGCAAACTTGAGAACGGAAAATAACTTTGGTATGTTCGAAAACTCTATGTCCCCTCCGCTGCAGCCAGGGGCTTAAAAAATCTGGTCTGTATGGTGGCCTTTAATTGCTTACTACAACTACATTTTCATTCTGGTGCATAGTTGTCTCGTTGGCACTCAAAACTACAACGCCTCATTTTTATACTAACATATGAATTGATGAAATATTAAAGGACTACAGAAAGCCTATACTATCATGTAGATACAGACACTGGTAAATTTCATAGAACTACAATTACATGTATTCACTATTCATTCTTTAATTTTAGTATGTCAGACTTATCTCACCTGCATATCTGATGCCAATGTTTCATACAACAGTTTAATACAGTTCCAATTTTTCCTTCCTAAAGTGTATGCTACAGCTGGAAGATTGTATGCACAATGTCGGGTAATTTCTGTATCTACAGTCTGTGCTCTGGATGGATCTGCCATTCCTAAGTAGCTTTCTAATAAACTCTGAGGTACAATGTCCTACAATAAGTGTTGTCATAAAAACATCATTTTAGGCTTCAAACCTAATTAATCTAAAATTCATCTTAAACTTTTGACATGTAGACCTTATATATCTATATCAAATCAAGTTTTTATCAATGGAAAATCATAACCATTGCTAAACAAGTCCAAACTACACATCTAGTTTGACAAGTATTTGTTAGCTTCACACACAATAATTTTTTGACTTTTGATATTCACATAGGCCCAATCATTTTTTTTGGTTTACAAGATTTGCTTTTCATAAACTATTCAAAGAAAGGATCCAACAGACGTGTGTGAATTTTCTAGTAAACTACTCAAAATGATTTGCTTGGTGTGTTCCTACTCGACACCTCACATTTGATCTTGTCCCCACCAGCTTGATGATTTGGGGACTCGCTGAACAGACCAATATGATTTTAAAACACAATAATAAATGCAAAATAGTACTTGTTAATTTTAGATTTACTGTTTGGAAGCAAAGTTCCTAACTATTATTACCTAACAGCAAGGTTTCTTCTTCACATTTTGAATCAGCTCAATTGTAAACCTTCAATAGCCTAAAATGTTTTTTTTAAAAAAACTTTTCAACTTCCAGCAATTTTTTAAATCTCTTTTTTATACATACCTGCTGTTGAGCTAATGCAGCCTCATCGATATGTTCTGGACTTTCGGCATCGATAAACTCCAGGCTGGTACCACTTAAATCTGCAAGAGGCATTAAAGACAGCAATAGATCACTGTCAATATAGCCAAGGATATCATCTGGAAGAATAGGTAGGAACTGCAGGGAGACAACCTTTCACTTTTTTGAGTGAAATCATTCCCCATAATCAAGACAAAATTATTGAAATAACATATGCATGTAAAGTCTATAAGCAACACATGGTTAAGCATGCACATTCTTGAAAATTTTGTAACAATGATCAAATGTAAACACAATTTAATTTTTTTTTTATCTGCATCAAAAGGTAAATTTAAAAGGCATGCATTATTTTTCAGTTTTAGATTAATTATTTAAGAATCCCCCACAAGTTCATGTAAGGGACCTACATTTGTACTTGATCCAACTTGAGGAGAGCTCTTAATTCTTCATTGAAAACCTTAAAAACTTGAAATTCTGGAAAGGAGGAACAATTAAAATATGATATTCCTTCGTTATATTGATTATTTTGAAGTATTAGTATGATTTTACATTCAGGAACACGGAGTTTCCGCTTATTTTGTCCAGTATATGAAGTCTTTTTTAATTATTGTGTTTGTGAACGATATGCAAATGTAAGATATTAAGACAAGGCCAACAAAGTTTTAAAGAATAATTACCATAATACAAACCATGTACATTGTTTTCATTCTGAAGGGATAATTCCTTCAGTTGATCTCCAATGACATGTGTGGTACCAATATTGTCAACAGTTTCTGAAACTTCATTCAAAGTACAAACATTAGCAGTCATTATTTGCTGGCCTTCATCAAGCACTTCGTTGTCAGAATTTAAATTTTTGACATTATTCTTTTCAACATCATTCAAGGCTATATCCTCTAAAGAGACTACATCGGACTTTCCTGCTGTGATAGTATCAAATCCCCTAGCATAAACACTAAGTTGATTTTCATCAGATTTGTGTTCCTCAGAAAGAGTCACATCTATCTCAGGCAAGGGTGCCCTCCAATAAACAAATGAGTTAAAGTCTTCCTCTTGTTGGCTATCTTGCCCAGTTGGTTTACTTGTATCACATATCAATTGGCTACTACTATCACTATCTACACTATTTCTTTCTATATTATTATTTGAAAGATCACTACTACTGGCACATACTGGAGAGTCTGATACAGGCTCTTTAATATCACAGGTATTTTCTTGGTCTGTTGTATTATCACATTGAGCTACTGAACTGTCATTTGATATGCTAGAATCTGAATTTTGTTCTATTTTGTTTGTATGTTCAGAACTAGAATTTTCGTAATTATGAGCTCTTTTTTCTTCAGCTGACAGACTGTCATCCGAAGAAACAAGAACATCATTAGGATTGTTACTATCTGATATGTCCATTATTTCCAAATTATCCATTGAATCACATAAGCCTTCTTGAGCTTTTTGTTTTTCTCTTTCAAACATTCTAACATCTTCAACAAATTCTTCTTTTTCTCGTATTCGTTCTTCTAAATCTCTTAAAATTTCTCTGCAATATGTATTATTTTTATTTTATGTTCTATTAAAACATAGCTGAAGCAGAAAGTGCATCATCTGCACTTATTTACAAATGGCAAGTTATCTTTCAAGTAAAACAAAATTAAAGTGTATCAGTATGGTGGCTTTACAACTATTTGGACAAAATTATTTATCCAATGTTTTACTGTTTCAATCATGTCTAATAATCAAATTTTACAATGATTCAACCATTTTTTTTGCATATTTGCTAAGCATGCCTACACTTCAATACACTTCAAGCAGACATTTAAATCTTGAATGTTTTCTTCTTTTTATCTCAACAAACAAAATGACCAAACATTACTTCTTCACTTATGTTACTTATCTTTGTTGCACCAATTAACAAGACATAAAATGTTGATGTTTACTGTAACTTAAAAAGTCATTTGATTTTAGTCTGGAGAATAATGATTACTTACAAACTCTCTGGATTCTTCACTATCAGTACACCTTCTTCATTTACAAACAGACCAGTCAGTTCAGAATCAGCAAAGGTTGAAATGAATGGCCCCAACTGTTGAAATGCTGCCATTCTCACCTTGAACAAGTATACATATTGGTAAATCGTAAGAAAGTAATTAACTTTAATTTTTGGATACTTGGAGCAACCTAACTTTTAATCGTCTTAAAAGCCAATATGTCAGAATATATAGTAGCATCAGCTTCCTCAAAACTGTGATAAACACCTTAAAAAGTAACTTGTCTTTTATTTCCAAATTCACAATTCCATCATTTAATGCCACATCTGTTCACATATTTCAGCTGCGGACATTTTTGGCCGTAAGATTTTATACAATACTATTCTCAAGATATTATAATTGGAATCAGTAGACAGTCCAATGAATTGCTCGAAGTTAGTCAAGACTGACATGATTGATTGATTGTTGGTTTGTTGCATAACGTCCAGTTGCAAATATTTCATGCATGTTCAGGACCAGAACAAATTTACAAGATAGGTCCTGTAATAGAGGCCTTCAAGGATGAAGGTTGGAGAAATCTAGACTGCCACAGGAAATTGAGGGTATATTGGATAGGGACAGCAATTTTGCCTTGCAACAGGCACCTACAGACCCCTCAAAGAGTTGTTGCAAGGGTTCTCTACGTACAGAGAAGACTGATATAACTAAGAATACTCAAGACCATAGACATTTCTATTTAATATTTATCACATATTCTTCAATTTCTGGGTCATAGTGTTACTTCATTGTTTAGCATTTTTAATAAAAATGTCTAGTCAGCCACAACTCCTACTTAAGCTGATTAACTTACCCATCTTGATAAATCACATAAAAGATTAACAAATAAGTTAGACAACTCTCCCCGTCTAACTTCTAGTGAACACGAACAGGAAACTGCCATAAAACATTCTGCACATGCTTTCCTCACTCCCCAAACTCCATCTTCACACAAGTAATAAAATTTTGGCAACTGAAAGGTATTTAAATTTTGTAAACATTTTGTAATCCATGCAAAATTTAAACTAATATATGATAATTCTTACTCTTCCAGACATTACTCAATGTAATCTTTGAGTTATCTAGCCAAAAAGCTGAGCTGTTTAAGAAATCATGTTTATTCTCGTTCAGTTGAAAGGAATGGACTACCTTAGAAAATATTTTTGTGTTTAAACAAAATATCAAGAAATGCTTGGCACAATCATGCAATAAAAAAGATTACAATCTGTAATTTAATAAAAACATTACAAACTTGCAAAACATCAGTTGTAACATTCAATCAAGATTTTGAATTAAGAGAGACTATCCAACAGCATTTTTAGTGTCGTTCTGGTATAGATTCAAGACGACACTTTTACATGGAGAGTAAGATAGTTTTAAACAATATGATGAAAATAATAAACTAAAAATAAAGAACTTTGATGCAAGTTTTCCACTGTATGTACTGAAATTTCTGATGTAGATGTGGAGTTGAGTTTTTCGTTTTTTTACCCCCAAACAAGCTTACAGCTTTTAAATTTTGCTCAAAAAAAAAACCCACCCTAATTTGTTGGAATTGTAACATTCAATAGCAGTAACCAACACATATCTTACCAATTCTCTTTCTGTATTGTCTTGTCCTACTACTGTACAGAAGTCTCCAAAGTTAGCAGCACACACCTGTCACAATCAAATTACTTCAACATAACTTCCATGTGAAATGATATAAACTCGAGACTTTTTTATGAAAGGTTTCCTTTAAACAAATTAGATTGATTGTCACTTGCTTAACATCCAGTTGAGAAAGTTGGAAGTTGTAAAGAAGTCGTAAGCAAATGTGATTGTGTAAATCTTAACATCTTCACAAGCCAAGACGCTTAAATTCCTGCTATCAAACTTCTGTATTTATAAATATTTTGAATCTCTCTGAACTGTGTGATCTGCACTTTTATTAACATTCAGTGCTGGTCCCGTTTAAATTTTATGTAATCTTGAGCAATTTTTCAGAACTAAAAAGTCACAACTGTACATTTACTTTTAAAGTTACTTATTCTTTCTCATTTGACAAGAGAGGCTACTTCATAGTCTGCCAAAATCTTTACCCATAAAAAATGTAAACATTAAAAATACAAAAAAACATTTTTACAACTGCTCCTTTGGTACAATTTAAATAAAAGAAACATTTCATGCAATTATGCACATTGATAACAAATCTTTTTTTGCATAGATTAGTTTCTGAAACTAGTACTACTTCTACTTTTTCATACTGTTATCTTTCAACTTAAATCTATTAAAAAGTTAGCTAACTACCTTTCTAACATGAAATAAAGGGTCTGTACACATCTCACAGAATCTCGAAAGGAATAATCTTTCTGTCATGTCTCTTCCTAACAACTGGGACATTTTACTCATCAACTAAAATATAATATATAACCAATATTCAAATGTGCATTCACCTCAACGCCCAACAATTTTGAAAGAAATACAAATTTTTAATTATATATTCAACATGTAAAATATTGAAATCTTATAATCTTATATCATCTTGACAAAATTCTAAACATATATATATGCAGGATTCCATTTTAAGCTTAGTAACTTTTCCTTGTAGAACAATCATGGCTGGTGTAAAGGATTTCTTGTCATCAAAGCTGGCTGTGATATGAAAATTTAACAACATGTCACAACCACTTCGACATCAAGATGGCCTCTTTCTTCTGTTTATTTCTATTAGCTGTAATGTAAAAAAAAAAAAAACTCGTAATAAAATTAATATCTTTAATAATACCATATTGATGACTGAAAATAAAGTATAAGTTTCTACAGAAATATCTTGCGCATCTTGATTGTATCTTTACATATAAAACAAATGATTCAAATTCAGTGATCCTTCAAAAAAATTAAAGTGTTGTACACATAACATTTGTAATATTTGCAATAGAAAATTTTCAAAATATTGACATTTATTCATCTCAAAATGGAAGATTTTCACTGTTTCAAGCTCATCAAAGCTGGCTGTGATATGATAATTTGGAACACATCACAACAACTTTGATGTCTTGAAAACAGTGTTTTTTTCTCTTTTAAACCAGTGTAAGCTGAAATGAAGATTATTAGAGGGTCAATTGCATTAAAAAGCTCATCAAAGCAGGCTGTGATATGAATAATGTCACACAGCACAGCCACTTTGACAACTTTTTATTTGCATTTTCTATCTGAAATAAATAAAATAATTGTTTAAATGAGATAAGGTATATAAAAATTTTGATCATTAAGTGTATTTAGGGACATAAAGATATTCACCCTTTGCTTTACAAAAGTTCATGCTAAAAGCTCATCAAAGCTGGCTGTGATATGAGATTCAATACATTTCACAACCACTTTGATGCACATTTAGGATGGATACACCAACAAAAAAATATACAATTAACAATCGCAAAGGTATTTTTTATCTTTCACTCTTCTGCATACTTTCCTCAAACTAAAATCAGGCTGAATAATTTGTGCTGTACCAATTTTCACACTGAGCTCATCAAAGCTGGCTGTGATATGAAATATACCAACATTTCACAGTCACTCTGATGGGTCAAGGTGACAAATTACCTCTTCTGTTTAATAGATCTTCCATTCATCTAGTATCCTTCAGTGGTATTATTGTCAGTAAACATACAAGGACTGAAAATTATTTCTGTATATACATGTGTATATTATGATTAACAGTTTATGAATAATATTCCATAGCTATATCAATATTTATAGTAGTTATAAATACTTTCATTAATTTGAGCAAATTTTCTTAATGAGCATTACTCTACAATAATTAAACAAATTTACACTCTTTCAGAATGACTAATGACTTGGAGCATTATTCAAGTAAGGTCCAAATTACAATTAGCTACCTGTCAAAATGAATTAATTGCATTATACCTTGAAGACATCCTGTACAGGTAATGTGTATGAGAAATACTGATCCAAGCAGGCTGTGATACAACTTATTAACAATGCATCACAGCATCTTGGCCAGTACCTATGCATACATCTTCTCAATCATTGATTTTACATCTCTACTTCTGACAATTTGTCATTCTCTAGTTTTCCATAGAACTGGTAACCTATAGTAAAAACACTAATTAATTAAGTTAGAAGGTATTTCAGACCAGAAGGCTCATCAAAGCTGGCTGTGATAGGTAAAAGCTATAACATCCAGCATTGACAGTCATCAGCTCTGTACAAATCTAAACCTGTAAAAAAGTAAACATTTTATACTTACATGGCAGATTAAATTATTTCTTCAATAAAACCAAATATTATAAAATATTGGAAACAAAATAAAACTTGTAGTCTATATATGTGTCTTTGTTATAAAATTGTATTCCATATCATTCTTTCAGATGTTGAAAGTAAAACAAAAATAAAGTCCTTAAAGCAATAATATTCCTGGTTTTTGTCTGACACACAGTAGTTTATCAAACTCTCTTGAAGACTGGAGTCACTGCCATGCAAAAGACAGAGTAGTAAGGTGAAGTGTATGAAACATCTCACTACCCATGTCTTTCACACAGGGTAACAACTTGGGTTGTGCCAGTTGAAATTTAAACCTGTACTAAAAATATAAATGGATGGATATTCCTGTATTACAAATATAAAGGAAATTCCTCAATTTTTTCAATATTAACTTACTGCTACAGCTTCTGTTCTGTAATCATCCATACTATCTGGACTGGCTAGATCTATGATCACACTCACTACTTGTTCTTCTATATCAGCTACAATAAAAATATATCTTTCTTGTAGAGGCTCTTAAAACTTACTTCACAAAGTCGTCAAAAATGAAGCCAATTTTGGGCAATGATATGCATGTTTCTTGATTTGTCAAAAAAAATAAGACCAACACTGCATTCTGACCTGTTTGGTATAGTTCTTTATGAGGAAGTCTTCAGCACAAAGAAAAAGTGCAAGAATTTACTAGATAATCATGAATGTGAATGGCAGTTAAGGTAATTTTTAACATTAATAATTATAATATCAATACAGGAGTTCATTGGGAACATACTTAAGAAACCTAAAAGGATGCACCTTTGAATCTACAGGCCCCAAAGCTGAATTTTAAGAAAATTTTAGTTAAGATTCTATTGCCCTGTAGATGTTTTTAAGAGACTTGACAGCATTTTTATTAGCCTGGGCTGTTGGGCCTGTGGTTGAGCAAAAAGACTGACACACACAAAAATAAACATTAGAAATCATTTTTAAGGAGGGGACCTGTTTGCACATTTTTGTTTTAGGCATAGAAACATAAAGTGAAATGATCCTGAAGACAGAGTATCTTTAAAGTGAGTGAAGTCTCATTTAAATCATGTTTTTTTTTAAAAACTTAGCAGCTATTTCATTAATGGTGGCATATGTATAATTTTTGGCACATAGAATCAATCGTGTGTTTTGTACGAAATGGTGGAGTAGAGCAGTTACTAGAACTGCTCTTTCTCCTTACTAAGCCTGTAAATAAATTGCTTTGCCGAGCGCAGCTGGATACGACCTCGGAGGTCCAACCCTGAACAGTTGGGGCAAAACTGGACAAAATATATGTGCTTGATACAGGTCTGAATTTAGAATGAAATTAAATGTTTGACACATAATAGGTTTCTGACACAGAATAACTGTAGTCAAAGAACTTAGAATTGGTTATATGATTTGAATTAATATTTATTTTTTTTTGCTTTTGTGCAATACACTATGCTGTTTCATTTGACCCCCCCCCCCCCCCCCAAAAAAAAAATTTCACCCCTATTTTTTTTTTGAGGCAAAAAAAAATGTTCACAAAAAAAATATTTGAGAATTTTCTTTTTAATTTCTGAAATCTGTAATGAGAAAAAAATATTGTCCCCCTCCCCCAATTTCTTTTTACCCCCCAAAGCCAATCCTAACCATCCCTTTGTGGTATGGAAACTTGTACAATTTCAGAGAGATCCATACATCGTTCCACAAGTTATTGTCTGAAAACTAGAAAAATGCTTATTTGGGCCCCTAATTCCTAAACTGTCAGGACCATAACCCCCAAAATCAATCCCAACCTTCCTTTTGTGGTTATAAACCTTGTGTTTAAATTTCATAGATTTCTATTTACATTTACTAAAGTTATTGTCTGGAAACCAAGTGTCTTCAGATGACAACGTGATACCAATATACCACAACAAAAATTTTTTGCGGTCATATAAAAAACAGAGTAGTTAAGACTAGTTATACAAAACTATTGTTACAAACTGTTAAATATTAAAATGTAAAATCCTTGTAACATAGAGGTTAAAAGAAAGCTGTTACCTTTACTTATTAATTCTTGTTCAAGAAGTACAAGTAATGCTGCCTGACTAGTTTTTCTGACCTGAAAGAAAAAAGTCAAAATCATTAACAATTTTTTAATAAATCCAAGACCAAATTGCTTTTCACTTGTGTTCCGTTCAGTTGTCTAGTTATTTATTATTTATGGTGGCATTATTTCTAACACTTGATTATTAAGATACAATTGCTTGATTGAACATTGTAGACATGTTTACCTTGGTGATACAAAAAATGCACTTGACACTTTTAGGATTTCAGTTTCATTGGTTTATAAAGTGCAGACTATTGGAAAAGGAACGAATTCTTTTCACTATTTTTAAGTATTATTAACTTGATAACTGAATGAAGTTGTAAAGACCTACCTGATTGTTTCTGTCATTTAAATATCGCACCACCATCGGCAAAATGTACAAAGATACAGAGTTTGGAAACAAATCTTTATTTTCCTGACAGTACATTGCTAAATGTGGTATCTGTTCCATCAACTCTGACCGAACAATTGGATCTACAATAAAAACAACAGTATTACAATACATGGGCATCTTTCTTATTGGACAGACTCTTTAAAGACAATTACAGTTTCAGAGCATATTTTACTACTATTTAAGTAGAATTCGCAGGGAAAATATGTCAAATATTTTAGCAACTGGTGTAGAGACCAAAAATAAATAAATGGAGAATGTGTCTATGGGACACAGATGATGCCCCTGTTTGCATATAATGTTATTGAGGGACATAACTCAAGAACAGTAAAAGTGACGCAATCCAAATTTGAACTTGATGTGTTTTTTGTGGTAATAAGCATTGTGTATAAGTTTCATATCATTTGGTTAAGGCAACCGTAAGATAGAAAACAGAAACTAACTTTGGGACGTACTTACAGACAGACAAGGGTAACATAAAATGCCCCTCTGCTGCGGCAGGTGCATAATAACAAAATCTGAACAATTTTTGTAACCAACCCCCTTTACTTTTTTGTTTCAATTCTTTCATTTTCTCATCATTCTTAATTTCTAGATATCTTAAACCCTATAGGATTTTGAAATTTAGATTCAAAAGCTTTCAGTACTTTTTTCAAAAGATTGTGTTTCAACACATTACAGCTTTTACATTCTATTAACAATCATGTTCAAAACATCAGAATACCGTAGATACTCGCCTAATAGTCGATCCTACTATAAGTCGGGGTCCCTTTTCAGCTCCAAATTCTAAGGATTTAGTCTTGACCCTCGTATAAGTCGGGACAAAATTTGGGCATTTTTTTTTCAGCTGACAGTAACTGAACGCCGGTAAAACCAATGCAAATCCAGGAATAATATTCATTTCTGCATTAATGTTTGTTTGGTTTGAATTTAGTTGATGCTCATCATGATAATTTATATTGCTGTTAATAATAAAGATGTATTCATTTCTCTTGTTTTGTTCACTGTTCAAATGTTAGATTAGCCATGTGTTGTTTACGTAATGCATCAATGATTTTGTAGGGTATGACTAACAACCTATTGTTTGAGAAAAGCGAATATAAACCAATATGAACCTGAAAAATTTAAAGTCAATCAACACTTGATGAAAATATTTTTCACAGCATACATAACTCGGTGTTAAATGAGCATGTACACTTCATAATTCTTATTATATTGTGATGATTAAAGGATTAAAAAAAATTAAGTGAAGCTAATCAATATATTAAAATAACTAACTCCAACTCATTAGTGTCATCTGTTTACCTATCACTGATAGTTTTCACACCTTTAGTGAATACAACTCTTTGTCTCTTAATTGGGGTTATCAATGGATTATATTGGCTTGTCAATCAATTTTGTAATTTTTGTTTACCTGAGACACTATAATGAATAATATTTTGATTTTGGGAATGAATCTTAAAATTATTTTTTGATTATTATATGATTTATAAGCATTGAATTGATATCATGATATCACAATAACTCCGCTGAAAACATCCTTTCACATATTTGGTACATTGTTATCTCCTTTTCATTTTTGGTTCTTGGCTCTTCTTTTGGGTTTATAGGAAAACCATGTGACCATGAAAATCAATACACAAACCGGAAACAGTAGAATTTCAACACGAATTTGCAGAAAATGTTTACCAAAGAACAAATAAAACACAAAGACAGTATTGAAGTCATTTATTTTCAACAAAAACTTTTTATTTATTGATTTATGTAGGTTTGGCAATCAAAAACGTAGTTTTGACCAGGAAATTCACTCCTGACCACTTTTCTCAAGCTTGGATTTTTCCTCTGGTCGCTAGATCTCGTCTATTAGTCGCCCCCCCTCTCTGGATTATGAATTTTACTCCCAATTTTCCGACTAATAAGCGAGTAGGAACGGTAAGTGTATATCAGACATAACATATTAATATTATTATTCTAATAGACTACAACGCAATATGAAGAAAAGAAATGTGGGGTTTATGCTCATCATGCATGGTTAAATATTTTACGAATAACATACCTGAATCTTCTGATAATTTCACCATGGCTTCCAAAACAGGTGTGCAATCTTCTTCCTCATCTTCAACAGCTCGGATTGTATCCAACATACCACGAGCAACCATTTGCCTACAGAACAAAAATGAACTTGTTTTACATGAAACCTTGAGTTCATTTATTTCTGTATACTACCAATTCAATTGAAATGATAATAAACCATGCCAGGAACCCACTTTTAGGACGTTCAATAGAAATATGTGATTATTGAGATTACGAGAAAAATTCTTGTCCTTCAGATTAAAAAAACACTTGCAATTATCAATACTCAGGTTTCTCAAGGAAAAATTGAGATTGTGTACCAAAAAATTCTTTGAATCATCAATCTTTTGTATCAATATTTAGAAACCAGACTAACCTTGTGTAGACATTGTCACTTTGCATGTATTTCTCCAATTTTTGTAGAGGTGAAAGTTTATCATCTGTGTTGTAATTATCCTCCCCATCCAAATCATCATCAAGACCAAACCCTATAAAATAAATTATAATTTCAAATGGTATGGCTAAATATCCTAGATGTCTGCAATCTTAACATATCACAATGGTCAAATGGCTAATGATTTTCTATGTGTGTATGTGTTGGAAGAGTTGGAATCATATAACAGGTCTGTTTGCCTCAGCACTTGTTAACACACACCTAAATGTATGTGTATGTTACGCATAAATAATAATTTTACCCCAAAATATTTACCCAAATGATATCATCTTAAAAAAAAATTTACTTGTGCAATGAGGTCAAAAGTAGTACAAGGTACTGCAAAGAAAAAATATTTATTTTCTACTTTATGATGTATGACAGTGTTTTCCCTAGGCTGTTCAAGCATTGCGGTACCGCTACGCATAAATTTCGACCGCCATGCTTTCATCATTGCCGCAATGCATCCCGCTATGTGTGAAAATTATAACTGTGTAAAATATTTATTATCGATTTTGAAAGTGAAGTGACAAGTGACCACACGCCACATGTGTTTTAAACTCATCCGACTGATAATTGGATGCATCACGTAGCGCGTGCCGGGATTTTACAACCTTTTTGATTAGTTGGTTATATATCGAGACTTCGGTTACATAATAGAAGTGGCCAGTTAGCTGATAAATAAATAGTCAGATTAATCTCCAATGCATATCTTTCTGTGCTAAATAAAAAGTTTAACCTTTTCCAGTATAAATTTCACCTTAAAACGGGTGTTTGACATCGTTATTTTACTGTGATCTTTAAAAAGTAGAAATTTAAAATTTGGTATAGTAATCTGGTATTATAAAATAAAACTAACGTAATTTCACCGAGAATGGACAACACTTTTGTTTTAATAAAGTTTCGCAGTTTTTTCATCAGCTATATTTACATCGATGAATTATTTTTTGATTGGTCGTTATTTTTAGATTAGTCGCGGTTGATTGATTATATCAAAGAATACACATCACCGTCACCGGGCCAAGAAAAAGACGTGTCTTATGAAATATTTTGATAGAAAAACTTTCAAAATATACGTAGTTATTTACGGAAATATTGTTTTTAATAAGCTTGTGTTGTTCTACTTTTATTTGAATGGGTCACATGAAGCTTAAGTGTAGCGGATTCATTTGCCGTTTTTTTACATAAGTGGGGCTAAATTTCTTTCACTTCGGAAAGATAGGATTTTTACAATTACGAAGCGTTATAAATAAATCGGACAGGGATGTATTTAAAAAAAATAGTTACAAATTGTCATGAAATAACATGTCAGCTTAGCTTCCAAACAATGTCGTCCGTATGTCAGGTATTCTTTATTGACGACTTCTGTAATTAACACAATAAACTTTGTTTTATTGTTTCCTGTAAAATCTCTGTGAAGCAATGATGACATTCAAAGTTTTATTTAACAACTTGCTGTTGATGCTGAAACCATTCTATCAGCAAACTGAGGACACTGTTAGTGAAAGAATGTAAAGACATGACATTTAGGCAGACAATGAACAAAGTTGCCAGTCTTGGAACTTTGTATCCTTGTCTGTCTAAGTATGTAGTATTGAGTCTTCCATTGCTAGTTTCAACAGCTGATTGTGAAAGGTGTTTTTCATGCTTAAACAGGGTTAAAACACCTTTGAGAAAAAGACTATGCCAAAAAGTGCCATATTGCTTAATGCATATATCAATTGAAGGACCAAAGGTCAAGGAAGATTTTGATTTTGAAAAATGTGTGGTGACCTTTGGAAAGTTGAAACAGAGGAAGATATCAACAAAATAATGTGTAGGCCTACATGGCATTATTTTATAAATAACTATTGCAGACTGGATTTTATTATTGTTTATAAAGTCTTCCTCTCATCTGTAATAAATACTTTAAAGTTCCATGACTTATATGAATTACTGTACCTATAATAAAACAATTAGATTGGTATATGGCTTTAAACATATAAATTATGTAGTGTTACTTATTCTGGAAAAAGAAGCGTCGCGCGCCGCATTGCAAATTCACCATGGACCCACCATGCATGAAAAATTTTCTAGGGAAGACACTGTATGAATTTTTTTTTACAATAAAGCACCATACCTCTAGACAAACAAAAGAAAAAATTGTTATAACATGTACAAACCCTCCAAAAACAATTCCTTGCAATTTAGGGAGGTTAATAGTACTTTTCTCAGGGCACGGGATTTTATTTTTTGAAAAACTTTTCCTAATGTCCAACAACTCTAGGGTATATATATTCATCAAGTTTTGCTAAATGTTGAAGGGATGTACAGTGACCAATAGATGTTTACTTCTGTGTCATTTGATCTCTGGTGGAGTCGACTCTTTGGCAATCATACCACTTCTTATTTTTATAGACATGAGATTGCTAACAATGTAATTTTAATTATTATTCCTATTTTCAAGGGACATTTCTCCTATAGAAATGTTATCAAACTCTTCCAAGATCTGGCTGATATAAATTTCATACTAGCCTGGCATTCCGACCCAATCTAATACTTCGTCGATAGGGCCAGGTGTTATACAATCCACATGACCAACTATCAGCGCTGAACAGGGCTGAATTACTGCACATGTGCATGTTCTATTAACAAGGAATATATCGATCGGATCGTTATTTTTTAGTTGATTCATGATGTTCATCAATAAAGTTCGAATAATATATGCTAAATTTTTCGAAATTTGCATTTCATATGAAATGAAAAATAATTTTCAATGAATTCGTGACAATATGAATATTTCCTGCCACGTGTCAAGAAATGACGCTATCCCACGATGCATCATTCTTACATCAAATTGACGAAACCATGTCGTTGTATTCAGCCTGGCTCTACTGTCAAGCAGTGAGCCAGGATCCCAGGCTTATCTCATACAAATCTTGCAAAAAATGAAGGTGTTAAGAGTTCCAGTTACAATGCCATTTACAGTTTAAATTTTATTTCCAAGGGACATACCTGCAATTCATTTTATCAGCATTACTTCTATAGGTGATCTGGAAAGAATTGCAATTGTGAGAGCAAAACTGCACAAGTCACAGTATTTCTAAGCCTGGCCCCCGTACTCTGTTGGTTTTTTTTTTGGGGGGGGGGGGGGGGGCTTTTCAAAATTTACAGGTTTGTCTGTACTCGGTAAGACATTTCCAAAAAAATTAAGATGAACTTTAACCCTAAAGTAACAACCTGGGGATAATTTAATCATAAAATATGATTGCAGCAACTATGAATTATATCTTCTTACTTCAAACAGTGAGAGACTAATATAAGCATGGACATTTATATAGCATAAATTAAGTAATCTGGACAAACTGATCCCCGTCAGGGGAATAACTGCAGTGAGGGTGTTTAACCAGTTAACAAAATTTATTTTTTAATCTACATTTAATATTTGAAATGGGACACATATTCATGAAAACTGAGCAACTTCTCTTTCGTCACAAACAAATATATTTGAGACTAAGGTGTATCTTTCATCACAAGTTGGGGCAAACTAATTTTCTGATAGTCCTCATCCTAATTCCAATTCTGTAGAATAATCCTTCTATTTTAGAGTTTCCAGCAAAATGATTAATTTAACCACTTGGAATTATAAACCATTCAATTACAAAAATATCTGTTTTCTGCTGCTTCAATTCCTAGAACATTACTTAAATCTTAGGTTATTAATCCACTTGTATTCAGCAACGGCCATCTATGTTCCAATAATTTCTGAACAGAAAAAGTAACAATTGCCAGTACATACATGTACCTTCCAACTTGCATGATCTAGTCTTGTCTTTAGAGAGATAATGAAAATAGTCTTTAAACAGAATTATAGGGAAATCTACATGAAAAATATGTTGGTTCCTGATATAGAATTTTTCAAGGGAAACATAGTGATGAGGGATAAATAACCAATCAAATTTGGTCCTGTGACCCTGTTTTCATTCCTAGGTTGATACAGGCATTGAAAACAAGAACGTGTCCATAGTACACGGATGCCCCACTCCCACTATCATTTATATATTCAGTGGACCGTGAAATTGGGGTCAAATCTCTAATTTGGCATTAAAATTAGAAAGATCATATCATAAGGAAAATGTGTACTACGTTTCAAGTTGATTGGACTTCCAACTTCATCAAAAACTACTTTGACCAAAAACTTTAACCTGAAGCAGGACAGACAGACAGAGGAACAGACCCACAGACCAGAAAACATAATGCCCTACTACCATCGTAGATGGGGCATACAAACTCCCAAGTTTGTATGGCACTGTAGAGTTATAGTCCTCTGCAAGAAGTTTCTATGCTGCCTATGAAAAGACATGGGGTAAAATTGAGATGCTGGTTGAAAAACTCAAGAATAGGGATATCCAAGGTCTTTTGCAAAATCTCCTATAGTTAACACTTTTGACCAGGTTGGTCTCAATGATGTTTCAAAACATTTAAATTTTGTTTTAACTTATTGTAACTGATCCTTATATTGGTGTCATTTTTATGATTAAATTATGGTGTTTTCACAAGGTACATTTTGTGTTGATAAGTTTTTTGTTTAAACATTCTTAATTTAAGCATCACCAAAATTTAGATTACATGCACCGTTTTCCTCATTAAAATTTGACAGACCTAAATTTCTGGAATTATTGACTTATATTATCTGGAAATTGGGGCCCAGTCAAATTTTAAGATGTTTCATTTGAAAATTAATTTCATACACTTCCAGAAGTGCAGGATCTTGCGAAATCTAGGGAACCATTCTAAATATAAGGTCATTGTCATCTTTGATGAAATTGTCACTTATTTCATCATTCCTTTGGGTTATTTCTGGAAATATTTTGCACAAATGGTAAGAATTTTCAAAGTTCAACAGAAAATTCCCACTGGAAGTCCAACCAGAAAAAAATGGCTTCAGCGTTGTCATAGTACGAAGACATCACAGCCAAAAAATGATAATTGCATTTCAAGACCTTCTTATCATTTGGGACTCAACACCTACTGTACTTTGAAAATGCACGATCATACATTTGTAATTTCCTATTTTTTTACACTATTTTCATTTCATCATGGTCAATATTAATCTTGATAACAATTTTACTGAATAAAAATAGTATTAAAAGTCTCCTCAAATGAAACAACATACCAATGTTGAATAAATTTAGGAAAGGCAATAAAATCATTTAAGAGTCCGCAATATTAAACTCGGGGTGAGTTTGAGGACTGGAAAGTTTTTCATCCATTTGATAAGCTGGAGCTTTTTGTTTTGCCATTTAATATGGGACTTTCAATATTGAATTTTCCTTGGAGTTGGGTATGGATATTATTTTACTTTAGGTCTAATTAAGGTTTGTGATCTGGATTTTAAATTCAACCCAACATTTCATGGCAATATAAATTGATTTACAGTACACAATAGCAATTAACACTTCACATACAAAAGTCAACAAATAACCTCAATATTATGTCATACAAAAACTGACATTGAATACTCTGGAGCTTGTTTACAATAATGGCCTTGCAAGCGTGCTTTGCTCAAGTTAACACTTCACAAAATGCTTCCTGAACATTGGAAAATGGCAACAATGGAAATTTCTTTGTTCATGAAACTAACTAATACCGACACATAGTTCTTTGAAAATTAATAAAAATGTAATTTTCAACAAAAAATCCTTACTTTCTTGTCAAAATTTGACGAAAAAATTTTGGCGCGCTCTCGCTACCCTCCATTACAATAAATTTTGGCAACAGATTTCACTGGAAGCGTGACCTACTTACCATTATTCAACAGGAATGACGCACTGCATTGTCATTACTCATTCATGACTAAGCCATTAACTCCAAAAGCAATTTAAATTAGCAATATGGCACTCAATTGTTTTTCAGGTAGCTTAAATTATTAAAATACTTACTGAGCCCTCACAAACACGCCACCAATTTCAAATGGGAATCGTGCGCGGGAACTTGGGTCATGGGGTTAGGGGGAAACCCAGATCACGTGATCACAATCATGGCATCATTGATTCTACAAATCTTGGCGTCATGTTTGAATTTACGAATTAAACTACACGTGTCGTATCAAAACAAATATGTAAAATGAAATTTTGCATTGTATATGTTGTAAGGAATATGATTTCATACATCGGACATACTGAGAATGCCCTCAAAATGTTGAACACTGAAAGTGGACGCGAAAGGATATCATAATCTCAGAACTTGGGACATTTTGTCATCTCCGCTGCTCTGCAGTGATAAACAATGACAAAATTGTTGATGTAAACATAACTTACCTTCTTCGCCGTTATCGTCTCCTATTCCACCATAAAAGTCAATATCTGAAAAATAATAATATTACTTCAGTTAAGGCGGAAAAGTTTAAATTTCGTAAATAGAACAGGGTTTATTAAATGAGGTGGACTCACCCGCCATGTTGAAAGGAGCACGCTACTTTGTAAAACTATCGCTGATTGGTCGTTGACTGCAAAATTCTTCTGATTGATTGGTTAGGGAATTTTTTGTTGTTCGGATGATTCCGATGTCCGCCGTAAACGTGTTCGGTAATATATGTGCATGAATGGCGGACTACATTCACATTTTGATTAACAATTAATGGGGAATAATGCATATTTTTGAGTTCAGATTATCGTTAAAATTGTGCTTGGAGTCAGAACTTTCTACATACATTGGTTTGAAACATATTTGTTCAAACGTTTATCTGAATAATAAAATGAAAACAAAGGACTTTGGCATTGTGTGTGATTAGGCAGTCAGTGCCCGATAAACTTCCGCACTTGAAATAAGGGCTTATTTTCATCAATTGATTTTTGCATGGAAAGACGAATTGACAAACAGAATTCGATCATTTCAACGCAACGAGGACAATTTCCATTCGAATAAATCTTTTGAAATGTATTTTGATTACAGATTATATAATTCATTAATTTTCACAATATGGGGCCTCAATAAGGGTATATTGTTCCTCGCACTTCAGTGTGTTATCTTTTTTGATCATTTGCGTTGTCTTTATCTTTTGGTCTTTCTATCACGTATCCTTTTTGACGCAGGTCTTTTTATTGGGCCCTTTTTATATTGTTTTCGGCCTTGATAAATCAATGTTTCTTGATAGATTTTGTTGTAAAGTTAATTATAAGTTTATTTTTTATGAAGAGGGTAACCGTTGTCTAATTTTCATTGTTTAAAATAATTGAGACACTCAACAAATCCATACATCCAGTTACCTGTATTAAGACAAATTACCATATGCATATCCATAGCATCATTCACGCATCAAAATATATCAAGTTTTACTATCATTCACCAATTAAGGTCCCAAGAGGGGCAATGCTATATTTAAAAAGGGGGGTTAAAAAACCGTACACCTTCATTTGATCGAGAAAGTATATTTTTTTGCAGAATATCGTTACGAAATTGACTTGCGACGTTTGGTGAAATTTTACAGAATTGTGGACACTTATGCCGCGGCACCTTTCCTTGAACCCTGGATCCGCACCTGACATGTATACACGATTATAATCGTTAAATTAAGAGATATAATCTGAGAACATAAAATTGATAAACAAAATACATATAATGAATGTGCATTTGAAATAAATAAAGAGATATATAATAAATGGCATTGCAAGTAATTATAACAAGAGTGGTTTAAATGGCACACCATTTTCTTCGGAAAATGCATTAAAACGGTACCAATTAAGTCAGGTATATGACAGTTGTTTTCCATTCGTTCCGTTGATTGGTATATAGTTTGATTTTGTCAGGTTTTGCGGACTTCCCGTTTTTGGAATTGCCTTGAAGTTCGGTATTTTTCGATATTATTAATACTTTTTATACGTCAGTCAACGACAGCATACTTAATATTCCCAAGCATACCGGAGGTCTGCGTTTCAATCATTTTTTTTATGAACTGACTATCAAGACAGGCAAAGTTAGGAATATCTTCATAATTAATTTGTCACGCTCATACAATAAAAAAAAATTGTTCAGATATCTAAGATTAAAAATTTAATAGGTCTATCTGTTTTCCTTTTCTGTGCATGCTGTGTATATGATTACGACAGGAGAATAAAACATGAATCTCGTCCTCTACTTCATTAAGTGAATATTCACTTCAAATACGGTACTTTAGTATCCTAGCAGAACCTCGACCGTTCTATCAAGAGTCTATGAACTGATGTGCCGAATTTTGTAACGGTTCTATTCTGCTCAAAACGACGGTTAATTAAAATTAGATATTTTTCTATACTGAAATTGGTTTTAACTTTAAGTCTCATTGGCAATCATACCGCATCTCTTTATTTTTATATTAAATAAGTATAAGTTCTTAGTTTTTCCCAAAATCTAAAGGCAGTTCATGTCGTTTCTGTTTATGCAGTTCAGACTCCCATACGTAATTTCTTCCCTTTTCTGGTCTTTTGCTCTGCAATTTTGTTTTACTATATTTATATATATAAAGCAGTTTTTTTTCAATGCCAGTGCTTAATTTTTTAATGTTTGATTCTATTATACGCGTTTTATATAAAAATAAGAAGATGTGGTATGATTGCCAATGAGACAACTCTCCACAAGAGACCAAATGACACAGAAATTAACAACTATAGGTCACCGTACGGCCTTCAACAATGAGTTAAACCCATACTGCATATAGTCAGCTATAAAAGGCCTCGAAATGACAAATGTAAAATATTTCAAACGAAAAAACTAACGGCCTGATTTATGTATAAAAATAATGAACGAAAAACAAATATGATATACAGCAACAAACGACAACCACTGAATTACAGGCTCCTGACTTGGGACAGGCACATACAGAATGTGGCGGGGTTAAACTTGTTGAAGGCGCGCCAACCCTCCCCTAACCTGGGACCGTGGTGTAACAGTACAACATAAGAACAAACTATAAGTGAAAAGGGCTTAACTCATCAGATCGATACAAAGCAGAAATACATCTAACAAAAACAGAGTGGACGTGGCAGGGTACTTATACATCCCCACCACAAAAAGACACTAAGTGCAGATATGAGTGAACCCCGAGTTACTGACAGCTAGTTCAAAGCCAATAACAACTAATACACAAAATTAAGCATCTAAGACTAAAATATCAATCAGTACACATCCAACATCCGATGGATTTAGTGTAAAGACGTCATTAACAGTCAGAGAAAAATATGACCTTGTGCAATGCCAAGATACTGGTATCGACAGATTGTAGAGCCATGAATATGCATATGTATATAAAATAATATTTAGTTTGATTTTAATTTACTGATAACAAAATCAATATTAATACCAATAAAAACAATATTCAAAGATCTAATTATAGTGTTGAATTGGTAACCTTTTAGAATAAGTTTATTTAAAGGATCGATAAGTTTACCCGGATCGTATCTCAATTTCCGTGCTCGGTAAACAACATCTCCGTAAAGAATTAGGATGTGATATCCCGTTTGAAATAGGTTTTCTACAGGTACAGCCAAACTTCCAAACCAAATATCTGTACATATGGAAGAATTCAGTAAATTTTTAAGTAATTTGTGGTAACAAAATCCCTAACTTAATAATTTACCAGTTATACATATATTACGTTCATTGAAATCCAAAACGTCACTACAGACACGGCATAGCGAACGAGTTGTGATATATAAACACCGTAAGATGGTGCCAAAGGAACACCACCGCCCAAAAAGTAAAATTAACAAAAGGGAACGAAAAATCGTCCCTTTTGTCGTAAATATTAGTGTAGTTTCCCGTGTATAGTGAAATATCTAAATCTAGGAAAGGACAGTTATTACCGTTTATATTTGATTTATTTAAAGTAAGTTGCTTTGGGTAAATTTCCGCAGTGTATTTAGAAAATTCTTGATTATTTAACGAAAAAATATCATCAAAATAACGATAAGTGTTGTTGAATTTATCAATTAAATGCAATTTAGACGGGTATTTACTGAGTTTGGCCATAAACTGTGATTCATAACAGTACAAGAACAAATCTGATATTAAAGGGGCGCAATTGGTGCCCATAGGAATACCTACAACCTGTCGATAAACTTTATTGCCGAAACGTACATACATATTTTCAAGGAGAAAATTCATAGCTTCAATCATCTCATCTCACCTCCAGTAAGTATACCTAGCATATTTACTTTTCTCATTAGAGAAGAAGGCATTAAATGAGTTGTAGCAAATATATAGTTTGTAAGTATTTTAATTAGTTATATTTTAGTTATTGTTGGTTCCATTCAGTCATTGCACAGCGAGGCCCTTCCTCATGGGCATTGACTGTAGAGGTTCAGAATAAGGCTTGAAATGATTTCCTTAAATTTGCATGTACATTTTGATTTTTTGTTAAGCATGCAACTGAGTGATGTTTATGTGATAGCTGGTTGAAGAACTTACCAGAGTTAATGCTATATGGTTTGTTATTATTTACATACATATGCCGAATTTAAATAAAACTTACCTATACTAACTAGCTTAGTTGTCAGTGCTTCGGTATACTTACATGATATATAACATATCTTGTGTATGGGTTTTGCTCATTGTTGAAGGCCGTACAGTAGCCTGTAATTGCTAATGTTTACGTCATTTGGTCTCTGAATACTAAATAATACTAATTCTCTGTTGATAAATTTAGAAATTATTACGAAAATTATGTTCCCAATCCACAAGGTCTCCCCTAAGTAGGTGGATTTGCCCATTCTTTTAGGTTCCTTTTGGTCGTATACAGATAACTCGTCAAGTATTTGATTATTCATAAATCATTGGCTTTCAAATGGCTAGGCTCAAGCTAGCAGCCACTCGCTAGCAGCCTTTCAAATGTTGGGGTTTGTGTATTCTTGATGAAGGTAAATCCACAAAAGAGCGTCCAAGGCGGATGCACCAAGTTTATAGAATTACGTGTGATGATGGTTAATGCCTATATAACATATAAAAACATATATCATTGTAAAATAATACTTAACCGCTATATTTGGTGGGTATTTATAAATAAAAATAAACATCTTTGGTCTTCCAAAATTCCTATAAGTTCTAACAACAATTGTATTGACGTTTTTTTACGTAGATCAAGACAATTTTAATGAGTGAGGAAGATATTCTCTATAATGTTGAGGAATTGCTGTTCATTACAATGTGAACGTTTTCTAAGTGCCCCAATAGTATACATTTCATTTTATCATTCTTTTCAAATACATTGGTATGTATTACAATTAATAAAAAAGCTTTTCATCTTCAATTACAAATATTACAAGATAAGGTGCACTTTTTCCGAAATTGCAAATTCTGGATCTATATTCTCGTTTTTAATTAACAAATCTACAAATTTAAATATTGTGCTCGTTCAAAGCTTTTTTAACAAAACAATAATTTTGACGACGATGACACAAGATTAACGTTTTCTTGAATGTTCTGATCGACTAATATTCGTTGTTTAATTTTATTAAAAAAAAAGGTTTTAATGAGACTGAATTAGAAAGGAAATTCAATTATTTTTTTTAACTTTAGATATGTTTTCTATTTTTCCAAATGAGGACAGTAATTGTTAGATTAAAATTCCCATTAAATTTATTAATTTCTATATAGTTACAAGACAATACTATCTATCAACAGTTTCGTTGTTATATTCATTGTACATAAATAAAACATTTTTGAAACTTTTTCCATTGGAGTTGAAAACATGTGATGTATCCCCATTTACCTGCTAATTCAACGAAGAACGAAGAATATTTTAAACCTACGTTGGCTGTTTTACGCATACACCAAAACTACCAACGTTAGGGACATCATCAAAGATCGACGTAGGACAAAAACTACTTAATTCACATAGTTTGGAGTGGGGGGTCAAACTGGCTGCAAGTTATGTTATCCTACATTGATTTTTTCTGGTTCAAGAAATACGTGTCAAAGTTCAATCCAAAATGCGTTTGGACCTTTCATGCAAGTAAAACCAATTGAATCGTACGGGATAGTCAATTTTTTGGAAGTGTATCATGGTATCTGTCATTGGAACCATAATTAATTGGCAGTCTGAATCACAGTGAAACATGATACAGATCAACACAGATTTGTCTCGATTAATGAAAAAAAACTCTGTTAAATGCCATAGCAACTCTTCCACAGTGGGCACAATTGCACAGTCCACTCTGTAACCATCAAATTAACAATGAAAATGGGATAATAGTAACACTTAAGTTTGAAGATACATATTTATTAAACAATGGATTTATTCAAATAAGTGAATGATACAAATTAAATATAACCAAAACGATATCCAGAATCTTCGACCATGCCAATATAGTGGGCAAGTTGAAAACTGACTATATATATATATATAGTGTATGTAAACAAAAATATATTCACAGTGCTACTAGTATTATTATTAATGCATCAGGTACGCTCAAAGATACAGGTTCATTGTTTAGGAAAAACAACACTCATGATACTATACATGCTATTACAATGAATTAAAAATAATTTCAACGCATATGCATATACTGACCAATCAGTATTTTCCACATTCAGCTACAAAAAGGGGGGAGGGGGTAAACATAATGGGTAAACATAATATGTGAGTTCAAGTTTTGTCATCCTACATTGAACTTCTGATATGGTCCCTTAACTGGAAAAAAAAATAAAATTGAAGATCTTTTATTAAATTATTTTTGAAAATGTAAAATATAAAACGACTAAGATCATCTCCTTGTTTATACAACTATATGAAAACTTAAGTCCAAGTCCTTTCGAAAATTTCAATCTACGAGATGTGTTAGAGTATACGGGGAAAAAGATTTTTAATACAGACTTAGGTCAAAAATGTTTAACCTCTTGTAAAATCCCCTACATACTTCATGTAAAACATATTTCTTTTAAAACATAGTCTAAAACATATTTCTGGTCTGATTTTGATGAAACTTACTGTTAATTTCATAAATGTGTACAATTTGTCATGGTAATATATATAAAACATATTTTTATTACATGTCATTATTGAGAAATCATTATTTATATATGTTACAGGCATTTTCTAAATTTAGGCATTTTGTAAAATGACTGAAATGTCAGGCAATTTATAAAATGCCTAGCCTTGACAGGCATTATATAAAATGACTAAAAATACCTAGTCATTTTGTAAAATGACTGAAATTTTGAAACAAAATTCAACAAATTGCCTGTTCAGTTTCAGGCAATTTGTAGATGAAGTATATCATTGAGATGCATATGATAAAAGTGGATAAAAAAACAACTAATGGTTCGGTAGAATTAATGTTTTCTCCAAAAACTAGCTGGGAAGGTTTGTAAGTCATATGTTATGTTCTTTATAGTGAAACTACGTTAAGTATGTACTCGCTCTGTATTTCAGATACTAGTAGTATATTAATGATTATTTTGTAAAAATGGCAAAAGAACAAATTGTTCTGTCAATAAAACAAAATTTGCAATTTTTTTTTTTAGAAAATCTAGATTCAAAACAGTAAAGTGAAACATATGAAGCAGAGAAAAAGAAGTTTGTTTTTAATTGACTGATTGCTATTTGTTGAATGTACTTTGCCTTTGTGGGAACATATGTAAAAGAAGATATTCGTGTGTGACGTGCTTGCTTATTGCGAAACCAAAGTTGTCGAATGTTATTAGTGTTTTATCAGTAAAAGTAATGAAAGAGCTAAATGTGTGATGATTCAGGTTTCACAAAATGTGGTTGAACAATGTATTAGCATAAAAATCAGGACAAATATTGTGTAACAGTTCTGTCATCCAAACATTTTGAGAAATAATAAATAATTGTCGAGTTCTATGCTTGTTTGAATTTTGAATAATTCAGAAAAATATTTTCTCGATAATTTAAACTCTTTTTGTTTAAAGTGGTACCAAACACCTTGACTAAAATTAATTTGTATCGTTTAATTTTAATAAAATTTTGACAAATTATTTACTTTGATCATTTGAAAAAATATTATAAAAATTTAAAAAAACTTGAACCACACACTTTATCTCTCTGTAGTGTTATGTACCATCTTAATTCAGTAACCATAAATAAAACTGCTCCGTTTTTTAGAGCTTTCAATTGATTTTTTTAACATTTCATTCTATAAAATAATTTTAGGCATTATGTAAAATGCCTTCCAATTTTTCCAGGCATTTTGTAAAATGCCTATAAAAATCAGTCATTATGTAAAATGACTGAATCTTGCAGGCATTTTAGAAAATGCCTAACATTTTCAGGCATTTTACAAAATGCCTAAATTTAGAAAATGCCCGTAACATATACAAATATTGAAATTAAGTGTCCTTTTTCCTATATAGCCATATATGACATATATTTTTGGCGCAGAAATTCACAATCGTCTTTTAACAGTGATTACCTCAAAAGTATAAAGCATAAATATATTTCATAATCATTGCAAGAAACTGCAGGCATTTCTGAATTTAATAAAAAAAAATCATTCAAATCGGACAAGAAGTAGAATTTTATTAAAAACGTGTTTTTGCATGAAATATATAGTAAAATATTCAAATGGTGAAACACTTTTGACCTCTGACTGTATAATTGACCAGGAACATTGTTGCTTAGTAACTTATAAAACAAAACCGTATCCATATTGAATGCTTTATTCAAATCAATAAATGCGGTAAAAACCTTTTTGTATTTATTTTCAATCTTATCAATAATCATTGTCGAGAACAATATAGAAGTATCTCTGCAAGCGATTTTGGTAAAAACGTAAATATAAAAAAGGGATGTGGTATGATTGCCAACGAGACAACAATCCGCCAGATTTAAAATGACGAAGATAAATATATATGATATAATAGGTTTTTACTTCGGTAATTGAAAGTTATTTAGAAAACACATTTTTCTGTTAGAGATAATTTTATTGACCTATCAAGGTCCTTTGAAGGGTAGAATAGTTACAATGCAATATTATTCATAACATAATAAACAAACTAAACAATAAACTAATACGACAATAATGGTCCATTGGAATAATAATTGTATTGATTGTATAAAAAACGTTTTTTAATCATGAAATAGAAATGTCAACTAAGTGCCATGTTTGGTTTCATTCCATTCAGTGGTTCTCTAGAAAATACTACTAAACACAGATCAAGTTTGAATTTTGTTGGCGTCACTTCTACCGTTCTAGAGTTATGCCCCTTTACAAATGGAAAAATTGCTGAAAATACCATAAACATCACATGTCAAATCATATTCTTTATGACCTAAAAAGTTAACGCCAGACGCCAAGTAAATTCAGAAATCATAGCATTTAACTCATCTGACTGGAATAATCTTCAGTGTGTTTCTAACTGAATTCTCATTTTGTGACTGTCAAACAATTGACAAGGTCTTCATTACTATAGTCACCCTAATCTACCTATATATATAATAAGTGGTTCTCTTTAAACTGAGCTTATAGAGGTGTAAACAAATAATTTGACTGGGCCACAATTTCCAGATAATATAAGTCAAACGTTCCAGAAATTTAGGTCTGTCAAATTTTACTGAGACATATATGTATAGAAGAAGAGAAGAAGAAGATGCTTTATTTCCATCAAATGGGCTCACAAGGAGCATAATATAATATCATGATAATATTATTTTTACAAATATAATGAACAATACAGTATCCATAGTTACAAACACAAATAAGAAACAACAGTTTTCACATATTCGTACATATATAGGAGTATATATAAAAACCTTCGTCTCAGGCACACCTCTAGAAAGTAAAAAAAAAAAAGAATTCTGTAAGTTGGCTAAATATATCTAGCTTAACTGCAGGAGGCACCAAGGGACGGTGCTATATGGCATGGTGGGTGCATATTAAAATGTGTATCGGGACATAAACATGATTATTGATATGGTAAGATATTGTAAGAAGTTGCACATAACTGGTATGTCATCCTCGTGCCTGGTGCAGAGGAGTCAGTACTATTTAAAGTGACACAACTGCAAGAGGCACCAAGGGACAATGCTAATTGACATGCCAAAGTGCACATATTACGAAAAGATAAAATATTACCAGTTTAATCAAGAAATATCACAAACAGAAAGGTAATAGAGCTTATACGATGTGTCCTGTACCCCACCATGCCAACCTCGTGCCTAGTGCAGAAAGCCTGATTTAAATATTTATATATGTGTGTATATGTCTCTGCTTTCATCTTCTACTTTTCCTAACATAAGTAAAATTTTCTGTCTCTAATTTCTAAATTCAGCTTCTTACATGACATGCAGATATCTTGCTTTGTACTATATACCGACACTTAAAGTTGGATTTTAAACTGCTAGTTCACAAGATATGTATCATTTGCAGGCACATGACCATTATTCAGACCCTGCGACCAGTTTTTACTTTAACTTCTTTGCAGGAAAGTAGCAAATACTAATTTTAACATCTATGGTTTGACCGGTGCTTGGGATCGAACCCATGAACTCCTGCACTCGGACCACGAAACCACAGAGAGAATAAAAACATAAAAACGAAGAAATTATGCTGACCGGCAATGATGACCCTAACATCGAAAATGAATTGCAGGCAGTTTAGAACATACAGTCAAGACATCACAACAAATGACATTAAAACCAGGAGGTACTAATATGAATTTTGTCTCGCCAACAACGAATATGATGAGTGTGGACCAAATTGGTTCAAATTAACCCAGAAGTTTTAGAGGATAAGATTTTGTAAAAGTAAACGAATGACGGATGATGCAAACCAAGTGACGTAAATAGCTAACTTGACCCTATGGGTCAGGTAAGCTAAAAAAGGCTGTCAACTTTTATGCTCCATATTTTTTTTATCAATATTATTAATGAATGCTCCCTCCCACCTCACCTACCGGTCAGGTTGGCCTTGAGATCTACAACCTTTTTTCTTTTAATTGTGTTAAAAAAGAGGAACAACCTTTTTCATTAAATTGGGGATCAGAATATTTTTTTAGGAAAAAACCATAACCCCCCTTGAAGTTAAATGGTCGTTCCTTTACTCCAAATAAACACATTGATTTTTTACGCATTTGATTTTCAACAGTATCGCATGATTAATGCAACACTAGACTATTCCAAACCGGCCCATTTTCTTAACGATAGGTTTCAAATAACATTATATTTCGAAGCTAAATGTTTGCTTTCATTATTATTAGGCAATGTCCACAAGAAAAGTAAGACGTGGAGCTGGGACTATCAATATATTACGTCCCAGCGTGGAGCAAGTCAATTTTCCAATTGAATGAGTATACATACAGCATAAAAATAAGGAGATGTGGTATGATTGCCAATGAGACAACTATCCACCAAAGTTCAAATGAGTGGATGTAAAGCAAGGTGTGTTACTATCAGAGACTTATAATACAAATAGTGTAATGTCTCTGTTAATATATATAGACGTCATTATCCAAAATGGATTGACAGACTTGACCAGCAGAAAATGGCACTTCTATATATTATCAGTGTAAAGTAAACTAGCAATTGATAGTAAATCGTAAACAAATGTTGTTTCTAGTATTTTTAAGTAAGTATAACACAGAAAAACACAATTATAATTGAAATTAAAGGAAAACAAAAAAAATAACGAATTTTGGAGAAAAAAGGGGGAGGGCAAAAAAAAAAATGGTCATGTCCCCAAGAACTTATGAAACATATAAGCAAAGATACAGCCTCTAGATGTTACCATCAAAGTTTTGGCAGTATATTTTGTTTCTAATCATAGATATTTATAATAGCTTTGTCTACTATACGGTTTGAAAATATCATCATGCATCTCTTATTTGTTCTATTCCCTTTTAATTGTTTTTGGAGTTGAATAAAGCAATTGGAATCTATGAAAAAAGAGGAAAGTGAAAATTATGACTGTTATAGGAGGTATAAAATCAGCAACTCGAAAAATGCATTTCAGTGTAACTACTAAGAGATTCTTATGATGTTTTATCCACATTATTTATGGATTATGCAAAATAGTCCATCGATCTCATTCATCCACTAGACTGTTGATAAAAAGTATAGGATGAAGGCATATAAATGGTTCTTGTTAATCCATACAGTTGAATGTTTCCTAAACTACTAGTAATTATTTCTCTGTTATGTTTTCAAACTATATGTTAAGTAATTTTACAATCTCTCAATTTGGACTAAAATAATCCAAGCACAACAATTTAGAGCTTGACAATACTGTATAAATGCAACTCCTCATTCATGGTATATAGATTACCTCTGCGGTCTATTGGCCTGATTGTATTGTTAGTCAACTGTCTAAATGATCTGCACACCACATATTGTTTTATTCATAATTGTCTTTAAAAGGATAAAGAGAAAACGTTAAGACGCATGTACACAGCAGCCTAGATATTATCTTGGTGAACATAACACATCTGAGCACGCACATAGTCTTATAAAAAGATATTCAATAATCAAGATAACTTTTGTTTGTTTCCTGTCCTTAGAATTATTCAGTATCAATAATTTGATATTCCCTGTTTAATAGCACGTTGATAATATAATGATATAGTAACTGTGCACGTATATGCGTCTCTGTTATCTTTAATTTCTGTAAAGTTGAAATTTTAAGGTCATTTTTCTTAATCTTTAAAAATACTGGTTATTCTATAAAATTCTCATGAAAAATTATTTTACTAAATAATACATTTTTTTGTAATTGAATGATTTCTTTATTCTGTACATCACTCATCTCTGTAACCAGTATTGTATTGCCTAATTCTTTTATTTCCACAGATATTCTTTATACTTTTGCATTCCATTACTCTCTATTCTTTATCAAAAATACATGTATTACAACAGTCTGTATACAAGCATAAAGAGTCTAGCCTCCTGGATAAAAACATAATAATGGTACAACCAGTATATAATAAGGAGGTACAGTTGGCTGTGTCTACCCTCCTGGATAAAAACATAATAATGGTACAATCAGTATATAAAAAGAAGGAGGTACTGTTGGCTGTGTCTAGCCTCCTGGATAAAAACATAATAATGGTACAATCAGTATATAATAAGGAGGTACAGTTGGCTGTGTCTAGCCTCCTGGATAAAAACATAATAATGGTACAATCAGTATATAATAAGGAGGTACAGTTGGCTGTGTCTACCCTCCTGGATAAAAACATAATAATGGCACAATCAGTATATAAGAAGGAGGTACTGTTGGCTGTGTCTAGCCTCCTGGATAAAAACATAATAATGGTACAATCAGTATATAAGAAGGAGGTACTGTTGGCTGTGTCTAGCCTCCTGGATAAAAACATAATAATGGTACAATCAGTATATAATAAGGAGGTACAGTTGGCTGTGTCTACCCTCCTGGATAAAAACATAATAATGGTACAATCAGTATATAAGAAGGAGGTACAGTTGGCTGTGTCTAGCCTCCTGGATAAAAACATAATAATGGTACAATCAGTATATAATAAGGAGGTACAGTTGGCTGTGTCTACCCTCCTGGATAAAAACATAATAATGGTACAATCAGTATATAAGAAGGAGGTACTGTTGGCTGTGTCTAGCCTCCTGGATAAAAACATAATAATGGTACAATCAGTATATAATAAGGAGGTACAGTTGGCTGTGTCTAGGCTCCTGGATAAAGCATAATAATGGTACAATATAGTTTGCCTTTTCTGCTGGTGTTGATGGTGTTTTGTAATGCCCTGCATACAATAGTAGTACGGCATTATGTTTTCTGGTCTTTATATCCACCCATTAGTATGTTTGTCCATCCCGTATGAGGTTAAAGTTTTGGTTTAAGGTTGTTTGTGCTCAGTCATCATTTTGAGACTTGGTACATATTGTTCATGGTGAAGTGAACTATTTAATAGTATGTTCCAAAATAGGGTTGTTCATGGAAGTATGTGATCAAAACACCTTGAAACTTGGTATACATGTTCATTAGTTGAACTGTTTAATATATATGCCAAATTATGGTTTTGCCCAAGATTTCACTGCTCACTCAACATGAAAATGCAATGGTGGAAGTGTAGCATGGTGTCCTATGGACATATTCTTGTTATTTATTTGGGGAGGGGTATTGGAAAATAACAAACCAATTTGATCGAAATGTGGAATAGATGTTTAGTTCTATAATGTTCTGAATAATTCCATAACTCATTATTGTTATGGAATTATTCAGAACATTATAGAACTAAACATCTATTCCACATTTCGATCAAATTGGTTTGTTATTTTCCAATACCCCTCCCCAAATCAATAACAAGAATATGTCCATAGGACACCATGCTACACTTCCACCAGTGCATTTTCATGTTGAGTGAGCAGTGAAATCTTGGGCAAAACCATAATTTGGCATATATATTAAACAGTTCACCTAATGAACATGTATACCAAGTTTCAAGGTGTTTTGATCACATACTTCCATGAACAACCCTATTTTGGAACATACTATTAAATAGTTCACTTCACCATGAACATATGTACCAATTCTCAAATTGATGACTGAGCACAAACAACCTTAAACCAAAACTTTAACCTCATACGGGATGGACAAACATACTAATGGGTGGATATAAAGACCAGAAAACATAATGACGTACTACTATTGTATGCAGGGCATTACAAAACACCATCAACATCAGCAGAAAAGGCAAACTATATTGTACCATTATTATGCTTTATCCAAGAGGCTAGACACAGCCAACTGTACCTCCTTATTATATACTGATTGTACCATTATTATGTTTTTATCCAGGAGGCTAGACAGAGCCAACAGTACCTCCTTCTTATATACTGATTGTACCATTATTATGTTTTTATCCAGGAGGGTAGACACAGCCAACTGTACCTCCTTATTATATACTGATTGTACCATTATTATGTTTTTATCCAGGAGGCTAGACACAGCCAACTGTACCTCCTTATTATATACTGATTGTACCATTATTATGTTTTTATCCAGGAGGCTAGACACAGCCAACAGTACCTCCTTATTATATACTGATTGTACCATTATTATGTTTTTATCCAGGAGGGTAGACACAGCCAACTGTACCTCCTTATTATATACTGATTGTACCATTATTATGTTTTTATCCAGGAGGCTAGACACAGCCAACTGTACCTCCTTATTATATACTGATTGTACCATTATTATGTTTTATCCAGGAGGGTACACACAGCCAACATAACCTCCTTTCTATATACTGATTTTACCATTAGTATGCTTTATCCAGGAGGGTAGACACGGCTAACTGTACCTTCTTTTTATATACTGATTGTATCATTATTATGTTTTATCCAGGAGGGTACACACAGCCGACTGAACCTCCTTCTTATATACTGATTGTACCATTATTATGCTTTATCCAGGAGGGTAGACACGGCCAACTGTATCTTCATTTTATACGACTGCATAATTTTTTGTTATTGATATTGGTATCACGTCGTCGTCGTAGTCGTCTGCGTCGTGCGAAGACATTTGGTTTCCGGATAATAACTTTAGTATATGTAAATAGAAATCTATGAAATTTAAACACAAGGTTTATTACCACAAAAGGAAGGTTGGAAAGGATTTTGGGGGTAATGGTCCTAACAGTTTAGGAATAAGGGACCAAAAGGGGCCCAAATCAGCATTTTTCTAGTTTCCAGACAATAACTTGTGGAAAGGTGTATGGATCTCTCTGAAATTAGACCACACGTTTCCATACCACAAAGGGATGGTTAGGATTGGCTTTGGGGGGTTATGGCTCAAACCGTTTAGGAATAAGGGGCAAAAAAGGGGAAAAACAAGGGTTTCCTGGTTAATGGACAATTACTTAAAAGTACAATGTTATGTTTGGATTACCTCCCTTACCCTGCTTTTAAATTATGTATAAAGAAATGTTGTATTGTCTTGAGGTGATTAGCTGTCAATTTATTTTTAGAAGTTACTATTAAAAATGTTGATTAAGGAATATTAATTTTAGCCATCTTATGTATGTCATTTTCTATTTTAAGACTTTTATGATGTATTTAAATGGGTAATTATGGTTGCAAACTCCATTGGAAATTTGAATTGAGATTATGACCATATCTTGAGGGGGAGATTTTTTTTTGAAAAAAGGGGGATGGGGGTGAAAAAAAAAATTGTGGAGGGGGGGGGGGCATTTTTTTCTCATTTCAGATTTCAGAAATTAAAAAGAAAATTTCTTCAATATTATTTTTTTTTACCAAAAAAAGGGGGGGGGGGGGGGGGTTGGAAATAAAAAAAATTTTTGTTGGGGGGGGAGTCAATTTGCAACAGCATAGTGTATTGCACAAAATCAAAAAAAAGGGGGGTAATTTTTTTTTTTTTTTTGGGGGGGGGTCAATTCGCAACAGCATAGTGTATTGCACAAAAACAAAAAATTGAATATATAAATTCAAATCATAAACAATTCTAAGTTCTTTGACTACAGGTATTCTGTGTCAGAAACCTATTATGTGTCAAATATTTAATTACAATCCAAATTCAGACCTGTATCAAGTGGGAATATTGTGTCCATTTTTGACCCAACTGTTCAGGGTTGGACCACTGTGGTCATATCCAGCTGCGCTCTGCATAGCAATTTATTATATACTGATTGTACCATTATTATTTCCAGGTGGGCAGACACAGCCAACAGTACCTCCTTATTATATACTGATTGTACCATTATAATGCTTCATCCAGGAGGGTAGACACAGCCAACTGTACCTTCTTTTTATATACTGATTGTATCATTATTATGTTTTATTCAGGAAGGCAGACACAGCCAACTGAACCTCCTTCTTATATACTGATTATTATATGTTATCCAGGAGGGTAGACACAGCCAACAGTACCTCCTTATTATATACTAATTGTACCATTATAATGCTTCATCCAGGAGGGTAGACACAGCCAACTGTACCTTCATTTTATATACTGATTGTATCATTATTATGTTTTATTCAGGAGGGCAGACACAGCCAACTGTACCTCCTTATTATATACTGATTGTACCATTATTATGTTTTATCCAGGAGGGTACACACAGCCAACTGAACCTCCTTCTTATATACTGATTATTATATGTTATCCAGGAGGGTAGACACAGCCAACTGTACCTTCTTCTTATATACTGATTGTACCATTATAATGCTTTATCCAGGAGGGTAGACACGGCCAACTGTACCTCCTTATTATATACTGGTTGTACCATTATTATGTTTTTATCCAGGAGGCTAGACACAGCCAACTGTACCTCCTTCTTATATACTGATTGTACCATTATTATGCTTTATCCAGGAGGGTAGACACGGCCAACTGTACCTCCTTATTATATACTGGTTGTACCATTATTATGTTTTTATCCAGGAGGCTAGACACAGCCAACAGTACCTCCTTCTTATATACTGATTGTACAATTATTATGCTTTATCCAGGAGGGTAGATACAGCCAACAGTACCTCCTTATTATATACTGGTTGTACCATTATTATGATTAATCCAGGAGGGTAGACACAGCCAACTGAACCTCCTTCTTATATACTGATTGTACCATTATTATGATTAATCCAAGAGGGTAGACATGGCCAACTGTACTTCTTTCTTATATACTGATTATTATGCTTTATCCAGGAGGACATACACAGCCAACTGTACCTCTTTCTTACTGTACCACCTTCTTATATACAGTAATTATTGCGTGCATTTATTATTGCGATATTTGAAAATTTGAAGCAATGTGAGGTTAACTATTGCGATTTAAGGAAAATCTGCATACAGATATATGTATCAAATTCAGAATGCAAGTTCTTTTTATTGCAATACTCATCCAGTCGAATTATTTGCATTAATAAAAACCTCGCAATAATTTCTGAATTTACAGTATACTGATTCCAGAAATGATTCTGGTATTTCAGTGTTAGATGGCCAACTCACATATTAATCTTGTATCAATTTTTAAAATTTACAATACTAAAGAATAATGTTTAATGACATCCAATGATTTGTGTTAATATGCAGAGAGTCACCTTTTTAACCTTATTACAAATTTATCATGCCGTCAACACTGGAAACAGCATGCCTCAGTTTGGCTTCTGCTACAAAAATGACAATGGGGATTGGCATATGCATTCAATCTATCAATTCAACTTTTTGTATCATGTTGGCAAAGAAGAAATATGGTGTAATAATCCTAACACAACATCCCTACACCCTCAAGACAAAACATGAGTCAAAGAAACAGCTCTTTTATTGCTGTTCTTCATTTCAAAGTCAAAATGAGGTTCTCAACTCAGAGCAAATGATTGTACCTCATTTTAAGTTCATGGCAGGCTTTTTTTTTGGCAGCCCTGACATAGTCGTCTGTTTTCTTTAGTTTTAAACATGAAATATAAAGTGATAAATGTTTTACATATATATTAACTTAAATTGAATAACAGCTGATCTCATCCATAAGATGGTTAAGGAAGCTGTCTGACCTTGACCCTAGATATCAAATGACATTATCATTACCAGTAAACAAAGAAATACAGACTTTCAACTAGTAAACAAATAAGTATAGACTTTTGCGTGGTAAACAAAGAAATACAGGCTTTACAATTTTATTAAAAAGAGACAGATATAAATAACAAATCTTATAACAATATAATAACAAAATACTGCATTCAAATATACTAAAATGCATTATTGACTTTTAAGCAAAACAAAAACTAGCTAATATTTTGTTGTTAAGTTTAATACCTTTTGTCATGTGCTTTGAAAACAAGAAATTTATTACAACAGCAGGTGATATTTGATCATGATTTTCTTTAACCAAGACAATTTCTTTGATTGTTTTATATAAATATAAGGCAGTGTTATCTCCCTTTATTTGAATGAATCTTCATTAAAAAAAATTATATTCTACTTAAAGATTGGTTATTTAAAAAAAATCTTCTCGTAGTACATTGTACTCTTATTATACTTTTATTCCCTTTTAGTTTTATTAGACCCTTTTAAAAGCATTTTGGGTAGTATCATTGCATGTGAAGATCAAGTTTTACATTATATTTTTATGATATCTATGATGAAAAACTGGTATTCTGTTTATTTTTCATGTAGTAAAACTTGATACATTCAAGTTATCTTTTAGAGCTGCAAAAGCTATAATAAGAGTTGTCCAAAGATTATAAGCTGAGCAAAATAGTCTGAAAATACACTTATGATCATTAAGGTATCATGATTATCGTTACAGCTACAAATTACTCTCCATACTTCATCAAATCAGACAATAAATTATTTTTTTCAGTGATCCTCATTTAAATTTTTTACCCTATGCTTAAAATAACAGTAAGCATGTATACTTGGGAATGTTATTTGTTCTTTAAGAAGTTAAGATATTAAGCAAAATATTATTTACATCACTGAACCTCAAAATTAAACATACAAAGGTCAGAAATGATATATTTTTATCCACAAAAAAATGATATATAATATATATTCCAATCATCTTTTTTATTCCTCTTTTAGTTTGTTTCCATCGTCCTGATAAAAATGCTGATATGGTTTATTTTTCGTTCAAGTAACTGATTGACTGTGGTAATGAATTTCTTCTAATTTTTCTCATTCATTTCATATAAAAATTCTAGAAACATCAATTTCCTGCATTTGATCAAAGTAAAATTTTCTTCTAAATGGCTTTAAAATTCTAATGGTATCTCAAAAAGCAATCAAACATACCAATATTTATATATCAATAAGATACTATTCAGCACTACTACAAAGGATTTCATTTATGAAAATGTTATGATTAATCTCTGAAGCAAACATCCTAAAACAGTTTTAAAAAATCATAAAATATACCAGGTGTTCAAGTAAAGCATGTTTTTCATGGCAAAAAAATATCCATGCCCATTTTTAGCAAATCCATCCTGCCCCTTATTCTTCTCCCAATTGATAATGCCTTTTTCTGGTAAATTTTGTTCAAAATTGCTGGCTTGGTTTGTATTTCTCATGTTAAAAGCCAATTTTAAGCCTATTATATCTTATAGTAAATATTGTGTATATAATAAATGCTCTTGTAGTCCAAAATGCCTTTCCGCATACCTTATTTAGAGGTGTTTTCAACTTAAAGGCTAAAATACCATTTCAACTGTCAAACCACCTTTTGAAACTGTGGAGAACATTGCCTTTATGTGAAAATAACATGTAAATTTCATATGAGATTGTTCACTTTATAAATCAAAACCATATTTTTATATATATTTGGAAAATAAGTCCAGTCTAAAAAAAAAATTCAAATTGGAACCTTCCAAGATCCCCACTGCTGTATGATAGACAAAAATTAATACACAATTTCTGTTAAAACAAATGTTCTTCAAAGAATGTTAAAGCACATCAGCTCCCATTGTACATACATCATTTGGCATGATTGCATAATATCTTGAAAAGGTAAAATCACAAGAATTGAATGCAGAAATGTTCATACAAAAATCATATATAACTTCAATTCTTATGAATTTCACAAGAGTGAAAATTGTCAAAGTTTAAACTAGATTTTTCAGGTAATTGTTTAAAAAAAACTAGCAATGTTATGCCATTATCAAAAGGCCATTTTCTTTTTCTACAGGATTGATTGCACCTAATATATGTAACGGCAATCTTTGATCTATGATGATATTTCCCAGGAATTGTCATTTGACCAACACAAATCTGATATCGCTTTTCCTAAATATTTCTTTCATATACCCTGTTTATGTTGTCTGACCGGCATCCACCTTATAGCAATTTTCTCAAATTGTCCATTTAAGTTATTAAGTACATGTTGTCAGACATCCACCATATATTCCTTTACCAAAATTTGTTTTTTTTTTATGCTGAAGTAACTTTCTGTTAAATGATATCTTATTAATCTAAAGTGAAAATCTTTCAATAAAGCAACCCACAGTGACTCGTCATTGGACATTAATTCCATCTTGTAAAACATATAATATTAGAGCTATGTAAATTGTTGATTAGCTTAGAAAATTAGAAACAATGAAAACTGATAATTAAGTTCACAGTGATATGTAAATAAAATTTCTAATTATTCTAAAATACAATGATAACTAATGATTTTCATTATTCTTTGGTTTAATAATCATATTTGATCAAATCATTCAATAATCCTCACCTTCCTAAAAAACCCAATAAATTTACAAAAAGTATAAATAGTGTTGAATTCACATTTTGTGGAGTTAAATTGTGCAATCTACCCTATAACACTGCATTGTGAGCATATGTATAAGTTAATCAATACAAAAAACTATCATTGAAATTAATGCTGTTAATTCAGAAATAATTGCAATGGTTTTTTTTCATGCAAAAAATGTGACAGTATCATTCCTTATTTCAAAAGCGATTTTCTTCATAATTTTTTTGCAATCACTTTAATTAGATTACACGTTTTTGCTAGTGGTCAAGGATTTGCAATAATTAAAGAACCTTTGTGAGCATGCTCACATACCCCACACCCCAACATTGTCACTGGGCAAACAAAATCTCACCAGATCTCTAAGTTCAGAGACTCTAAACTCCTACAAAAGTCAACTGATGAAAATTTCTTGTGGATATCCACATCAACATATTATTTCCTTATTAACTACAAACTTTCATGAAATTCTGTTGTGTTGTTTCAGAGGAGTTGAACTCACAAAGAGCTGCAGTAGTATATCATGGCCAAATTTCTAAATTTAAAGGGGCATAACTCCTAGAAGAAAAAGTGAATCCTAATTTCCTGTCAATATGCACATCTTCATAGTATGTCCTTATCAAGGATCCGGAAATTTTTCCAGACAATTTCGGTCATTTTGAGATGTTTGAAAAGTTGGTGCCCCTTTTCAAATTGTCGATATCAACTTGACTATATTCATAGGATCAACGAACATGACGAACTTGTATTGCTGTTTTATCGCATTTACTAAGTAAATGTCTTACCATTACCATGAAGGACAGTTTAGGGAAGGCAACAGTCTAAAATTGAAATGATTTTAATGACTCAAAATGGTTAATTTCTCAGACATTGCTTACGTTTCTTTCGATTTGACAAAAGTTAAAACCGGAAGTTTGCGATATTTTAAAGTAAGAATAATTCCGGATTTATTTCCGGGATTTGTTTTGTTTATCAAATTGACAGGAAATCACCGGCTTTTTTATTTTATTACCTTTAAAAGTGTTTGAATATAACAGATAATAGTTGCACTCGTTTAATTTAGCATGAAATCAATTTGCATTTTACGATTAAATATTAAATTTGCTGAAGACAATTTCACGCATGCGTATTACATGATAAATAAAGCACATGTGTTACTCATGAAAAAATACTTTTTTCTACGTAAATTTAGATTTAATTTTTAAATCAGAATTGATGACTGTCTTTGATGAAAAGTAAATAAATAATGAATACAGTTGTCAGGGAATTTTAATGTTTTAAAGATATTATTCTGAGCTTGTGATCACTGTCAGGTGTGAATTAAAACCACAGGTAAAAAGTGATTAGCGATCATTAGCCAATGTTTCCCGGAAGCATTGATATAGATATTAGGAGGGCCCTCAGGATTATCAAACTACTGTAGTGGCAGTTTTATTAAAGGAAAGGGATTATAAACAAAAACAAGTGATCACAAGTGCAAAATTGCGATTAAGAAATCTGATTTCAAACATTGAGTCAATGAAATGACCGAAATTACTTCTGTAAAAAAATAAAATTTGTCCTAAATCCCAATTACTTGTTTAGGACAAATAGTTTCATCTTAGGACATGACTGGCAAATATGACCGTTTTCGGTCAAAGTTTCATGAAACTCTGTTATGTTGTTTCAGAGGAGTTGCGATGACAAACTGTTGTGGTAGTATATTGAGGCAAAAATTCTAAGTTCAAAGGGGAATATTTCCTAGAAAAAAAATTGAATCATAATTTCCTGTCGATTAGCACATCTACATAGCAAGTCCTTATTATCTACGCAAATTTGCATAGTATGTCCTTGTTATTTACAAAGTTTCATGAAATTCTGTTGTGTGGTTATAGAGGAGTTGCAATGACAAGAACAGGACTGACAGACAGACGGACGGGTCAAAAACATTATACCCTACACAACTTCCATGCGTCAGGTATAATAAATGCATTCATTAATTTTTTGAATTAAAAGTACTAAAGTGCCAATGCTTTAAAGATTAAGACAAATTTCTATACGCACTTTGAAAATTACCTTAATGTTGCAATTGATCAATTTTATCTAAATTTCATGAGGAGCTGTTTAAAAAAAATATCTGATGATGCTAAAATCAAAATTGCTGATGTGTAGGTAAAGTATAGGAGGCTAAGTCAACTGAAGCAAGCTCTTTCATCTGAGCAATATTTCAGCCATTTTCTAATAGCCATAAGTTAAATAAATTATCTGACTTGTTGCAAGAAAATTAGTTAAAACTTGTTGTTTCCTTTCTATTTCAAGTACGAAAAAAATATCCCAAAAATTAAAGACAGCTTTAAGTTCCTAGTAACATACAAATACTTATAATCATTACTCATTAAGAAAACAACCACTTTAAAACAAATAGCAATGCTTTAAAACCTCATGATTGTTTATAGAATTGAAGTGACCTTTTGCCACAAGAAATACATTTGATTCAGATATACAATTTACAGAGATATAAATATTAATGAAATTTTGTACAAAACACTCAATAATATGTATATAATTTAAACATGATTGTGATAAAACTGGAATTATAGTTACATCTATACAAGATTCATGGTCGTATTCAATATCTTTATCACAGCTACTTTATTGTAATAACATTTCAACCTTAAAAAAGATTACTATTTATCCAGAAATTAAAAAAAATTCATGTGTTAGCACTTGAACGTGTATGTAAGTTTTTCATGCCTATTTATAGAACAGTTAACAACAGCACTTAGGTTACTATTAGTACTTCATCAGAAAGGTCAAAATTTTTAAACAATGTACTTGGTAACAATTCCAAATTCAGTGAAGCATAAATGAAGGATTCAGGCTTTATCCTACTACATGAAACTGGTATGCACAAATGCTCAAGCAAGAAATATATACAAAAAATAACAATGTTCTGTCTATCTTATGCAGATTACCCCAGATAACTTAATATTAGGTGTCAATAATATAAATGTTGTAGGAAATTAGACACTATGTTTGAATTCCTCCGTCTTTTGAAGAACAGAAGATTAAAAACCCTGTTCATAAAGGGAGCACATAAAATGGGAAAGAAGTAGAAATCATCATTCAGTCAACATTTTGATAGAAAATTTTGAATTCAAACTTCATTTATTCTCTTTACAAAACTTCTAAAAAAATTATTACTGTTTATTATTATTCGTGGGATACCAATTATCGTGGATTTCGCGGGTACAGGTCAACCAGGAATTTGAATGGTCAAGGATAAAAAATTTCTATAGGCTTGTTTGCAGACTTTTGTAAAACCAAAAAATCAAATATCCACAAAAAAACAATTTTTCTTGAATCCATGATAATTTGTACCCATGAAAAAATAAATGAATCCACAGCATTCTAATATTACAAATTTCTTTCAACTGATTTAAATGCTACACTAGACACAAGATCTAAATATTTATTTATTTTACTGATTGTATAATTTGTTGTCAATACTGTAAATTAGTCAGGCAAAAAAAAAAGCACCTGTTAAAAATTTATTTTGGAAATTATAATTTGTTTTAATAACCATAAAGACATTAATTTATGAAAAAAAGTAAATTCAAATATGCATTACAATATCAAGATAAAAAAAAATCACAGTCTTTTGCTTCAATGCAAGACTTTAAAACTATACACTATAGTTTGACCAGTACATTTTATTGTTGATATTTTTCAAAATATAATAAATGATTTTAAATATCTTCCCAACAACCAAAAATTGAAAACTTGATTTAAGACAAACACTATACAAAAATGAAATTCTAATATAGAAAATAAGATAAGCACACGATGTTAACATTCATAACTTTCAATCAATTACTTATAAATGTATTCAAATTTTCATATTCAAACACGGTATAATAAATCCATGATTTAATTCATTACCACTTGGGATTGTGGGTAATTTCATTTTTTGTACACCAAGGTAAAAATAGTCATTGAGGTTACACTTTTTTGTTGAATAACCAACGTTTCAAACATTGTTAACCATTGACAATGCTTTGGTGTATGCTTTTTAAAGTATTACCCAGATTTGAAACAGTGAATTACAGACTTATCTCCCCTTACATGGTTTTCATCAATACTTTCTATAGAATTGAGATTTTATAATCAAAATTTCTCCTATGCAGCTGATTTGTAATTTAATTACATTAGTTTAATCATTTATAACAGTGGAGGACTAGAGTAGGTAAAAGCACACTACTGATTAACTGATGTTATTCTCAATGTTTCCACAAAATCCAAAAGCCATTTTTTGCAAATCCATAAATATTCTTGTTCAAATTTTAGGGATAGCAAATGTTAAGGAAAAATAAATAACATCTATTTTTAATCCTTTACAACATTTGCTCTAGCCATCTTCACTAACCAAAGGGCAAGTGTTTATTTCTTCAACAGACCTATCATCTTTCCCCATTCGTGTGGAATTTCCTCTAAAAGAGGTGTTGATCATACACTTCACACTTGAAGTATATAAACTAAAAAAAACAACATTGAAAGTACTTAAAAATACATTTAAGCACATATATACTCATTCGTTACCATAGAATATTAGATTAAAAACAATTATGACATGAATACATTTAAGCATATATATACTCATTCATTACCATAGAATATTAGATTAAAAAACTTATGACATGAATAAGAGATGCATTTGGAGATTTTAAAGAGTTGGCAGGCATGCAAGTTTAATGACTTATGATTGATAGGAAAGTGACGTTAAATCATTCAAAGGTAACATACAATGTTTATGGCCATTACAATTCTATAGTGTATAGTTTTAAAACCATGTGCTCAAGGCTAACTCAACAAATATTTAAAGCTATAGCTGCACTGTACATAATAACAGTTATGTGTCCTTGACTGTTGATGGGTCTTCGGCACTATCTGATACTGTCCTTGATCTGCTGCTTTCTGAAAGCACTCTTTCATGTATCTGTGTTCTACACATTGGGCAGGTTTCCAATTGTAATGAACATTTGAAGCAAAATCCTCTACAAAACACAAACAAAAACAGTTTAACAGCATAACCATTCAAATGAAAGCCATTTTTCATGAAAATAGTCAATTTTATTCAAATTGGGGCAAGAGTGAGCTTTTTTCCAATATTGATGTATTTTTGTTAAACGGGCATTAGCTACAAGATATACAAAAAAATAAAATATATTTTTTTTTATTCAATCATTAATGAAAGTGATAAAATGAAATAGTAATTTGCTTTAAGCAACCAATTTTGTTCAATTTTGTCAAAATAAGATAAGGAACATCACTGATGAATTATTCACTTGCAAGTGAATAATTTGACCTCTTTGAATCCGTATTCATGTGACCTTTAATTTAACCCCTTAGCTGGAGATGGGTTATGCATGTATTCAGCTATTAAAAGGAAAAGAATGTCAACATAGAAAGTGAAACCAGGATGAATCATTTGGTTGACTGGATCGATCCACAAAAAATCATTCTAACACAGGTAAAAACGATGATAAACATACTTTTTAACCTACAATATGAAATCAAACAGACTTAGAAAAATTCAATTGCACGTGGTCGCTATTAGTTTATGTTTATATTTATGTTTATAACAGGTTATATGACCATCGGCAGTCTTCAGAGGTCATCTTAATGGTTAATCAGATGACTTTTAGACAAAAATACACACGAAATGTTGATACATATTATCGAGTCCATGCATTGTTAATTGTTTATTTTAGAATTTTTGTAATTCTTATATATGTTTTAGTATGTTATAAATCAAATATGAGAATTTGAGTCAAATCGGAGAAGATGAATTTGACAGCTAATGCCCCTTTAAATTCAAACAGCTATATCCAGGAAATTAAAATATTCATTTCAAATTATGTCAAAGCAATTTTGATTTTAAGACTAACAATTTAAAAAAAACCTCTGGCAATTTAAAAATGTATTAAGAAACAAACATTCCATCTCCCTCAGGCAAGGGTGACCTTAAAAGGATTTAGCTATGCTTTTTAGGTGTCTTTTGGTCTGACATATAACTTTTCAAGTATTTAAGTATGTAGCCAATTTTGGAGCCATTTTTTTCACCATTTTCTAGTTGTAATTATATAAGGGAAGAACCAAGTTTTACATATTCATGTTATTTTTCTACTCGTGAAAGTCACGGAAAATTTATTGCTCACGAAAATTAGTTGGTTTTACAGTAAATATATAGCTTCTAAAGAGCTAAAATTGAAAAATCTGCTTTCTTAAATTCTAACCTGCAATTATAGACAGATAATCTCTATCATTTAAAAGAATGATTGCTAGACACTGTAATTCAAGGGACATAACTGTAATCAAATTCTATACAAAACACTGTCAAAATACATTGCAAACGGTTCTGTTATGATTCAGAAGTTATTGTTATATCTATATTTATGAGTGAAATGTAGAAAAATAAAACTATATCAATCTTACTGTTTACATTATAACCAAAAATTCCCAACAAACTAGAGGTTTACCTGGGCCAGTTCAAGTCTCAGTAATTACTTATTTGAAGGCTAAACATTGTTATTAGCCATTTAGGAATTCAGTGTGGATTATTGATCTAGGGTGTTTAAATTGTTGACACAGAGATATGCCATGCCTAAATGTAATTTTGATAGTATGATGCAAATGTTGAAATTAAAATGGCTATACTTTAACACCTAAAATTGGTAAAACTATGCAAAACATTCAGTCAATGAACCATGGCTGTAGGAGCAAGGCAAAATAACCTCCATTGAAATGAGAAATGCCAATGCTAATACAACTACATACCAAATACCATTGATTTATAATAAGTGGTTTTCTTTAAACTGACCTTAACACAAACTTTAACATGTTAACTATGCAAAAGTTTCAAAGTCAATAAACCATGATGAGGGGACGGAGCTATATAATATGAAATGGAAATGAGACGTACATATGCTTAAATAACTGCAAATCATCGACCTACCACTATTGTTTTCCCTTCAACTGACCTACTCACAAACAAATACATTGTTAACATTGACAACACCCTTGCTGGAAACAGCAAGCCTAACTCTTGCTTTTTTTACTTTGTAGAGGCAAAACAATATGATGAATGCATTCACAACTTAGGTAGATTGGGGTGACTATAGTAATGGAGACCTTGTCAATTGTTTGACAGAGTCACAAAATGAGAATTCAGTCAGAAACACACTGAAGATTATTCCAGTCAGATGAGTTAAATGCAATGATTTCTGAATTTACTTGATGCGTCATAAAGCAATCACCAATCAATCAATCTGAATTTACTGATTGATTCATTGATTGTTGCTTGCTTAACTTCCAGGAGCAAGTATTTCATGCATATTCAGGACGACTGAAATTTACAGCTATTGGGCTGAAAAATGATGGTACATACCCATGTTCACAGGGAACCAACTTGTGTGAAGCTTTTTCGGCAAAGCAGATTGTACAAGAATCTTCATTAACTTGAAAGTTTTTTATCAAGTTCAATCGCATGTGTCTGAAAAGAGAAAGAATAGTAGAGATGATTATAAATGTATTTAGATAATGATAACAAACATGTAAAAAATCAAAGTATTCAATGTGTTAGTTTGTTTTTAGTCGACAGAACTCATTCACTTATTACTACAATCTTTTGTGCTTTTTCAAATACTTGTAACACAATGTACCTCTGCTTTTTTTGTTGGACAACAGATGATAGTTTTCACACCAAATGTGTTTACTTTCTCATACGTTATTTTTGAATGCATATTTCTTATAATGACAATTATCAAAGAATTCTACTCATATGGTTGTTGAAGACCTGGTAAGTTTTTCTGTTAATAAAACTGGAAAAGATAAGTACATGTGTAGTTGGGTAGATACACATAAGACATCAGATAAATAAATTCTAGCTATATGTTTGCAAAGCAAAGCAATCATATTTGGTTTGTAGCTTTTTAAATTTTTTTTATTGAAACACTAAATATTACATGAAATTGTTTTATTTTTTTCAATGGGGGGCATACTCAAAATTAGTGTGTTTTAATTCAAGGTGAAAATTATTCTGAAGTGACAGTCTATATGGCTAGAACAATAATGTTATGCCCTACTCTGTCTTATGTGGAGGAATAAAACCAATCATTCATAGCCCCATTGCTTTCTATGTTAAATTCTGCAATTTCAAGCATTAATGGCTACTTTGTCTTAAGTACAAATTTAGTGGCAGTTATTTCATGTCAAAACTATACCTTATCCTGACTTGTGCTGAAAAATTTAACATACCTTTAATTGCATAGTAGAGCGCACTGGTTCCCAGAAGTTTGATAGTACAAAAACAGGTATTTCCAATCTGAACAACAGGGCAAATGTGCCCTCCTATTATAATATCATATATATTTTTTATTATTCGAAATAAACTTTCAATAAGGGTCCTACAGTGATCCCAAGTTCTTAAGCCTTCATTTGATATCAAATTACCCAAATATTTTACTTATTGACAAAGTTACAGCTATTCGTAGGAACTATTTTGTTTAAAATATGTACTTCTTTCTTGTATGTTCTTTCTGACCAGGCCCAAATTAGTGGTTCTATACCTTGAGGTGATAAAGTATTCCCTTCAAGGTCATGCTCTTAGTTTTCAACCTTGAAAAGTCATTGCTTGGGATCTACATTTCTCAATATTATGTATACTGTTTTGATAATCTTGTGCTAAACATGTTCAAAAACTGAAAATTTAAAAAATGTCCATGTTAGTCTTCGACAATACTGCACCTTGGTAAAATTTTCTTTTCTTCATCTGTCATGGTTCCATAATCATTAAATGTTTTGAATAATGTTCCTTTAGGAGGATACTTAAATGGCTTGGCACCAAAGTTAAATTCACACTGTTGGTAAGACATAAAACTGGCAGCAGCAAAATATCCACCACTGAAATAAACAATCATAATGTAATATATAAAGCAATTTTGTAAGTTACACATAAAAATTAAAACTGAGGCACATGGAACAATGAAATGCTCATCTCATATCTTGGTTATCATTTACTAAGTATAAAATATGGCTGGTTAGTTTAGTTTGTGTAAACTTGTGCAGTTTTTAACACTGATAGTTAAATTTCATTAATATAATATTTTTTTCAAAATAAATTTACAAAAAAATGTATTTATTATTGTGGAAATTAACAAACTAATTAGCACCTAAACACTCTGCATGCTCTCCATACTGACCAACTCTGTCAAGTCTTTTTTTTTAATTGGTTCAGCAGAACTCAAAAGAATATTTTTAAAAGATTCTTATGTAAAACTCAGTCCATATAAGATGGCTGACTGACATCAAAGTAACAAGATTCTGTACTTTTAAATGTATCAACTTATAAAAGATATCCAAGATCTGGTTTTCCTTCCAAAGCACCTGAGATCACACTGGTTTTTGGTGTGGTTTGTGTTGTGTTGCACAAACTTTACTTGTTTATGTAGTGTTATGTAGACTGTTGTTTAACTTATTGTTGTTTTTTTGGGTTTTTTTTTTTGCCATGATTTTGTCAGTCTCTCTTTTGACCTATGAATTTTAATTCACCCTTTGGTAATTTTAGCCTCTTTTTCAAATTTAACTCAGCTTAAATTTTCAATATTGCTCAGAATAAACCTCCCTTTCCCTAGTCAAAAAGTCAACCATACCTTGAATACTGGAAAAGGTCATCATAACTCGGTAAACATTCACCATTTAAGGAAAATGTCAGGTATTTCTCATCAATATTTAATAAAAGTCCTAACGTGTCTCCTGAAAAAAAAATATAAACAATATAACACAACACCAAGACCAAATTTATGCTTTTTTTAAGATTCTGGTCAATCCAATCACTGTCCTTAGTGGCCTTCCTCTGGATATTGCTATATAAATGAAAGCTTACACAACTAGTTGTGTCCATAGGCAACGTGTCCCATTTGCACAATAATGTTCATCAAATGTCCAAAGTCTTATAGCTGTAGGTAGGTAAGAAATGTGTCAACTGATATAAAATTTATATGTAATCTGTAACTTTCCCTTATAACACTAATTACTAAATATCATCTGAATATCTGTAAGTGTGGGATTTGATGATGAACAATATAATGTGGCATTTTCAGGATATTTAAAATCCAAGGGCAATAACTGTCTCAAAAGTAAGTCAACCAAAACAAAACTCATTGATTATTATTGTAAATACTGATTGCAAAATATATACTAGTAACAAGTTAACATTATGTATATTTACTAGTCAAAAGTTGTTATGTAAGGACAATAAAATTCATCCAATGCTTTTGGTCATCAAAGAATTTGTTATAGTCTTGTACTGGTGATAATTATTCGCTGTATACAGTTTCTAACTATCTATTTCAGTATATTAGGCAAAACACAAAGATTTGTAACACAGTAAAACTTCTACTAGGATTCATCTGATAATTCTGATGGTACATAATGAAATAGAAAGTAGGTCTTGACATCCTGAGCATTTTCTCTATCTATTATGGTTTAAAGATATTAAACAATTAATGCATCTTACCATTATGTTCTATTTTAAGCCTTGGCAGCCATTGTTGGTTGATTGCAGGAATATCAACACAAACTTTATACTATAAACTCTAAGGATCCTTCAGTTTACGTTTGATTGAAATTGGTCCAGTGATTTCCGAGGAAAATAATAAAATTAAAGATGATGTTCCCATTGGACACAGATACCCCTGCTTGTAAATATGCAAGAGTCAATGTACTAATTCAAACCTATTGACGCTTTGTTTTCTTTGAAACTTAATGAAATTTTTTTCAATATTTTGACATTAGAGATTTCTCTGGAGTTTGAGTGCTCTCAATGTTCAATAACAATGTTGGTAATGAACATTGTGCATAAGTTTCATAACATGTGGTTAAGGCAAATTAAAGTTTAAGTGCAGAAACGGCAAATTCACCAATTTTTCCATTGCTTAAGGAACATAACTCAAGAATGGTGAAAGTGACACCACACAAATTCGAACTTGATCTGTGTTTTGTGGTAATAAGCATTTGCATAAGTTTCATGATATTTAGTTTAGGCAAACTAAAGTTAGAAAATGTAAACCAATTTCGGGACATACGGATGGACATGGGTAAATCTTAAAGCCCCCTTCAACCTACAGGTAGGGTCATAAAAAAAGATTTATTATTATTATTATTATACAGTATTTTTAACAGCGCATTATATAATATCAAAAAATTACCCTAAGCGCTTTACAACATATTCACACACATATATAAGCATTAACAATAAAATATGAAAGCCCATGTTATGAGATCCTAAAACAAACATATTTAAAATAAATGGCATATAAAACTATACTATTAAATTTACTGATCAACAATAAAATTTATATAAATGGGCATGGAAAAATAAAGGAGACATTGAACCCGTACAAATAAAAATAAATTAAAAATATTTGCTTATATGGATGGACAGAGACAAACAGACGTCAAATGATGGCAATATCTCACGTGTTTCATTAGTTATAGTGCAAGGTGAGATATAAAGGGGTTCTTGAGACAAACAGATGTTCATTTTTCTCTTGTTTTTTTTCTTTTTATTTCACTTAAGACTGAGGACATAATTTATTTCCAACCGTTTTACAATTTTCAACAAAAAATAGTTATTTTCTATTTAAATGACCTTTTAAAGCATCAACCTTTTCATGTTTGCTGACAATGTATTACAGTAGATGCCAGTTAAAATTTACGATTGGAGGTGATTTAGATCTTGACTTTTTTAATAACCACTTGTCTATTGTTGAATTTTAATAATGAGACTAAAATTGTATGTTGACCTCTAGATGTCATTTGGATTTTTGTGTTGTTGGATTTCTGGGTTGTTGGATTGTTCACTCATTGAGTCATATTACCCACATCTCAACATAACTCACAACAAACTGTGATATTTTTAAATTACGCTGTAATTCAATTCACTCATTAACCTAAAAGATATGAATAGATAAATATCCCTGATCTGTGCAGGCAGGGCTAAGTATGCAGTGTGGAAATAAAAATAAAGAAGTCATACGTTACATTCTATTACCAAAATTAAAACCATTTGAAGGCTGACGTCTTCTATACATCCAAAGAGAAAAGTTCAGTTCTGAGATTAATTTGCAGATCTTATCACTTATCCAAATTTAAATGTCCTCCCTGAAGATTGACATTGGAGCTAAATGAAAAGTTTAAAACGACAAAGAAATATTTTTACAATCCATACATATCATTTTCTACATAAGGGTTATATTCTCAACTAGGGATATTTTGATGTCTATACTTTACCTTCAACTTATAAGCATTACAAATTAAGTCATTATCTCAATATTTAAACAGTTAATTTTATTTTGAGAGGGGTACATTTCAAAGTTGTAAGATATATAATAGAACTGAAAGAATTTGGTAACAAGTTATACCTGTCAATACTGACTCCTTACTTTAAATAAATGGGGTGAATATGTTCCTAACATAATGGTTTATTGGTTAGATGAAAAGAGCCTTAATCCTACTTGATTTTATGGATGTTTAAAGCAGCATGATAAATGCATCCCCAGGGTTCTCCTTCCAATATAATCATGTCATCTTAGTTTAGATGGATAGATTTTTACATGTTCAATTCTTATATAGCTTAATTTAACTGCCTATAGAGTGGTTACTTTCTCATAAGCACCTATTTACATTTTCCCAATGAGGTTATAATTTGCCCCAAATAGCACAAATAATGTATGCTACCAATAACATTTCTTAATTTTATTTTCGAATAAAATCCCAATCTTTTTGGTGTCTTTTGCACTACTAATATTTGGTGTGTTTTTTGCCATATATCTCTCCATTCACAACAACGATATTTAATGAAAGAACACTTTTATTGTTACTTTTTTCAGAGCATAAGATGTTGAGTTCTGAATATTCAAAACATTTATAGCTGACAGTTACAAATTTCACAAAAATATTAACTTTATTGCCCCCTTCAACAAATATTTTTTTCAAAACACAGATTGTCTCTACAATCTTTACAAGCAACTGAGCAACAAAATGTAATATAAAACTCATTTTTACTAGGTCAGAATATGCTGAAGTGGTTTTGGCCTGATTTTTCTGGAGTTTTAAGTTCAAAAAGATTAGCTGATTGCTTAGAAGAAGTTTTAACAGCAGGATACTATTGTAACAAGTTTTTTAGATTTAATCTTGAAAAATGATGCTGATAAACAGAAATAAAGCAACCACATATTGGTACTCATGATGACAAACATTTGGAAAATATTCAAGACGAAGATTTTAAATGAAAAATTGAAAATATTCAAAGATCATAACTTTTCATTCCATAGTGTCTTCTTAAACAGTAGGAACTCAATCACATCCAAATAAAGATCCACAGCAACTCAAATGTAGACACAATGCACATATAACCTTTAGACGTTTTTTTTCAAACTCCTGTATTTAAAAAAACATGGACACAAATGATTGCTGCAATTATTTAATAAACATCTACTGTTCATTATCAACTCTGAGATCTGCCCTTCCACTAAATGAACTTCATGATTTTAAATTCTTACTAGAAATTAAAATCAAACTTATATTTTGTCAAAGATCAGCTATTAAGTTTAGAAATCAGATCAAAAGTGTACAATAGATACACTTAAAACTTGTCAAAAGAATTGGCTCAATTAAAACTGTCTACATAAGAACTTGTTAGTGGGGGTCAGGGGTATCAAAAGTTCTTAACAGCATTTCAGGTCTCTATTAGAATGTGAAAGAAGTATTAGTCATTTCATTATTACAAAATTGGAAGTTTTTCTTAAAAATAACAAGATGTTTGGACAGAATTCTTCAATTACGAAATTTTACCAAGTCGGTAAGTTAACTGTCTTTTTGATATGATTGTTCAAAGTAAGCTTCTTGATGTGCTACATTTTGTAGGCTTTATTGTGCATCAAGTTTTTATTGCTGCAGCAAGCCAGAGAGTATGGAGAGAACCACTGCCCTTGGTAGACAAACTGGCAATCCTAGTCAATTAAGATAGGAGTAGAATGCAGCTAACCACAAGTGGGGTTTGAACTAATAACCTCAGTGTTGACAGGTTAGTGATCACTACATAGATCACTCCGCCATGAGGCCTTGTGGTGCTACAAGAAAATGTATACTACTTCAATATCTTTTACTGAACAGTGCTCTAAAGTGTCAAGAAGCACAGAATGTATGATTTTTCTGGTAAATGCAATCATTGGCCATATAATTTTATTATTTGACATTACAATATGTTTCTATAAGCATTCACGTAATTTTAACATTTCAACCTTCATGACAAATACACTATTGACACAGAGATATGTCTCCAGCCTGTATGTGATTTTGATAGTAAAATGCAAATGTTGAAATTAAAATAATAACTTTAACATGTAAATTATGCAAATTATTTTAATTCAATGAACAATGACTGAAGCAAAGGGCCAAATAATTTCCTTGGAAATGAGACAGGCAATGATAATACAACTGCATACTAAATATCATTTACTTATCATAAGTGGTTCCCTTTAAACTGACCTACCGGTTATCAAAATCTTTAACATGTAAACTATGCAAAAGTTTCAAAGTCAATAGACAATGACTGAGGGGACATGGACAAATAATCTCAATGGAAAGTAGATGTGCCAATGCTGCTACAACTGCATACCAAATATCATTGATTCCCATTAAAATGACATTATCACAAACTTAAACAAATTATTGTTGAGATCATAGCCGGAAACAACAGCATACCTAAGTCTCGCCTTTTGACTTGGTCAAGGCAAAACAATAATATAATTTTTATTTTGCTGTTGCTATAAAACATGATGAAAATACTAATGAAGCCTCATATTTCTATCTGTTCTAAAGTCTTGAACAAAATTAAATATATTTTTGCAGCAATGAATATAATACTTGGTATGTAGCTGTCAAACAAGACACTATTACATGAATATTTACTCTTAGGAAAGGTCATCAGCTTTAAAATAGACAGCTACATTATCCAATGTACTTCATCATATTCTGTCTATAGCTAAAGTGGAGAGATTGAAGCTGTATTTTAATGATTCCTACAAATAATCCTGCATACTTTCACCCTATTCCATCTTTCATTTTAAGTGGAGAAGAATTGCATACCAGGTAGTATTTATTTAGCAAAGTTGGGTTATATGTTTTGAGCATGCATCCTGGTCTTTTTAGTGATCACATGATCAACTATGGCATGGAATCAATATGGCTGACTTTGTTCTTTAACTAGTATTACACCATTCAAAGTTAACTTTGGACCATTGTCTATTATTGATATAAGGATGTCAGTGGCGAATCCAGAAATTTTCATAAGTGGGGGCCCACTGACTGCCTAAGAGGGGGCCCGCTCCAGTCATGTTTCAGTGATTCTCTTTATAATCAACCAAATTAATCCGCCTCTGGATGTATTTTGTTTTGTCTTTTTGTCATTAATTTGTTGTCTCAATGTGTATGCCTTCCTTCTCCTTTTTATATACAAGAGATTCAACAGTTTTGGACCATCACTTGTCAATTGCTTATACCAGGATATATTGAAGTCATTTGGAAATGCATTTTGGCTATCACATCTTTAATATGGTACTCCATTTGTCTTAATATCTATTAAAAAGAAAATGTTACAGCTATTTTGATACAACCACTTCCTCAATTCAGTCAACATTAAAGTGGGTCTTCATATGCTTATGTATCACTGAGTGATGGTTCAATTCTAATTCCTGAAGGCCCTTACTCTATGCACAATATATAATAGTTATGCTATCCCGAACAAAATTTTGATATTTAAGAACAAATGTTTTCTGGCAATTACTATTTCCAAATTTCCTTGTGTATAGTTGTATGGTTTATAATGGTGAACAGATGTACAAAATGTATTACAAACTAAACAATTTACATAAAATTGCAGCAATTTTAATTTACTTTAAAACCTAATCTCTTATTTGTTTGAGCATGCAACAAATTAGCATATATTTAATAATCAAATACTGAGGTATTTACAAATTAATTCAAAGAGGATGTTTCCAATTGATGCAATAAAATATAAGATATATGCCAAATTAATTCCAAATAAATTAGAATAACCAAAAAACAGTATACTTTGCCATATAAAATTAGTTAAAAAATCTGTAAATTGTCAATCCTTGAATTTTTAATTAATTTTAAATTAAAAGATTTTATGTATTACTGAAAATTAACATAATTACCTTGAATGTCTTTTATTCTTTTATACATTCTATACCGGATTTTTAGGGGTGGTGGTAATACCCTCAACAATAGTTGTAATTAATGGATAGAAAATCTTATTTAAATACAAAAGCCCTTCTAATGTTGCATAATATTAAATTATTATTTTAAAGTCAAAAGTTTTCTATCAATGTTTGAGAAGGCTATCATATTCATTTGATGCATGTTTAGTAATTGTATATGAGAAGGCCAAATAGATAAGTTCAAAAAAATGAATAATCTTTTGGAAGAACACTTTTCAATACTTCAGAAAGGTGAGTACCATAATTTGAAATTTATTCCTTACATTCAATTGCCAATTTCAGATTGATTTCTTACTATCTATTAATCTGCAAGGTAAATCATTTAAAATTTAAAATAGAAAAATTGACTTCTGTTATCAGAATAAATGTTTAAACACTCTTTAAATATGTATCATTTTACATTTTAAAATAGAAATATTCAATAAAATATTTGAAAAGAGATTCAGAATTGGTAACTTACCAGAATAGTGATACAGTTATTAAAACATAACTATAAGATACAAACAATTGAGCAGATGGTTATAAAAGTCTTGATGACATTGGATTTTGAAAATATTGATGTTCAATAAATATCCTTTCAAAAACTACTATTTGATAAATAAAGGAAGAAAATATAACAATATCATGTCCTATTCTGAATTGAATAAAGCCAGCAAACAGCTATATGTATCCTTAGCTCTTTCCCAGATTGGGGAAATCAAAATCAGAATACAAATCATTTACAAATTAAGAAAATTAATGTACATTTCTCTTTTGTTTCATTTCCCTATGGAAATTGACAAATTGTGTAAACCTTTATATATAACAATTAAAGTGATAAACAACTATTGTGTTATAAAGTTATGAAATTCATTTTTCAATACATCAAATTTTTTTTTTTTAATTAAATACAATAATTATTGAATAATTTATAAGCCTAATTCATCATTACAAAACAATTTTCAATTCTTTTTCATTTTGTTTGATTTTTTTATTTAAATAAACAGTCAAGTTTACAAGCACCAAATGTACTCATAGATACCCCTTTTTCAAGACCCCACTTTTGCTTCATCCTTTCACTAATGAAAATGGTTTTTTTTACTTCCTGAAGTGTTCACATACAAGTTCTCAATTATCCCATTATTTTAATTATTGGCACTTTTAATTAACTTTATTAGACTTTGAAAGGAATGTATAAATCATGCTGTACATTGTTGTGACTTGAATGTTCAACTCTTTAAACTATTTTCATTATTGTAAGAGAACAGTTTAGAATTTCTTGAGTTTGTGACGCAATGTTCTGTTTTGCATAATTGCAAGTGAACATGTTAATGTTACAGCTTTTTACTTAAAACAGAGTTTGTGACTCAAGGTTCTGCTTTAAATAATTGTAAGTGAACATGTTAATGTTATAGCTTATTACTTAAAACAGACTTTTTAAGTAAATAAGTTTAATGAACTAGACAAGCTAATCTACTTAAGAGCTCTGCACAAAATTTAATGGACAATATTACACAACCTTAAATCCAAATAAATAAAATATATTTAATCCATCTTTACACAGATAATATCTCATAAAATATATTGCCAGTGTTTAAATCTACTGAAAACAAGAGCATATATACACACTAAAAATTTTCTTGCCTGCTTTAATATTTAGATACACATTTTAAAAGTCAAGGGTCAAATGAATCCTGTCAAATGAACATGTCCTCTCTTTACTGAATATCTTTGACTTATCATAAGTCATTTTAAAGAAAAATGACTCATCCAATTAACTATTGGCACAGAGAGATGTCTTGCCTAGGTGTAATTTTGATAGTATACAAAAAGCAAATGCTGAAATTTAAAGGCTATCATGCTATGACCATCTGTTCTCAAGAGTTTATTGATGATGACCAGTTAAGATATGATAAAGATACAAATGATCAAAGCTTTACCAATAAGTTAAGATGGCAATTAACATATAAAAAGGAGACATAAGATCACATGGAAACAGCAACCCAACATCATAAATTTCCAACATGATCACTGTAAATTTGGAAATTTTGCATGCTTTAATTATTGAGATTTTTAAAAGCTGGACAAAATCAGTAAATGCTGCATTCAAATAATGATATTTGAATTTAAAATAAAATGTGAGTTCTTATTTTCTTTGTTCCTATTCTGTCACAAATTTTGCAATATTAAAAACATTGCAAGAATTTATAAATGTACATGATTTAAAACTTAATACCTAAAACTTGTCAGAGGTCAAGCTGTTAGCTCAATTATTAAGTGCAGAGGGATACTAGTATATATCATGGTTTAAAAACTATCAAATAAGTAAACAATTCATACAAAACTATAGTTATGGCATTGCACTTCCTAACCATTAGCCTTAGTGGTATACTAAAGATACTAAAGAGGTACAATTTCACCATGATATAAATTTGAGTTTTTCAATAACTTTTTTGTACAATAAATGATATATCAATTTATATAAGAAATGAGATAAATTATTTACTTAACATACAATAAAGAAGTTCTTGTCAATATCTATTACAGCCACAGGGGGTTGTAAAATACTCCTCTCTAAACTCAGTAGAGGTGGACTTTACATGTATAATGCCAAGGTATACTTATCTTGTTTGTCTATAGGTAAAGAAGAAAGAAACATGTGTTAATTTTTCATCCTTAATTATATACTGATCAAATTCCTAAGTAAATAAAATCATGCTTAAAAAGATAGACAGTATCGAATTAAAACTGTCAAATCTTGTTTGGTTTTGTCAATCTTTCAGAAAACTATCAAATTATCACAAATATACAGTGTCATTTAATGCAAAAATATGCCCTGACAATCTAATTACAACCAGTATTTAAAGATCTGCAATTTCATATCATAACATCACGTTTATAAATGCTACGCAACATGTAACATTTTAAAAAGTGGCAATCTTTATCATTGATCATCATCTGGATAGTCTGAACGTTTATAAATCATTGTAACAATTGACTAAATTTGCATATTAATGTAATAAATAGTTCAATTCATACAATACTAATTAACAACATAACAATTAAATTTGCTGTGTAACAGTTTAGACGGTGATTCTTTATAAAACTAATTCAATAATTCTGGCACTGGAGTAACAACCGTTCTGATTTACAACTTTTTCATATGTACTCTGAGAAACATGGATAATGTTGAAAATGCCCTTAAAAGATTGTTTTGAGAAATAGAATTTATAGCTTATACTATTTTGTGGATATAAATAATTATTCAAAATGTCCTACTCGGAACTTATGCTTTCTGAAAGCTCTATCATTTCTCCAATTGAGCAGTCAGGTTAGTACAAATGTATTAAGATTAATGGATTCTAATTTTTTATTTTTCCATTAAAAATTAAAAAAAAAAAGAAATCAAGAAAAAATCAAATTGTTGACAATAGTAATAAGTACTTGAGAAGTCATTCTGACTATATTTCATACATTCTAACAGAACAAGTATGACAAAAGTTTTCACCAATGAAGTCCAAAAGTGATCAAAATTTAAAAGACAACTATCCACCAGAGTTCAAAAGACGTAGCAATGATAAGTCACCTTGTATAGAACTATAGGGAGAGCATTTTTTCTAATAACAAGGAAATTTGACAAATTGCAGAAAAAATTTCATCATTGAATCTGTATAAATAGCAATCACGTTCTAACTCAGGTGAAAGGTTGTCAAAATAAGAATATCTGAATACAAATGTATATTCTTTTATAAACTGAATGATTTAATGCTGTTTTTGGACAGTCATCAATATATGAAATGAAAGGATTCTAATCTTCAACTATAGAAAGCCATGATACTAGTTTTTAAGGGTGAAATGGTCCATTAAACCTTGCCTTTTCAAGCTTTTGTTTGTTCTTACTTGATCAAAAACAAGCATTCTAATCATTTATTGTCAAATTAATAACATGAAAATAAAAAGGGGGGCGACAGCAAACAAACAAAACAAATTAACCAACAAAATACATCTAGTCTAGAGTAGTTAAAAATGAATTAAAAAAATAAAAAGCAAAGATATGAAGCTTACACAAAATTCCCCAATAACAAAGATGTTAAAAAAGTAATGACATTCTCTGAAGAGATTCTTGACTTGAACTTGCAGTGAAAACAAACTAGTTCTGTGATTTCTCAATCCTACATTGCTTTAAATAAAACTTTTCCATCAAGTGCTTCCCATTTATGACATTTTTAAAGATATTTGACTATTCATAAAATGATTTAATGTACATTGGTACTTAAAATTAAAATTGACTCATAAAGATAAATATAATTGAAATGTGTCATTTCGGCCTTTTTGTTCTTTTAATCTGTTAATTATCGCTAATTTCCACTTTACCGTTGAACAAAAACTGTACCCCATTGTTGTAAGGCTAATTTCTAACGAACAATGCGGTAGTTTTGACTTTTTAATTATTTTGTACTCATTAAAGTAAAAGTATTTTTGTAACTAATGTAAATGCGAAGAAAAAATTTAAATGATTGTCCAAACAAGGAACAACGTAAATCATTCTTTTTGTCTGCAAGTTTTAGTTTTAAAAGATTTGTTTTGATAACTGGTTGTAACAATCAATATATACCACAAACGTCTTATTTTAACGTAAAAAAATTTACACATGGGATTAAGGAATGACACTTGCTGTGATTTCAAAGGAGGAATGTTAAAACTAAAGAATTTATAAATCTTTGATCAGTGAATATATGAAATATTGAATAAAAAAAATCTTTTTATACAGTGAGGATTTAGAGATGTGTAAAATTTTCAAAAAGTTAACAAGCTGGAAATAAAAGTTTTAGATAGTCAAGAGCAGAAAATTCACAGATTAGTTATTTCACTGGGCTCCTACCAGCACATCTTCTGCAGATTTGGGAAAGTAAACATATTTTTGTATAAAGACAATACTTAATCTGTCAAAATGTATAAAACTAAAGATCAGACGGAGGCAAAATTTCATGGATATTTAAAAACCAATAAACTCATGGAGATGGAATATGATGGTTAGTAGCCATGGCAACTAAAACACTGTAATCATAATAATTAAGACATTGACACAACTTATTCACTTTTCAAAACATCACAGATTTTTTTCTCCATTTCATTTGACTACTTTTCTTCATTTTAGTTCCCATGTGTATTCACAAGGCTATAGAAATATTTTTCTTGACATTTAAAATAACTCTAAAAGTGTATTACAAAATAAATATAGCCATTATTTCATTGTTTTCTATAAAAGGCAATGTTAAGGCTATTTTTAGAATATTATATTATTCTAATTTGGAAAAAATTAAAACTATGTTATCAGTAATACAAATCTTTACATTTAGAATCACAAGATACTATCTGAGTGTCTGGATGGGGTCCTTCATTTCTGTATTCTTTAATTTTTAGGTCATTTTTCTCTATTGTTTATATTTTTTCCCATTATTTTCTATTCTTTATATTTTAGCACCCTATTATTCTATATTCTTTATTTTTTCGGTCTATTTTTCCCTATTATTTATCTTTATGGGCCCATTTTTCTGTAGAATCGGCCCTTTATTCTCTATTCTGTAATCCCCATCAAGACCCTCCTATCTGGTATTTATGCTGATAACAATCAAAGCAATAGGATATAATTTACCATGTTTCATACATGTTTATATCCTACTAGAAAAATACAACACAAGGAGCAATTTAATTTTCACGAACACGACAATTAAGGCATCGTGTGCCAGGTAACAGTCAAACATATTCTACCTCTAAATTTGCCGATATATTTCTATATAAATCAGAACCTGTGATCTTTAAATGATGGGTTACATTTGATTAAGGGGTAAAATTTCTTCTATATCATCATGTTTGACCCTATCGAGCAAACACCTGTATTCCAGTTAACATATCCATTTCCAAACTGACTCAATTCAGATTAATTTTGTCAATGCTTAACAATGCCTTAACTTTATGCTTGATGCCCGTAAAACATTTTATAATCTATCTACATGGGTTTTCTGATTATACAATTACAACCCTCATTTTTACACTGCAGTCTAGGGTTAAATACTCTTGTGCACAAATATAGTTGCATTAAAAAATATATATAAGTAAAATGGGTGGACCAATTTCATACAAACTGGATATTAAGCAAATAGGTAAGAAATTCATTTTTATTAATCTTTGTTTTCATGCTACCACTTCAAAAACTTTTGAAATAATATATTATTTCCTGATTTTGAGAAACTGAATGCCACCCTCATTTCTATAAATACATTTTTCTATGTTTTTAACAGATAATAAGTAATATGTTACCATCAAATCAATTTCTTTTATTCTCCAAAAAAATTAATAACTATCCATGTTCTATAGCATATCAATAATTCTTTTGAAATTGAAGAACTTATAACTATAACTTTTATCCAATAAGTCTATTCAGCCAGACAATTTTTTATGAGACCTTGACCACACCCAATTGGTATCAGTTAACTGCAGATGCAATAGGTAACAAAGTTCATTGACATACAGAAGCCTATAACTCTGTGGTTGTCTTTTTCATGTTGAAGGCTGTAGAGTGACATATTGTGTGCTAACTTTTACAACATTTAGTCTCTGGTGAGAGAGTTGTCTCTTTGGCAATCATTCCACATCTTCATTTTTTCATATAAACCCATTATCTCTTCAAATTCATTTTTAAGAATCAAAACACATGTATCCAGAAAAAAACGGGCAAAAAACTATACTTCAAGGTCAATTCTAAGCTGTTTCCACAAGTAACACCATAACAAAAGGTATAGACCTATTTTACATAATGGTCTAGTACCTGATATTTAGGTTAATAAGTCATACGATTTCTTAAGCTGGTAATCATACCACTAAAACCTCTAAAAAAAAATTTCCCAGTCCCACAGCAATATTACTAAAAATAAATGTTAAAAACGTAAAATTAGCTCAAAACTATCCCATGAAAAAAAAATGCATTAATCATATCAGCAGAAAGATTATGCAGACAGAGTTTAACACTCGCTCTCACCAAAACAAACCAGAATGTATTCTTTCTCACGTCAACAACTGCCTTAAATCTTTTAATCTTATTGTGTTTCTTTGTTAAATTGTAAAAAAAGTCTTAGTAATCTAAATTTTAAGGCATTAATATATTAAAACCGATTAAACCAAGTCTAACTAGAAGTCTACCGTGTGTTTCAGTTTTTATTTTCTAGGATGTTTCTAGCTACATGTTTTGATATTCTGATAGCATGCTGTCAAAACTTCTGGCTGCTCATAATTGGAATCTGTCATTTACTTAAATATCTGTTGCCATGTTAAAGAGGCATTAAATTTTGTTATATTCATGACACATATGACAACAATAATCAAAATGGATACATCAGAAATTGATGAAGAGGATAAAAAGAGAGTGTCCGATGCTAAAAAGGAAGCAAGTATGTCAGAAGTTGATGTGAAACCTTTTTAGAATAAAACATTTTACTTGAAATTAACATTAATCTATTTTATTTAAAAAAAAAAGGATTGTTTACATATATTATGAGCTATTTATTTAAGCATGTAAAAACCTTTTCCATATTTCTATTTCTTTAAATTTATGACAGTGTATGATCTTTGCCCTCTACCATGTCTTCTATGGTCATGTTGAGGCCTTTTATAGCTTACTATATGGTATGTGTTTTGCTCATTAATGAGGCTATACCGTCACCTATAGTTGCTTACATCTTCGTCATTTGGTCTTTGGTAGATTGCTGTCTCATTGGCAATCATACCACATCTCCTTATCTTCATATTTAAGTAAAAGAAAACATTTTGGCCTACATGCAATCTCCAAACCACTTTATATGGAAAGTCAGTGCTGAAATATAACTTCATTAACTTGTGAAAAAAAACCATCAGAATTTCTTTTTAACGAGTCTAAAACTTAATTAACTGATATTAATTAAATGTAAACAATCAACACCTTCTAAAAAGGTATTAAGTTATGTTTTTCTAAGCTTATAAATTATACATAAACAACTGAACATAAAATGAAATTCAAGATTTAAAAAGAATAATAAAATTCAATCATTTATTTCCACAAAGATCTTAATTTAACTAAAATATTGATCCTTCCCTAATTGGGTGTATGCAATAATCCTCTGAGTCTATGTAATATTTTTAAACACTATAAGGATACAGTTTATGAAATAAATGCCTTAATTGAAAATCTTCTAACAGTAAATTGAGCTTATTTTATTTACCATTTTCAACAGATGAATTGGCTTTTATGTTTTTGTGTCTTGTTTACAGTTGCAGGATAGTAAATAACAACTTTGTGTAAATATGGATATAACATCTCACAGTAATAGTACTTTAACTAAACTTTAACTGAATGTAGAATGACAGAGAATCTTTTTGGATGACACTGAAAATGGATGTAAAAATTACAAACAAATATGACAAATACTCAAACAGCTGTTACTATTTTTCAATGGAATGATATTTTGAATGCATTACTATTTTTTAATTAGGTATTGTAAATTCGTAATTATTTTTCAATGGGATGATATTTCAAATCAAAGATAATGCATATGTATATATACTATATCTCATTTTTTTACAGGTAACTTCTTCATTATGGACTCGGAACAGCTGGTGTCCAATCCATTTCAAACCATGAAGGAAGAAGCAATGGACAATGCCAAAAAAGTGTCATTGACAGAAAAATTAACAAGTGTCAAAAATAATGTGTGCGAAAACCATCTCTCAATCAAAAACACTAAACTTCAGAGGGATATAAGTTACAAATTGAAGCAAATTCATGACAATGCAAGTCAACTAAGATATGAAGCAAAAGTCTATGACATCAATAAGCGAAAAACAGATCTAGAAAATGCTAAACGATATGAACCCTATAAAGATTTTGGTTACGATGAAATGCAGTTAAAAAATCAAACAAAACGACTTGGCGTTGTATCACAGTCACACTATTTAGATAGGAAACAACAGTTTCCTTTAAGAGGACGAACTGTCAATGATTTACATCCAAATGCTGTTGTCAGAGCAGCTCGTCAAATCTATCATCGTCGACAAGTACAAAGTCGACAAGAAGACAGAAGTCGGAGAGGAGATATATCAACTCCCGGTACATCAGTTTCGTCTGCTAAAAGCAGAAAAAGTTTACTGTGGCAAAGAAGAGATTCTAGGTCTGCACCACCTATGAAAAGTTCTGTATCATTGAATTTTGAAGACAATTCAACTAAGCTTCCGTCATTAAGTGATAAATCAAAAGTTAAATTTGCTTTAAACATTAAAACTCCAGAGCCAATACAAAGAGCAAAAACATTTCATCCTGGAATGCAGCGAAGACAATCCGTTTGGCAGGATAGTGATGATGAATATGAGGATGATGATGAAGAGGAGTACATAGATATTGACAAACTGCGATCAGTTGTGTTTGGAAACAAATATGCAAACTCAGTCAAAAATGGTTATGATACACCAAGAACAGTAGCAAGCTTTCAGTCATCAAATACCTCAAAAAGACCAACTGAAGAAGACCTGAAAAAAGAACAACAACAACTGCAACGCAAAATTGATGATTTTTTTGGAAATTTAAACACCAATGGATCTGATATTGAATCTGATGACGAACTGGAAATTCCTCTACCTGAGATAAAAACTGCTCCACAAATGTCAAAGGCAAGCATGTTAATGAGCATCTTTGCCAAGTCTGTTTCATCAAATACGAGAAAGGAAACTGACAAAGACAGGTTAGCAGTAAGTGAACCAGAACCAAAAAGTAAGGAACCCGAAAGATCAAAGTCTTCTCTTTCACAAAGAAGTAAATCTCCATATACGGTCAAAACTGAACCGAAGAAACCTCAAGATTTGTGGAAGTACATCAAAACATCAGTACAGCGAGGTGAAATTCAACGTTGCCAAACACCTAGTAAACTTATTATTGAACAAATGACACATCTGGACTTAACAAATTCTGAAAAAAAGCACATTCCACTCAAATCTGCCAATAGGGCACTGAGACATACTCCAACATTCAAAATGAGACAATTAGTTCAGAGAATGCAAAGGGAAAGAACAAAATATGAACAATTTGAAATAGATCAAAAGAAAACTAAAATGCAGGATGAACAAATGGATGGAGTAGAAATTATGGCATAAAAGTTTCCAATATAATTTCCCGATATGGACCGAAACAATATCAGTGCTATTATTCTTACATAAATTTGGATTATACAAAAGCTGTGAGGTTAGTTTCAATATATCTTGCAGTAGGAAAACATGTAAAATTATGTGTTTATTATATAAATACAAACAATAGACTTACATTTGTATGTTTTTGTACTATAGTGATATATGAGAACAGAGTTATTCAAAGAATATCTTATCAAGTTTGGACAACTGTTTTTTTTTCTTCGATTTTACTTTCATCTAAAAATGGAAAAATATCATGTTTAAATCCAGATGGATTTTATTTCATCGTCATATCATTCATTCATATGGGTTCAGGTGCTTCAAATCAATGCCAAATTATTTTTTTTTTATTTAAAACTATTCATATTGACAACTGTTTTGTGGTGTGTTGATCAAAGAAATATAAACTTGTCCTTACTTCCCCATAATCAAGGTTTATTTTTCAAAAGACTCAAACCATTTATACATGTCCATGCACACATTCATTTTATTTGGTGTAAAAAGATGTATCTAAATAAATAATTTTGTAATACAATGGTGTCTTTGTTCAATTTTTATTCTATGCTTTATGCTAAAGTCCAGGGTAGATGCTCACTTTAATAAAATATTGAAACATATCAAAAAGTGGTTAACAATGAACTTTTCTGAAGAAATATTATCTCAAACATTCATTCCTATAAGCCCTTATATTAAGACATACATAGAAACGAGAGAAGGAATTTTTGATGAATTGTTCCTTGATTAATTGAATTTAATGCAACTTTTGATTGAGTTGCACATTTTCATTGAAGTTGGCTTCAATGCTCCTAAAATATTTCTGGTAGTGAATATTATAACCCTTGTGATACAGAACTATACAAAAAAGTAGCCAGAGATATTTAGAACCATTAGTCGAAGACAGACAATACAAGGGACAAATTAAAATGATGAAAAGACAAACAACACTCTACAAAATACTACAAAAAAAACTACAGACTGAGCAAAATGAACCCCACCAGAAACAAGGGGTGATATCAGATACAAGTAGACTGCAGTGTTAAAGTATGATTAACAATAACATATGACAATGTGCTTTTGAGATATGAACTTTTTGTATAATTTAACTACAGTCATCTTGGAGCATCAAATGAGGATTATAGTCACTCAAATGTTCCAAAAATGTTGTACTATAAAAGTGGGTTTCAACAGTCAGTTTTTGAGTAATGAACCTATGCACAGAGCGTAAGAAAGTTCACTTGAAAAAACAAAATATAGGCCTAAGTGATGGATAGATAGACAAGGGTAAAAACATATGCTCCTTCCACTTTCGTGGCAGTGCATAAAAATTATTCAGGCCAAAAACTTTTAAATCACAGAGCATTTAATACCCTACAAGGTTTAAAAGATTTAATCAGGTGTTTTCCATGTCTGCATTTTCCTAAACTGGTTTTTAAATTGCAGTAATGCTTTTCTGTTTTGTATGAGGTTTCCTAAATTGTAACTGTTCTGATTAAACTATGACACCTTTTTAATTTTGCATTAAAAATGGTTGTTTAAAGCCATTCTAATTCTTTTTACTGATATATTCTAGTATTTTGTATAATTATATATAAAGCTTTAAAACTATTATGACATCAAAGACCTAGCAACCTGACCAAAAAATTCTAAACTTCCATTCTATGACTATGCATTTAAATGCCATTCATCATACTTCACGACTTTAATCTTAATTGACGAGGTTTGTCATTTAGCCTGCAGAAGGTTAGTGCCTTAGTGGTTATCTTCTGGTACATTGGTTTCTTCACAAATAAAAACTGGACACAATGAAATATCCAATATCTCTGAAATCGGTGTTAAAAACACCTCCAAGAAAACATACCACTTCATATTGTGAATTATTTAAAAACAGGTCCAAGGGATCCTCGTCTATTCTTCAGAAAGTTATGTATGTTTTTTATCAAATAAAATGTTTGTATACCTTCCATGATATACTGTTTTTGTATTTAATAAAATTTTCTGAAACTTAATGGTTATTATTTAATGTGAGAGACTTTGATAAAAATTTAAATAACTTCTACTTTATGCAAAAGTACAAGTTTTCTTAATACGAATCATACAGAAAAAAATTACAATGATCAAAACCTTACAGGCTAATTTGATACAACTGATATTGAACAATTTGAAAGGAAATTATAATTGGAAAGAATGCCGGAAATTAGATGAACTATTCAAGGGTAAAATTGATTACACAATTTCTGTTTAAATGAAAACATCATCACATTTCCTACAGTTATAAAATGAATCAATTTATTTAATGAAAAATTTCTTAATTAATTCACAATGAAAAAAAAACCAAATGCATTCAAAAGCTCCTAGAAAAAAAAATTGTCTCTAAAAATAGGATGTGCAACACATATACACATTCTGTGAATTCATAGCTATTCTTGAGGTACTCATTTTCAAGGATTTCATGGGCAAAGGTGAACAACAGATTTAAGTGTTCAACAAAATACAAATTTCTATAGACTTGTATGCAAAATATTAACCATGCATCAAGTATCTACAAAAATTCAATTTTTTCTCAATCCACAAAAATTGATTCCAATGAAAAATAAATGAATCCAAAGAATTGATAACTGTTGCTTATTTTTTGGAGTGGTTTGGGATAATAAATTGTGATAAACCATGAAGGTTAGGTTTATACCATAATACAATTTAGTCACCATTCACACTTCATATACAGTATATAAAGAATATCTATATCATAAATTACAGGGGGGTAACACAAAACATGTGTATTTATTATCAAATAAAGATCATCCACAAGTTTTACTTAGCATTCAGGAACTCCGCCATAAATCTACATGTGGAATGTTTCACAACAAAAGCTGACAATGACTCAATAAGGAAGCTACTAATTCATTATAATCGTTAATTATCACTGTAAAATTTTAAATGTCTTAATTGTTATGAAGTCATTGGACTATATTGTTCTCATTTTTTTTACAAATAATCTGACTGGTTACCTAGCTTTTAAATCCAAAACATTTTTTTTTCAAAAGTTTTACAAGTAACAAAAGATAGATAATGATAATAATTACCATAAACATCACATGTCAAAAAGTCAAACATTATTCTAGATTTCAAAGCCATGATGAACAGAAATATATTTAGCTCATGAATAATATTGTTTATATGTTGTAAAAAAGATATGGAAATAATTTGACAAAAATAGTGAATAGTGTGGTTTCAAAGCAAATGGAAACATTATCACAGATGAAAAAGAATTTGTTCCACAATGAATTTATTCACAGAGTCTGTAGAATTTTTTTAATATCTTTAAATATTAAATAAATGGGGAATGTGTCCATGGGACACAGATGATGCCCCCGCTTGCATATAACCTTATAAAGGGACATAACTCAAGAACGGTAAAAGTGACACTACCCAAATTTGTACTTGATCTGAGTTTTGTGGTAATGAGCATTGTGTATAAGTTTCATAACATTTGGTAGAAGCAAACTTAAGTTAGAGAATAAAAAGGAGGATTTGGCAATTTTTCCATTTGTAAAAGGGGCATAACTCTAAAACAGTAAAAGTGAGGCCACCAAAATTCAAACTTGATCTGTGTTTTGTGGTAATAAGCATTGCACATAAGTTTCATAACATTTAGTTGAGGCTAACTAAAGTTTGAGAACGGAAACGAAAAATTTAGCAATTTTTCCATTTGTAAAGGGGCATAACTCTAGAACGGTAAAAGTGACGCCAACAAAATTCAAACTTGATCTGTGTTTAGTGGTAATAAGCATTGTGTATAAGTTTCATAACATTTGGTTGAGGCAAATTAAAGTTAGAGAACGGAAATGAAAAAATCAGCAATTTTTCCATTTGTAAAGGGGCATAACAGTAAAAGTGACGCCAACAAAATTCAAACTTGATCTGTGTTTAGTGGTATTAAGCATTGTGTATAAGTTTCATAACATTTGGTTGAGGCAAACTAAAGTTAGAGAACGGAAACCAATTTTGGGACGTACAGACGGACAAGGGTAAAACTCAATACCCCCTCCGCTACGGCGGGGGCATAAAAATCTAACAGACTTGGGAACACAAATCTGGTTTTATTTGTAACGGTGCATATTATCTCTTTTTCTTAAATTCGGTAAATCTGCGCCATAAGGTAAATTGTACTGGACCGAATTTAAATATCAACAGTTATATTATTTATGTTTGAAAGAAGATTATACAATTGATATGTGATTAACAGTTTTCCTGCAGAAATGATCCCCTAATGAGAGTTTGAAACCCTAAAGACATACTTGAAAATTAATCTTATTACGTCCTTTTATCAGACATTGTTCATTTTACTAGTGGATTAATAGTAAGCTGTAAAATATACGGTTCAACAGCTTCCAATTCTTAAATTGTTAAATCTTTTGAAGTAATTACAATTAGCTTTGATAAATAAATACACCTGTAAATTCAAAGCTCTTAGATCAGTTGTGATGCACTTTAACAGGTATGAACCAAGTTAATCCCTTTGTGGGTTTTAACAGAATGTTAAAGTGGGTAGTGGTATTAATCCATATGTAAATTGACTGGACATTAGAAGGTGAATAAGTGTACATTATTCAAACAATAATTCAAATCTGAATAAAATGCTTCGCTGGGGCGCAGCTTGATACGACCGCAGAGGTCGAACTCTGAACAGTTGGGGCAAGTATGGACACAACATTCAAGCTTGATACAGCTCTGAATTTGGATTGTTATTAAATATTTGACACAGCATAGGTTTCTGACACAGAAAGAATGTGGTTTAAGAACTTGAATTTTTTTAATTTACCTATTATGGTCCAATGTCCAAAATCAAAATACATGGTTAGATTCAGCATATCAAAGAACCCCATATATTCAATTTTTGTTATAATCAAACAAAGTTTAATTTTGGACCCCAACTTGGACAAACTTGAAAACTGGGCCCATAATCAAAAATCTAAACACATGTTTAGATTCAGCATATCAAAGAACCCCAAGAATTCAATTTTTGCTAAAATCAAACTAAGTTTAATTTTGGACCCTTTGGACCTTAATGTAGACCAATTTAAAAAACGGGACTTAAAATTAAAAATCTAAATACACGGTTAGATTTGGAATATCAAAGAACCCCAATAATTTAATTTTTGATGAAATCAAACAAAGTTTAATTTTGGACCCTTTTGACCTCAATACGAACCAATTTGATAGCGGGGCCCACAAATAAAAAATCTAAATTCATGGTTAGATTCAGCATATAAAAGAACCCCATATATTCAATTTTTGTTGAAATCAAAAAAAGTTTAATTTTGGACCCCAACTTGGACAAACTTGAAAACTGGGCCAAAAATCAAAAATCTAAACACATGTTTAGATTCAGCATATCAAAGAACCCCAAGAATTCAATTTTTGTTAAAATCAAACTAAGTTTAATTTTGGACCCTTTGGACCTCAATGAAGACCAATTTAAAAAACGGGACCCAAATTAAAAATCTAAAAACACAGTTAGATTGGCATATCAAAGAACCCCAATAATTCAATTTTTGATGAAATCAAACAAAATTTAATTTTGGACCCTTTTGACCTCAATATGAACCAATTTGATAGCGGGGTCCAGAAATAAAAAATCTAAATACATGGTTAGATTCAGCATATCAAAGAACCTCATATATTCAATTTTTGTTGAAATCAAACAAAGTTTAATTTTGGACCCCAATTTGGACCAACTTGAAAACTGGGCCCATAATCAAAAATCTAAATACAAATTTAGATTCAGCATATCAAAGAACCCCATATATTCAATTTTTGTTGAAATCAAACAAAGTTTAAATACTGGACCCTATCTTGGACCAACTTGAAAACTGGGCCCATAATCAAAAATCTAAACACATGTTTAGATTCAGCATATCAAAGAACCCCAAGAATTCAATTTTTGTTAAAATCAAACTAAGTTTAATTTTGGACCCTTTGGACCTTAATGTAGACCAATTTAAAAAACAGGACCCAAAATTAAAAATCTAAATACACGGTTAGATTTGGAATATCAAAGAACCCCAATAATTCAATTTTAGATGAAATCAAACAAAGTTAAATTTTGGACCCTTTTGACCTCAATATGAACCAATTTGATAATGGGGTCCACAAATAAAAAATCAAAATACATGGTTAGATTCAGCATATCAAAGAACCCCATATATTCAATTTTTGTTGAAATCTAACAAAGTTTAATTTTGGACCCCAATTTGGACCAACTTGAAAACTGGGCCTGAAATCAAAAATCTAAATACATGTTTAGATTCAGCATATCAAAGAACCCTAAGAATTCAATTTTTGTTAAAATCAAACTTAGTTTAATTTTGGACCCTTTGGACCTTAATGTAGACCAATTTGAAAACGGAACAAAAAATTAAGAATCTAAATACACGGTTAGATTCCGCATATCAAAGAACCCCAATAATTCAATTTTTGATGAAATCAAACAAAGTTTAATTTTGGACCCTTTGGACCTCAATGTGGACCAATTTAAAAACAGGGCCCAAAAACCAAAAACTTAATATACGGTTAGATTCAGAACATTAAAGAACCCCAAGAATTCAAGAATAAAACCCCATTGAAATTGGTCAAGAAATAAGCAATTTATACGAAGTATCTTCTTTTGCACAATACTGTGCAATTGAATATTTCTTGCTATTGCGCAATACTGTACAATTGACAATTTCTTGCTATTGCGCAATATTGTGCTATTGGATATTTCTTGCTATTGCACAATACTGTGCAATTGAAGATTTCTTGCTATTGCGCAATACGGTGCAATGGAAGATTTCTTGCTATTGTGCAATACTGTGCAATTGAAAATTTCTTGCTATTGCACAATACTTATTATATAATAATTTACACATCCTGTTTGGTGTGTATCTCCTACCATATCATTATTATTTGCTTTTAAATATAAATCAGAAATAACCAACTTAAAATGGAAAATTTTAAAAGAAAAAAAAAGGAAAAAAAAAAATCCCCCCCCCAAATTTTTTGAAACCCCTTATGATTCATCACCCCCAAACTCAATCCCAGCCTTCCCTTTGTGGTATGGAACCTTGCAGTACAATTTCAGAGAGATCCATACACTTGAACACAAGTTATTGTCCTGAAACTAGAAAAATGCTTGTTTTTTCCCCTTTTTGGCCCCTAATTCCTAAAATTTTGAGGCAATTACCCCCAAAATCAATCCCAGCCTTCCCTTTTTGGTATGGTACCTTGCAGTTCAATTTCAGAGAGATCCATACACTTGAACACAAGTAATTGTCTGGAAACTAGAAAAATGCTATTTTTGGCCCCTTTTTGGCCCCTTATTCCCTTAACGTTTTGGGCAATTACCCCCAAACTCAATTCCAGCTTTCCCTTTGTGATATGGAACCTTGTAGTTCAATTTCAGAAAGATCCATACACTTACACACAAGTTATTATCATGAAACTAGAAAAATGCTTGTTTTTTGCCCCTTTTTTGGCCCCTTATTCCTAAAATTTTGAGGCAATTACCCCCAAAATCAATCCCAGCATTCCCTTTGTGATATGGAACCTTGTGGTACAATGTCAAAGAGATCCATACACTAACACACAAGTTATGTCTGGAAGTTACAAAAATGCTTATTTTTGGCCCCTTTTTGGCCCCTAATTCCTTAACTGTTGGTACCATAACCCCCAAAATCAATCCCAACCTTCCTTTTGTGGTATTGAACCTTATGGTAAAATTTCACGGAGATCCATTCACTTAAACTAAAGTTAGAGTGCGAAAACCAATGTGTCTTCGGACGACGCCGGACGACGCCAGACGACGACGACGACGACGACGACAACGACGACGACGACGCCAACGTCATACCAATAAATGACCAAAAAATTTTTAATTTTTGCGGTCGTATAAAAAGGCATAGAAACTTAAATAAACCCCTTTAAATGAGTTCATCAATATATTTGGAGTAAGTCTAACAGCTGATTTAGTAATTTAAACTATCAAGATTAAAATTGAATTTTTCTGTAAATTAATTGTATGAAAATATTCAATATCTCTTTCATTTCACTTTTTAGGAACAAAAACAACCAAATGGAACTTAAAAAGTTATAAAGTAAAAATAAATTACCATTCCATTTTTTCTTTCAAAATTTCTATTTGAAATAAACAGATCAAACAGAAATATGTGTAAAGATGAAAAGTTTTTGAATACATGATCCATAAAAAGGACAACAAGAAAATCCAAAAATACTGGACACTATAACAGAGTAAACAGACCACACCAACCACCAATATCTGACTCCTCTGAGAAAAATAGACCCACAAGCAATGTCAGAGAAATAACATATAGTCCAGTTAGCCTGACTTGATACAGGCACAACAAGTTCAATAAACAACACTGTGGATTCAACGAACATTTTAATTAGTGTTTAAAATATTACCTACAAAGCTATTAATGAGTAATAATAATGTATAAGCATATTTAAAACACGTAGATTATTCTAGTCTGCAAAACTGAAGGAATAATTAAAGTACTTCAAATTCAAAAGAGGTCAGACCTCACAAAGTTCAAGAAAATAATATTTTAGATGCTTATGAAACAAAATATGAACATGCTTTATTAAAGAGATTACCTTTAAACAATGCATTAATTTCCAATTCACAAAAATATGATTAAGAGGGTCAGCCTCATATAGTGATCTAAAATTGAGATGCATGGATGCTTAAGTGCAATAACATACCAAACATCAAAATCCATGTTTTATCATCAGAACTTTTTCATGATCACACCTTATCAGAAAACAAAACATTTGAAAAACAAATAAAAAATCCTTGACAAATGACTCAGTTTTTGGCCTTATAAACTGCTTAAAACTCACATGCAATTTTGTCTCTTTGATTCTACAACTGCTTTGCTCATATACAATAATGCAATGAAACAGTCAATAGTACATATATTCAACTATACAACTGATCAAACCATTAGAAATTTAGCAATTTTAATTAATAATATATAACTGTATATCAAATGTCAATGGTCTATCATAATTACATTTTGGGAAATGGTCTTTTTCATGGCTGTTCAAGTAAAAGTTCTAAGGCAGTCATTGAATGGGGAAATTCAAAAGTCTTCCAGTGGAATAAACTGTAATCAATTATGTCAGTGGTTAATTGAAGCGAAACAATGTGCTTCAAACACTTGCATAGGAATTGATGTTGATAATGTATGCAACAATAGAGAAAAGTTGTATGTTAGCAACACTCATGACAAGCATAGTTGGGGTAACCATACTCCTACTAGTAATGCTTTGTATCGGAAAACAGGAAGTGGTATCAGAAAGATCCAAAAAGGGCTTACACATTAAAACTCATCACTGTGAGCTGTGACCAAATATGAAGTCATTCTGTTCAGTAGTTTTGGGGGAAAGTGTGAAAAAAATATTTGTTTTCATTCAAAATGTTGAAAAATTCAAAATATCAGCAAACAGGAAGTAGATTTCTGACAACAACACTTAACAAGACATCAATGTCAAGCTGATGGCTAAATATCATGTCATTCTGTTCAGTAGTAATGGAGAAATGTGTGACTTAAAATTTTAGTTCATTCAAAATATTGAAAAATTTGAAGTATCTGCAAACAGGTAGTATGTGTCTAATAGATCCATAAACTGCACACACATTACAACTCATCACTGTCAAGCTGTTGACCAAATATGAAGATGTTCTGAGAAAAGTATGATGAAAATATTTGTTGGACGACACAGAGAGATGAACAGACCAGTGAATGCAATATAAACCAAACTTTTAGAATGGGGGTATAAAAAGATGATGCTAAAAGATGAATTCACAAAAGCTATTATTAAGATTTTTACCTGGACTCCAACACTTCTGATGAATTGGTCGACTCTCAGCTTTAAACCAAATCAACTGTCTACATCCATCATATGCCATTGAATACTCGTCATCTCCAATACCTTGTCCTTCCTATAAATAAACCATACATAGAAATAGAAATCATACTGTTTGGAATTATTGTCTTATAAGGAAACTAGAGGCTCTCAAGAGCCTGTGTCGCTCACCTATATTTACTGATGCTTTGGAAATCATGTAAAATAAGGTTAAAATCATAATTAATAGTATTAGATATTATAATGATATCTAAGATAATAACAAAAAACTGCAAAATTTTTGTAAAATTACTAACTCAGGGGCAGCAACCCAACAACGGGTTGTCGGATTCGTCTGAAAATTTCAGGGCAGATAAATCTAAATCTGATGAACATTTTTGCCACCTGTCAGATTTGCTCTAAATGCTTTAGTTTCAGAGATATAAACCAAAAACTGCATTTTACCCCTATGTTCTATTTTTAACCAAGTCGGCCATGATGGTTTGGAAGGCGGGGTCATCGGACAAATTTTTTAAACTAAATACCCTAATAGTGATTATGGCCAAGTATGGTTAAATTTGTCTCAGTAAATTCAGAGAAGAAGATTTTTGTAAAAGATTACAAAAATTTACAAAAAATTGTTAAAAATTGACTAATAATGGCAATAACTCCTAAAGGGGTCAACTGACAATTTAGGTCATGACAACTTATTTGTAGATCTTACTTTGCTGAACATTATTGCTGTTTACAGTTTATCTCTATCTATAATAATATTCAAGATAATAACCAATAAAATGCTTCGCTGGGGCGCAGCTTGATACGACCGCAGAGGTCGAACCCTGAACAGTTGGGGCAAGTATGGACACAAAATTCAAGCTTGATACAGCTATGACTTTGGATTGTCATTAAATATTTGACACAGCATAGGTTTCTGACACAGGATGAATGTGGTGTAAGAACTGGAAAAAATTTAATTTACCTATTATGGTGGAATCTCCATAAACTAAATTGTTTGTTAATTTCAATATATCAAAGAATATGTAGAATTCAATGTTTGATGTAATGTAATAAGGTTGAAATTTGGACCGTTTTTGTTCAATGTGGACCAATTTGGTAACATGTATAAATAATCAAAAATCTAAATACATGGGAGTCCATTTAAATACATCATAAAGGTATTAAAATAGAAAGTGACATCATAGTCATGGCTAAAAATAAACAAAAATCCTTAATCAGCAACATTTAAAGTAATATCTAAAAATAAAATTCCTTTGTAACCATAAAAGCCCATTTAAATACATCATAAAGATATTAAAATAGAAAATGACATCATAGTAATGGCTAAACATAGCAAAAAACCCTTAATCAGCATCATTTAACAGTAATATCTAAAAATGGAAATTACATCATAAAGGTATTAAAATAGAAAATGACATCATAGTCATGGCTAAAAATAAACAAAATCCTTAATCAGCATCAGCAACATTTTATAGTAATATCTAAAAATAAAATTCCTTTGTAACCATAAAAGCCCATTTAAATACATCATAACAGATATTAAAATAGAAAATGACATCATAGTCATGGCTAAACATAGCAAAAACCTTAATCAGCATCATTTAACAGTAATATCTAAAAATAAAAATTTCTTTGCAACCATAAAAGTAAAATAGAAAATGACATCATAATCATAGCTAAAAATAAACAAAAAATTTTTTTATTGGCAAATTTTAAATGGAGTTTATTATACTAAAACAATAAATTTGCAACCATAAACATGATAAAACCCCATTTAAACACATCATAAAAGTATTAAATAATTCAACTACATCATAAGGCTATAAAAATAGAAAATGACTTCATAGTCAAGGCTAAAGGTAAACAAAAAACCTTCATCAGCAAAATTTTATATTGGCAAATTTCCAATGAAGTTTATTACACTAAAATTGTTGGCAAATTTCCAATGCATTTATTAACAATAAAGTTATTGGCAAATTTCCAATTTACATAATTTAAAAGCAGTGTAGATGAGATATTTAAATGAGTTTGAATTACCAACCTTACACTGCTTTTAAATAATGTTCTTTACTCAATTATTTGTCTATTAAAATGGAAACCCTTGTTTTTTAACCTTTTTTCCCCTTATTCCTTAAACATTAGAGCACACTAAAAAAATCCTTATTTTCGACCAATATTTGGCCCCTTATTCATAAATGTTTGAGCAATTAACCCCAAAACTCAATTCCTACTTTCTCTTCGTGATAAAAAATAACTAACTTAAAATGTAAATTTTAAACAAAAAAAAAAGGAAAAAAAAAAATTACCCCTTTTTTTACCCCCGCCCCCCTTATGATTCATCACCCCCACCCCCCTTTCCCCCCAAACCAAGCTCAATAACAGCCTTGCCTTTGTGGTATGGTACCTTGTAATACAATTTTAGAGAGATCCATACACTTGAACACAAGTTATTGTCTAGAAACTAAAAAATGCTTATTTTAAACCCCTATTTAGCCCCCTTATTACTAAACGTTTTGGGCAATTACCACAACACTCAATTCCAGCTTTCCCTTTGTGTAATGGAACCTTGTAGTAAAATTTCAGAAAGATCCATACACTTACACACAAGTTATTGTCATGAAACTAGAAAAATGCTTGTTTTTTGCCCCCTTTTGGCCCCTTATTCCTAAAATTTTGAGGCAATTAACCCCAAAATCAATCCCAGCATTGACCCTTTGTGATATGGAATCTTGTGGTACAATGTCAAAGAGATCCATATGCTAACACACAAGTTATGTCTGGAAGTTACAAAAATGCTTATTTTCGGCCCCTTTTTGGCCCCTAATTCCTTAACTGTTGGTACCATAACCCCCAAAATCAATCCCCACCTTCCTATTGTGGTATTGAACCTTATGGTAAAATTTCATAGAGATCCATTCACTTAAACTAAAGTTAGAGTGCGAAAACCATTGTGTATTCGGACGACGACGCCGGACGACGACACCGGACGACGACGACGACGACGACGACGACGCCAACGTCATACCAATATACGACCTCAAAATTTTTTTGCGGTCGTATAAAAACTGCAAAATTTCCTTAAAACTACCAATTCAGGGGCAGCAACCCAACAACAGGTCGTCAGATTTGTCTGAAAATTTCAGGGCAGATAGATCTTGACCTGATAATCAGTTTTACCCTATGTCAGATTTACTCTAAATGCTTTGGACGACGACGACGGATGACGGACGCCAAGTGATGAGAAAAGCTCACTTGGCCCTTCGGGCCAGGTGAGCTAAAAACAATACAATGGTAAGTTTACATGATTGTGAACTTGGACAAATCTATCCAACAAAGGTTTCCTTAAAACTACCAATTCAGGGGCAGCAACCCAACAACAGGTCGTCAGATTTGTCTGAAAATTTCAGGGCAGATAGATCTTGACCTGATAATCAGTTTTACCCTATGTCAGATTTACTCTAAATGCTTTGGACGACGACGACGGATGACGGACGCCAAGTGATGAGAAAAGCTCACTTGGCCCTTCGGGCCAGGTGAGCTAAAAACAATACAATGGTAAGTTTACATGATTGTGAACTTGGACAAATCTATCCAACAAAGGATAACTTTTATGTCCTCATTTTTTTAAGCTATTTAGCTCTGGAACAGGTAAATGTTTTACAAACTAGACTAGCATTGCATTACTTTAACTGAACGATTGTTTGATTGCTAAACTTCCAGATGCAAATATCTTTGTGTACCGGCAAAACATAAGCGTGTAGGCTAAACAGTCAGTTAATCAGCTCAGATACAAAGTATTTTAAAATTCTTCATAGAGCCTTTTACAAACTGGCAGAGATTGTGAGTCAACAGAGCATTGTGTATATAAAATAAATGCTAATTACTGATCATGGATAGAAACTTTATGTTCAATTGACAGTTTCATTACTAAAATGATATGAGACTACCACCATAAAATCTAATATTATTAAATGTTAACAATTCAAAACAAAAACTGAAAATTAGCAAAGACGCCTTATCAAATAATTTTATTTTTTCTTATGATAGTAAAGAAAACTGTTGTTATTCACTTGAATTCAAATATTTTGTCTTAGATTATTCCTTTGAAAAAAAGTGTGTGCGATAGTAATGGATTGATGTCATAAAAGATCTATTATTACTGTAAACAGAGAAATATCAGCAACAATTTTTTTTGGCAAATTTTCGAAATAAGAGTTTATACACAAAAATATATCTGCAATAAATTCATCATTTATAGTTATTGATAAATGAGAAACACAAAATTTAAAAATTCAACCATTGCTAATGAACTTCTTTGCTTATTTCACTAAAAACTATGTTAAGAAAATAATAGGTTTTAAATCATTATAATTGCTTTTTCTATGACCCCCCTTTCTTTGCACAATATTTACTCACATGATTAAGAAAACTACTGTCTTTTGTTGCCCATCCTATCTGCATCACACCAGCAGTAGTTATATAGACCTCATAATACCACACACCAGAGTCAACTTGGAATGTACATCGGACACTCTCAAATGATGAAGCATCACTTCTGGACTACAACATAAAAATATCAATACAATATTACTGTTGCAATAAACACAAGAAAGCTTTCTTGTATTTGCTACAAAACCTTTCTTGCTTCTTTCACCATTTAGTAATTTACAGGTTTTACTGTAGAGTGTTTCTTTAAAATTATTTTAAAATATAATTTGGTGAGTCAAACTATTGTCAGAATCATGAACAACACACGGATGGACACGAAATTACTATATAATCCTCACATATAAAAATTGGTGTATAAAAATTAGGGGAATAAAATCAGATGGACTTCAGTTAGTCACAATAATTGAGTGCAATTTTCAAATTAAATTTTCATAATAATCTAAGTGTTTTCTCATCATCATTCCTTAAAACAGTGTTGGCATGCAAGGGGAGATCATTCATCATTAATTTTACCACAAAATTGTTTAATCGGGTTAAGTATGCATGGAAGACACACTTTTCAAACTGTGACCTCAGGTCTGGGGTGCTTCGCTTTATGTAGGTTCAATTGGTTCAGCGATGATTCTACATTATAGTTGAGGGCCGCTGAGCGGCCCTAAAAATGGACGGGGGACCCCAAAAAATTTATTGGAACATTAATTCCCAATTCAGGAAAAAAAAATAAATAAAAAATTTGATATTTCTGGAAATGTTTTGGTCACTGATTTAGGCAACTATAATTTTTCATAGTTTGTCGTCAAAGCGTTTTAAAATCTGGAGAAGAATGCTGTCAACAATCACATTTTATAAACAACGATTCAATCTTTGGTCTCGTAAAAGCAGACCCCTCAGATACAATTGACAAAAAATGCTATTGGAGTATTTGATCTCGTTAAGGCAAATCGCCCAGCAGATCGATAAAAAAGATGCTTTTTGTCAAAATGAGCCTAGTAAAAGCAGACCTCTGCAGACAGCAAAATTTTAATTTTCATATAACATTGATGAATTTATAGGGCACTGATCTCGTAAAAGCAGATTATATAATATTTGGAAAACTTGTTTTATAAAAATATATATCTTATTTATATGTCTGGTTCCATATCCTCAAGACAAAAGTCTGACTGTTAAACTTCTTACTGTAGTTGCAGTGTACAGGTAAAACGTAATACATTTTCCATTTTTTAAGGAAAATAATGTGATTTCGTCAAAGATTTTATGCATAAAAAAATCCCAATTGAGATGAAAATTCCCAATTTGATGGTCAAGGGACCCATTTGAAAACACCTGGAATCGTCCCTGTCAGGTTCAAACCAAAAAGCTGGTATCCAACAAACAGATGACCGGGGATCAGTAAGGTACTGTTTATATTAGTTCAAAATGGAAACACCTGTAAAGTTAGTATAGCAGGGCAAGTAACTCAATATGACTTACCTTCAAACCATCAGCAGATATTTTCAGGTATTCACTCACATCATTAATATTAAGCATTGCATTAATATTTTTCAGATTCACTTTCTCATATGCAAATTTTCTACCCTTAAAATAAAATAAAAAATAAACTGTTTCTTCTTTATAAATGTATCATAAGTATATTGACAAACAATTGATCTTTCAATATATTTTGTTACCTAGTGAAATGGGTATTTAAAATTCTAGTAAAGCAAATCTATTTGTATTCACAATTCCACACTCTTTTTTTAAATTGTACTCATCTTTTCCATGCCTTTAAAATTGAACATGTAACATATGTATACATCACTTTAACTGTACCAGATAGGCATTTGGACATCAAGAATTAAAACCACTACCTAGAATGCAGAAGATAAAATATTTATGGATAGGTAATATTTAAAAAAAATAAAAAGCATGTGTCACTCTGAAATAACTTTAAATAGCTCAGAGCACAACCATCAAATTTTGAATTCATGCCTATTCTCTCACAATTCATTTGTGATATCAAAAACTGTTCTGCCCATCCTGTATGCATGACTTTTAAAATTTAATCTATAATTCATAATATACAAACCTCAGGAATAACTGAAAAATAAAAAGAGTGGTATTTTAACATATTTTTTTAACACAAAATTACGATCAAAATGGAATTGTCATTAAAAAAAAATCTGCCTTTTTACCAAACTGGATGAAAACATATAATTCATAAAACTTTCAAAGGACCCATATATTTTTTAAAGACTACCCTATAAAGAAATAACACATTCAAAGAATCAGCTGACACTATGGTTGATTTGAATTTTTCTGTCCTTCAATAGAATGTAATTATATACAACCCTTTACATATTTTTCCAGTGACTGAAATCCACTATAAACTATAAACTATATTAATTAGTTAATAAATAACTTGTGTAATCCAAACTCCTCATCTAAACAGACTTCAGAGTAGAAAGGTCTAGTGCATCCAATAAAAATTACATAGATTGTCTTGACACCATGATGAACAGAATCTAACTTCTATTTTTGGGTATGTTACTGGTTTGGTATCCTGTTCCAGCACCTCAAATGGATTTCTAGGTAAACTTTTTATTATATTTTCTATAGTTCTTTTGTTTTCACCTACAATTAAAAGCATTATTTACTTAAATAAAAACACAAATAAAATGCTCCGCAGGGCGCAGCTTGATACGACCGCAGAGGTCGAACCCTGAACAGTTGGGGCAAGTATGGACACAACATTCAAGCTTGATACAGCTCTGAATTTGGATTGTGATTAAATATTTGACACAGCATAGGTTTCTGACACAGAATGAATGTGGTCTAAGAACTTAAAAATTTTAAATTGGACATTCACCTATTATGGTCCAATATCCAAAATCTAAATACATGGTTAGATTCAGCATATCAAAGAACCCCAAGAATTCAATTTTTGATGAAATCAAACAAAATTTAATTTTGGACCCTTTTGACCTCAATGTGGACAAAGTTGATAACGGGGCCCAAAAATCAAAAATCTAAATACATGGTTAGATTCAGCATATCAAAGAACCCCATATATTCAATTTTTGTTGAAATCAAACAAAGTTTAATTTTGGATCCCGATTTGGACCAACTTGAAAACTGGGCCCATAATCAAAAATCTAAATACATGTTTAGATTCAGCATATCAAAGAACCCTAAAAATTCAATTTTTGTTAAAATCAAACTAAGTTTAATTTTGGACCCTTTGGACCTTAATGTAGACCAATTTGAAAATGGAACCAAAAATTAAGAATCTAAATACACTGTTAGATTCGGCATATCAAAGAACCCCAATAATTCAATTTTTGATGAAATCAAACAAAGTTTAATTTTGGACCCTTTGGACCTCAATGTGGACCAATTTAAAAACGGGGCCCAAAATCCAAAAACTAAATACATGGTTAGATTCAGCATATTAAAGAACCCCAAGAATTCAAGAATAAAACCCCATTGAAATTGGTCAAGAAATAAGCAATTTATAGGAAGTATCTTCTTTTGCACAACACTGTGCAATTAAATATTTCTTGCTATTGCGCAATACTGTACAATTGACAATTTCTTGCTATTGCGCAATATTGTGCTATTGGATATTTCTTGCTATTGCGCAATACTGTGCAATTGAAGATTTCTTGCTATTGCGCAATACTGTGCAATTGAAGATTTCTTGCTATTGTGCAATACTGTGCAATTCAAAATTTCTTGCTTTTGCACAATACTTATTATATAATAATTTATACATCCTGTTTGGTGTGTATCTCCTACCATATCATTATAATTTGCTTTTAAATATAAATCAGAAATAACCAACTTAAAATGGAAAATTTTAAAAGAAAAAAAAAAAGAAAAAAATCAAAAAAAAAATCCCCCCCCCAAATTCTTTGAACCCCCTTATGATTCATCACCCCCAAACTCAATCCCAGCCTTCCCTTTGTGGTATGGTACCTTGCAGTACAATTTCAGAGAGATCCATACACTTGAACACAAGTTATTGTCTGGAAACTAGAAAAATGCTTATTTTTGGCCCCTTTTTGGCCCCCAATTCCTAAACATTTTGGGCAATTACCCCCAAACTCAATTCCCGCTTTCCCTTTGTGATATGGAACCTTGTAGTACAATTTCAGAAATATCCAAACACTTACACACAAGTTATTGTCATGAAACTAGAAAAATGCTTGTTTTTTGCCTTTTTTGGCAACCTTCCTTTTGTGGTATTGAACCTTATGGTAAAATTTCATGGAGATCCATTCACTTCAACTAAAGTTAGAGTGCGAAAACCAATGTGTCTTCGGACGACGCCGGACGACGACGACGACGACGCCAACGTCATACCAATATACGACCAAAAAATTTTTAATTTTTGCGGTCGTATAAAAATTGACTTATTTAAGATAGTTGTAAAACTAAATACTGTTCCTCATCTTATTTAAGAGGATACCTTTTTTTGGCTTCTGTCCTTTCTTACAAACATAACAGGGATTTATATTTTTTTTAAATTTTCTACCATAAAATAACTGCGTTTGACATATTCGCATTGTTTTTCTATTGCAAAAGTCATGCTCATAACCATATTGAAGTTATTTACCTCTTCTTAAATACATTGTATTATAAATTCAGACTAAATTTTTTAAAAAAGTTCAGTACACGTACCTAGTACTAAAGAGGCTTATGTGACTGCATCACTCATCTGACTTGTAAATATATATTGGTATATTGTTCAGTCAAGGACATTGCTGAGGTCAAAGGGATATTGTTAAGTCAAGGACATTGCTGAGGTCAAAGGTATGTTGCTCAGTCAAGGACATTGCTGAGGTCAAAGTTATATTGTTCAGTCAAGGACATTGCTAAGGTCAAATGTTTATTGTTCAGTCAAGGTCATTTCTGAGGTCAAAGGTATATTGTTCAGTCAAGGACATTGCTGAGAATAAAGAAATAATTTTGAGCCTTTTCAAATCTGGTCCTTTCAAAGGAAAGCTTATAATTCAGAACCGAGGAAAGTTCTAAATCAATTAGTTATTTCATTCCATACACCAAATACAGAAACAGACATAACCACAAGAACTTAATGTTGACTAATGTACCATGAAAATGAGTTCAAGGTCAGATAAACCTAGCCAGAAGGACATGTTCACCAAACAATCATTCAATACACTCAAAATATCTGAGAAAAAGAACTAACCATGAAACTAAACATTGACTGATGTACCATGAAATATAAGGTCAAAGTAAGATGAACCTTGCTAGATGAACATGTACACCTTACAATCAATCCATACATCACTTATAGTTGACATATTGCTTATAGTATCTGTGATATGGACTTGACCAGGAAGACTTCACCTTGATTCCTAATCAATGTAATGAGGTCAAGGTCAGGTGAACCCTGTCAGATGAACATGAATACCTTGCAAGGATTACAAATACCAAATACAGTTAATCTATTACTCATAATAGATGAGAAATTCACTTACCAATATTTACAAACTAAACAGTTTTTTAAGTAGTCACTAAGCCATGAAAATGAAGTCAAGGTTTGATTGATTTTGATTGCTTTACGCCACATCAGCACAAAAAGACTATATCACAGCGAGTGCTAATTTAAATTTGATAACAAGACATCTAGGTTAAAAGATATATGACAGATAGAAACTTCAGACAATAAGAAATCTGTGTACAAAGAATGAAGTATCCATATCTTTCACCTTCTGAAATCTAAAGCTTTATATAAATAACTTACTTGTTTGTGCAAACTTTTCCAATGCTATCAAGGCATGAAGATTTATCACAGGATGAAAGGATAATGCCTACAAATATTATATCAAATAATCTATCATTATAAATATTATTGAGCATATTGGAAAATTCAGTCATTTCTACATACAAAAACACAATTATTTCAAAAAAAGTTTTGCTACTTTGATTCAGATTTTATCAATGCACTTTGTAAGCAAAGAGGCAATCAAAGATAGCTGCAATTGTTTTGTTTTGTTTTGGGTTTAATATAAACCTTCCATAAAATTTCATGGCTGTCAGATATTCTTTGAGGCTTTCTGTGAATAACTGATGAACTCCATTACTGATAGTGTATTCTTCGTCAATATGGCAAATAAAAAATAACCAGCATTATGCAAAAAGGACTTTAAAAAAAAACTAAAACAAATTGTGAAAAATGGGAATCATATATAAAGGGAGATAATTCTTATTTCATTTTTTAATAATAGTTGTGATAAGTTTAAATAATGAACATCTTTTTTTTATTTAATTAGTGATAAAATTAATTAGAGGCTAAAAAAAATAAAAATCAAAGCATCGTTGATGTTGTGATCCAGCCATATTCATAGCTAGTCTCGTATTCTTTCTGACCATACTTTTTTCTAAATTTTTTTCTCTTTTCATTTCCAATCTTACTGTAAAGGTAGGGAATTTCGCAATATTGATGCAAATATAGATATATATACTGATCTTTCAATTTTAGACTCTGTCAGATTTTATTTTTGACAAGAATGGAAAGGAAAATCGGCAAACAAGTAATATATTTTTTATATGCCATTAATAATGACAGGTTTGATAATTTCCAGAAAGAGGCCTTATAAGTGCACTTTCTCAACAACAAAAATAAAAAAAAATAATAACTATTTTTTATCTAAATTGGTGTTCATTCTTCATTAAGAAAAAATACATTTCATTCAAATCTGAATGTACAAACAAACACCTAATGCTGAGATATTTCCAATTACTGTTAAATAGCAATATAATGGGATATAATTGTAAAACAAACAAACAAATTTTATTGCAGAAAATACTCAGGTAAGGGTTATGCAATTTTGTTTAATATTTCAACCAAATTTCTGATAATTGAAACTAATTACAGCTCTTCTATAAAAGCATGCAAAGCAAACCTTTGATCAACTTGCTTGCTATGTTTGATTGGATGTTTGTAAACAATAGGTAGGCGGAGTTTAAGTCTGTTTTGTATATACTGGAATTTGATTAGACAATAAAAATTGACATGCAATGAAGTTAATGTTTATTGTCCAATCAAATTCCAGTATATAGTAAACAGACTGAAACAGACTACCTACCTTTTGTTTACAAACATCCAAACAAACATAGCAAGCAAGTTGATCAAAGGTTTGCTTTGCATGCTTTTATAGAAGAGCTGTAATTAGAACATGATTATTGACTTACGTCAGATGATAATGGCACTAATTTTACAAGTAAAATAAAATTTGCTTGCATTTTTTATACATATTTTTTTCATTTTAAGTATTTTCTTTGAAAAAAAAACACCTCATTAATCATTCAGCTAGCTAGCAAAATTAACAGAATATTTTAATGTAGTGTAGATCAAAATAAATAATACATTTGTAGGTTTACTATTGAGGTCAAGAATGTGTATAATAAATTGTGTCTATTTAATTATGTACTGGTAACAGGTCATGAGATATTAACTGTTTTGAATTAAGCCGGGGGTTGTTTCTAATTAATACTTATTTGAAAATCATGACAGTTAATAATCATTCTGACTCTTACTTGCCTACCGACCATGCAAGGGCTGTATAGCCAGTCAAGGTCGTTTTAAAAAAAAACTTCCATATATACTTGCCTATGGAAAGAGTTGGAGTAATACCATTTAAAAAAGTGTGGGTATCAACTTAGATATATTGATACACATGTTGACCTACATTTCATTGAACAATAATTTACACAAGCACAAGATACTAATATAATACTTTCAAAATTCCTATCAACTGATTCAATTGATGTACAAATACTTTTTCAAATTAATTCATAAATAGTAAATCATCATAAATTTTGATTTAGAAAGGAACTATATGTAAGTGTATATCTAAAATAAAGTCACTATTCGACCAATCTTTTCTTAATTTAAGGGCAAATAACATGTCAAAAGTTTGCAGTTGATGATTAAAATGGTGTATAAAGTTTCTGCAAGTCATAAAAACACATAATTAGTTTCATGATATGTCTTCAACTTAGTATTCTGCATCATCTCCAAAACCAGAGTGATCGCATAGATCCAGCATGGCTGAATCAACAAAAACGGTGTCTTCCCGATTGTCCCACTTTTTGAAATTACAGGTAAAAAAGTAATGAAATTTTGTGGGACAATCGGGAATATGTTTGTGGGACAATTGGGAAGTTTAAATGTGGGACAATTGGGAATTGTTTTGATAGTGATTAATTTGTTTTTATAGTGTGTTGCAGTTAATTAAAGGTCACTAAACAATGTAACTTATAAAATATGAAAAAAACATGAACAAATAATAATATTTACATATTTCATTTTCCACATAGTAGGTACAATTATAGTATCATCAAACACGGAATATAATATGAAGTCATAAAATTTTAGTCTTAGATGCATTTTTTTTTTAATTAGTTTTTATTGGCTTTGAACTAGCTGTCAGTAACTGCGAATACTCTCAGACCTGTTACAGTACTCAGTGTCTTTGTTGTGGTGATGCATAAGTAGCCGTCCACGTCCACTCTGTGTTTTTGTTAGATGTATTTCTGTTTGTACCCATCTGATGAGAAAAGCCTTTTTCAACTGATTTTTATAGTTTATTCTTATGTTGTACTGTTTCAACACTGTTCCAGGTTATTGGGAGGGTTGGCGCCTTCAAATAAGTTTAACCCCACAAAATTCTGTATGTGCCTGTCCCAAGTCAGGAGCCTGGTATTCAGTGGTTGCCGTTTGTTGCTGTGTAACATATTTATTTTTCGTTTGCCATTTTGGGGTCTTTTATAGCTATGCAGTATGAGCTTTGCTAATTGTTGAAGGCCGTATGGTGACCTATAGTTGTTAATTTCTGTGTCATTTGGTCTCTTTGGGAGAGTTGTCTCATTGGCAATCATACCACATCTTCTCATTTTTGATGGAAGTCTGTTTCTACTTTATAGTTGGTGAAGAGTCCTGTTGACTGCAAAAGCAATGGGAATATTGGAAAAACAACCTTTAATAGTGATTCTTGGAAAGGCTGATCTGGCAAAATTATAGACATCAGCTTCGTAACAATAAAGACAGTTGTTGGGTTCAGGTGAATCTGACGTTGGGTGTAAGCAGTCTTCAATAGGGCAGAGAATGTTGTATTAATGTCCTCCGACTTCCCTAGTAAACAAGTTCATGTAGAGTGTAGAATGTAAATGAGTTTATACCTATTTTTTGAAATTGCATGCATTATTTCTAAATTTATTCAAAAACTTTACAGAGAAAAAGGAATTAAAATTACGGTATTGACATTTGTTTTATGAATAACGTAACATTGTAGATATATTTCATAAATCAGAAATATTATATTTGTTTAATCAAAAGTGCATTAATCTAATTATTTAAAAAACATTTTTTTAATACTTTTATAAAATTAATATTAAATGTGCAATAATTATTTCTTGTTTTTTTTTAGCAAAACAAACAACAGTTACCTTGTTTATCTAAGAACATTTTATTCATAAAATAATGTGGGACAATCAGAACTTTTCATGTGGGACAATCAGAACTCTAAAATTTTAAAAAGTGGGACAATCGGGAATAAACCACAAAAACTCCAGGAAAACTGTGTTCTAATTAAACAAATAACTCTTGTTACTGTTTTCTGTGATGTTGTATGTTTTTTTGTTTTCCGTGAAACTGTATTTTCAAATACATGTGTTTTACTACAAGTATGACTAATATATATACCAGTCTAGATATCAAATAGTTAAGAACTTCTGTAGTTAAAATTGCTACGCTGGTAGGCCCTGAAAATAAAAGAATAAGATAATATCAACAAATTGTATAAATGGTAGTTGACCAAAAATAACATTAATGGTTTAATAACTGATAATTTCCAACATTACAAAAGATTTGATACAATGCATTGGTACAGTTGATATCTATTAAAATGATTTCTTCATATGCACACACACAAAAATTTTAAAATCACTGCCTATCCTGAATGTGAATATGAAATTGAAGAGGAGTTTTTTGGCAGTTTATTGTGTTTAAATTTGAAGGATCTCGGTTCTTTTTAATTCACAATAATTTTGAAAATTGCATGTTCCATGAAAAAAATACATGGGACCCAGGGAAGGCACTTTGAAATCTCATCTATGGATGGGTGCTTTTGTACAGTTAATTGTAAGAGAAATTCTTAATTTGCCCCTATAGATGGTTATCCCATTTCCAGAGTGCCTTTTGCTGGGTGCCATGTATGTTTTAATGGAACAGCCCTAACAGACAAAACTGCAAGACTTTCAAGCTAATTAATATACTGGGTGAGACTAAGTACTAAAATAATTGTCCCTACCTGCCAACTTTGCAGCAAGACATCCCAGTACTATACAAGTATTTCTCTGCTGACATTCACTGTGAAATCTCATGAATTCTCCACCACTTGGGTCATGTTTTAATCTAGTGTATAACTTCATTATACCATCCTGGAATTAACCAATCATAGAGATTAAAATCTTAGAATTTAAAATTGAAAATGACAAAAATTTGTTATAAAAATGAAAATATCTTATCTAAATCGACAGACTCTCTTACATTATTTTTCAGTATTTACTTCTTACAGGCGGACTATTGTGAGCATATGTATTTATAAATGTTACATGTATAATGAACACATGTATTTGTTTTGACATTTATGTGAAACTCCATATGGAGGTGCTCTTACTTACAAGAGGCTATTACATAGAAGAGGAAGACTAAGGACTACTCAGTAAATGAGTACTGGTAATTCGACAAGCTTTTATGTGGCAGGAAGAGCTGTAGTGGTAAATCAAGGTTTTCTTATGTGTTATTCAACCTTGCCTTTCTGATAATTCATTCTGGTCATTTCTGACCCATCCATCTACTAACTTATAGATTATCAGGGTTGATAAATTTGTTTTTGATATATTTATATTTGTAACACTGCTAAAAGTGAACACAATTAAGAATTTTAGATTTTACATAATTAACTTGCTTAGTAACAGAATTTATTTCTTTTGTAGATTGTGTATTGTTAATGTTATGACGAGAGGGGCTAAGGACATGCAGTTAAATATATATGAACATAAGTATTAATTATTAATGTAACAAATAATAAAATGGTATACTGTACTTTTTAGGCAAGCTGATATCCCTAATTGTGTTTGGTTTTATTTTAAAAATATTTTATGTTTGTTTGAGTATATAAACAAGAGCATAAGTGACTATAAATATCTATCATGATATTGATCAAATTGAAAAAAAATTTTGAGGTCCTGAACCGATTGACTTTTTTTTTGTAGACCTTTTGGTAAATTGCAAGTGGTTAATATTTAAAATGTAACTTACAATTTGATAAGAAAAAGTTTGTAGGGATTATTAATTTATTAATAGACCCAGGACAGCAGGACCAACAAGTATGTTTATAGTAATTGGCTGAAAAAATGTGTTTATCACAAACCTTTGTGGGTAAGGGGCATTCATCTAATAGCAGATCTATAACAGCAGGACCAAGTGGTTCATCCATTGGTATGTGAACAATTAGTCCTATAACAACATCTAGCCAGCCAGATTCTGTTTCACCAATCTGTTGTAGGATCAGCATGGCCTGAATAGGTTCTCCTTCCCTGATAATAATATAAAAATAAAGTTGAATCTTATTATCTCAAGCTTAGATCAAAGGAAACCTTATTATTATTCAAGTCAATTTTTTGAACAATATAAGAAGAGACATATAATACAAGAGATAGGCAACTCATCTTATTGCCATATAATACAAGAGATTGGCAACTCATCTTATCGCCATATAATACAAGAGATTAGCAACCCATCTTATTGCCAGTGAAAATTGGTTTGGTCCAGTAAAGTTATATGCATTAGTGATGGATGGGAACTAACCCTGTATATCATTCAAATCATCTTGGCATGACAAACCAGAATATATATGGTTTAGGGGTGGGGATCTCGACCATTTACAAGATACTAGAACATTGGGGGTGGGGGGAACCTCTGGGGACTGACCCTATACGTCATTCAAATGTTCGAGACATGACGAACAGGAATATATATGGTTTAGGGGTGGGGATCTTGACCATTTACAAGATATTAGAACATTGGGGGTGGGGGGAACCCCTGGGGACTGACCGTATACGTCATTCATAGTTAGAGATATGTTGAACAGGAATACATATGGTTTAGGGGTGGGGATCTCGACCATTTACAAGATATTAGAACTTTCTCAAATGGCAGGGGGTCGGGATGACCCCTGGGGACTAACCCTGTATATCATTCAAACCATCTTTGTATGACAAACCAGAATATATATGGTTTAGGGGTGGGGATCTTGACCACTTACAAGATATTAGAACTTTCTTAAATATCAAGGGTAGGGGGGTGACCCCTGGGGACTATCCCTGTATATCATTCAAACCATCTTCGCATGACAAACCAGAATATATATGGTTTAGGGGTGGGGATCTTGACCACTTACAAGATATTAGAACTTTCTTAAATGGCAGGGGTGACCCCTGGGGACTAACCCTGTTTATCATTTGATGTGCTTTATCATGACAAACCAGAATATATATGGTTTAGGGGTGGGGACCTCGACCAATTACAAGATATTAGAACTTTCACAAATGGCAGGGGGTCGGGATGACCCCTGGGGACTAACCCTGTATATCATTCAAACCATCTTCACATGACAAACCAGAATGTATATGGATTAGGGGTTGGGATCTTGACCACTTACAAGATATTAGAACTTTCTTAAATGGCAGGGGGTGGGGGTGACCCCTGGGGACTAACCCTGTTTTTCATTTTATGTGCTTTATCATGACAAACCAGAATATATATGGTTTAGGGGTGGGGATCTCGACCATTTACAAGATATTAGAACTTTCCCAAATGGCAGGGGGTTGGGATGACCCCTGGGGACTAACCCTGTATATCATTCAAACCATCTTCGCATGACAAACCAGAATATATATGGATTAGGGGTTGGGATCTTGACCACTTACAAGATATTAGAACTTTCTTAAATGGCAGGGGGTGGGGGTGACCCCTGGGGACTAACCCTGTTTTTCATTTGAAGTGCTTTATCATGACAAACCACAATATATATGGTTTAGGGGTGGGGATCTCGACCATTTACAAGATATTAGAACTTTCCCAAATGGCAGGGGGTCGGGATGACCCCTGGGGACTAACCCTGTATATCATTCAAACCATCTTCGCATGACAAACCAGAATATATATGGATTAGGGGTTGGGATCTTGACCACTTACAAGATGTTAGAACTTTCTTAAATGGCAGGGGGTGGGGGTGACCCCTGGGGATTAACCCTGTATTTCATTTAATGTGCTTTATCATTTAGAACATTTTCAAATAAAAAGATTGTGTCTATCACAAACGGTTTTCAATTTATAATCATTTGAAAATTAAAAAAAAAAAATCCCATAGGGTTCTATAGTAAAACCCTCTTTCTTTTTGTCCCTCAAAGTACCCCTTTATAAACCCCATTGCACAAACAAAACCCTGATTGCAGCACTAGACATGTTAGTCTAACATATTGTGAAACCCTAAGTTAATCCGACAAGCTGTTTCAGAGAACGGGTGCGGACAAGTTCAAATTTAAAAGCGGCAGAAGAAGAAGAAGAATAATAATAATAAGAACTGAGCAAAACCAATAAGTCTTCCCAAACTTCGTTTGGGAGACTTAATTAAAACAAGCTGAAATGTCCCGCCTTTTTTACTGACCATTGATTTTATGTTGAAAGTCTTAAAGATAAAGGTTTTACTACAAGTATTTCATAAAGTTAATATTTTTCATTTTTTAAAGATCCATGACAATGAGGTCAAGGTCAGATAAATCCTGTCAGACAGACATGTTCACCTTATAATTATTCCATACACCAAATATAGCTGACCTATTGCTTATGGTAATAGAAAAACAGACCAAAACACAAAAACTTAACATTTACCAATGAACAATGAAAATGAGGTCAAGGTCAGATGATAACTGCCGGATAGACATGTACACCTTACCATCATTAAATACACCAAATAAAGTTGACTTACTGCTTATAGTATTTGAAAAACAGACCAAAACACAAAAACTTAACATTGACCAATGAACCATGAAAATGAGGTCAAGGTCGGATGATACCTGATAGACAGCTAGACAGACATGAACACCTTACAATCATTCCATACACTAAATGCAGTTGACCTATTGCTGATAGTACTTGAAAATAGACCAAAACACAAAAACTTAACATTGACCAATGAACCATGAAATTGAGGTCAAGGTCAGATGAAACCTTTCAGACTGACATGTACCCTTACAATCTTCCATACACTTCATATAGTTGACCTACTGCTTATAGTATCTGAGAAACGAACCTAATCATGTAACTTTAATCTTGATCACTGATCCATATCATGAGGTAAAGGTCATGTGAACTCTGTCTGACGAACACATAGATGTTGCAAGGAACCCATATACCAAATATAGTTATCCTATTACCGATAATAAGTGAGAAATTCACATGACAAAAAAAAATGTAATTTAATATAATATAATATTGTTCATCCAGTCGCTGAACCATGATAATGAGGTCAAGGACAATGGGCACATGACAGATGGAAACTTTGTCACATATATTATCTGCATACAAGGCATGAAGCATCCAGATCTTCTACATTCCAAAAGATAAAACTTTATACAAATTGTTTACACTGCCGCTGCTGGATAGTAATACCTATGTCTTGCATGCTGCGACTTTTGTTGCAGCTGAGACAAAAAAATCAGCGAAAGAAGGGTGGTGTTGGATTGGCTGATACTCTTGGTTTTTTTATAGTGCAAACATGGAAATTTAAATGAGTTCTTGATCTATATGGTATCAAAGATATCATATAAATATTTTTTTGTGATCTTTGAGAATTTTTTTTTTAATTTGTACTTATCAATGAAACCATGAGGGCCATGTTATGTGTGATTTGGTCTAGTTGTCAATCTCTTGTATTATATGTATCTAATATGAGTTATATTTTATATAATTCACTCCTTTATTATATAATATGAATGACTTATGTTGGGCATATTTCACTGATATAGCACCCTCACAGGAATATCAAAAGACATATAGATTGATTGACTGTCAGAGTTGTACACAACAGATCAAGTGACAGTCTGCCTAAAACTAAAAAAAGTAACAAAAAGAAAAAGCTGAAATTTAAAGTGAATCAAAATCATATTAAAAATGTAATTATTAACAAAAGCAACACTAGTCTTTATTTCTTATTATGGTAACTGCATATAAAACTTGTATGTACCGGTAATGCACTGTAAATTGTCAATAGAGATAACTCTCCTTCAAATTTCTTTAAATTCTATAACTTTATATAATTAAATTATTTGATGTTCACAAATCTAATTCTATAAATAAATTTATACTACAATAGACAATAGACAATAGACAATAGATGTTTTATTTCCATTAAATGGGCTCACAAAGAGCATAATACAATATAAAACATTAATATAACGACAATAACAAAAAAAAACAATAGTCTAGACTAGTTTACATACAAAGAAAACAAAAAGCAGTTTGAACATGAATGAACCACACACACATACAAATATATATATATATACGTTTAACAGTGTTGTACCTACATACCATATTTGATTAAGACTGAATACTAGATAGAAATACCATGTTTTGTTCAATGTCTTGAATATGTTTTAACAATTCTTTGAAAATATTTTTAAATTGCCTGGTTCTTCAACAGATGATCAAGATTGGTAACTTGGGTTAAAAATAACTATTTTCTACAAAAAATATATGAGTTGGATGAAAATGTACAAAAATTTTAATTTCTGGCCTCGAGATAAAAATAAGGAGATGTGATATGATTGCCAATGAGACAATTATCCATTTAAAGACCAAAGGACAAAAATGTGTTCTAAAAAATATTTACTAGGCCCTTTGATCTCTATTCTACTTACGGATCAACTAATGTCCTGATCAAATGTAAAGTTTCTAGGACTGCATGCCGCACTCTACTATTGGCTGCTTCATTTACAGGAGAAGTTGAACTGGCAGAATGACGCTGATGTAAAGGTTGTCCACGATTATATGGTACCCTATTTGCACTCCCATGTCTGTCTTCTATCTTATCTTTACATACACAAGATCCCATAGTATCATGAGGTAATGTGATACATTAATAGAGCATCCATTTTAAACAGTCTCATTTTGAATCATACGAGTTAGTCACATATATTAACCTAAAATATAAGAAAGTATAATTAACATATCTGTACATCATAAGACTTGCTATGAAAAAGTTTTATTCAGATACTTCAGGATTTACCTCATATAGGGCATGCAACAATTGGCAGATCCAGTATTCTGGACTAATATGTACGCATTATGAATTCTACTGAAAATATATGTCCTTTGCTAGATTTCTATAATTCAGGTTTGCACAGAAAAATCAAAACAAAAATTTACAAGAAAAGAGAAAATTTTGTTCTCAATTTTTAATTTTTCTTTCTGAACAATGATGTTTGTCTGGCCCCTTCTTATGGGTGGCTATTTCACAACTTGTTCCCTATGCCCGTTTCTGTAGTTAGTTTAAGATTTCAATGAACATAATTTTCAAATAACTGGTAAATTATTAAGTCGTTTATTTTATTACTAAATTACTAAACACTTTTACCAGATTCTGTCATTGATACAAAGATTTGGTTTTGAAGTTTTGCTTTACCTATAAAATTCTTATAAAAGAACAGGATATCATATCCTATTATTTATACAAATGTTGTACATAAAGCATGTAAATTTAAATACGATCTGTGCAATGTAATTGCTCCTTTGAATTAACTTATTCTTTAAATGATATCATTTAAACACCTTAGTAAAATCTTTGAATATAGTTTTTTATTGGTACTAACATTGATTTTGAAACATTAGAACATAATTAAATATGTATTGCTTTTAATTTATGAAAACTTATAGTCCTACATCCTGTCAATATTATTTACTAATATATTGACATTGCACAAGGTCCTGCTTTTCTCAGACTGATTATAATGTCTTTATAATAAATTCGTCTGAATGTACCCATTGATACTTTAGTCTGGGAGAACATGATTTAGTTGTTATTGGCTTTGAACTAGCTTTCATTAACTAAGTATTCTTAGATCTATACTTTGTGTATTTTTTATTAATATTAGTTGTTCTTGTACTTTGTGACAATTTGATGAGTCAAGCCATTTCCATCTTGTTGTTGGTTTTATGGTTTCTCATTTTGCCATCATGGACATGTCTGGGCCTTTTATAGCTGACTATACAGTATGGAAATTGCTTATTGTTAAAGACTGTAATGTGTCAAGTTTAAGTAAACCTAATTTGGACTCTGCTGGATAGTTTTCTCATTGGCAATTTTACCACACCTCCTTATATTTTTTGGTGTGATTATTTTTCTTTTTTTTTTGTGCTGTCACAACAATTGAGAAAATAGCAGAATTATGTTATTCCATAAAATACATTTTCAGAGTTTTAACTAAACACATGTGAGGAATGCAAAAACAAGTAGTTGTACTTTAATTTATTTTAAGGACTGCATCTAAAACAGCATAATCTGAAAACTGACACTCTTGAGTTTACAATGTTGTCCTTGCTGTAATCAAAAACACAAGTAAAGATACATTCATTGTACAAATTTTTACAGATAAAGAGTTATTATTATTCCTTCACACATTTTTGTTAACCTACTTGGTAATCTTCTGGAAAACATATATATGCAAATCTATAGGAAATTGTGACAGACCTAAATAACAACAATTTAGAAATTGTCACACGAATTTTAGCTTTTATATTGGCTTCTTTCTGTCATCAGCCACAGCAAAAATAATTTTATCAATACCATTCATATCAGCTGACCCCTCTGGACATATTCTCATGAAGTAATCTTTTTATAATTTCTATGATGATGATTTTGAAAACGTGTTTTATGTTTAGTGGCAAATAACACATTCATATCAGGACGATGACATCTTCATCGTGTTAATGGTATATGAATATGAAGCCTGCTTTGTTCTAGCTAGACTGGAACTCTGGTCATGCTAATCTGTTTTTTTTTAATGTTCTAATCAACAAACAGCTGTTTTTGTACATGTAATTGGGAATGAAGAAAAGCCCTGGCAATGAAGATCTGAATTAAATACAAAATTCACACTGACAGATGAAACATGTGGAGCAGGATCTGCTACCTGTCTTTAGAGCATGAGATCACCAGTTGTTTTTCATGTTTTTGAACTTGGGTTCATTTTGTTCAGTTAGAATTATATTTTAAGTTATTCAGAGGGCCTCAGGGGATATTATTATTATACTAAATAATGTTGCCCTCTTTAATAAAAATAATAATTATTATTATTATATACAAAGTCAGTCTTTAGTTTTCTATGAAGTAGTGGTTAAGTGTTCTGTATACTGCTGTTTCGTCGATTTTTGTTTTTTGTCATGGTTTGGTCAGGGTTTTTTTTTCAAGTTTTGTTGCCCCTATGGAATCTTTATCCTATCTTCACACTTTGGGAACCCATAAGCTTTGACATATTTCAACCACATTAATTAAATTCTTGTCATTTTTCATTTTTAAGCTACATTTACTACAATATTCAGGCTTTCAAAAGTCTGAACACAATAATCAAATCTTGTATTTATACATTAAATTCTTAATACAGGTGCATGTCTAGAAATCATATACAATGTGACACAATATTAGAAGTAAAGGCAACCATATTCAAGATGATATAATTTTCAAGAATTCTTTTTACATGTTTTAAGCAATTTCAATTATATATCTTTTGATGAACTCTTCCTTTTTTCAAGTTTTCCTGGATTACAAAGCTTCATCAGATTATTAGAGTCAGTGTTTTATAATTGAGATGAAACACACGAGGAAGTGTAATTTTGTAAACAAACCATTTTTGGCAGCCATTTTCCCACAAGATAAAAAAAGGGGTAGTGGACGTCGGTTGGAAATCAAAATATCAGCATTTTGGGACGTTAGAGATATCCTATGTAAAAGTAAAGAATATAAGAGTATGAAAATCAATCAAACTATCCAAATTCTTGACCTGACAGAGAAACATTCAATAATTTCCAGGTAGATCATTAAAAAATATCTAAAATAGATATATGTCATCTCCGAAAATAAATAAGACGAAAACTATCTTAACATTTTCTTTCTAACATGCCAAAAATATTATATCATTCACCAAATATTTAGAGTTCATACAAATTTTATTCATAATAGTTAAAATCTCCTGTCATTATGTCAAAAATGTAAGTATATGGCATTTCACCCAGGTCGATATACATAATTTAGGTATACCTAAGAGCACCTGGTAACGGAAGTTGACGCTTTTAAACTTATCGAGATTGAGATTGCAAGGGAAGAAAATGGCACAAAAGCTTGAGGTGAAAACCGAAACCGATTCATTTACCTTGAAGGGAAGAAGTTGTGAGTTATCAGCATTTGCATACGTACCCACACAAAGAAATGAACCACCCGAACGAACAGTGTTTAATACTCCTAATAATGTAAGTTGAGCATCCTTTGGCTTTGTTTACATTGGTAACATGATATTTGTCTCAATGTTAAGGTACTGAATTAGTTTTTTCTGATTTTTGTGTACATTGGTATCTGAATCTTATTATGTTATGTATTTACAGGAAAACATTTTGCTACATTATCTTCACCCTTTTGTTGTCAGAGCATAAGAGTAGAATGTGTCACCCTTTCAACAATGACAATGTCTTTTTAACCCATTAATTTTAATCCCCTTTTACCAATCCAAGTTCTTTTGACAATACATCTAAACCAATTTGTCCGCCATTACTGGCCATCCCAGATGTTCCCGTTAAATTATGACTTCATACTTCATTATAATGTACTTGTCATAAAAGAAAATGTCTGACGTGACAATTCTAAAGTGCTTGTTGAATGTCAGAATGACACCAATAGTTCAAGTGTTGCAAAATCTCTAGTCAGGTGTAAATCAGACATGGGGTCAATTACTTTTGAAAGTAATTAATTACATTCAATTACAATTACAAAATCTTCAATTAAATTACACATTACATTTGACTTTTTTTACAAATGTAATTAATTACTTTCCAATTACTTGGCAAATGTAATTAATTACTTCAATTACTTTTGAAAGGAAAATTTAGAACATGCATTTATTCTATGATATGTACATAAGAATCATACATTGCTTTATAGTAATAACAAGTGAGTCTAAGATCTACAGTGACTATTTTCAAATTCAGCCAGTATCAAAGAAGAGTAAAAGTTAAATATCTGGTGTGTTACGAGAATAAAGAAAAAACAAACATAAATCTGAAGTGCACATAATACTTTGTCTATCAGGAATCGTTAGGACTAGATGTCTGGTTTAATTTAATGCTCAAAATGATAAAAAGCCTTATTCAATATTTTGAAAATATTAAATTTTGTTTAATTACCTATTGAAGTTTTATGTTTTAATGTATTTCATGTATTTCAAAATGATACAAGAAATTTTAATTTTTTATTTTGATCACAACTTATTAAAAATATTTTTCCTAAAGAAATGATTTAGAAAGTCTGACTTTTTAAAAAATATAATGTATTTTAATCACAATTAATTAATTTAAAAAAAATCATGTATCTAGGGGTATATTTATCTCTCTCTAATTGGCTTAACACCTGTTTAACATGCAAACATAACTGTTGTAAAAACAGTCATTATATAGTTTATGCTAAAACAAATAGCCAGGGGTTATATTTATTGATTGACTATAACCTTTCAAATTGATTATGTTAAATCAATGTCTAACAATATCTATCTGAATATACATGAAGGTAACAAGCTAATTAAGGTATAGGACAGTGACTTACTATGGTTTCTTTTAAACACAAATTATGGCATGTTTCTACAATATTTTTTTTTCTTTTTTGTTCATTCATTACAAAATAAAGAATCTTCTATGGTTGTGTAATTACAGAAGGTATACTGTGTAGGCTTTGATTTGTCAGCTACCTACATTTACTAAGGTCGTGGCCTTTAATACTTTTTTGAGAAAACACAAGATTCAATCTTTCTAATCCCAAATTTCAAATGTAATTGAGTTGTAATTGAAAAGTAATTGTCAATTACAGACAATTTTGGCCTTGTAATTCATTACTTTCAATTACTTGTAATTGAAAAAATGCTCAATTACACATTAAATTCAATTACTTGAGAAATTGTAATTAATTACAGCCAATTACAATAACATATTTCAATTACCCCATGTCTGGTGTAAATGAGGTATAGCAGATTCAGAAATAGAGATAAGGTCTATAATCAGGACAATCATGTTTTTCTCTTTTTCCTTTTACCCCAGATTCCATATATGGAATTCCAATCTGGAAATATCGGTTTACTTAATAAGCTGTAACTTCTTTGAATGTGCTGATATAGCACAATGTAGGACACTTTGGTACTGGGACAACATCATACATTGTATATACATGTATCCTAGCAAAGGTACAAATAACTACATGTATTTTAAAGAAAAGGAAATTTAAATGTGTGTTATTTTATTCGCATACATCAGATATATGTAACTTTGCTATTTTATTTGATGATAGCTGGAATACATTATCCTATGCATTATTCTATTTTAGAATCAGATAACCAGAAGATTGTCAGTTTACATTAGTATATGGCATACATTTATGATAACTAACTGTTATTTACAAATGTAGGAAAAATGTATCGGTGATAAAGAAATCATTATACATGTGTAGGAAACAATTTTTTTTTATAAATGGCTTTCAGAATTGAAAAAAAGATGTACATATACTTAAATGTTGGTTATTGCAAATTTATTTTTTAAATTTCTAAAAGTCTCGAACCATAAAATAACAAACGAGGAAAAATGAAAGGACGCCCATTAATTGACACATCTTATGTAGTAATTCCTGTTTTTCATATTTCATCAGTGTTTTTTAAACACCTTTTATCATGTCTTGTTTTATCTTTGTTTTTGACAGGACATTACTACATATCACCTTTCAATTTCAGTACTAAGCAAAAGGTTATTCATATAAGGTGGTTCTTGTTACTTTAAATATTTGTAAGGATTTAATTGTCATTATTTAGATTTTTGCTTACAGATGGATTATGAACATCAAGATCAGGTAAATGTATGATTGCAAGTGTTGATCAGTTGCTTGCATGGTGCATGATTGTTACAAATTTGCTCAAGCAAAACTTAGTAAAAGGGAAGGGTTGTGTTTTTAAAATTGATTGCTAAAGATATTTAATACATATAAGTGTATTTTCGGAAAAAAACGATGTTGAAGATTTTAAGTCATTGATTTTGGAGTTTGAGGAAATTTGATGATATTACAGATATACATTTTAAAGGGAATACAATTACATATTTAATTTACAGCATACCAATTATTCATAAAAAAAATCTAATCCAGCTGAAACTGTTATTTTCAAAATCTTTATATTCTGGGTCTATTTGACATACTGTTCTGCAAAACATCATCAATGTTTTGCATGAAAAAGTCTTATATCAGTCATTGTAATAGGATTTTGACCTTTAATATTGGCATTATCATTCTGACAAATTCTTTGATGAAGATGTATCTGGACAACATGCGGCAATGTAGGGCTGCTGTATATCAAACTTTGAAACCTTAACTTAGATATGACCCTGGAACCTTGAGATTTCAATCACATCATTAATAAATATATCTTTTGAATAGTTAGTTGAATTTTTTTGGGGAAATTGTATTTTCATCTCAATTCTGTTTTTCATCAAACTATCTTAAAACTAAAACAATGATATCTAGACCATTAAATCAAGGTCGTCTATACATTATCCTGATTATGTACCTTCCTTTGGACTGTATTTTGGGTAAAAATTATGAACTCAAAAGTTGAAGGAGGCAGACAGATACAGTATCATTCAGGGCATAAAAAAGATATTTGTTCTTAAGTGTTTCTCGTTTCTTGTTTTTTTATAGATTAGACCGTTGGTTTTCCTGTTTTAATTGTTTTACACTAGTCATTTTGGAGCCCTTTATAGTTTGCTGTTCGGTGTGAGCCAAGGCTCCATGTTGAAGGCCTTACTTTGACCTATAATTGTTTACTTTTTATACATTGTGAATTGGACGGAGAGTTGTCTCATTGGCACTCATACCACATCTTCTTATTTCTATTTGATAAAAGAAAAAAATATAACAAAGAAATACTAGGTAAAACAAAACAATTAGACTTTTCAGCTGGATTATGTAAGTAACAGCAGAGACATATATACACGTCTCTGGTAACAGTATCATATGATCAGGTCTTCTACTGTGAAATCAATATATTTATTATTAAGGCTACTCTAGAAGACCAATCAAGATATAGTTTTTTCTTAAATGCCATATTTTGCATCATTGTTGTTTTTATTGTTGTTGCTAGTTACTAGTCTGTTTTTGACTAATGCTATTTTGCTTAACAAAACAACATATTAGTGATGAAAATAATGAATTACATTAATGATATATTTATATATAGTTTCAAATATTAATTATTTACCCTGATACAACTGAAAGCCTTAACAAATAGTTATCATACAAGAATATGATGAACAACAAAAGAAAGGCACCACCCAAGTTTGATAATTAGATAATAAAAATTGAAATGTATAGATCTTTATAATGAATAAAAGATAAAAAAGGAAGAGAATATTTTTACACAGCATTCTGACATCTATAGCAAAAAAATCTGTGAAAATACTGAATTTCTGACTTTTCATGTCTAAATAGATAATACCCCTCCAAAATTTAAAAGATGTTTTCTTTCTGTTTTTATTTTAATTTTCTAATCAAAATTTTCGCCCACTATTTAACTTAAAAAATGGAAGCTAATTAAAATATTATATATTTACAGAAAGTTTGGATAATATATAAATTTTGATAAAATATGATTACTTGGGAAGAGTGGTGTGTTACTTATGTTGTTCAATATAACTGAATTGTATTCGATATATCGGTAACTAAAATATCAGTACATGTACTTTACAAGAAGTTTCATATTGGACCTGTTAGAAGTTTCAATTGAAGGTTCAAGTATTACTGTAAATTCAGAAATTATTGCGAGGTTTTTATTTTTGCGAATAATGCGACTGGGTAAACATCGCAATAATAAGAACTCGCATTCTGATATATGACAGATATATATGTATGCAGCCTTTCCACAAATCGCAATAATCAATCTCGCAATTTTGTTAATTCTGCAAAAATCGCAAAAATAAATGCATGCAATAATTTCTGAATTTACAGTATCTAATTACTATAAATTGAATTACTGGAAAAAAACATTTTGATCTTGTTCTCCAAATTTTCATGTACAAGTATGTTAAACTATAAAAGAAAAAATAGTTATTTGATATTTTAAATATTTTTCTGACTCCTCAGATGAGAAGTTTACCAGATTTTTTCTGTCTGTTGAAAAAATATAAATACTTTGATATCCTCAATAAACTGTAAAAACGTCATTTACAAAGTAATTAATAATAAATTGGATTGAATTGTAGGAGGGGATTTGCTTCTTGCAGTGTGATTTATATTGAATCCACAGAAGACAAAACAGTATAAATTTATAATATGTATATGTTTCATATTTTGATACCTTTATTAGAATAGAACCCATGTGCTATATAAGCTGGTTACAGTTGCACAGTTATTTGACAGATATTTGATAGTATATGACACCCCTAGATAGAAGGCTATATCACAAATTCCAATTTTTACACATAATATAGAGAAACCTTTTATTGTTCAGATTTTATTTTTTTGACATATTTTGAAAATTATATAAAAATGTTATTAACAATTTCATTACAAAAAAGTTTTCAGACCAAACAGAGATGCTATGATGTTTAAAAGCTCTCTTATATTTAATTTTAAGAAACTTTCATTCTAAGTGATATCTTTTTTTTTGTAGTTTTCATAATTTTTTTCAGTATCTTTTATTGTCTGAAGTATATACTGAGGATTAACTCTGTTTACTTTTCATTTCATTACAACTTACCCATGGAAAATACTTTTTTATGGTATTACATGTATAATGATTAATGAGTAATATGTATTAAAGCAGCTATTTGCAAAAATACACAAAAGGACACTAATAACTTTGTTAAAAAATAGTGGCCAAAATCAGATATGATGCATATTTTTTAAATTTTTATAGAACAATGCCATGAACAGAGTTCTCTGGTCTGATATTTGGAAATAGCTTCCATGCAAGGGTCTCTTTTTAATTCTTTGTATTGTAGAATGACACTCCATGTGTTTGATGCAGGTGTTGAGTGTTGTTCTGGAAGTAAGTTACCAAAATTTATTATTTAATTCAACTATGTATTGTAGGATAGATATCCAAAGTTGACCTATGACCGTCTGTTTAGAAAAGAATTTGGTTTTAATAACAAACTCCACAGAGATGACAGAGAACATGCAAAGTCAAGGGGACTAGTTGTAAATGATGAGGTAAGGCTATGTCATTACTAACAAAATAATTTACCAAAAAAGATAGAGGTATACATTAAGGATGCAGCAATCCAACAACACAAAAAAGATACCTTGAAGTCTCAACATGTGGTGAGCTTTTACTATACAAGGATGGCAAAGTCGGCAAAATTATACAAGTTTACATATATGCATATTGATATTGATACGGTACGTCTAAACACTGCTAAGGAGTCCTTAGTGCACTAAGGACGTATACTATGCCACTAAGGACTAGATGGAGTGCTGTTACATGCATTATTTTTCCATATTAAGTTAGAGATTGATATTTAATGCATAAATTAAAAAAATTATAGAAAAATAATCATAAATAAACGAGTTATTAAGCATTGTTTAAGCACGTGCCCATTTTTCTTTGATATGCCGAAAATCAGTGAACCGATTGACACGTGCCATATAACATAACAACTGAATAAACAATCATAATCTTTTTATTTTAAGTAATTAACAATTGTATCGAAAAGATTAATGTTTAATAATTTATAATGAAATATGTTGTTCTTATTTGCAATGATTAAAAGGACAAATAATTTTATTTATTTTTTATTTCTTTCTCGACAAAGTTATTTGCCATTTGTGCACGACTTTGATGTGCGCCAACTAATAAGTTAAGAGTGTGGTCAGCTTGTTAAATGTTTATGTAAGAGCATGGAAGTAATATTTAGAGATACCAAGACAAAAGGAATAGATATATTTATAAGTTTTTTGTTTTAATTCCGACAAAGATGCGTGTTTCGTTAAAATTTATGAGTAAATTCTGTAAAAAATATCAAAACCGGGTGTTTGCTTTTCCACTTTCTATTACTGCTTCATACTTAGTAGGAATTACGATTGAATTGAAAAAAAAATCATGTGACGTCCTTGGGGTTATTCTAAACCACTAGTTTTCAACCAGTTTGATAGCTGTTTACAAAGGCTTCATACCGTACTTATTTTTTCTTTTTGTAATTGTTCGACATTTGTTTTTCTCTCAAAGTATAAGAAGTTAAAATATCATTATCGAACTTTGAAGTTTCATTTTTAAATATATAAAGGAGACAAATGTTTTTTTTTAAATGTTCCACAATTTTTAGCACATTATTTCCGAAAATTATCCCGGCCCGTATGTGTTAAATTTAGAGCTTTAGATATAATTTTGACATAAAAAGGTTATGCATCGTACGAATGCCTTGAAAATATGCTTTTTCATGATGTGAAAATATGCTTTTTCATGATGTGAAAATAATCATTTTTTGTAATACAAGATAATTTGAATACTTTATACCTAAATCTCTCACGTGTAAAAATGAAAAAAAAAAAATAAGGATTTGTATAGTATATTACTATATAAATCCTTGAAAAAACAAACAGAAATATTTTCAAATATATTTTCTTTTAATCTATTTTTCTTTAAGAAGAACAAGTATGTCAGAAGGAAATCCGATTTGTATTTTTTTAACCAAATTGTCTGTTTAAGATATTGTATGAAATAATGACTATGTTGTATATGCTTTACTCATTGTTGAAGGCCGTACGGTGACTTATAGTTATTAATTTCTGTGTCATTTTGTCTCTTGTGAAGAGTTGTCTCATCGCCAATCATACCACATCTTCTTTCTTATATTGGTTGCATGTAGTAAAAATTTATTATCATATTGAATTCGTTTTTGTCCAGTAATAAATTGCTTAACGTCTTCATATATGAAAATAAATTTAGATATATTGCTTTGGAAACAAATCTATTATTTACAAGAAATAATTACAAAATACTCTTGAGAAACTGAAAAAAAAAAACATGAATAAAATTTTAACAACTTATTCAGTGCGAAGTCAAATCAAAATTGATCACTGAAATATAATCTGAAAAACTATTCATTTATTAGTATCCAACTTTTCCAATATTGTCGATTAAACACAACAGATAGCAGGATTCCCGTGTAATCAGTTATGTAATTTGACACGTGTCTAACGGTTCATTGATTTTCGGCATATCAAAGAAAAACAGGCACGTGTCTAAACAATGTTGAATAACTCATTTATTTGTGATTATTTTTCTATAAAATTTGAATTTTATGCATTAAATATCAATATCTACAATAATATGAAAAGACACTACATATAATAGCACCCCATCTAGTCCTTAGTGGCATATCATAAGTCCTTAGTGCACTAAGGACTCCTTAGCAGTGTTTAGACGCACCCATATTGATACTGCTATAATAGTATGAATTCACATGCACAAGTACAGTACTGTATAGCTTACCAAATAATATGAATTGGACTATGCAAAGTAATAATATAAGACTGGTATGAGTTTTACGCTGCATATCCACAAAGCTGCAACATTATCTGAGTTTCACTATAGAATTTGGTATTGCTAAAAAATAGAATGAGTTTCACTCTGCATATCTGCAAAGCTTATATCATAATCTGAGTTTCAATATTGAATCTGGTATAGATAAAAACACATACATTTTTTCTTCCATTTAAACAATTTCTTCATATTTTTATAAGTTTTGATTGTACAGTGTTGCTTGCATGCATATGAACTTAACTCTACAAGTATGAATCAGTATACATGTATCATATTTTATAAGATAGTATGATTTTCCTTGATATGTTTGAATCTGTCGACACAAATATTAAACTACCAAAATATATAAATACCACAGTGACTCTAATCTTTTTTGTTCAGAGTACACTTAATGTTGAAATCTGTGATCTCTTCACTATTTCATTTAATCTTTTTAGGAACAACCCAAGGATGTACCAACGCTTTCATCAACAGAATATGGACACAGAATAGACATGGCTACTGACCATCCAGACAGAAAACATGTTAGAATAGCTCGTGTTAAAGCAGAATTCTTCAGGAGAAATGGAATCACATCATGATTTTTGAGAACATTAGAAATTTATTTCAAATTGTGCCCAGTATAAAGCATTTCCTGTATTGGAAGTTATATTTTGAATGACTGTTGAATGTGCAATCAATGTTTTTGACACAAATTTGATATATTATGTGACTTAGTGTGTACTTAGGGAATGTATGGAATATTGTTCTAAACTTAATTTGTTCCTATGAAACCTCTTATTATAGAAAAAAATCAAGTGAAAAATTTAAAAATACCAGTCTCATAGTATTATAAAAGAATGTCTAATCATGATTATCATGATACTGCCAGTATAAAAAAAACTAAAATCTTTGTATCCATTCGTGAATTTTTATACCAGGTTTCAGCAATGTGTTGTTGTCAAATTTCTGTATCTGACCATATACTTGTTATTAAGGGGAGATAATTTATATTTTTATATCAAAATAAATAAATTTTGTGTGCCTGATTAACTGATAAAAAATGCACTAATTAAAAAAAATATTACTAGTTTAACCAATGGATCGAGTCTATAATCAAAGGCCAGTCTGGTTATAGATAAAAGCATTACTGTGATTGGAAATAACTGTGATACAACTCCACTTTGTTTTAGTGATCTTTTTATTATGATATTTACATTCAATTGTACTCAAATAACCAACTGTATTTGTTTGTTGGATGGTTGATGTTACATGTAAATGTGAGAATAAAGGAAAATATTTTTGTATTAGAGACTTGTGAATATAGACTACATTGTTCAGTAAAAAATGAAAATATGTGAACTCACTGTATGTCGTGTCTGCTTTACTGGTAAGAATTGAATTTTATATTGAATGTTTTAAACTACATGTATCATATTAACTTTACATAATCAATAAACCATGAAAATTAGGTGAAGGTCAGTTGAATCTTGTCAGATGGACATCTTACACCAGATCACTCCTAGTTTTTTGTCTCGCCTGTGACGAAAGTCGCAGTATGCGAGACATAGGTATTACTATCCGGCGGCGGCGGCGTAAACTATTTGTATAAAGCTTTATATTTCAGAAGGTATAAGACCTGCTTCATACCTTGTATGCAGATACCTTATGTTACGAAGTTTCCGTCATTTTCGTGGTTCAGTGACTGCTTGAAAAAAATTACAGTTTTTTTGTCATGTGAATTTCTCACTTATTATGAGTAATAGGATAACTATATTTGGTGTATTGGTTCCTTGCAACGTCTACATGTCCGTCAGACAGGGTTAATCTGACCTCTACCTCAATTCATGGATCAGTGATCAAGGTAAAAGTTATGTGATTAGGTCTGTTTCTCAGATACTACAAGCAGCATGTCAACTATATGTGGTGTATGGAATGATTGTAAGGGTTACATGTCAGACTGGCAGGTTTCATCTGACCTTGACCTCAATTTCATGGTTCATTGGTCATTGTTAATTTTTTGTGTTTTGGTCTGTTTTTCAAGTACTGTAAGCAATAGGTCATATATTTTTGGTGTATGTGATGATTGTAAGGTGTACATGTCTGTCTAGCTGGTGTCATCTGACCTTGACCTCATTTTAATGGTTCATTGGTCAATATTAAGTTTTTGTGTTTTGGTCTGTTTTTCAAATACTAATAGCAATTGCTCAACTATAATTGGTGAATGGAATGATTGTAAAGTGTACATGTCTGTCTAACCAGTGTCATCTGACCTTGACCTCATTTTCATGGTTCATTGGTTACATTAAGTTTTTGTGTTTTGGTCTGTTTTTCAATTACCATAAGCAATGGGTCAACTATATTTGGTGTATGGAATAATTGCAAGGTGTACATGTCTGTGTGTGAGTTTTTATCTGAGATTGACCTCATTGTCATAGATCTTTAAAAATGTTAAGTTTATGTGATACTTGTAGAAAACCTTACTCTTAAAGACTTTCAACATAAAAGCAATGGTCAGTAAAACAGGCGAGACATTTAAGCGTGTGCACTCTTGTTCTAAGGTTCATGTTCATGTAACTCAATCTTAGTGTCTGTAATTATAATGTCTTATAGGCTGTTGTTTGTTTTTTTGTTGCATGTCTTTTGTGGGCTATTGTTTGTTTTTTTGTTGTATGTCTTTTGTGGGCTATTGTTTGTCTTTTTGTTGTATGTCTTTTGTGGGCTATTGTTTGTCTTTTTGTTGTATGTCTTTTGTGGGCTATTGTTTGTCTTTTTGTTGTTGTCTTTTGTGGGCTATTGTTTGTCTTTTTGTTGTTTGTCTTTTTGTTGTTTGTCTTTTTGTTGTTTGTCTTTTGTGGGCTATTGTTTGTCTTTTTTGTTGTATGTCTTTTGTAGGCTGTTGTTTGTCTTTTTGTTGTTTGTCTTTTGTGGGCTATTGTTTGTCTTTTTGTTGTATGTCTTTTTGTTGTTTGTCTTTTTGTTGTTTGTCATTTGTGGGCTATTGTTTGTCATTTTGTTGTTTGTCTTTTGTGGGCTATTGTTTGTCTTTTTGTTGTTTGTCTTTTTGTTGTTTGTCTTTTGTGGGCTACTGTTTGTCTTTTTGTTGTTTGTCTTTTGTGGGATATTGTTTGTCTTTTTGTTGTTTGTCTTTTTGTTGTTTGTCTTTTGTGGGCTATTGTTCGTCTTTTTTGTTGTATGTCTTTTGTTGGCTACTGTTTGTCTTTTTGTTGTTTGTCTTTTGTGGGATATTGTGTGTCTTTTTGTTGCATGTCTTTTGTGGGCTATTGTTTGTCTTTTTGTTGTATGTCTTTTGTGGGCTATTGTTTGTCTTTTTGTTGTATGTCTTTTGTGGGATATTGTTTGTCTTTTTGTTGTATGTCATTTTGTTGTTTGTCTTTTTGTTGTTTGTCATTTGTGGGCTATTGTTTGTCTTTTTGTTGTTTGTCTTTTGTGGGCTACTGTTTGTCTTTTTGTTGTTTGTCTTTTGTGGGATATTGTTTGTCTTTTTGTTGTATGTCTTTTTGTTGTTTGTCTTTTTGTTGTTTGTCATTTGTGGGCTATTGTTTGTCTTTTGTGGGCTACTGTTTGTCTTTTTGTTGTTCGTCTTTTTTGTTGTATGTCTTTTGTGGGCTACTGTTTGTCTGTTTGTTGTTTGTCTTTTGTGGGATATTGTGTGTCTTTTTGTTGTTTGTCTTTTTGTTGCATGTCTTTTGTGGGCTATTGTTTGTCTTTTTGTTGTTTGTCTTTTGTGGGATATTGTGTGTCTTTTTGTTGTTTGTCTTTTTGTTGTATGTCTTTTGTGGGCTATTGTTTGTCTTTTTGTTGTATGTCTTTTGTGGGCTATTGTTTGTCTTTTTGTTGTATGTCTTTTGTGGGCTACTGTTTGTCTTTTTGTTGTTTGTCTTTTGTGGGATATTGTGTGTCTTTTTGTTGTTTGTCTTTTGTGGGCTACTGTTTGTCTTTTTGTTGTTTGTCATTTGTGGGCTGTTGTTTGTCTTTTTGTTGTTTGTCTTTTGTGGGCTACTGTTTGTCTTTTTGTTGTATGTCTTTTTGTTGTTTGTCTTTTGTGGGCTATTGTTTGTCTTTTTGTTGTTTGTCTTTTTGTTGTTTGTCTTTTGTGGGCTATTGTTTGTCTTTTTGTTGTTTGTCTTTTGTGGGCTATTGTTTGTCTTTTTGTTGTTTGTCATTTGTTTGTCTTTTTGTTGTATGTCTTTTTGTTGTTTGTCTTTTGTGGGCTATTGTTTGTATTTTTGTTGTATGTCTTTTTGTTGTTTGTCTTTTGTGGGCTATTGTTTGTCTTTTTGTTGTTTGTCTTTTGTGGGCTATTGTTTGTCTTTTTGTTGTTTGTCTTTTTGTTGTTTGTCTTTTGTGGGCTATTGTTTGTCTTTTTGTTGTATGTCTTTTGTGGGCTATTGTTTGTCTTTTTGTTGTATGTCTTTTGTGGGATATTGTATGTCTTTTGTGGGCTATTGTTTGTCTTTTGTGAGCTATTGTTCGTCTTTTTTGTTGTATGTCTTTTGTAGGCTGTTGTTTGTCTTTTTGTTGTTTGTCTTTTGTGGGCTATTGTTTGTCATTTTGTTGTTTGTCTTTTGTGGGCTACTGTTTGTCTTTTTGTTGTTTGTCTTTTGTGGGATATTGTTTGTCTTTTTGTTGTTTGTCTTTTTGTTGTTTGTCTTTTGTGGGCTATTGTTCGTCTTTTTTGTTGTATGTCTTTTGTTGGCTACTGTTTGTCTTTTTGTTGTTTGTCTTTTGTGGGATATTGTGTGTCTTTTTGTTGCATGTCTTTTGTGGGCTATTGTTTGTCTTTTTGTTGTATGTCTTTTGTGGGCTATTGTTTGTCTTTTTGTTGTATGTCTTTTGTGGGATATTGTTTGTCTTTTTGTTGTATGTCATTTTGTTGTTTGTCTTTTTGTTGTTTGTCATTTGTGGGCTATTGTTTGTCTTTTTGTTGTTTGTCTTTTGTGGGCTACTGTTTGTCTTTTTGTTGTTTGTCTTTTGTGGGATATTGTTTGTCTTTTTGTTGTATGTCTTTTTGTTGTTTGTCTTTTTGTTGTTTGTCATTTGTGGGCTATTGTTTGTCTTTTGTGGGCTACTGTTTGTCTTTTTGTTGTTCGTCTTTTTTGTTGTATGTCTTTTGTGGGCTACTGTTTGTCTTTTTGTTGTTTGTCTTTTGTGGGATATTGTGTGTCTTTTTGTTGTTTGTCTTTTTGTTGTATGTCTTTTGTGGGCTATTGTTTGTCTTTTTGTTGTATGTCTTTTGTGGGCTATTGTTTGTCTTTTTGTTGTATGTCTTTTGTGGGCTATTGTTTGTCTTTTTGTTGTATGTCTTTTGTGGGCTACTGTTTGTCTTTTTGTTGTTTGTCTTTTGTGGGATATTGTGTGTCTTTTTGTTGTATGTCTTTTGTGGGCTACTGTTTGTCTTTTTGTTGTTTGTCATTTGTGGGCTGTTGTTTGTCTTTTTGTTGTTTGTCTTTTGTGGGCTACTGTTTGTCTTTTTGTTGTATGTCTTTTTGTTGTTTGTCTTTTGTGGGCTATTGTTTGTCTTTTGTGGGCTATTGTTTGTCTTTTTGTTGTTTGTCTTTTTGTTGTTTGTCTTTTGTGGGCTATTGTTTGTCTTTTTGTTGTTTGTCTTTTGTAGGCTATTGTTTGTCTTTTTGTTGTTTGTCATTTGTGGGCTATTGTTTGTCTTTTTGTTGTATGTCTTTTTGTTGTTTGTCTTTTGTGGGCTATTGTTTGTATTTTTGTTGTATGTCTTTTTGTTGTTTGTCTTTTGTGGGCTATTGTTTGTCTTTTTGTTGTTTGTCTTTTTGTTGTTTGTCTTTTGTGGGCTATTGTTTGTCTTTTTGTTGTTTGTCTTTTGTGGGCTATTGTTTGTCTTTTTGTTGTATGTCTTTTGTGGGCTATTGTTTGTCTTTTTGTTGTATGTCTTTTGTAGGATATTGTATGTCTTTTGTGGGCTATTGTTTGTCTTTTGTGGGCTATTGTTCGTCTTTTTTGTTGTATGTCTTTTGTAGGCTGTTGTTTGTCTTTTTGTTGTTTGTCTTTTGTGGGCTATTGTTTGTCTTTTTTGTTGTATGTCTTTTGTAGGCTGTTGTTTGTCTTTTTGTTGTTTGTCTTTTGTGGGCTATTGTTTGTCTTTTTTGTTGTTTTTCTATTTGACAATTATGTTTTACTATATTCAACTCTATGCTTGTCCCCTTTGATATCTTCTCCCTCTTTTTACAATCATATAGTTGACAATTTGCTTATCTTGTTCGAGTTACAGACCTAATCGCAAAAGCTTAACACAGACCAATGAACCACAATAATGAGGTCAAGGTCAACTGAACCCTGTCAGACATACATGTAAACTTTACAATCAGTCTATACACCAAATAAATTTGACTTATTACTGATAGTATCTTAGACAGGACTAAATCAGGAAAAAGTTTGACTAGTGAATTATGAAAAAATACATTACAATAATTCTATACATTGAATACAGTTGACATTTTTACAGAATCTGAGAAATGGATCTAAACACAAGCTTTATGTTGATTGCTGAACCATTAAATATGGTAAAGGTCAGGTGAACCCTGTCTGACAGACATAAATTCCTTGCAATGATTCTATTTACCAAATAAAGTTGTTTTATTACTCATATTAACCAATTTTTCAAGTTGGAACTAAACCATGAAAATGAGTTAATGGACATACCAGACAGAAAGTTCAGACCACAAGGCATCTGCCTACGTTATGAATAATCCAGTTCTTTCTCAAATATATAACACTTTAAACTAGGGATGTTAACTCGGTGAACAATTACCAATTGTCATTTTGAGTACTCGCTCCGGAGTATATCTACAACACAGAAACACAAAAATACGCGTATTTTACAATCTGTGGTTTGTTGTTCAAGCCAGACGAAAAACCATCTACACAAGTCTCTTGTACAAGGTATAACACACCATAATTAATAGTTTATTACCTACAACTAATTAAGTAAAAAACAATAATCTTATCAATATAATTTAATGAACACCTATCTAAAAATTATAACAAGGAAAAACTATATCGAACAATAGTATTTGGTAATCGTAAAGAAAACACATTTAATGATTACAAAGTCGTAAGGATTAGAAGTTTAACTATTTACTGAGGGTTACCAGAGGATGCAACGAATGAATTTATTTGGAAACATTATTTTGTCAACTATCATTAGGGACAGTCGGTTTTGTAACTTTGTAAATTACAGTCTTGCAGATGAAAATATTTGCTCTGACGGTACTGATGTGACGGAATGGCTAAAACATGTTTAGTTTAGGGTGTTAGGCTTAGCCTAGGTATAGCCCACGTATTTTCAGAGACATTTTAAATGGAAGTTTAGCACACGCATTCAAACAAAATGTATTTTATTTCCTAGTAGGATTAATCAGTGGTGCCTATTAAATTTTCCGAAAGTTTTTCTAAAGAAGATCAATTTCATATAAAGAAGACAGCAATATTCTAAAAGGAAACCGATAAGCAGAGTATCGTTTTTGGTATTCGATACTCAGTACTACCGAACGATACTCAAATACTCGAGTACTTGTTGACATCCCTTCTTTAAACAATTAGTCTATACTGTTGTCACCATCACTCTCAGATAACCAACATTCCATGCAGGCGAGACCAAAACTTTTCAAACTGTTATCTCATTAAAAACAAATTATTTTCTCTAAGTTTGTCATTTGTGCTAAATAAGTTCATGGAGATGTAATCAACAATGCATAATGCACAAATATATTCTACTACTTCATCACGTGAAATATGGTACATCTCCACTGGAAGCAGCTTAATTTTTAATGAAAAGGTGTATATCCATGAAATGTCTTAAAAAGGTAAATGTCTTTAGTGCATTATTGAGTAATTTTCCAGTTATTGTATATAAAACAAATAGATGTAGTATGGTTTCCAATAAGGGAACTATTCACTAGACCATGACTAAAATGATATCTTCACACCTACATGTCTTCTAAGAGGATCAAGAACAACCTTTTAGGTCATAATTCTTCTACTGTGGTCAACTATGAGCCAGGCAGACATCCTGAGGTATTTGTCCTCGATAATGAGCCATAACAGCCTAAGGCAACTATCTGTAACTACGAGATAGACCAACATCATGAGGTATTTGTCCTCAATAATGAGCCAAAACAGCTTCTTAAGGCATCTATCTGTAATTACAAAACAGACCAACATCATGATGTATTTGTCCTCAATAATGAGCCATAATAGACTCGTAAGGCAACTATCTGTAACTACGAGATAGACCAACATCCTGAGGTATTTGTCCTCAATAATGAGCCATAACAGCTGCATAAAGTCGCATAAGGCATCTATCTGTAATTACAAGACCGACCAACATCATGAGGTATTTGTCCTCAATAATGAGCCATAACAGCTTCTTAAGGCATCTATCTGTAATTACAAGACAGACCAACATCATGATGTATTTGTCCTCAATAATGAGCCATAACAGCTTCTTAAGGCATCTATCTGTAATTACAAGACAGACCAACATCATGATGTATTTGTCCTCAATAATGAGCCATAACAGCCTTGTAAGGCATCTATCTCGGACTACTAGACAGACCAACATCATGAGCCTCAATAATGAGCCAGAACAGCCTCATAAGGCAACTGTCTGTAACTATGAGATAGACCAACATCCTGAGGTATTTGTCCTCAATAATGAGTCATAACAGCTGCATAAGGCATCTATCTGTAATTACAAAACAGACCAACATCATGAGGTATTTGTCCTCAATAATGAGCCATAAAAGCCTCGTTAGGCATCTAACTACGAGATAGACCAGCTACGTAAGGTATTTGTCCTCAATAATGAGCCATAACAGCCTCGTAAGGCATCTTTCTCTGACTACGACATAGATCAACATCATAAGATATTTGTCCTCAATAATGAGCCATAACAGTCTTGTAAGGCATCTATCTCGGACTACAAGATAGACCAATATCGTAAGGTATTTGGCCTCAATAATGAACCATTACAGCCTCATAAGGGTATATCTATAACTATGAGACAGATCAACTTCGTGAGGCATTGATCTTCCACAATGAGCTAGCCAACATTGTAAGGCATTGGTCACTAACAATGTGCAAGACCAACCTAATTTATACAGAAGGACAACTAACAGCCTAGTGTTAGTTAAAAGCATTAAACTAAGATCTAAGTAAGAATACATGTATAGCCATTGGAGTATAGGCTCACACTATTATGTTATCTTGTTGAGATTACTGCAAAATCTGGGTCAAGAATTTGCTAGGAGTGTTTTTATTATTTTTAGCGGTAGTATTGTTAAACCAACAGCTGTGGCTATCATCGATAGTTTCATGTAGTATGGATAAGCACATCCTACCCTTGCTTTCCTTAATGAGTCTTATTTTATTTTCTTGTTCAAGTTAGTGTCATCTTGTTGGTAGCTGTGCAGGTTTTTTTATGCCCCCACAACTTAAAGTTGAGGGGCATATTGTTTTACTCCTGTCCGTCCGTTCATCTGTCCGTCCTTCCGTCCCATTATGGGTATATATAGTTATTCCAGATAACTCCTTCTAGTTTTAATGCAAGGGTGTTTTCACTTTGGTGGCTGTTTGTACATATATTGAAGGTGTGCATGTGGTCAGGGTTTTGATTTTTATTGATATTTGCTTTTTTGGGAGATAGTTGAACTTTGTCGTTTTTGGAGTATATACTTGCAGAAGAGGTGCATAGCGTTTCCGGATAACTCCTCCTACAGTTTGAATGCTAGTATTTTTTCACTTTGCTGGCTGTTTGTACATCTATTGAAAGTGTGCATGTGGTCAGGGTTTTGATTTTTGTCGAGCCTGCGACTTTTGTCGCAAAAGCGAGACATAGCGATCCTACATTCCGTCGTCGTCGTCGGCGTCCACACATATTCACTCTGTGGTTAAAGTTTTTGAAATTTTAATAACTTTCTTAAACTATCCTGGATTTCTACCAAACCTGGAAAGAAGCTTGTTTATGGTCATAAGATAGTATCTAGAAGTAAATTTTGTAAAATAAAAAATCCTGTTTATCCGTGTTTTACTCGTAGTTTTTCTGCCAGTTAACATAACATTCACTCTATGGTTAAAGTTTTCAAAATTTTAATTACTTTCTTAAACTATCCTGGATTTGTACCAAACTTGGACAGAAGCTTGTTTATGATCAAAAGCTAGTATCTAGAAGGACATTTTGTAAAAAAAAAATTCCTGTTTTTCTGTATATTACTTATAAATGGACTTAGTTTTTCTTCCAGTTAACATTACATACAGTCTGCAGTTAAAAGTTTTTAAAACATTTATTAGATTCATAAACCATCCTGGATTCTTACCAAACTTGAACAGAAGCTTCTTACATTCAACAGATAGTATCTAGAGGAAAATTTTAATAATTATTTCCCCATTTTTGTTGAGCCTGCGACTAACAGCAAAAGAAGGCGAGACACTGGGTTCCGCGGAACCCTTACAAATTTTTATTAATATTAAAAAATTTTGCTCTTTTGGGAGATAGTTGAACTTTGTCATTTTTTGGAGTATTTACTTGCAATTAGAGGTGCCTAGTATTTCCGGATAACTCCTCCTAGTTTGAATGCTAGGAAGTTTTCACTTTGCTGGCTGTTTGTACATATATTGATGATGGTTTTGATTTTTAATAATATTTGTTGTGTTAGGGGATAGTTGAACTTTGTCATTTATGGAGTATATACTTTCACAAGAAGTGCATAGCGTTTCCGGATAACTCCTCCTATAGTGAACCATAGACCTATGCGCTCCCATGCTCAACTTTTTGTATTTTAAAATAACACTTTGCATCTGCGGGGGCATCATTTGTGTCTCCAAGACACAATAATATCTCAGATAAAGTCCTACATTGACTTCCGCGTGGAGTGCCGGGGCGTCACTGTCTAGTTTTTAATTGTGTTTTACTTTTAGGTCATATGGTCTAGATAAGCTCAAAGGAGGTTTGTGCACCAAGATGGTTTTACCCAACTAGGCAACTACATTTTTAGTCTATCCAAATATAATTCATTATTAAAGCACAATTTTTGTTATTCCTAAAACCCAAAAATTAGGTACTGCAACTTTAGAGCAAAAACTATAGAAAGCGGAATGACAATTTAGGCAAAGTTGATCAATTTCTAGATTTGTAATGATGATCAATTTGTTTCTTGCAGTTTCTCCTTATCTTCCAGTATTTGCCCAAAATCCATCAATAGTGCACAATTTGAAATGTCTAGCCTGCTTTACTTACTGTGATTGAAATTGTGTTGGTCTGTAACATGAACCACTTGGTGGCCTTGAGCTATTTTCTGGTCTTTGGTCTAGTTGTTGTCTCTGACACATTCCCAGTTTCCATTCTCAATTTTATTTACTATAAGTAGTAAGTACCACCTAATCTTAACATTATCAATGATCCCATGTAAATGAGGTCAAAGTCAAATGAACCCTGCAAAACAGACATGTACACCTATAACAATCATACCATTCACCAAGTATATTTAGCCTATTACTTATAGTACCTGATAAACATACCTAATTATGAAAATTGAACATTGACCAATCATCCATAAAAATGAGGTCAATGTTAGATGAACCTGACCAGACAACATGTATACCATGGAATCCTTCCATACACCATATAAAGTTGACTATTGCTTATAGTATCTTAGAAACAGACATACTACTGCTCCTATTTTTATATAACCATGATACGAGACACATACTCTACAATGAAAACTTAACCTGGATCAGTGATCCATGAAATGAGGTCAAGGTCAGATGAACCTTGCAAGGAACCAATATAGCAAATATACTTATCCTATTGCTTGTTTTAAGTCAGAAAGTGACATGTGTTGGTCTGTAACATGAACCAATTGGTGGCCTTGAGCTATTTTCTGGTCTTTGGTCTAGTTGTTGTCTCTGACACATTCCCAGTTTCCATTCTCAATTTTATTTACTATAAGTAGTAAGTACCACCTAATCTTAACATTACCAATGATCCCATGTAAATTGAGGTCAAAGTCAAATGAACCCTGCAAAACAGACATGTACACCTATAACAATCATACCATTCACCAAGTATATTTAGCCTATTACTTATAGTACCTGATAAACATACCTAATTATGAAAATTGAACATTGACCAATCAACCATAAAAATGAGGTCAATGTTAGATGAACCTGACCAGACAACATATACACCATATAAAGTTGACTATTGCTTATAGTACCTTAGAAACAGACATACTACATCTCCTATTTTATATAACCATGATACGAGACACATACTCTACAATGAAAACTTAACCTGGATCAGTGATCCATGAAATGAGGTCAAGGTCAGATGAACCATGACAGACATGTGAACCTTGCAAGGAACCAATAGAGCAAATATACTTATCCTATTGCTTATTTTAAGTCAGAAAGCGACATGACAAAAAAACTAAGCTTCATTTTCAAGCAGCTGCTGAACCATGAAATGAGGTGAAGGACAATGAACATACAACTGGCAGAATCTTCGTAACAGAAGGCATCTGCAAACTAGGTATAAAGCATCCAGGTCTCCTACATTATGAAATATAAAGGTTTATACAAATTATTTATGCCGCCGCTACAAAGTTGTCCCTATGTCTTGCATTCTCAGACTTTCATCGCAGGCTTAACTAAAACCTACCACACAGAATGACTTACTGAGTGCAAACCTAGTTCGCTATGTATTGACTGGTAGGGAACTAAAAAGTTATGGCACATGCTGCTGTTGGATTAGTATTCCTATGTCTTGCTTTCTAGAAGTTACAAATAACTCAATACTTCAATAATATATATATTTTAATCTCCCATTATCTTATTACAATGAGGAGTGTATATATGTACATAAACATGAGCACTATCTATCACATTTACACCACACCTCTTAACAACAACAAAGACATCGTATAAATGTACTAAGGAATTAAGCATTAATAGGAAAATTGCACACATACACACATCAATTTATATTATATGAATTCTTTTCATACCATAATAATCATGTAACAATCACATTGTTAATAATACTCTAACTTAAAGCTTTCTTCAACTTCAGCATTAATTGAAAAAAGTTTTCCATGATAGAACTTAAGATCAAGTTTTTGAAACTTTTAAGTTTTCCCATCATAATGACTTATCAAATGTGAACATCATCTTAAGGTGTAAAAATATGCTAAAAATATTTTTGGTGCATTCATAGAAAAACTGCAATGATACATTTTATAAAGAAATATTTCTCAATGTCCATCATATTTACATTAACATTATTCACATAAAGGGTCCCTTTTTCAAAATGTGACAAAAAAGACGGAAAGAAAGGGGGAAAAAAATGAATAATGTGTCCATGGGACACAGATGGATGATGCCCGCTTGCATATAACTTTATAAAGGAACATAACTCAAGAACAGTAAAAGTGACGCTACCCAAATTTGTACTTGATCTGAGTTTTGTGGTAATAAGTATTGTGTATAAGTTTCAAAACATTTGGTGGAGGCAAACTAAAGTTAGAGAATGGAAACAAAAAATTCAGCAATTTTTCCATTTATAAAGGGCCATAACTCTAGAACGGTTAAAGTAACACCACCAAAATTCAAACTTGATCTGTGTTTTGTGGTAATAAGCATTGTGTATAAGTTTCATTACATTTGGTAGAGGCAAACTAAAGTTAGAGAAAGGAAACCAACTTTGGGATCTACAGACGTACAGACGGACAAGGGTAAAACTTAATGCCCCTTTCCCTACGGCGGGGGGCAAAAAAAAGTACTATTTGTCAACCTGTCTGGCAAGAAAAATCATAAACATATTAAAAAGTAGTTTCAGCTACTGTGAACCAAGTGAAAGTTCAGCAAACAAAAAATGTATATAAATTGAAAATAATCATATTGATTGTCCCTGAAAAAGGTATTCAATTGTGTTTGCATTCTAAAGCCCAACTACCCTTACAATATTTTTTTTTACAAATAGTGCCTAATCACTTTTAGACCCACCCATCAAAAATACAAGTGACTTTGAGGCCAGAGATAACAATTTCTGGAACAGTCGAAGTAAAAGAAAGAACATTTTTTCCCCAAAAAGCTTCTGAGTTGACAGTAGTGACAAATTTCTTCTGAAATCGACAAATTTTAAACGCTGCTTGAAATACAGTTCAACCCTATTTGTTGTTGTGATAAATCATTTAATTAAGGGAATATAAAATTTATATAATAACTTCTCTAACAGAATTTTGTTTTCTTAAACTGACCTAATATTGTCTATAAGCAATCACAAAAACTCATTTAATATACATTTGCATTTCTTAATGTGTACTACAATTACAGTTACTCAAATCCTGACAAAATACATTCTCAACCTTAGGCAAATATGATTTAAAGTATGCCACAACATCACAACTAATGTTCTGAAACATGTATGATTTACAAACAATGTAAAATTTGAGATTCCAAGATTGATTTATATAGTCAGATAGCTCCTTATGCAATTGTTGAAAAATTTAAATGCAAAGAAAATGTCTACATGAATTAACTTTATACTTTTTTTCAATTAAATTTTCTTCCAAATGTAATACATGTAATGACATTGTGATGTAGTAAAACACTTTCAGTTCAATTTTAATTCAAATTTACCGTTCATAACTTCATTAACTTTATTGAAATAAAAAGAAGATAAAAAAAGTAAATTGCAAGTCCGTAACAAAGTTTTCATTTCATTCTTAGCAGCTGATTCTTAGTCATATAAAAATATCAGCACATGTCCAAGGAAAAAATAACACTGAAGTAAAGTTCCTCCAAAGACCTAGTGATCAAAAGCATCATACACATTTGATTAATAATGATCACATGAAAATGCAGCAGGATATTTAAGCACAAGTATTAACAACAGCATTTTCTTAAAAACATTATCATATAATCTAAGAACAAAGTAGTCTCCATTACAACTTCCCATTCCTCACGGGAGATACAATTTCTTATTCTAAATTTTTATTTCAAAAAGAAAAATTTCCTTTCCATTATTCTTCAGTCATTTGTACAGTGAATTACTCTCATTATCTGTGCTATACCAATTTTCATGGATTTCATGATAAATCAACAAGAGTGCACATGCTGAAATGTCTCGCCTTCTTTACTAACTAACTGTTGATATTATGTTGATAGTCCTAAATAGAAAGCTTTACTATAACTATTACATAAACTTAACATGATCAAAGAAAATGAGGTCAAGGCCATATAAACCAAACGAGAAATACATGTACACCTTCCAATGATTCAATACACTAAATACAGTTGACCTATTGCTTATAGTTTCTAAGAAACAGACATAACCAAGAAAACTAAACATTGACCAATGAACCACGAAAATGAGGTCAAGGTCAGATGAACCATACCAGGCAGACATGTACAGTTAACAATCCTTCTATACAACAAATATAGTTGACCTATTGCTTATAGTTTTAAGAAAAACAGACCAAAACACATAAACTTAACACTGAGCAATGAACCTTGAAAATAAGGTCAAGGTCAAACAAAACCTGCGAGACTGACATTTACTTCATAAAATATTTCCATACACCAAATATAGTTGACCTATTGCATATAGTATTAGAAAAAAAGACCAAAACTCAAAAACTTAACTATAATCACTTAACCCTGAAAATCAGGTCAAGGTCAAATGAGACCTGCCAGTTGGACATATACACCTTACAATCCTTCCATACACCAAATATACTAGACCTATTGCTTATATTATCTGAGGTATGGACTTGACCACTAACACTCAACCTTGTTCACTGATCCATGAAATGAGGTCGAGGTCAAGTGAAAATTGTCTGACTAGGCATGAGGACCTTGCAAGGTATGCACATACCAAATATAGTTATCCTATTACTCATAATAAGAGAGAAATTAACATCACAAAAAATCTTAACTTTTTTTTCAAGTAGTCACTGAACCATGAAAATGAGGTCAAGAACAATGGACATGCAACAGACAGAAACTTCGTAACATAAGGCATCTATATACAAAGTATGAAGCATCCAGGTCTTCCACCTTCTAAAATATAACACTTTTAAGAAGTTAGCTAACACCGCCGGTGGATCACTATCCCTATGTCAAGCTTTCGGCAACAAAAGTCGCAGGCTCAACAAAAACTAGGATTTCTAAAACTCATCAAATACACTTGGTTTTTAAATTTGAAAGGATTTTTTTATTAGACAAAATAAAATGCTTCGCTGGGCGCAGCTTGATACGACCGCAGAGGTCGAACCCTGAACAGTTGGGGCAAGTGTGGACACAACATTCAAGCTGGATACAGCACTGAATTTGGATTGTGATTAAATACATGGTTAGAGTCAGCATATCAAGGAACCCCACATATCCAATTTTTGTTGAAATCAAACAAAGTTTAATTTTGGACCCCAATTTGAACCAACTTGAAAACTGGGCCCAAAATCAAAAATCTAAATACATGTTTAGATTCAGCATATCAAAGAACCCCATATATTCAATTTTTGTTAAAATCAAACAAAGTTTAATTTTGAATCCTTTGGACCTTAATGTAGACCCATTTGAAAACTGGACCCAAAATTAAAAATCTAAATACACGGTTAGATTCGGCATAACAAATAAATAAATGTGGTCAAAGATTTTACAAATCTAATGCGCCATACTGTGCAATTAAAGATTACTTCTTGAAATTTTTCAATATTTGAAATTTGAAAAAAAATAATATTTGAAGAATAATTCTTTTTAATTTCTGAAATCTGAAATGAGAAAAAATTGACCCCCACAATTTCTTTTTACCCCCCCCCCCCCTTTTTACCCCAAAAAAAAATCTTTCCCTCAAGATATTGTCATAATCTCAATTCAATTTCCAATGGAGTTTGCAACCATAATTACCCATTGAAATTTACCATAGTGCTAACTTAATCTATTTTATAATAGAATTTAAAAATATAGTGTCAAATCTTTCAAATCGATTTTTTTGTAAAAAAAAAAGATGCAACATTTGCAGATATTTTTACTGGTCTTCCTTTATAAATATGCATTTCTTTAAACATAATTTAAAAGCAGTGTAAGGGAAGTAACCAAAACGTTGTATTTGGATTACCTCCCTTACACTGTTTTAAATTATCTTAATTGTTCATTAACCATTACTTTATACATAATTCAAAAGCAGTGTAAGGGAGATAATTTCAATGATGTATTTGATTTATCTCCCTTACGCTGCTTTAAATTATGTTTTGTACTAAAGTATTTGTCCATTAACCAGGACAACCTTGTTTTTCCCCCTTTTTTGCCCCTAATTCCTAAACGGTTTGAGCCATAACCCCCCAAAGCAAATCCCAACCATCCCTTTGTGGTATGGAAACTTGTAGTATAATTTCAGAGAGATCCATACACCGTTCCACAGTTATTGTCTGGAAACTAGAAAATGCTTATTTTTGGCCCCTCATTCCTTAACTGTTGGTACCATAACCCCCAAATTCAATCCCCACCTTCCTTTTGTGGTATTGAACTTTTTGGTAAAATTTCAAAGAGATCCATTCACTTAAACTAAAGTTAGAGTGCGAAAACCAATGTGTCTTCGGATGACAACGCCGGACGACGACGACGCCAACGTCATACCAATATACGACCGCAAAAATTTTTTGCGGTCGTATAAAAATTCAATTACATGAACAGGATGATAAGAAACCTTAAAAGTTGTGTTTGAAAATTTGAATAAAATACCAACAGTATATCAGAACTTTTATTGTTCCATTCCAAGTAATCAATAAACTTAATAACTTCATGTTTCTCAAAAAAAATTAAAAGTATGATTAAAAATATGTAAATCATTCCTTTTATTCTAGTCATTTTTTTTTTGACAGCAAAGGACTATTGTTATTACTTATGCATATGATTTTTAAAGAATTAAACAATATACCAGTTAACCTAATTCTATAAATAAGAAAACTTCGAAAGTAACAACTACGTAAATCCATAGGAAACGGATTAATATAAGTTAACAGCTTGTTTCCGGATCCTATTAATTATTCAATTGTATTAATATGTAAATGCCAAATTGTGTACATTATATAACTTGAATTTAATTAATAAAATATGTTTACACTAAATCCATAGTTTTCACGTCTATTTTTATGAACAATTTAACTACGATAAAAATTTATATAAATAACTGTGGTTAAAAATGTCTATATCAAAGTATATCTTGTTTTGAATTATACATGTAGCTATCTGTCTAATGAAAATATCTGTCATGGCTGCAAGGGAAAATTTAATAAAAAATTCATGATTCTGACATATTTTTTTTTATTTTCTTCTTTGCAAAATTTTTTTCTCTCTATAGTTTATCACTATTTGGCCACCAGATTTGTGATAAAAAATTTCTCAAGATATCATCATGATCATTGAAATTTGTTTTATATATCATTTTTGAAGAAATTATTATAAAGCTACATAAGCCATGCAGCAATCATTTCAAGTATTTCAAGTATTTTTAGAATTTCAATTACTACAAAAAAGTTATTCACAATGGAAAATCTTGTTTTTGTTAACAAAAAGAACTGTTTACAGGTAAAAATGTTAATAATACCACATATATCTTTAAAATGACAAAAACCTACATGTATAATAAAAAAAATCAAAGTTGGTTGGAAAATTTTGGAACTGCAAATATGAAAAAAATAATTACTAGAACATAATAAACTTGTTACCAAATAATTTACAACGGATTCAAAATATTTTTTCAAAGATGAACTTCATTGACAAATCAGTTAATATGTAATTGCATACATGTAAATGGTACTTTTCAAGAAATTAATATGAATCCAAAAACAAATCTAAATGATTAAATCTTTTATATACATGTGGTATATACTTTCTTCTAGATTTCTTTAAAAAATAAAAACAAAAAAATAATCAATTGCTTCACCCAGCGCAGCTGGATACGACCGCAGAGGTCCAACCCTGAACAGTTGGGACAAAAATGGACACAATATTCGCGCTTGATACAGGTCTGAATTTGGATTGTAATTAAATATTTGACACATAATAGGTTTCTGACACAGAATAACTGTAGTTTAAGAACTTATATTTAATTATAATTTATATTCATTTTTTGCTTTTGTGCAATACAATATGCTGTTGCGAATTGACCCCCCCCCAAAAAAAAAAATTTTTACCCCCTTTTTTTTGCCTTTGTGCAATTCACCATGCTGTTGCAAATTTTCTTTTTAATTTCTGATATCTGAAATGAGAAAAAATTGTCCCTTCCTCACAATTTCTTTTTTACCCCCCCCCCCCCCCCCCCCCCCCAATTTTTTTTCACCTCCCCCCTCCTTTTTCCAAAAAAATTCTTTCCCTCAAAATATGGTCATAATCTCAATTCAAATTTCCAAAGGAGTTTGACAATCACCTAAAGACAATACATTTCTTTATACATAATTTAAAAGCAGTGTAAGGGAGGTAATCCAAACTTAACATTGTACTTTTTTTAATTGTCCATTAACCAGGAAACCCTTGTTTTCCCCCTTTTTTGCCCCTAATTCCTAAACGGTTTGAGCCATAACCCCCCAAAGCCAATCCTAACCATCCCTTTGACTTTGTGGTATGGAAACTTGTGGTATAATTTCAGAGAGATCCATACACCGTTCCACAAGTTATTGTCTGGAAACTAGAAAAATGCTTATTTTGGCCCCCAATTCCTTAACTGTTAGGACTATAACCCCCAAAATCAATCCCAACCTTCCTTTTGTGGAAATAAACCTTGTGTTCAAATTACATTGATTTCTATTTACATTTACTTAAGTTATTGTCCGGAAACCAAATGTCTTCGGACGAGGCTGACGATGACGACGTGAAACCAATATTTTTTGCAGTCGTATAAAAACTGAAACATGTCCAACACTTAATGATAATCTTAAAAAAATATGGCTACAATTCAAATACATACTGACTACTATTTAAATATTATGACACAGTTTACATCAACTATTATCTGAATCTTCATCAGTTTTTCTTTTCTTTGTGTCCTCCTCAGGGTCTTCACTATCCTCACATTCAGAATGAGATCGCTTTCTGGAGTTGACTGAAAGATTGTTTTCTTCACCAGTTGAATTTTCAGATTGCACTGAGTCACATTCTTCATTTTCTAAAGCATTTTTCGAAGAATTAGTATCTTCAATTAAAATATTACTATGTTCATCATTATCTGTTAGTTGTCCTTTATTTTTTTCAACAGAATCATCATCTATTTTACTTTCTGTAGTCATGTCTTTTTCATTTTCTTCCATGTTTTCATCATTTTCATCTTTTTCATTTGGATTACCTTCATGGTTTTTATTAGGTTTGTCTTCATCTTTTTCATTAAGTTTTTCACTGTCTTCATTCTCTTCATCTTTTACATTAGGTCTTTTTACATCTTTTTCATTATTTTTGCCTTTATCGTTTTCCTCTTTAACATTAGGTTTGTCTTTATCATTTTCCTCTTTTACATTAGGTTCGTCTTTTTCATTTTCCTCTTTTACATTAGGTGTGTCTTTATTGTTTTCCTCTTTTACATTAGGTTTGTCTTTATCGTTTTCCTCTTTTACCTTAGGTGTGCCCTTATCGTTTTCCTCTTTTACATTAGGTTTGTCCTCATTTTCTTTATGACTTTTGCCTTCAATTTCAGTTTTGTCATTTTCTTTGTCACTAGTGTGGTTTTCATCTTTTGTAGTTTCACATTCCTTTTTTATATTTCTTTCTTCTCCACTTTCATCTTTAGTCTCAGAATCATTTTTCTTGCTCTTACTTTCAGTTTTGTCATTCTCAGACTTGGCATCATCATCATCACTATCTAGGACAATTTCAGTTCTTTCTTCTTCTTCAATTATGACATCAGAATCATTGTCACTTTCTATAACAACTTCTTCCTTTTTACTGTCTGTTTTCCCTGACAAATCAATTATTACTTTGCCTTTCCTTGGCTTATCAAAATTCATGGCTACAGTCAAACCCTTTATTTGCTGAGTTTTAATTTCTCCTTCGATAATATTTGCTGTTGACCTAGCATTTCTAGTTCTCAGTCTTGGGTCAAGTCTCATGAACTTTCCACCAGTAGCTATGTTAATCTGAGATGGACTCAACCTTTTTAGAGCTACACTGCATGGTTTGGTATGACTTTCAAGATGCTTGATCAGACCAGCTGGTTTCAAGTTCTTAAGACCACAAATACTGCAGGTCTTGCTCGCCATTTTACATACATGCCTGGCAAGATCAGCGGATTTGTTGACGACCATTCCACATTTCTTACAGGTAGCATGTACACTTAGACAATGTAAAGTCAGTTTGGTATTGTCTGGAAACTGGCTAGAACAGAAGACACAAAAGTTATTTCTTACCATACCAGATGATCCTCCAGTTACTACAGTGGATAAATTCTTTGTAGCTGCATTTGACTGTGGTTGAGGCTTGATTACAGAACTAACTGGAGCACTCGCTTTTATATTATCTTCTCCCTTTATCAAAACACCATGTGTTGCTGCCATATGAAGTTCTAATTCTTTACGAGATTGTGACAATGTACCACAAAACATACAGCGCTTCAAAGCCATACATTCTCCTGTTGTCAAGCGATGGAATTTATGCAGATGAGAATATAAATTTTCAGGCTTCTGATGACAAATCCAGCATTGGTTGGTGGCAGATGCATTTTGTTTCACAGTGTTTAAATGCTTAGCACTGCTTTTATGTTTTGTGAAACCCTGAGATGTCCAAAAACGTTCATTACAAATATTACAAAAGAGAGGAGCTAATGGCTTACTGAAAACATGAGCTGGCATTTCTATTTTATGTGCGTAAAAGAAATGTATCCTCAGTGACATCCTGTCTTTAACGTAACCCCCACAGATCTCGCATACTTCAAATCCAGGTCTTGTATTTACATTTACATTTTGTTGCGTTCGCAGTAACTGGTTGACAGTGGGTTTATTTACAGATGCTGGTTTTAATGGTTGAGGCTGTTTCTGTACTGGCGCAGTAACAAATCTTGTACCAGAGAAATCACTTTGCAATGCATATGCAGTTGCTGCAGTAGTAGGTCCTTTAAATTGAGATGGTATAATAGGTCGATTGGGATTAACAACAGGAGGTGGTTTTGCCTGAACTTGGTTTAGTTTTGGCTGAATTATGGCTGGTTTGTGTTTTACAATTGGTATATTTCCTCTAGTGTCTGGCCTATCAATTTGAGCAATTTTTCTTGCCTGTTGAGCTTGCTGTTGTAACTGAAGTTTCTTGTTATGAACTTGAAATTTGTAAAAAATATTTTTCAAGCTAAGATTAATGTCCACATGATGAGGTGCTTGATTTATATGCTCTTTAAAGTTTTTCTCACACTTGAGTTTATGTTTCATTATAGTGTTTTTATTTGCGCCTTCAAACGTACATAGATTACAAGGCCAGAGGTTGGATTTGTGGTTAGATCTTGCAACAATGTTATGTTCTTTCTCTATGTGAGCTTTGAACATGTCATCTGCAATTTTTCCTTGGAAACTTTGGTTACAATGAGGGCAGCTTAATACAGCAGACTTGTCAGATGTATTATATGACACATGTGGATATTGTTTATGCAAAAACATAACATTCTTAGATTCAGTGGTAAATCCACATTTACATTTTAGTGTTGGTATATCATGTAGGTATTCAAGTTTATTTTTCAACTCCTCAACTACTTTCTTCATTCTTTGAAGACTCTCCTTCTCACTAGCGTTCAACAAATCTGCCTCATCTTTTTTCCTTTGAACCTGAACGATTTGCTCATAAGCTAATTCTTTTACAAGGTCACTTCCTAAATCAAAGAGCAGTTTAGAAGCTGAACTTAAATCTGCCTTTTTGCTAACATTAGCTAAACCACCCCAAAAAGCATTGTCCGGTTTTCTACTTAGCACTTCGTATTTTATCAATTCCAATTGTTCCCAGCTAGCTTGTGGAATATCAAGATCAAGGGTTTTGTCCAAAGGATTTTTGTTATAATTTGGAAGTGGAAATCCCATAGCCATTCCGGCACTTGGTTTAGATTGTATTCCTAAAACTGATGATCCAGCAGTTCCAATTATTGAAGTATTCAGAACTGTACCCATACTAGATGTCGGTATAGTTATTAAAATCTGCTGTCCACCAACATTTATGTACTTTTGTTGTGAATTTGGCATTGACTGAATACTTGATGGCACAAAATACTGAATAGACGATCCTGGTAAAACGGGAAATCTAACTTGTGATGGTCCAGGGGCTATTGGAGGCTGTAAAACTTGTTTACTATTAAATATGGTTGCCTGATGTGGCATAACCACAGGTTTTGAAACTTTAGCTACCACCTTTTCATTTTTGTCAGGACTCTCATTGACAACAACTATTTCATTAGAAGCTTTTTTGTCTTTATTAGAAATTTCCTTTAATTTTTTAGTTTCCTCTTTTTCTCCTTCATCGTTATTTTCATCTTTACTCTTGCAACCATTCGAACTTATTTCATTTTCACCTTCACTGTCCTCATTTTCTTCATTAATTGTTATAAGAATTTCAGATCCATCTATATCAGTGACCTTTTCAATAGATTTGGACTGACTTTTATCCTCCTGACTAGATTTCTCCCCTCCATTTACTTTAAGCCCATCAGATAAATTTTCTGTCTTTCTCTTATGTATATCGTTAGCTGAATTATTTGCATCCTCGTCTAGAACTCCATTTTCAGAAAAATCTTTATCTAGAGTTGTGCTTTCTTGCTCTGTATCTACCTTCTCACAATCTTTATGGTCTTCTTTCACGTCGTTCATTTTTTCATCACAGGAAGATACATGAATTTTAGAATCTTGTAATTTCGTCTGGTCTTCGTTTATTTTTTCAGCTTCTGTGTCTTTAGATTCATTTTCATCCAAGTTTGCATTTTCAAACCTTGATTCAAATTCATCCTTTTTTGTTTCAACGACTTTACCAGAACATGCAGGCATATCATCTTTTCCCTGTATTTCATCAACATGATCACAATCCACTTTATTTTCATTTTCTTCTTTTGTTTCAACATCCATTGACTGTTCACTGTCTTCATAAGGACTTATATCAGAAATATTTGATGTGGCAGTTGAATTGTCCAGTTCTTCCTCTGGTTTCTTGGAGTCTTCTACCTTCAGTTCATTCTGCTGAGTGTCTAGTGTTTCTTTGTTTAGATTTTCATCCCCATGGTCATTTTCATTTGTTTCATTTTCTGATGTCTCCATAGAGTCAATGTCATTTGAGGTGTTCTTATTATGCAGGTCAGAATTGCCATTGAATTTCTCTGCATGTTTATCGTCTGTGAAACCATTAAGATTTAAGTTGTCTTTCTGTACAGCTAAGGGATCTTTCATGATGTTTTCCCCTGTTGTGCTGCCATTCACATTTTCTGATACCTCCATCTTGGTCTCACATCCTATAAAAAATAATAATAATGTATGTATTAATTCAAACTTTCAATATCATTTTAAAATATAAGATTTAACTTAACGAATCTGTGCTTTTACTTCCTAAATTAAACTAGAGGCTCTAAAGAGCCTGTGTCGCTCACCTTGGTCTATGTGCATATTAAACAAAGGACACAGATGGATTCATGACAAAATTGTGTTTTGGTGATGGTGATGTGTTTGTAGATCTTACTTTACTGAACATTCTTGCTCCTTACTATTATCTCTATCTATAATGAACTTGGCCCAGTAGTTACAGTGGAAAATATTTTGCAAAAATTTACAAAAATTTACAAAATTTATGAAAATTGTAAAAAATTGACTATAAAGGGCAATAACTCCTTAAGGGGTCAATTGACAATTTTGGTCATGTTGACTTATTTGTAGATCTTACTTTGCTGTACATTATTGCTGTTTACAGTTTATCTCTATCTATAATAATATTCAAGATAATAACCAAAAGCTGAAAAATTTTCTTAAAATTACCAATTCAAGGGCAGCAACCCAACAACTTGTTGCCTGATTGGTCTGAAAATTTCAGGGCAGATAGATCTTGGCCTAATGAACAATTTTGTCCTCGTCAGATTTGCTCTCAATGCTTTGGTTTCAGAGATATTAGCCAATAAAATGCTTCGCTGGGCGCAGCTTGATACGACCGCAGAGGTCGAACCCTGAACAGTTGGGGCAAGTATGGACACAACATTCAAGCTTGATACAGCTCTGAATTTGGATTGTGATTAAATATTGGACACAGCATAGGTTTCTGACACAGAAAGAATGTGGTCTACGAATTTCATTTTTTTTAATTTACCTATTATGGTCCAATGCCCAAAATCAAAATACATGGTTAGATTCAGCATATCAAAGAACCCCATATATTCAATTTTTGTTGAAATCAAACAAAGTTTAATTTTGGACCCCAACTTGGACCAACTTGAAAACTGGTCCCATAATCAAAAATCTAAACACATGTTTAGATTCAGCATATCAAAGAACCCCAAAAATTCAATTTTTGTTAAAATCAAACTAAGTTTAATTTTGGACCCTTTGGACCTTAATGTAGACCAATTTAAAAAACGGGACCCAAAATTAAAAATCTAAATACACGGTTAGATTTGGCATATCAAAGAACCCCAATAATTCAATTTTTGATGAAATCAAACAAAGTTTAATTTTGGACCCTTTTGACCTCAATATGAACCAATTTGATAGCGGGCCCACAAATAAAAAATCTAAATACATGGTAAGATTCAGCATATCAAAGAACCCCATATATTCAATTTTTGTTGAAATCAAACAAAGTTTAATTTTGGACCCCAATTTGGACCAACTTGAAAACTGGGCCAAAAATATAAAATCTAAATACATGTTTAGATTCAGCATATCAAAGAACCCCATATATTCAATTTTTGTTGAAATCAAACAAAGTTTAATTTTGGACCCCAACTTGGACCAACTTGAAAACTGGGCCCATAATCAAAAATCTAAACACATGTTTAGATTCAGCATATCAAAGAACCCCAAGAATTCAATTTTTGTTAAAATCAAACTAAGTTTAATTTTGGACCCTTTTGACCTTAATGTAGACCAATTTAAAAACGGGACCCAAAATTAAAAATCTAAATACACGGTTAGATTTGGCATATCAAAGAACCCCAATAATTCAATTTTTGATGAAATCAAACAAAGTTTAATTTTGGACCCTTTTGACCTCAATATGAACCGATTTGATAGCGGGTCCACAAATAAAAAATCTAAGTACATGGTTAGATTCAGCATATCAAAGAACCCCAAGAATTCAATTTTTGATGAAATCAATCAAAGTTTAATTTTGGACCCTTTTGACCTCAATGTGGACAAAGTTGATAACGGGGCCCAAAAATCAAAAATCTAAATACATGGTAAGATTCAGCATATCAAAGAACCCCATATATTCAATTTTTGTTGAAATCAAACAAAGTTTAATTTTGGACCCAGATTTGGACCAACTTGAAAACTGGGCCCATTATCAAAAATCTAAATACATGTTTAGATTCAGCATATCAAAGAACCCTAAAAATTCAATTTTTGTTAAAATCAAACTAAGTTTAATTTTGGACCCTTTTGACCTTAATGTAGACCAATTTGAAAACGGAACCAAAAATTAAGAATCTAAATACACGGTTAGATTCGGCATATCAAAGAACCCCAATAATTCAATTTTTGATGAAATCAAACAAAGTTAAATTTTGGACCCTTTGGACCTCAATGTGGACCAATTTAAAAACGGGGCCCAAAATCCAAAAACTTAATACTTGGTTAGATTCAGCATATTAAAGAACCCCAAGAATTCAAGAATAAAACCCCATTGAAATTGATCAAGAAATAAGCAATTTATACGAAGTATCTTCTTTTGCACAATACTGTGCAATTGAATATTTCTTGCTATTGTGCAATACTGTACAATTGACAATTTCTTGCTATTGCGCAATATTGTGCTATTGGATATTTCTTGCTATTGCGCAATACTGTGCAATTGAAGATTTCTTGCTATTGCGCAATACTGTGCAATTGAAGATTTCTTGCAATTGTGCAATACTGTGCAATTGAAAATTTCTTGCTATTGCACAATACTTATTATATAATAATTTACACATCCTGTTTGGTGTGTATCTCCTACCATATCATTATTATTTGCTTTTAAATATTAATCAGAAATAACCAACTTAAAATGGAAAATTTTAAAAGAAAAAAAAAAAGGAAAAAAAGAAAAAAAAAGAAAAAAAAAAATCCCCCCCCCCCCCCCAAATTTTTTGAACCCCCTTATGATTCATCACCCCCAAACTCAATCCCAGCCTTCCCTTTGTGGTATGGTACCTTGCAGTACAATTTCAGAGAGATCCATACACTTGAACACAAGTTATTGTCTGGAAACTAGAAAAATGCTTATTTTTGGCCCCTTTTTGGCCCCCTATTCCTAAACTTTTCGGGCAATTACCCACAATCTCAATTCCAGCTTTCCCTTTGTGATATGGAACCTTGTAGTACAATTTCAGAAATATCCAAACACTTACACACAAGTTATTGTCATGAAACTAGAAAAATGCTTGTTTTTTGGCCCTTTTTTGGCCCCTAATTCCTAAAATTTTGAGGCAATTACCCCCAAAATCAATCACAGCCTTCCCTTTGTGATATGGAACCTTGTGGTACAATGTCAGAGAGATCCATACACTTACACACAAGTTATTGTCTGGAAGTTACAAAAATGCTTATTTTTGGCCCCTTTTTGGCCCCTAATTCCTTAACTGTTGGTACCATAACCCCCAAAATCAATCCCAACCTTCCTTTTATGGTATTGAACCTTATGGTAAAATTTCATGGAGATCCATTCACTTAAACTAAAGTTAGAGTGCGAAAACCAATGTGTCTTCGGACGACGCCGGACGACGACGACGACGACGCCAACATCATACCAATATACGACCAAAAAATTTTCAATTTTTGCGGTCGTATAAAAACTGCTTTTTACCCTATGTACTATTTTTTAGCCATGTCGGCCATCTTGGTTTGAGGGCGGGGTCATCAGACACATTTTTTAAACTAGATACCCTAATGATGATTGTGGACAAGTTTGGTTAAATTTGTCTTAGTAGTTTCAGAGGAGAAGATTTTTGTAAAAGATTACAAAAATTTACGAAAAATGGTTAAAAATTGACTATAAAGGGCAATAACTCCTTAAGGGGTCAACTGACCATTTTGGTCAAGTTGACTTATTTGTAGATCTTACTTTGCTGAACATTATTGCTGTGTACAGTTTATCTCTATCTATAATAATATTCAAGATAACCAAAAACGGCAAAATTTCCTTAAAATTACCAATTATGGGGCAGCAACCCAACAACGGGTTGTCCGATTCATCTGAAAATTTCAGGGCAGATAGATCTTGACCTGATAAACAATTTTACCCTTTGTCAGATTTGCTCTAAATGCTTTGGTTTCAGAGATATAAGCCAAAATCTACATTTTACCCCTATGTTCTATTTTTAGCCATGGCGGCCATCTTGGTTGGTTGGCCGAGTCACCGGACACATTTTTTAAACTAGATACTCCAATGATGATTGTGGCCAAGTTTGGTCAAATTTGGCTTAGTAGTTTCAGAGGAGAAGATTTTTGTAAAAGTTAACAGACGACACAGAGAAGTAATATAACAAATAAAATAAATACATGTGCATATAATTGTTTCATGTCAGACAAATTCACAATGGTCAGACTCAAATAGCAAGTTTGGAATCAAAAGGCAATGTAGTATACAGATGGCTATTTGAATGCTAGCATAGAAAGGTGTCATCTCCTATAGTGAAAATCTACTGAAAATTAAGAAAATAAATGGGGAATGTGTCCATGGAACACAGATGATGTCCCTGCTTGCATATATTTGAAAAGGGGTAAAACTCTAGAACGGTAAAAGTGACACCACCGAAATTCAAACTTGATCTGTTTTTTGTGGTAACAAGCATTGTGTATAAGATTCATAACATTTGGTTGAGGCAAACTTGAGTCAGAATGGCAACAAAAAAATTCAGCAATTTTTCCATTTGAAGAGGGGCAAAACTCATGAACGATAAAAGTGAAGGCAGAAGCCACCAAATTTCAAACTTGATCTGTGTTTTGTGGTAATTAGCATTATGTATAAGATTCATAACATTTGGTTGAGGAATACTTAGAGAATGGAAACGAAAAATAAAGGGGAACAACTCTAGAAATGTGAAAGTGACGCCACCCAAATTCAAACTTGATCTGTGTTTTGTGGTAATAAGCATTGTGTATAAGTTTCATAATATTTGGTTAAGGCAAACTTAAGCGTGAAAACGAAAACTAAAAATTAAGTAATTTTTCCATTTGTGAAAGGGCATACATTTTTTTGTAACTCTAGAACGGTCAAAGTGATGACACCAAAATTCAAACTGTGTTTTGTGGTAATAAGCATTGTGTATAAGTTTCATAACATTTGGTTGAGGAAAACTAAAGTTCGAGAATGGAAACCACAGATTTAGCAATATTTCCATTTATAAAGGGGCATAACTCAAGAACAGAGGCAGTGACACCACCTCATTTCGAACTTGATCTGTGTTTTGTGGTAATAAGCATTGTGTATAAGTTTCATGACATTTGGTTGAGGCAAACTAAAGTTAGAGAATGGAAACGAAAAATTCAGCAACTATTATGTTTATAAAGGGCCACAACTCATGAACGATAACAGTGACACCACCCAATTTGGATCTTAATCTGTGGTTTGTGGTAATAAGCATTGTGTATAAGTTTGGTTGAGCAAACAAAAATTAGAGAAAGGACACCAATTTTGTGGACAGGCGGACAGGACAGACAAGAGTAACACTTAATGCCCCCTCCGCCACGGCGGGGGCATAAAAATGGGGCGGGTTGGAGGATTTTATCTTAATTTTCTCTGAAACCCTTACCTAGTGATTTATTCATATACAAGGGTAAATTCATATACAAGGCCCGAGAACAGAGTTATTTTGTAGTGCATTTCTTTTAGACAATAAATTCAAATTCAAAAAATCGCACCTGCACTATCTCAAAAAGATTTTTACAGTGTAGTGTACTACTATTGATACAAATAATATCAAAATTATAGAAACTTCTACCAGCTCTAACTCAAAATATTGACAATTCTGTGTTAAGGGGGGCTAAAATTCAGTTTGACAGCCTCAGACATTCTAATTTTTGATCTTTTTTAACTGGACCAAATCACTACTTAACATAAAGATTCAGCACCCAAATTTTTTTAACATGTTATTTCATTCCCTTACTTAATATTTCATGCATAAAATATCAAGAAATAAATTGGGAAAGTGTATCAAAAAAAAAATGCAAGTTATACACTGTTCACACTAGGGACTATATTCGTAGACAACGAAAACCAAAGGACGATAACTGTGTCCTTGGACCACAAGGGTAATAATAAGCTTATATCATGCATACATAAAGAATTCTGCATACTTTTTCAAATTCTAAAAATATTTCTGATTGGCAACCACAGTTTTAATTGATTTAGAAACCTATTTTCAAATAGCAAATATGTGGAGAAAAGCTTGATCTCTTTTAGACTGCATTCATCAAATTTCTTTTGCTTTCTAAACTATGGTTTATAGTGTCCATAAAATGAAGAATATGCATTGGTGCAGGGGTTAAATTTAGCAGTGGTCCGAGGTCCGTGGCCTGCCATTTACGGGTTCAGACCTTCCCAGCAATTGAAACCAAACCAATTAAAATGGTACGAAGTGTTATTTAACACAACATATAGTGTTGGAAAAAGGGGAAGCCTTTTCTGACTGAATTTATTAAAGAAATTCAGAATAATGAGGTTAATGTAGTAAGAATATGATGGGTATTTTGTTATGCTAAGCATTTTCTGTTTTTACAAATTAAATTTTCAATATAAATTGGACCTTCTAAGAATAAAGGAGGACTAAGTATTGTTGGTCAAAGGTCCTGGACCTTCCATTGCTTAAAGTAAATTTGAAGCCCTGTGCAGAGTTGGCAGAACCCGGATTTTATGAGTATTGCCATGATCGATTTGTTTTGCTCTGTTGGGTATTAAAAAAAAATTGTCAATATATAAAAAAAAAAGTCTCACATTAAGCATGCTTTCAAATGTCGTACAGATCACCAGAAGAAACCGAAAAGTTGAACATGATGTGTAAAATGAAGATTCATTGCCAAGTGAACTTGGTCGAAAAATTGAAAATATTTCATTCAATCTGCTTGACATTTCGATTTGCAGTTACCTATTTCTTCTTTTTCACACTGCCGATTGGTCCAGACAAAGACCTCTATCTTGTTAGAGTTGACATAGCAGAATTGAATTTCGATTACTTATAAATTGAACATAAAAACTACTGACCAAAGTTTTCAAATGATCGCCGATTGATTATTTATTTCTTTTGACAGTAATGAGATAAAATTCTCCGCTGGGGCGCAGCTTGATACGACCGCAGAGGTCGAACCCTGAACAAATGGGGCAAGTATGGACACAACATTCAAGCTTGATACAGCACTGAATTTGGATTGTAATTAAATATTTGACACAGCATAGGTTTCTGACACAGAATGAAAGTGGTCTAAGAATTTAAAAAATTTTAATTTACCTTTTCAAACCATATCATTATTATTTGCTTTTATATATAAATCAGAAATAACCAATTTAAAATGGAAAATTTTAAAGAAGAAAAAGGAAATAAAAATTCCCCCCCCCTCCAATTTTTTGAACCCCCTTATGATTCATCACCCCCAAACTCAATCCCAGCCTTCCCTTTGTGGTATGTTACCTTGCAGTACCTATTTCAGAGAGATCCATACACTTGAACACAAGTTATTGTCTGGAAACTAGAAAAATGCTTGTTTTTTGGCCCCAAATTCCTAAACATTTAGGGCAATTACCCCCAAACTCAATCCCAGCTTTCCCTTTGTGATATGGAACCTTGAAGTACAATTTCATAAAGATCCATACACTTACACACAAGTTATTTTCCTGAAACTAGAAAAATGCTTGTTTTTTTTGCCCTTTTATGACCCCTAATTACTAAAATTTTGAGGGAATTACCCCCAAAATCAATCCCAGCCTTCCCTTTGAGGTATGGTACCTTGCAGTACAATTTCAGAGAGATCCATACACTTGAACACAACTTATTGTCTGGAAACTAGAAAAATGCTTATTTTTGGCCCCTTTTTCCTTAACTTTTTGGGCAATTACCCTGAAACTCAATTCCAGCTTTCCCTGTGTGATATGGAACCTTGTAGTACAATTTCATAAAGATCCATACACTTACACACAAGTTATTGTCATGAAACTAGAAAAATGCTTGTTTTTTGCCCCTAATTCCTAAAATTTGGAGGCAATTACCCCCAAAATCAATCCCAGCATTCCCTTTGTGATATGGAACCTTGTGATCAAGGATCCCGAAATTTTCCCACACAATTGCGGTCATTTTGAGATGATTGAAAAGTTGGTGCCCTTTCCAAATTGTCGATGTCAACTTGACTAGATTCATAGCATCAACAAACTTGTATTGCTGTTTCATCGCATTTACTAAGTAAATGTCTTACCATTACCATGAAGAACAGTTTAGGGAAGGCAATAGTTTAAAATTGAAATGATTTCAATGACTCAAAATGGTAAATCTCTCAGACATTGCTTACGTTTCTTTCGATTTTGACAAAAGTTAAAACCGGAAGTTTGCGATAAAGTTAAAGTACGAATAATTCCGGATTCATTTCCGGGATTTGTTTTGTTTATCAAATTGACAGGAAATCACCGGCTTTTTATGGCTTTTTTATTTTATTACCTTTAAAAGTGTTTGAATGTAACAGACAATAGTTGCACTCGTTTAATTTAGCATGAAATCAATTTGCATTTTACGATTAAACATTAAATTTGCTGAAGACAATTTCACGCATGCGTACTATATAGTAAATAAAGCACATGAAAAATACTTTTTTTCCCGTAAATTTAGGTTTAATTTTTAATTAAATAATGAATACACTTGTCAGGGAATTTCAATTTTTGTTAAGATATTATTCTGAGCTTGTGATCACTGTCAGGTGTGAATTAAAACCACAGGTAAAATGTGATTAGCGATCATTAGCCAATGTTTCCCAGAGGGAGGGCCCTCAGGATTATCAAACTACTGGAGTTGTAGTTTTATTACAGGAAAGGGATTATAAACAAAAACAAATATCACAACTTACACAAGACAGTGCAAAATGGTGTTTAAGAAATCCGATTTCAATCATTGAGTCAATGAAATGACCGAAATTACTTCTTTAAAAAAATAAAATTTGTCCTAAATCCCAATTACGCATTTATGACAAATAGTTTCATCTTAGGACATGACTGGCATATATGACCGTTTTCGGACCCTTGCTTGTGATACAATTTCAGAGAGATCCATAGACTTACACACAAGCTATTGTCATGAAACTAGAAAAATGCTTGTTTTTTGCCCCTTTTTGGCCCCTAATTCCTAAAATTGAGAGGCAATTACCCCAAGAATCCCAGCATTCCCTTTGTGATATGCAACCTTGTGGTACAATGTCAGAGAGATCCATACACTTACACACAAGTTATGTCTGGAAGTTACAAAAATGCTTATTTTTGGCCACTAATTCCTTAACTGTTGGTACCGTAACCCCCAAAATCAATCCCAACCTTCCTTTTGTGGTATTGAACCTTATGGTAAAATTTCATTGAGATCCATGCACTTAAACTAAAGTTAGAGTGTGAAAACTAATGTGTCTTTGGACAACAACGACGACGCCAACGTCATACCAATATACGACCACAAAAATTTTTTTTGCGGTCGTATAAAAACCAGAGAATTAGGAACCCGGGTCATTCCGGGTAAAAATATCCAAAAGTGGGAGATTCTATACTCCTGCGCAGGAGCTGACCGGCAAGCGGGAGATTTCCCTATTTTCGTCGTTTGTGCGGGAGACTCCCACTCAAAACAGGAAGGTTGGCAGGTATGTCTTATAGTTCCAAATGGTTTTCTTGCCATCTTTGTAAATTTATTGGAAACTTTTTCTCACTGTCAAACACCCTGGTAGTAGTAGTGTCAAATTCAATTCAGAAGTCATGAACCGTGATCGATGATCAGCAGCATCAACAAGAGGTTTCATACCCGTTTATGCAAAACATTGAGGACAGATTTGTGGGACAAGAGTTTAAAACTGAAATGGTTTTAATGACTTAATATTACAAAATCCACAGTGGCAGACCATGCAACATGCATTTTTCCATTCTGAATGTAAACTGGACGTATTAATACTTGATTGAAAACTACGATTCTCTTCGGAATTACGACACAAAATTTCTGCAGATTATCAAGTTGCAGTTAATATTCTAAAATTTACTTTTTTCTAAAACTACTTAAGTGATTCATTATGATAGATAATTGTTGTTATTTACCATGAAATTATGTTTTATTTTACAATTACGAGTATAACCTTATACTGGTTTAAAAAGGGGGATGCTGATTGCATAAATCAATAAAAGCATGTGTTTGGAATTGTTAAAACTTTTTTCTTTGTAATTGAATTCAAAATACATTTTTTTTATCTAAATTTTCATCAGCATTTGCTAAAATCTAATTAAATAATGCAATTAATTTTCTCTCTTGATCAAGTGTTCTGTCAAGTGTTTCAAACTACCTGTACAAATGATTAGTGACTGTTAGCCAGATATCCCCAAGCTCTTTAAAAAAGTAATCTGGAGGATCCTTTGGATTATAATACAATACATTGTAGGGGTTATCCAATTCCATGCAATTGATTATAGTTGGTTTCAAAAATGGCTGCTAGCGAAGTGAAAAAACAAATTTTGACTACACCTTTCAATCATAGTGCAGTTATTTATCAATGGCGGATTATAATTTAACGATGGTGGGGTCATTTGATGATGGTGGTAGATATTACTAGATAATTTGACGATGGCGGTCAGCCATCATAAAACAGACCATAGAGATACATGTACCTGGAGCACAATTATTTCTGGACTTATATGTTTCAAGGCATTAATTGTAACTGTTTAGAGGTCTTGAAATATGTCTGAAACATCAGGCAAATCTTGGTTTGGTCCTAAAGACTTTCGCATGATGTATGACAAAAGTTATCACATTTGATTGCACAAAATAAATAATATATTTACTCAGGAAGATTGTCTTTCACAACAGATTTCTTAGTGGCAATTTTACACACTGAAAATTTTAATGTGTTTTATTCGTATATTTCATAATCATAGAGGTTACTTGGAATTTTCGGGAACAAAACAACTTGTACCCATTTTTATACATCATTTAATCAGTTAAATCGTAAACTCAAGAGTAATTTTGTTTTTCATAACTGAACTTGCCCAAGTCAGTATGGAGAATGCAGCATAAATCTCTTTGATTTGTGAAGTAATGAATTCTTCAGTCTTCTCATTTGGTGATAAATGAGGACATATGAGAAATCTTCAGCTCTTGAATTTTGGATAATAGATTTTTTGACTGATTTTTTTGTTCGGTGTGTGTTGAAGAAAATATTATTTAGTTTATCTCCGAGGACTTCATCATTTTTAAGATGTTATCATAGATTACAATACATGTACATCGTATGTCATAAGCTACAAAAAACAAAAAAAATCAAAATGTTTATATTAACCTCTGTGTGTATGTGTGTGCGTTTTTTTTTTAATCAATCCCAATCAGTTTGTAAGTTTAAATTTCCCTTATGATCACTAATTGGTATATTATATTATCATATTTTCAAATCAACATATATCTATTTTTAATAAAAATTTAATATGAAAGAAAATAAATACTTCATTGCATATGATTAATATCTAAAAAATGGGTACAAGTTCACCAGGGTTATTTACATCAAAATGCAATTTCAGACCCATACTGGCCATGCATAGTCTCACAAAATCTACACTACCGAGTGTTGACATTGCTCTATGAAAATAAATCAATGTTATTTTACTATAATTTTCTTTTTATATAAATTGCTCCAAAATACACACAAAAAAATTCTCTTTCTTATGTTCTTATATAGAAATGTTTGTTATCCAGAAAGACCAAACTGGTAAAGATTGCCTAGTCAATCACTGAATCAGGTTCATGATAATGTATTTATGGATGCACCAAATCAGCTGATAAGAGCTCTCATCCTGGCATTATTTATATAAGTTCCTTTGTCTCAGTCCATTGCTTACTGAAGTTAATTATTTATTATTTGTAGAAATATATAATCAATTTGGAGTGATCCCCCTTTGTAATCATCTGGACAAGTACATGTGTGTTCACTTGGGAACCGAACAACTGTATACATCAAAATCTGATACATTCTGTGCTAAAGAAATTAGACCGTCTGTATTCTATATAAAATGCTTGTCAAGTAAAAATAAAGATACTAAATGGGTTCCAATCGTTATTGTTCATCTTCCTGTTTAGAACCCGCGCCAACCCATGAATGAATGTTGTTCGGATAATTTGTTTTCCCGGATCAAAATATTTATTTACAAATATTGAACATTAAATTCGTTGTTCGCTTGAAACGAAGTACCTGTTACTTACAATGTTTTAATGAAAATTTATTTTTTACGCATTTTAAAAGTGTAGCACTGGTATGTTCCCACCATTCACAATGGTATCGACTTGTGCTCCAATATGGCGACAACCAAGTCACGTGATGTATTGAGATCTGCCAACGTAAGCATGCGCAGTAAATAATTTATTCTTGAACCAATCAGCTATCTTATATTCTAAACGTCATTCATTATAAATCCATCGTGATATGACGTCAAATAAAGTCACGTGATGCCAAAATTAGGTCAAATGACGTCTAATAAAGTTGACGTTTTTACTGTTCTTGGACGTACCCTCATTCTAATGGGTTTTCAGTGTTCAGAAAACTATTTGAGAACAGAAAAACTACTCAGGCAATAAAATCGATGTTCGTATATTCTTAACGTCATTTTTAATTTTTTTTAGGATTGAACTCTATTAACTAGTTTATTGTAGACAAATTTCGTTATTTTCAGTATCATTACGCATTATTATGAGTTGGACCATGACTACTGAATTGCTAAGTTAGAAATTTACATGAGGTACTATACCTCAGAAGACATATTTTCGATAAGTAATAAATATGATTCTCGACACTATACCGAATTATGGGTTAAAAAAAGCATACTACTTACTTACTTATAGTTACTTATAGTTGATTTCCAGTACAGGATCCCTAAGGTTCCTCTTCACCAGACTCATAATTTAAATTTTTTCTATTACTATTTTGTGGTATTTTGTCCGTGACTTCCGGATATTTCTGCTCTATAGTCATTATAATAGAGCTCTTCGTCAGACCAATATTTCTCTAGGCGGTTTTTAAAGGCATTTATGGATGGCGCCTTAGTGATTTTATCTGGTGGTTCCAGGTTTTAGCAATTCTAAAAGAGAATGAGTGTTTTCGGATATTAAATTGGAATCTGATGTATGACTTTGTTGCTATTTGTCCTGCTACTGGTTCTATGTTGTGAATCATCTACCATTTTTAAAAATGAGCTTACTTCCTTGACACAGTCATTGATAGTTTTGAAGGTTTCAATCATATCTCCTCGTATTCTCAGTCCTATATGATAGTGTAGGTAAGCCTAGTTTTTTAAGTCTCTGGATAGCTCATGTCTTTGTGACCTGGTAGTTGTTTTGTTACCCTTCTTTGGACTTCGAATAATCATTCATTGTCAGGTCAACAATAATTAGACCAATGTTTAACCCACTGAGTATGGATAAATAAAAAAAAATGAATGTCTCCAAAATATACAATGTCATAAAGGAACACAGGAACAACAAAGTTGATTTTATACCGGGAAGGTGCTGTCTTTTATCTTACATTGCGAGATAGTGGGTTATAATTTTGATAATTTAATTTGAATTTGAACTTAGATGGTTATATATCTACATCAATTATCTTATTAACTAAGACTGCCGCTAACACAGTCCTGGTTCTTTAATTATTACCACAAATCCTGTGAGGGTTATAATGACATACAAGATGATATGCTTGATATCACCAAGGCAAATAAATGTGATAACAAGCGGCACTTGTCGATAGGGGTTTTATTCATAAATTGCATTTCATTAATTTGGGACCGGGTGGAACTTTAGTTGGTTTCCTACCCTTGTGTCCATTTTGCTATCAGAATGATATGATAGTTGGATAGATTATTTGACTAAATAGTTTTATACAACATTCTAACAATTATATATGTGAATATATGTAAGAGGTAATATGATTTCTATATAACCAGAAATAATTTTTGCAGATGGGGTTTTTCGTCTGGCAGTAACTTGTATCGATATAACAACCTTATTAAATCGTGGAGATTTACAGCTTTTCATATATTTAACCTTCGTGTGTAAAACTACGTACTTTTGTCATTTTGATTAAAAAAAAATAGGTTAATTAATCACAAGACATACTAACCATGTTAATGCCACGGTTTCTACATATTCACACTTGTCAAGACTCGGGACGATTTAGAGCCTGATATTTTTTTTTGAGATGTCACGGTATTCGGTGTCGTTTTTTGTTGTAGTGATTACGGTTTACTGTCTCATTCGTACTGGCAAGTGTAACACGTTTCTTCAGTTTTCTGTAGACTATCCATAATAAATATCTAGATGTTATTTGTTTCTAATTATGCAAGTCGTAATTAAATAATAAAATTTGACTATTGATGATATATAGGAGAAAAAGGCAACAGCGAATATACGTGGGTTATTTTCTAATGCCAGTGTACACATTAGTTTTCTTTTTAAAAGGTTTTATAAAGTCTAGTTTTTTTCTTTTTGGGCTGCTTATTTGTTATCTATATCAACCACACTTGCAATAAAATGCATTAGTATTAAAAAAAACAACATACTATAGATTCTTTATCTACGTATTCTTTAAGAACTTAAATAGTTCTCGTTTAACTTTTTTTTTTTTTATCTCATTGTTTGTATTGTATTATGAAAAAATTATTGATGTTGTAATGTTTATGCCCTTTGGGGCCCATAATTGGAAATAAAATATCTTATCTTATCTTATCTTATCTTATCTTAAAGTCTAGTGACTTTTAGACGTCAAAAGGTTAACCCTATACTTAATGCCCGATGATGGAACAAAAAAGGGCAAAAATCTCAAGATGTACGCTAAATTTAGTACTATATAATTTAAAATATCGTTTTACCGGTGAATAAATAATCAATAACTCTGCCCGAAATAGCCTGTAGTCAATTTTACAGTAATGTATACATAAATGCAGCCCGGCATACTGGATAAGTTGACATTGTACAGCTATCCTTTGTAATGAAATAATAATAAATAACAGATACAAACAAGCATGCAATAAGTTAAACAAATAATAATAAACACACATATATGAATTAATTATATTATAAGTACTTTAATTTTGCATGATAATATCCTAGCTAGCTGTATATAATAGTCTTATGTACTAATAAGAAGAATTGATAATATAATCAGTGTATGCCGATAAGCTGTGTATTAAAGAAAAAGCAAATAAATTCTTGAAATCGTATCCTTGGTGCAACTAATATAAAATAAGGAGATGTGGTATTATTTGCAATGTGACAACTATCCACCAGAGAGAGAAAGCGAGACCAAATGACGTAGATGTTAGCATGGTTAGAAAGCTTGTAAAACATAGCATAAAACATTAATGATGATAGTGTGGGATGTGGTTTAAAGAATAGAGAATAATGGACAAACAGTGCAGAATAAAGGGCAGAAAATATAAAGAATAGAGAAAAATAGGCAAAAAAAAAAGAATAGAGAATAATGGGGTGCTAAAATATAAAGAATAGAGAATGATGGACAAAATTTATAAAGGATACAGAATAATGGACGAAATTTATAAAGAATACAGAAAAATGGCTTAAAAAATTAAAGAATACAGAATTGAAGGACCCCCCCGGCCCCCCCCCAAAAAAAAATCGAGACCCTCATGATATGATCTGAATTGATTAAATTTAGAATTTCTACAAAAACACATTAATTAATAACAGACTCTGCATTTACACTGTCATTTCCCTTCCATTACAAGTAGTCTCAGCTTTAATATTTAAAACTGACTGAAATTAGCCATTTTTCTAAACTGAATCACCATGACAGATAGATCATTCCATAAATCAGCAGCTTTATATATTTTAAGGAGTTTTTAAAACAAGTTGCTGTTTGAACCCTAGGTTTATCTATGTAAGAAACATCTAAAATGATATGTACAATATTTGAATACAACTAAGTCATTGTGTCAGCTGTGCTCCAAATAAAATGGAGGAAGATCCCCTGTACACACATCAGCATATGTAACATTACCCTTCCCCTCCATTACAGTCCCTAAAGAAAACAAACACTTCAACAACGATGTCAAAGAAAAATGCAATTTCCTTTGTGAGAAATGAACCAGCTTTTATACAAAAATTTAAGGAGAAAGTAGGATATAAAGAAGACGTAGACGTCAATGCAAAGGTTAAGGAAGGACCATTAGTCGTTTACAATACAATGCATTTTGTATATGTAAAGGCAGTGAAACAAGACTCAAGAGGGGGTCAGTGTCGAGTTATTAGAGAAGGGTAGCAGTGTTACGTCATGAAATAAAAGTTATTTCATAATATAAGTCCTAAGTGAAAGAAATATTCTGTAATATTATTTCCACTGGAATAAATATAACAGTATATGTTCCTAACGGACTAAATGGTATATAATGTTTGTTCCAACTCGAAAAGATATTATGGCATTGTTTATAGCGAAGGTTCCAGGGGAACTTTCTGATAGCCGAACAAATATGCGTGTTACACTGCCAGCTCATAATCACTTTGTAAGATACATTAAATGATATATTATTGGAGGGTAGGAATGCCCTTTACTGTCAGGTGTCAAACTGTCATTTTGGGCTACCGTTAGTGTCAAATTGGTTTAAATTTTACCATGATTCGTCAAAATATCCTTATCATAATTCGTCAGAGGTCTCAAATAGTTATCGTTACCGTTATTTTTTGAAAAAATTTAACGTGATTCGTCAAAATCAGTCGTTTTTTTATCGTCTTAAAGAAATTGTACATTTTATCGTCATGCACCAAAAATTACCATTAATGTCATTTGGCAAGATTTTTTACCGTGATTCGTCATGAAGGTACCCCCGTTACGACGTTCTTATTGGAGTAATATTGAATAAATTAATATTCATCAAATATATAAAGGGATATTACATTTGAATACTTTTAAAGTTAAATTAATAAAGTTATTTTGTGTTTTAGTATGTTTGAATCAAAATTAAACATAAAATAAACATTTAATTAAGAAAATACTAATTTGAAACTACTAAAGGGAAACTATCCAAATCACATCAGTTAGAGATAGTCAGTACTTGGACATTATTCCTAGAAAAACATCATTTTACTGATTTTTGACATGTAGGAAAAAGGGAAAATGTTATTGCAATATTGTGATACTATATAAAATACAAAGCAAATTTTTAAATAAAATTTATTTTAGCAGTTTACAACTTAAGAACTACAACTATAAAAACAAGAAGATGTGGTATGATTGCCAATGAGACAACTATCCACAAGAGACCAAATGATGCAAAAATTAATAGCATGACTAGAGTAGTGGATACAGTTAGTAGGATTTTATTTTTTTAAGATCTAAAATTTCAGAACATAGCTCACTGTAATACTTATATTACCCCAATGAAACATTGACTGAGGCATTTGTTTTAACTTTATCCTATTCAGTTTGCCAAATTTACATCAACTGAATTTTGATTTCAGCAATAGTAAAGCTCTCAGAAAACTGCATACAAGAAAAGCATTTGATGTACATACAATTGTTGGTGTGGTTTCATTGGTACCCTTATTTCCCCAAAACTCCCCAAAACTCGAAATCCTGAGTTAAATTGTACTTTAATTGAGTATATAAAAATGACATATATTTCAAAGTTACATTACTAGTCTTTATTATCAATAAAAGCAGTATTACACCATATAAAAATAAGGGTTTTTGGATAATACATTTGTACATGTATCTATCAGTTCTAGGGTTCATATTCAGTTTTTGTTTTTTATCAGGAAATCGGTGTATCAGTGGTTTCATGTCCTTTTTTATGTAGACAGTATTGCATGCATTTAGAGATTTAATAGAATGAATTTGACAAGCTGATCCATAGATATTTTCTCTATTGTATTTGATATTTAAGAAAACAGAAAATTTTTGTGACATTTATATCATTCAAAACTTTCATACTGCAGTTGAAGATAGGTTTTTAATTTAAGACATAATTTTGCTTTTATTTCACTCTTTTTTGAATAATTCTTTATTCCTAGTAAACTCCTTCTTCTGTGTATAAGCCTCCTGTAAGTAGGAACACCACCATATTGAGAATATATCCTTAGTACATCATCATGAGTACATGTACTTAATTTAATTCAATATTATGTACAGCACATATATATAAAAGAAAAAACTTTTTATATTTTTACATGGCATATACATTGTATACAGGGACTTGTTTTATTTCAAAAAATTATCACATATATATAATTCAGCAACGGATATTAAAATCAATTAATATTGTTTTAAATCTGAATAAAAGTAAACCAAATGTTGTTAAAAGATAAAATAAGGTAAAATATGATAAAGTATGATAAGATATGAGGTTTTCATCCGCTATAACGAAAATAACATTATTTAAATAAACATGATAAACATTATTTACTAATATTAATTTTATTTTCAACTTTGGTTAATCTTGAAAACTAATAGTCAAAATTTTAGTGTGAATCATAAAATTTGTTTTCTATCCAGAATTCGTAAAAGTTTAATTCATAGTTAGGATAACCAGATTAACATTTTTAATGCCAAATCTCTTGGTAAGTTTTCCCTGTATGAAATTTGGGAGTACCTCCACCTTTCATATATGTGTATGCATGTAATGATGCTGCCATTTCTCGGATACTACTTAATCATACCTGTTAACTTTTCAAAATCTCCATGGGTGATTTTAAGTGCAAGAGGACCTAATGCTCCTTTTATATTGTCATAAGAGTTTTTACAGCTGTTATCCTAATGCTAGCAAGTTAAAGGTTTGCTTTGCTTGCTTGCTTTGTTTGTATAAAAGTTTGCTCAAGCATTGTAATTAAGATTGACATCTGAAAACAATATAAGTAGGCGGAGTTAAATCTGTATATAGGTAAAGGAGTAGGGGCATTAAGGCCTGGTTTTGGCCCAAGAAAATAAAATGTTTGACAACTATTTCAAATTGGCACATAATGTTTGGAAATGCATAGAGTGAATAAATATAAATGAAAAACATAAGATTATTTATATGATGACATCATAATTATGTCATAATATGTACCGTTTTCATGAAAAAGATGAAAAATGCAGAATTTGTGCAATTTTCCATCGTTATTTCCATTACGGAAACATCGTGCGCAGCCAAGAAACAACAAAATAATTTAAGAGAAGCTTTATTATAACTATTGAAATAATCTCACCAAATATAAAGTTGTTTCTTGGGTGCGCACATACTTTGCCAATCTTAAATATACTTAGAAATTAATGAAAAACAAGGAAATTCAAGAAATTTTATAAAATATACAAATTTCGTCATGGTTTGTTGCCATGGTAGCTTGTTTAATGTGAAATTTGTTTTTATTTTCTGAAAACCTTGTACCTTAGTCTAGTTAGGACAAATTTAAGAATATGAATGATAACTTAAATTTGCAGTAATATTTGGGCCAAATAAGGGGCTTATTGCCCTGCTCCTTTGATTATTTGATAATGTCCAATCAAATTTAAATATAATGTATACAAGTTAAACTCTGCCTTTTTATGTTATTTTCATATGTCAATCTTAATTACAAAGCTTGAGTAAACATTAATACAAATAAAGCAAGCAAGCAAACCAAACCTTTACTTGCTAGCATAAGGATAACAGCTGTAATTTACTACTATATATTGTTTTCGGGAATGAGTGTGTATGTGCTAAAATGCCATTTTAACTCATTTGAATGTCTGTTTTGAGGTGTACAGTTAATATAATAAAGAATTTCAATTCAGGTCAACACCTCTAATGGGGGATATCCCCCATAAATCGGGATAGTTGGTAGGTCTGCTTAATGATACAAATCTTATATCACTTAAGAATATAAACAGGAAGTAATAAAATTTTGATTTATATATGTCTTTCAGAGAGCAAAAATGCCAGATTTTGATGAAGATGATGACTCACCAGAGAAAGATGATGAGAAACCGATGGTTGTTGTTCTGAAGAAGGGAGATCTAACTGCTGATGAAGCAAACAATGAACAGAAAGCACTAGATAGCAAAGCTGATGGTAAATTACCTTGTAAATAAAAATAAATAAATCATGTGATACATTATGTTAGGATTGATTGTTTGATTGGAGATTGCTTACTGTAAATTCAGAAATTATTGCGTGCATTAATAATTGCTATTTTGTCATTTTAGACCAAAATGCGAATATTGTTTTTGCTATACTGAGAAAAATCCAGCTTCATTCATATAAAAAATCCTAAATTAAATTGCGATTACAACCCTGTTGCATTTTTCGCAATAATAAAAACATTGCAATGATTTCCAAATTTACAGTATCAAAGTGTCAGTCTTAAAATGCTATATTGTGACAAGCATTCTGTTAGGATTGTATTTTGATAAAAGATTAAACATTATGATCGATCCTTTAATTTAAAGTTGTTTTTAACAGTAATTTTTAATTGGAGTGTCATGGGTGTTTTGATATAAATGTTATCATTGGTTATAGACTAAAAAACCTAAAGAATCATTGAAGAACATAGATACCATTTAGATACACATTAGCCTGTCCATATTGTTCAATTTTAAAATTTCAAGATCTTATGAATAGCAACAAACAGTCTGAACTGAACAAACTCTGCAAATTTATACGAATAATTATTAAATACCTAGAATCTCCTGGGTAACCACTTTATGTCTCTACTTTACATTTGTACTTAAATTTTATATTATGTATGTTAATTTATTTGTATATGTCTTTATACCATTGTACTTTGGTTTATGAGAATAAAGATATATATATATGCAATTGAGTCCTGAATTGACATCCGACAGTCCGGCAAATCAGTTTTCCACACTTTTTTTCATCATGCTTGAAGATATTGATTTGGTAATTGGTATATAGTTTTATCATGACAAGTTACAGATCAAGTTAGAATTTAGTTCCGGTCTGATGATTTTGTGCAGAGTTATGGTCCTTGGACTTAGAAAATTCACTTAAATAATCAGTTTTCCACACCTTTTTTTTTTCGTCATGCTTGAAGATATTGACTTGATATTTGTTATATAATTTACACCATGACAAGTTATAGATCAAGTTAGCATTTTGTTCTATTACAATGAATTTTTAACCCGTAGGGACTATGTAATACTCTCAGAATGCTTGTTATTATTTTTTTACTGTTACAGTATATTGCGAAGATGAAATTGTCTAGATTATGCATTCAGATATTATTTTTTGTATTTATTTTAACAAATACACTGGAAAATAATTCAGGTTTAATATTTGAAAAATAATAAAAATGGAACAAATCATTATTGTCTGTAATATTTCTATAAGCACATCTGTATGCCCTTATGACAGGCATTCACTAAATTTCTAGGTCATAAAGTGTTACTTATACATTGCCATAATTCCGTCCTGAAATCAAACAAAAAAAAGCAGGACTTTTTTTTTATTATACCTTTTGATATGAAGCTGCATTTTGCTGCATGGATGTAAAATTATTACTTACAGGGCAAGTTTGTGTTTCATTCCAGTTGACAAACTTTTGGAGAAATAAATAATTATCATAACAGCTGACTTTTTGTAATAAATCTGCAGTAGGGGACATTCATGTTGTACCAACACATTTATTTTATTAATTTTTCCCCATAGAAACATTGCAACAAGATCACCTACTTTTATTGTCTTTTTCAGATGAAGCAATTGCAGATGGTAAAATAACTTTTAAAAAGCCAGAGAAAAGATCAAGTGAATCAACATCAGATCTTAATACCAGTTCAGCCAAAAAGAAGAAAGACTCAATCAAATCTTTAAAATCAAACTCTAAAAAAGTTAATGACAAAAAACTATTGTCGTTTGGTGATGAAGAAGAGGAAGATGACACTTAATATAAATCGTTATTTATGTATAACTGATGTGAAATGTTAATATGTAAGATGAAATGCACTTTTTGGAAATTTATATGCTGGTGTCAAGTATTTTTATCAAGTGTTAATTGTGAGCTTATTTTTTAAGAGGAGAGATGGGAAATCTGTTAAATGTAGCGAAATTTTGAAATTTGACATTATGATTGCATGCATCAAGATAAATTGTTAAGTGGTGTCTATAAGCTTAAAGTATGGAAGAGAAATGAGAAAATAATAAATAATATGTATTCTACAATCAGCCAACTATTGTACAAATAACAGGAACACAAATAATTTTTTTGTTTATTTGTAGTTATACAAATAAAGTCTCCTGTTACTACACTCCCATGTTGAGCAAATGGTAATGTGAATATTTCATTTTGCATAACAGTTCATTTTGGGGTCCTCTTTGCAGTCTACTTTTAAAATATGAAAATTTCTTTGAAAAATCAGAGACTTTTTGGATTTAAACAAACCTGAACCTTAAAGAGTCAGGTGTGAATTATAGGATAAAAACAATCGATTTACATTGTTGGATACATAAAATTTATTTGTACTCACTACAAAAAAAGCTTGGCGATCATTACTTACGTCCTGTTTCTAAAGCTATTACAAATGAATTTTATATTTTAGGACAATGTACAAATATCGTATATATATATATATATAGTAACGGTGAGGTGAAGTAGCACTTCTTGTGAATTATTATCTGTAAGTTAAATAAAAAACTGTCAGTCCTTGATATCCTTGTTAGATCTCTTTAATTGATTTTGAAATTTTCAATAATTATTGTGAAAATTTTGTTGTAAAAATATTACGACTTACCAACTTTTATATTTTGTAATGTTAATCATGTTAATGAAATTTTTTAAACATTTGTTTTGTTTTAGATTCATCAAAAGATATAACATAGATCAACTATATTTGGTGAATGAAATGATTGTAAGGTGTGCATGTCCACATTGCAGGTTTCATCTGACCGTGATCTTTTTTTATGGTTCATTGGACAATGTTCAGTTTTTTGTGGATTGGTCTAGTTCTCAGATACTATAAGCTATAGGGCACTATATTTGATGTATGGAATGATTGTAAGGTCTACATGCTTGTTTGGCAGTTTCATATGACCTTGACCTCATTTTTATGGTTCATTGGTCAATGTTTAGTTACCATGTTTTTTTTACTTAATCAGATACCATCAGCAATAGATCAAATTGAGAATTGAAATGGGGAATGTGTCAAAGAGACAGCAAACAGTCGAAGGCCACCAATGGGTCTTCAACACAGCTGGAAAAACCAGCACCCGGAAGCGGGCTTCAGCTGGCCCCTAAACAAAAATGTGTACTAGTTCAATGAAAATGGACGTCACTCTAAACTCCAAAACATATAAATGAACTAAAATTTAAAAAACATACAAGACTAATAAAGGCCAGAGGCTCCTGACTTGGGACAGGTGCATAAATGCGGCGGGGTTAAACATGTTTTGTGAGATCTCAACCCTCCCCCTATACCTCTAGCCAAGGTAGAATAAACACAGCAATACGCTGAGTAAAACTCAGTGAATCAATATTAATACCAAAATATTCCATCTTTAATGATCTGACAAGTTTCGTAAATATATCCCTTCTTCATACCAAGGCCGTAACTAGGCATATTATTTTAGTGAGGCATAACTGATCGCCGAGCGTAGCAAGTTGAATAGAGAGAGCCGAATGAATCGAGGCGAAAAATTTTGGTAGGGTGTCTGGGATAAATGGCGTGTTTAACGAATCAAGTCAATTGTCATCACTCAAGTCTCCGCCCTTTTTTTATCAGTACTTATAGAAAAGGAATGTATAATATGATCATTTGAAAACGGAATAAGCCTTTTTCAATGATCAAGTCCGAGTTTATTGAAAAAAACATTTTTGATTTTTACTATTATTACATTTTATATATTCATATGTTTTTGCCTGATATTTTAGTGGATTTTATCTCACTGGCATCGGGGAATTTTAAAACAAGCGGAATGGAAACGCGGCACACATCAAAAATGATTTTCTTATATCATCACTGTCTCAGGTGATGTGTTAATTATATACACTGCAGAGCCTTCTCGCTAACCAATGTACCCTACTACTACTATCCTCTCCATTTTCTCCTGTAAAATAATCATGATATTTTACACTCAAACCAACTGGTAAGTTTTGTTTAAATCTCACATTGAATTGCTATGAAAAAAGGTTTTGAAACTAATACTGCCCATGTAAAAATTTTGGTAGGGGGTCTGGGATAAATGGTGTAAAATCCTGCATTCTGGGCATTTCCAGAGAGCTTGACATCGTTGCATAGATTGAAGATAGGGAGTCTGGGATAAATGGTGTAAAATCCTGCATTCTGGGCATTTCCAGAGAGCTTGACATCGTTGCATAGATTGAAGATGTTCGGTTTGATTTCAAACAGTTTCATTGCGGCCGGAGCTAAATATCAATTTTCAGCTTTAAGCCTTTGAACACGGTATATTGGGATCTACTTTGCCATTTCACCTTCATGAATATCGGATAATCATAACTTTGTCATTTGAATTCACTGAGATATGGGGCACCCCCTATGTCATTTTATGTTATTTTAGGAATATTATTTTGATTTTTTCTTTTTGCCACATGCTACCTTTTAATGTTATGGATACGGGAAATTAGATATAACTATATCGTTTTATGTTATTCTAGGAATATTGATTTTTTAGTTTTTTCTATGGTTACGGGGAAATTGGACTAGAGTTTTTGCTGTTTACATGTAGGTTCATGATTTCAGATTATTTCTGGAAATAGTCAGTGGTAAGATATTTTAGATCGACAATCGAATAATGAGGTGGTCTGATCCCGAAATCCCGAATTGAAAGACACATCCCTCAGTAATCTAAAAATTGGATTACAGGATGTTCTTTCAAATTTTAAGAAAGAATAAAGTTGGGGAAAACAGGGTAATGAATACTCAGACAGGACTGCTCCCGTGCGGTGCTCCAGTACTTGATTTGTCAGTCTATTTATAGTTTTTGGATTAGTTCTAATGAAAATATATTCAATACTGGAACTCTTAATTAACACCTTTTGTGATCACAAATGAAATCCATTAGTTTACTAAAATTATTCCTTCCTCACCTTCAGTATCGCTTTTCACCCCCAGTTTTTGGTGGGGTTCGTGTTGCCCAGTCTTTAGTTTTATATTTTGTGTTTTGTGTACTATTGGTTTGTCTGTTGGTCTTTTTCTTTTTTAGCCATGGCGTTTATTTTCGACTTATGAGCTTGAATGTTCCTCTGGTATCTTTTGCCTCTCTTTTTCCTTTTTCTGCAAGAGCCTGTTTTTAACCAGAGATCAATGATGATTACCGGTTATTAGGTTAATCTGGGAATAATAGTATATCTAACAATATATCAATATATATGTTCCTGGGTTAATGTAATCGAGAAACATCAAGCGGTGACTGAGATGCTGAGTTATATCCAGGAAGAATGATTTAAAAGGAACGATGTCAAGTTATAGAAATTAAGGTTGAGACAGAAAATAAAACAAATGACTATATTTCGTATTTAATTACCATAAACAAAAACAAAAAAATTCACAGAAATTTTAGTGAGGCAATTGCCTCACTTGCCTCAATGGTAGTTACGGCATTGTATACTCTATTTCGGGTATGGAATGAATGCAAGATATACATTATTTGACCTTGACCTCATTTTCATGGTACATTGGTTGATGTTGATAGAAATGATAGAAAATGTCATCTTTGAAATCTTGGTAGCATTAGAGATGAATTTCATTATCTACCATAATGTCCATTTTTTAACGACAGTAGAAAATTATACCTTGAAAAATTCTATTTGACTCATGTAAATACATTAAAGTTTAGAAAATTGATGCGCAAATTAAACAAAAAGTCAGAGCTAAAAAGATTATGCAAGTTCATAAAGTGTGTAAACAAACATGTGGGTCCTTCCGGGCTAAAATATATTTTTAAAAACCACTGTATTGTATATAAATGTTTGTAAATAGATGCATATTTCTGTACATATTTTGCATTCTCTATGTACCTACCTGTATGTATATTCAATGGTTATGAGAATACAGATATTGTATTGTATTGTCAATGTTCAAGTTTTTGTATTTTGATCAGCTTCTCGTGTAATGTAAGCAATAGGGCCACTATATTTGGTAAATGGAAGGATTGTAAGGTGTACATGACTGTCTGTTATAATTTATATGACCTTGACCTCATGTTCATGGCTCATTTTCAATGTTAAGACTTTTTTCTCAGATACTAAAAGCAATAGGTCAGCTATATTTGGTGTAATGGATTATTGTGTGGTGTAAATGTTGTCTGGCAGGGTTCATCTGACTTTGACCTCATTTTTAAGGTTAATTGGTCAATGTTAAATTTTATGAATTTAGAGTTGTTTCTCGGATATTATCAGCAATAGGCTAACTATACTTGGTGTATGGTATGATTGTATGGTGCACTTGTCTGGATGGATAGGTTCATCTGACTTTGACACCATCTACATGGATCTTGGATTAGTGTATGTGATACTTTTAGTAAAACCTTATTACAGACTTTCAACTAAGGGAGCTACCATTTGATTTTTATATTTTTGTATAAATGTCCTGCATTTTTTTTAAGTTGTAATCTCTGTCCTGCCTTTTTATTTTTCACTTTATTCGTTCCTGCCTTTTTTTTTCATTATTTTATCCTGATTATTTTTACATAAATTGTCATCCTGCTTTTTTGTTTGCCAAATTGCTCATCCTGCCTTTTTTTTTACTCAAAACTTCTGTCCTGCCTTTTTTTCAAATTTCATCCCAGCCCCCAACCCCTATAAAAATCAAATGGTACCTCCCTTAAATTTAATCATGATAAGCAAAGGTAAAGCAACCGAGACATTTCAGTGTGTGCATTTTTTTACTAAACAAGAAAACCTTTTTTTAGTAAGATTTGTAAAATGATTGAATTTCAGTGTGCATATATATAACACTGTCACACATGAGATTTGCTTACAAAAGGAACTTTCATGTTTGGCTGCTTGACTACTAGGTATTTCAAGTGAATATCCTATACAGGGACTAAGAAATTACTTTAAAATCATTTCTATAATCTTTGAAAAGTTTATTTGCTATGAAATCGATAAAGTAAAATAATCAGCATCATATTTCTTTGACCTTTTTTAAATATAAAATTAAGGAACTGTTGTATCTACCAGAGAACAAAGGAATAGGATGTAAACCATTGCAGACCATTGTAGCTTTTAACACTATGCAAAACCCTTACCATTTAACAGATAGTCAGCTATAAAAGGCCCAACCATGACAAAATATGAAACAATTCAAAAGAAGAAAACCATTTTCGCACCTCAGTTAAATTAGTGACGTTATGATCGGTTTTACATCGTCATGTGGTGACCTGCTATGGATCCATATGGGGTTCATGACATCACCTCTACTATTAATGGTGATGTCATCTAATAATGTTATTGTATTTCATTGTTTATTTTTTATACAAAACTTGGCAGTAAAAGTCCTGTGTGCAATAAATTTGGTCTGGCCCCGCTATGGATTTTACTACCCCTCTATGGATTTTACAACCCCTATATGGATTTTACTACACCCTCTATGGATTTTACTACTCCTCTGGATTTTTCTACCCCTCTGGATTTTACTACCCCTCTATGGATTTTACTAACCCTCTGGATTTTACTATACCCCTCTATGGGTTTTACTATCCCTCTATGGACAACTATCAAGACAAATTATGGATTATATCAATTACCCTGTATCCATCAATTTAAGCATGTCCCAATATGGCATAACTAAGTATAAAAATAATAGAGATATATGATTGCCAATGAGACAATTATCCAGCAGAGTGATTCCAAATGACATGTTTGCTTTCTAATTGACACATACCACATGGAAACTTCAGACCAAATGCCATCTACATAATAAACTGTTGACACAGAGATATGTCTGGCCTGTCGGCATAAAATTCAGAAAAAGACAATCTGATGGACAGCAACACGATTTATTAATTCAGTCGCCGGACCATTATCTAGTAGGCAGGGCCTGAAAATAATTGTCAAACTGATTTGTACTGATAGTAATGCAACTCTATACAAAATATCATTGATCTATCACAAGTAGTTCTTATCAAACTGACTTAAGCAGAAAACTTAACACTGAAAATTGCTAACTAAATCAAAGTCACTGGCTCATGGCCTTGGGGGCAGGGCCTCAAAATAGTCGTCAAACTGATATGTACTGATCGTAATGCAACTTTATATTAAATATCAATGATCTATCACAAGTAGTTCCTATCAAACTAACTTAAGCAGAAAACTTAACAATTTTTGGAAAGGAGATAAATAAAGAAATAGTCATTATATTTCTATGATTTATTGACCATGAAATATACATATATTATAAATCTTCATTTCAATAAATAAATCAAATATCTTTTCAATGCTTTAAATATAGACAGTATCACATAAACTCAATATTAAAACAAGAACGAGAAAAAGAGCATGTGATATAATTCACTAAATAAATAAAATGCAATTACATCATTTTTTAAGGACGGAATTTTTAAGTAAAATTAATCATAAATGTAAGAACTACAATGTAAAAATAGACGGAATGTTAGAGATTTAACCTGTGGTAGTAACTCTCAGTATAAATAAGATCAATAAGTAGTAACAATCAGTATAAAAACATAAAAATCTAATTTTCAAAAAATATCACAGTTTTTGGAAAATTGTTTAGCTGAAATTATTGTTAGCACTTTATGGTGTTACACCTTTTAGGTAAAACACCCACTGGGCATTAGAAGTGCCTCCAGCTGACTTAAGACAGGTGACAATTAGTTTTCCCATAACCTGAGCCTTTGATCCACTATCATTGCCATGGAAACCTACTCCAATTCTTTGATCTCTTGGTCCACGAACAGTGTCACTTTGTTTTGTTACGTAAAACAGTTCATTATCAACTTGGTAAGTGAAAGAGGTTTGTCCATGGAAAACATTTCTAAATGGAATATTGGTAGTCTGCCCAGATTTTATAATAAAAGGTCCTTGTGGTTTAGCAGCTACACATGTTCCATACAGTGGGAAGATATATTCTCCACTTGTAGGGGAACTGATTGTCAGTATTCCTTTATGTTCTCCTAACTGAGAAGGTTCAAAGGTTACATCCACAGAAACGTCTGTTCCACCTACAGAACCAGGAACAGCAGCAACAGTTTTATCCACATGGAAGTTGTGATGATTATCCACCTGAAATAAAGAAGAAAGAATAAGGCTTAAAATTATTACTTGAATGCTTGAATTTGTACACTTATCAATTGTTTTAGTTTCAAAGATACAGTTTTTTTTTTTATCTCTTTCTCTTTTTTTTTCTTTTTTATTTTGACAAGACATGTATTGATTTAATGATCACATTTATTACTTAAAAATCTATTTTTTAGTTTTAAATGGAAATGTGTCTGTAAATCTCTATAGTAAAATTAATGAATTTCTTAAAGTTGTTAAAACATACTTTTGTTTTTTTTTCAAAAAAAGGCGATTAATATAAACCTTAGTCCATTGTTAGAAAAAATTGAAATAAAATTTTCTTTTTATACATGATCAATTTCCACTATTGACATAATTTTCTTTGATGTGCTATGAGTTTCTACTGTATACATACCTTACAGCTGTAATCTGGTTTTGTTTGTTTTGAGAAGTTAAGGAACTTAGCCATGGAAACCTGGTTATTTCCCAGGCAGCAGTGGAAGTACAAGGCTTTCTCTGGACCAGCTGGTGTGGCCTTAAGATTAACCTCATAGGTGTAAGTTCCAAGGTCATTGCTGGTAAACTCTATTTTACCAGAGGTTTCTCCAACCTTTAAGGGGAGATAACTAAAAGTGCAGACATGCTGAAAAAAAAGATGTTAAACATTTTTTATCATTAAGATTTTCTTCAGTTTGGTTATAATATCTATAGAACACTTTTCCAGCAGATATAACAAACATAAACTCTTGGTCTGGAATTAAAAAACGTTTTTATGTTTCAACAGTACTAAAAAATTGTAAAAACACAAAAATGAGGAGATAAAATTGTACGTTTAAATTATTTTTCTCATAGATGACTAAAGTATTTGTTGACTTATTAAAAATTAGAAAAAAACTTTGACAATACTAGTCTAAACACATGAATTAAATCATTTTCATTTGAAACTAATCAACTAACCTTGGATCCTTTTTGTACAACAAACTGACTTGGTATCTGTATTTCTGATGGACATGTGACACTGAAGGTAACTGGGGTATCCAGTGGGTTTTCCAGGGTAATTTTATGTTCCAATGTCTTCCTGACAGGTGTACTAAGATCTATAGTCCCCATGATGTTTGGTTTGATTGCTTTGAAGGACACGTCGTAGACAACATACTCTCCAGACTTCTCGTTAGTAAATGTGATCTACAGACATATGAAATATACTTGATTCATATTCAAGTTTTTAACATTTTATCTTATAAATAAATGTAGATTTTATCGTTTATTTGTATTCATTCATTCATGATTATTTTACAGTAAGGTATTTTACAGTATGCTTATTATATACATGTATTGTCTGAATGAACAATTTGATCAGATTTATTTTTTTATAATTTAGGACAAAGTAAAATTTGTTCATGTGTATCAATTTAAACTGGATGTATCAAATATCTCAATTTTTATCAAACATAACTTGGTAAATTAGAAGATAAAAAAATGTTAGATTAGACTGTTTTTCTCAAATTTGGCTTTAGTATTTTGTTATTAAGTTTGGTTACTGGATCAGAATGGTCATTACTGTTGAAATCAGGACACTTCAGTATAATGCAGTTGTTATTCAGGCTTCCCAGGAGATATGGGTTCATATTCTCTGCCATTGCCCTATATCCCCTTCCATTGACGGTTCAGAAGATATAAAACACTGACAGGTAATATGAGCCCATATCTCCTGTGAAGATCCTGAATAACATATAATACCCCACATCTCATTTGATTAATATTATATTTCTAATTCAAACAGATAACTGCTTGAATGACTGATAAAGTTTTACTAAAATTCCTTCAAATGAAATTCTAACATTCATTCACAACAATTCAAATCCTTTATAATTACATATACAACCTTTCTAGTATTTTGGTAAATTCAAAATTTTTCCTAACATCTTTTTGGGGTACTAATAATAAAAAGATTTAATCCTTCAGTGTATGGTTATTTGTATTCCAAGTAAGGCAACTTGTTAAGTGGCTGTAGATGTCTCTTTGTATAATTTGCCCAATTATAGAGTGTAGTGTTGATGTTATCAAATGCAGTACCAGAGAAACAATACATACCTTCATTTGTGTTGCCCCTTCCTTGTAGAAATACATGGCTAATTTAAAATCTTTAGACCCACTAGCTGGTACATCTAAATAGTGCATGTGTTCAATAGATGTGGAAGCATCTTTCTTCATATCCTCTCGCGTCACTTTGAATCTAAAAAAAAGAGGTATTTGTGAGGATTTTTTTTTCTTCATTTAAATAAGCAATACAACAGCAAAGATTATTTATAGAAAATATTAAAAAATGATACGTTGATTTTAAAATTAAAGATGATTTGAACATTTGTACATGTATACTAAATCAAACAATAATGTCTGACTTACTCAATTCTATTGTGCTCTTTGACCTCTCCATACTAACCATGTGATATTTCTATTACTAATAGTAATGGTAGTTGGAGTCATTAAACAAACTAATCATATCCTTGTCACTAAAATCGTGTTATATTCATAGTTAAGTTCCAGGTCCTTATCAACAAATGGTCTTTTAGAAAAACAATTTTTTTTAGCATGGTAAAAATTACCTCTGAGGTTGTTTTAGCCAGTTGTTAACTGGAAGAAGTTCTGTGTACCAGACTTTACAAGGTACCTCTACTGGTTTATGTATGATTGGTTTAGGAGCTTCAGCAGTACCAGTTAAGGTCCAGAATAAACCACTTCCATCTGGTGTTGGGAAAAATATGGATCCCTGCGAAAAAAGGAAATGATATTAAGATATATGTTACATAATAAAGGTCTTCAAATTCTTGTTGTCAAAACAAGGTTTTTCCCGATATTTGCATTTTATGATATGAACGAAAATATTTGGTTCTTTCAAGTTAAAGATATAGGAAGTTACTCTCAGTCACTTCAATTTTCATGTGAACAAGTTTGATTTTAATACTTGAAAAACTTATTCAAAAGTTCACAGTTCGGTTATCCTCAACATTTGGTAAACATTAAATGCAATGATAAATTTCACTTTGATAACAATTATGAAGTCTTTCAGTATGTTGTTTTAAGTTACCAGGTTTCTATATTTGATAAAAATGAACTTTAAAAGATTTTTTTATTAAGTCAGTTGTATTTGTGCCGTTACAGATTATCTAAAATTAATGCACATTCAGCAGTTTTCTAAGAAAAACATGAAATTGCAAAATCAAAATACCAAATACAGACACACTTGCTTCTTATCTCAAATAAAAACACTGAGTTAAACATTTCAAGATTTAGTTTTTCCCTGCAAGTTTAGTAACTAATTACAGGGATACTTAGACTAACCCTGTAATCCCTGTGTAATAATATTAGGGTTGTTTAAAAAAAAATATTAAATTTATTTCAGGTAACAAGTCTTATTTCTTCATTGGTACTTACTGTGTCTTTGATGCCATCGTGTGTCATTTTTACAGGTTTGTATGAGATTGGATAATTTTCTGCCTTCTGGGCATCCACCTTAAAACTTGTAGGTCCACTCCATTGGTCCCCTGTTATAATGGGACGTAGAAGCCAAGACTGGTTTGTGGTATTTCTCAGAGTTATTGTCTTGGTATCTTCCTCTCTAACTGGAACCATGAAAGGATGTAATGACTGACTTTCTCTGGGGTTGATGGCTGTACAGCTTCCTGTCAAGGTCAAGGTCACTGGTTTGTGAATACCACCTTCAATGAAGCACTGCAAATTCTGAAATGATAAAGAACATTTAAGTATAAGTGAATTACTAATAATTGTGCTTTTGATATTTGAATATCTTGTTAACTGCATCAATAAATCTAATAATTTCATTAAAAATGACATGCAATTATTAATAAAAAGATTAAACATCATTATGAGCTCACAGAAAAATTTTAAACAAAGTGAAAGAAGTTCTGAATTACTGTAATATAACAATGAACAAACTAATTCTTACATCATATCTGATGTCCTTTTTCTCTTGCTTTGGTTCAAAGGTCACCTCAAAAGTGACTTCCATACCAGGTGTGATGTAGCCTTCTACAGGATAGATATTAAAGTCTGGCCTAAATCTCTTTATATCCCAGGTAAATCTATAAAGAATAATAATTGTAATTAATAAAAAAAATCAACATTATGAAATAGGACAGATACTCAATAATTTCCCAAGTCAAAAATACATATTGGGTACTATATTTTAATCGCATGTTAACTTTATAATTAATTTGTCACACATTATGCCTGACATTCATACTAAGGAAATATTTTGAGGTAGCATCTTGATGTGAACCAATTTTTAGTTGCTTTTTGCAGTCGAATTATTTATGTTAAAACACATGTCAATATTTAATTGATTATCATCTATTTATAGTTTAAAAAAGTGAAAGGGGAAAGTATTGACATATTTTCATGCAAATTGTGAGATTTATTTGCCTCTTAAGCAGACTTGTTTTCAGCGAGGATTTTCCTTTTTTTTTTGGGAAAATGTCTGGTTTTAATTTTCATTCAAATATTAATCAGTAATTCCTATTTCCTGAATCCTGAACAATCTATTCCGTCAACTTATCTTTCATGAAAATTGTCATCTAAAAAAAATACAATATTGACTAAATTGGAATCGATAGTAATTTCTTTTTATTCCTCTGTTGATAACCCTTAGTAGATTTCCCAATGACAGTAACTTGTATATGAAGAATCTATACATACTTAGCATTCATGTCTCCAGTGTTTGTCATTACAATCTTCTTTGAAGTGGAGCTATTTTTAAACACACTACCAAATGGTATAGCAGTGGTATCCAAGTTAATCTCCATACCCAATACACATCCTTTGATGGCAAATAATGGCTGAGAATGTCCAGCACATTCCATGTAAACCTTAAAAATACAAGTATATCAAATTAAAGAATGAATTTAAAAAAAATGTTCTAAAAAGGTTTAAAGTATGACAGAAAATTACTGAGAGGGCCGTTATCTTTCTTTATTGTGGATATCTGTATTATAAGATTAAATTTTTTATTGTAATAGAGATAATGTGATATTTTGTAAAGAACTCAAGGTCTGGTAGAATGTAATATCAAATGGATAAAATATCAACTAAATTTCTTGTATCATTTTTATAATTTTTAAAACATGGAAACCATTTTCATTTTATGTCATAAGTATCATCTATTTCAATGCTTTTCATACCTCTTCTGTGAACTGTGGAATTCTGTGTTTATTGTTAAGTTTAACTATGACAGAACATTGTCCACCTTTGCCTTCCAGCGTTATATTCTCAGTGGGTGTGATAGACAAAGCATTGGTCTGTTGTAAAGCCAGTGTTGTGGGTGTCAGAGCCAGTTTAAATGTTATTGGTGCTGGACTGTTATTGACAACAGGTACTACTGGAGGTTTCTTTAATTTGCCTCCAACAACCAGTGATCCCAAGTTTATAATTGATGCAGGAACTTCGACCTGAAATCAGAGAACTTTTAAATTCAATATACTGTATCTTTGCTGATTTCTTGGACGGAAATTCTTCAATATATTTTTTGATTGAAAAAACTACTTTACCGGTACACAAACAAGATAATGAATACACAAATTGACACTTGTCATATATTCATTACATTTCTGATTATCTTTAGAACACACTCAATACCAAAACTATAACTTAAGGTGGTACCTAACACTACAGGGAGATAACTCTGTAAAAATCAACTTAACGTTTTAATCACGTTGTATTGTTAAGGAAATATTAAGCTTCTCAATTATCAAAATTAGTGTTTGTCAAACTGCTATATAATCAGTGAAATTTTTCTGATAAAGTGTTTGGTTCAAATTATTTGAAATTTTTATATTTTTGTCAAAGGGTCAAAGTAAACATTTTGTCAAAATTTTAGGAATATTAAACGAGCCAAATTAATATTAGTTAAGGTGTTGGGTACCACCTTAAAAAAATTTTTCATGAAAAAATCATTCACAAATGCTGTGACATTTTTTATCGGAGGAAAATGGATGTATTTCAGCTTTCATTGAGAATTTTTATGCTAAGCTATCATTGGTTATTGTAAATTAGCAATATTTCTCTGATCCAAAACATACAAACCTTCATTTCAGTTCCAGTTCCAATAATCATAACACTGTTTCTAGATAGTCCATTAATTTCAAATATAATCTGTTCTTTATACACTCTTGCCTCCCTTGGATAGAATGTAAATAATACATCTATTGATTGCCCTGATGGAATTACACAAGGCTTGAAGTTATGATGTAAATGATCGGTTGGCACATATAAACAATTTACACTAATGTCTTTTCTATCCTTATTGGTCAGTTTCAGCACCTTATTACGATCTGGCATTCCTGCCTTATAGATGAAACAATTTCCAAAGTTGTAGGATTGGAAAGAGAAATGTAGTCCAGGAGTTACTCCCAGTCCTTCTAATCCAATACTGTATGTTGGCCCATTCTTAATCTAAAAGTACAGAAATAAATAAATATGAGATGCAATAATTTTATGTAGAAATTTATCTTAAATGCTACTATTTTTTTTTAAATGATTCAGTTTCATTTTAATTTTAACAATTGAATTAAGATTTTGCATGTGTTTCAATACACACAGCAAATAACTGACATAATCTCAATCAATTAAAACTTTCATATTTTCATTTAATTTTCTTTTACTTCAAACAAATTATAACTTGTTAAAAGATCAGTGAAATTCTTTTTGAACTATTCCTAAATGTTATAATACAATTCAGAATTTGATATTGTTTGTTAAATTGTAAAATTTTCTTATCTTTGATTTATGCAAAATTTGTTACCTTAAGAACAAGTTCACAATCCTTAAGTGTTGTACGACTAGGTGGACAGAAGACAAGTCTGCAGACTGCCTTCTCCCCATGGAGAACTCCACCACGGTTAGGAGTGATGGAAACCATATCTTTCTTCTGAGAACTCATGTTCATCTCCCATTCATAGTCAAAGTTAAACTTTCCAGAGTTAATGATAGTAAGGTTTCTTATCTGTTGTTCATTTACCTCAACCTATAAAAAGCACAGATGTAAACTTAAAGAGTTGATTCAGTTATCATTCTGTTCTTATTGAAGAATAAATTAACAACCCTAAGTTGTAGAAAAATGCAGTTTGATATCATTGTTGAAGTTCAACTCATAACTTACAATTGGACATGCTTGATGTCCTTAAAGAGGTGTAAAGCTGTAAAATTGGTGTTTTACTTGTTTTTCGGACAGGGAGATCCAAAGTGCAATAAATAAGATTTTTTACAAACTAGAACAGTAAACAATATGGAATAAGAAAAGTGTCATGTATTCTGTTGATCTTTTCTCTGTGATTTTGCCTTATGAACTCCACATCAATTTATTTCCTATAAATTTATATAGACAAACATTGATCCTAACTTGACACTATAAACATGGTGCTTTGGTTGAAGAAAAGATTAAATGAATAACATATTCTTCATTTAAGCTCTACAATAATTCTTACTCATAAATCACATTGATTTTGATCACGGAAGGAATTTTGGTTATTCTAACATTACAGGATATATTTCCTTTTACCATAATTTTTTTCTGTTTTATGTGCATATTTAAGATGCCATAGATCAAAAGTGATTGTAATTCTAATGCAATAGGTCAATGGTTCAAAATTGAGATTGAATCGTAGTTTAGTCCAGAAATGTTAAATATCTGTATTGGATGCCGATCTCTGATAATGCTTACCTCTCCAAAACGAATTATATTCATGCCATTACATATAAGTTCTTCTACTCGTCCTTGAGAATCCTCACACAGTAAAGTAGAATTCATAGAATAACCTTCTGCCTTCACATTCAGAGTAACTGGTGTAACCTTTCTCTTAACTTTACATACAATGTTGAAATTTACTTCCTTGTCAGAATTTGGAGCAAAATACAACTGTATTGGTGCCCTGAAATTATCAAAAAAAAAATGCATTTTAGAAATTTTTTAAAACAGATTATCTTTTTATTGACTTTTAATTTCAAACAATGTCGATCAATAGTGGCGTAGAATTATCTAAAAATGTAAGGAATGTTTGCCTTCTATTGGAATTTTGTTTGAACTGAATTATCACCAGAGTTATCTCCCATTACATTTTTTTAGTTGATGTAGAAAAGATTTAGAAAAGAGGTAAAAATATCATGTAACACTTAAAATACCTTGATTTAGGTGGAATAATTCCAGTCATTGGTTCCACCTGAATGTGGGCGGAGAAACCAGCTGAGTGACAGGAATCTGGTTCCATAACATAGGAGAAAGCCTCATCTTCATTGTTGATGATGTAAACACTTTCCGTTGCTGCATGTCCTATAAAATAACATATCAGTGTAATATCATACTTAATGAAAAAAGATGATAAGAAATCTTTCAGGCATTAGAATACTGTAAATTCTGAAATTTTTGCAATGTTTTTATTATTGTGAAACTTGTGACATGATAGTTTACGTAATAAAAAAAGATACCCTGCATTTTAGATTTCATTTCTTGTATGCAGCATTTCCTGAAATCACAAAACCTAATATCATGTTTTTGTCCCTTGGGAAACAATCACAATAATAAATGTGTGCAATAATTTCTGAATTTACAGATAGGAATTATGGTTCTGTTTTCACTGCCTTTGAATATTTGTATTTTGTTAAAACTTTCAAACTAAAATAAAAATGATACGTGCCTCAGTACTTTATGCTTTATAATAAATATTTCATTTGTAATATTCCTAAGACTGCTTATAATATTCAAATTTTATTATTTAACAGTTCTAAATACTGAAAATAATTTCTCATTGCCAATGGAAACATCAATCTATAACAACTAAATCTTACCTATCAGCAATGCCTTGAAGTTCATGTGAGACCTGTCCATAGCTATATCTGGTTCTCTAGCTTTACCAACCAACAAAAATGGTACAGAGATATTCTGGTCAGGAATAACAAATCTCCAGAATGACTCAACTGTGTCCAGTTCCATTGATGTAAACTCAAATGTTACCTGCAGCAGACATAAATCAGGTCCAAGATCAGTCATGGTACATTTACAAAACATATCAGGGTAGTTTTGTGGATTTTGTGGTAATGACAAATTCTGCATATAAGCCAATAGGAAATTTGCATTTTCTTTAACACTTTTTAAATTTGTGGTAACATCTATTTTTACCCACAAAATTAAAAAAAAAAACAGTACCTTATGAATAATAATGAATCCCCAGTAATCTGCAAAATTACACATTAAGCTTATTATTGTTTTAAACTAAAAACATCTAGTAAATTGAATCGACTGGCCATAAAAAGTTCATAACCAGCTATTTTTTTTTCTAAGTTTATTTTGCAGGGTCTGTATTAAAAATTTTCATATGTGTAGACTTTTGTGCATTTATAAAAATAATACAATTCATCAATTAAAATGTATTTGTATCTAGAATAAAATATGAGAGGAGAAATAATGTTTCTTCTTTCATCCATTTAAACATTCTATAAAACTTACTGGGAATCTCTTTCCACTTTTGATAAGACCTTCTGTGGTCACACACTTGAATGGAGATATCTTTGTTGTGTCATCATTTCTATCTTCACAGATCCATTCAAAACTGTACCCCTTGTTCGTAGGGTTAACGACACCAAATGTTCTATAAACAAAACATTCAATCAAGTGGATTAACATAAAACTAAATTATATATAATACTGAAATATCATACAAATCTATCTTTTCAAAATATATATGTATAACATTCTATTATATGATGTAAGTTCGGAATCTCATTACCGGTACTTTACAATATTGGTATTTAAAGCACCCAATGAATTTCAAGAAAGTAGCATCTGTCATGTACATAAACAATGCTTTCATGTAATTCAAAAATAATCTATTTTAATCTGTGCAAATGAATTTTCTTAAAATCTTTCATTGAATATTTTGTATGAAAGATACATGTATTATGAACTTTCAGTTAAATACAATATACACTTACAAAGTTTTCTTTACACTGATACCAACACAACTGAACTCAATGACACGAGTGTTGGGATCAAGAGTTGTTCCCCTGGTTGAATCTCCTGGTCCAGGTAATTCAGGGTCCCTTCTGGCTCCAGTAATGTAATCTGAATCTTGAAGTTCAAAATGACAATATGGCATCAGACTCTTTCCCTTCAAACCAACAACAGGTCCTTGCGAATCTTTCTCCAAGTTTGGTATACTGAAATGTAAATATGCATGTATAACAATGTTAATCATATTTCAGCTCTCTTTACATGAATAGGCATAATGGTGTCTATTGTTCTAAGCAGATGATCAATAGGCAAACTGCATCCAATTGATTTCATCTATATGGTGCAAGTACAAGCTTCATTTTGGTTATTTGCAGAAATAGCTAAATAGACTCAACTTGGTCTTTATTGTAAAGTGTGTCAATAGCTCCCTTTTATAGCTAATTTGTTTATTTAGTTTAACTATTTGATTGTATATAAAGTGCAATGATTAAAGTTTGCTTGGTTTTTTAACAGCTAGACCATGAAGTCAATGTGCCAATAAATAAACCTTTCCCTTCTTTGCCATTTGAAGCTAAACAACATATAAAAAACGGAAAAATCAAAATTGCAAAAAATATAAATTGTTGTCATTCAACTCACGTGCAGATTAGTCTTCCTTCATATGTATTGACATCAAGGGGAGAGAACTTGACTGTAAATCTCTGTTTCTTTCCAGCAGCTATGGTACCAAACTCAGGTTCAACACTAAATGGGATATAACTAGCATCTACAGCATCAATACGAGATTCTGGTCGTTCTCCTTCAGACATGAATGTGACAGCTCTTGTTAATGATGGAGCCATATTTTCCATTAACACTTGCCAATTGTAGTCCATCTTTATACTGCCTTTGTTACTTAGATTAAATCTGAAATAAAAATGGAAAATTTATGACATGAGTTTTCAAGCAAATATTTGATATTTCCTAAACCACAATTTTTATTCACAGGAAATAATTCATAATAGTTCAGGTGCTGTTTTTTGTAAACTATAGACATTAACTTTTGATAATTTGTGAAAAAATGAAATATTACAGACATATAATATTCATTTAAAGCATTGTTTAATGATTCAGTTACAAAAAAAAACCTTGAATTAGTGTTCCAAAAATAAAATGACAGTTAATATTTTCCATATATTTTCATATTCAAATAACATTTTACTCACTCAAAAACTCTTGTCTGGAACATAAGAGTATCCTTGAAGTGAACACTCTCAGTCTTGCATCCAAATTTACTGAAATCAGCATTGGCAGAAACAAGGAGTTCCACATTTCTACTAGTATCAGGGAAATCTGTAAATGTGGGCTCAGGTTCTGTTTCTACAACCTTCTTCTTAGCACCTCTTGAGCTCAAAGGAGCCTTTGATCCACTAAAAAAAAAGATAAATACTTTAGGTGTGTAGTAGTTCACTCTAAAATAGTAAGAAAATTAGAGGGTAATAAATAGAATGAACTTGCAGATCCATTTTATATTTCATTTGGAAAAGTTTTGACCTTACTTTATGTTTTATAATTTTATTCCAGGATTGTTGATCTCCAAAACATCTAATGGTTATTCCAGAAACATGTGGTGTATACACTGAAATTGGTATTATAAACTAATTAATGCTGCGTTCACACGTAATTCGAATTCGATTCGCAATAACTAATTCGAATTAGTTTAATTCGCATTCGAATCGTTTTACGTCCAAACGTTAATTCTAATTCGAATTGCAATACGCGTCAAATTTGCTTTACTGTCCGAACGACGTTAACTTTTAATTCGTATCAACAAAAACGGATTTCTACTGCGAATTGGTTAATGCGAATTAGCCAATTCGAATCAATTCGAATTAAAAAGGAAGAGTGCGATTAGCGAATTCGATTCGCATTCGATTCGAATTCAATTCGAATTATATGTACGTGTGAACTAAGCATTAAATGATTGAATTATTGTTGGTGCTTAATTCCACTTTCAGCACACTTGGCTTTATCATGGGGGCCAGTTTATATTGGTGAAAGGAGCAAGATTAATTTAAATGTAAATAATTTAAATGTAAAGCATACATAACTTTGAAAACATAAGTTATGATCATCAATGAATTTTTAAATCACTCATACTGAAAATAATGAACTTTTGATATTGTTATATTAGCTTAAGGATTTTACAAGTCAATGACGATATTTCAAACAACATTTTGAATAAAGAAAAGGCAATACCTTTACAAACAGCTTCCATCATATTTCTGATGTGGTTTTACATCTATCAAATGCTCTTCTCAAAAGTGATAATATATAAACCATGTTTGCTATAAATTTTAAGTATGTACTCTTATTTATATCCTACCTTTCTGAGGGTTGTGGTGATGATGGGATATCAACCCATTTGACAGTTTTAATTCTATCATCCCAGGCTGCAATCTGTGAAAACAACATTCAGTCAATTATTTATACATGTTTTGTTTGTTTTTATTTCCATAATTATCATTATCATTGATATGCCAAAATTTAGGTGGATATTACCATGAATAATCAAATAAAACTTCATAAAATCAAAGTAAAATAAAAAGAATATTAAAACATTGATTTTATCTATCAACAATATTTTTAGTAATTATGACTAAATCATCATTAAACTTTGCGTTTCTTACCTGATCAATTGGTTTATCATATTTGATCTTTGTGACTTTACAGTTGATAGCCTGTTCTGTCAGTGTTTTGGCAGCATCTGACTTGAATGAAACAGTCACATCCTTACTACTATTTGGATGTAGATGTGCCAGTGTAGGGGAGAACTTCAAATTGGCATTTTCTGGCCACTGGAAACGATAGGCATCAGTCTTGGAGTTGTTGGTCATTGAGAATGACAACGTAGATGATTCATTCACGTAAATATCACCAAAGTTGATCAAATTTGGTTTGGCAGCTGTAAAAAATTACATAATGTTCTTTAAGTATTGTATCTTTTACAAATACTGTAATTCAGATATCAATGCAGTTTTAACGGATGCATAAAATGTTAGAGGATAAACACCATTGTTACTTATTGAACAGGTTTGAAAATTATATTACATTTAATCTGAGATTCATTAATCCCATTTGTCTTCAGTCATTTTAAAAGATAATAACTTAATAAATTTTAAAAAAAATAAATTAATAAATTTTAAAAGATAATAACTTAATAAATTTTAAAAGATAATAACTTAATAAATCCTTTAATTTTCCAAGATGAAGCAATACTATCTTGATTTAAATTTTACTCTGTCAGCAAATATATTTTGCGCAATGAGTCTGTATATTCTATCTAAATAAGTTTTAAAAACAAACATTTACCTGCAATATCATCATCCGGCAATGCACCATCCTCTCCAACAACTTCTTGCTCAAAAGGCTGGCTAACACTATGAATATTGTCCAGAGTTATCTCATCTTCATAACCTTCGCCAACCATTTGAATAATTGAGTCCTCATACTGATTATCAATCACAGTGAGTTTGATATGAGCTTGTGACCTCTGAACTGCAGAAGGTTTGAAGATGACATTGAAGTTAGCCACCTCACCTACACCTACAGATACAGAGGCTGTATGAGGTCTTTTTGTGTCCTCATAGTCATTTTCCATGACAGCATTGGTATCAGTGCCAGGTCTTATTTTGAACACATTATCAGGATCCATCAAATCTAAATCAACCTGAGAAACAAGAACACAACACGGTTCATTTTTATTAAATATGTTCATGGTTAAAGGGTCATTATTCAGCATGTTTCATGCACACATCCATCTCCCATTGTGTAAACTAATTTTGTTTATTGTGAGGTTAGCAGTCTAATGACACCAGTGGCGTAGCTACCATTGACGCAACAACGTACTTGCGTGCACAAACGAAATGGCAAAAAAAATCATTATTAAAAAATCATAACAGTCAAAAAAAGAAAGAGTGCGATTGACTGTTACTATAAATATATATAGAAACCAAGAACTACCGGTCGTCAACATAATTGGGCGAATCCCGCTGTTGTCGGTATCCAGGATTATTGGCGCGTCACACTGTATATACAATTTTTAGACCATCTACTAAACGAACTACGAGATCGTCTTGTCAATTCGGAAGAACGTTTTCTTGCCCAGATGCTTCTTCCAAACAATCTGAAAAGTTTGAATCGGGACCATCAAATTCGCATATTTCGCGCCTACGAGTCCGATCTTCAACCAAAAGATCAGTTCCTTCTTGAAATTAAAAGGTAGGTTACGAGATGGGATATTTATCCATCTAAGAAACCAGACCAACTCTGTGCAACATTGGAGATGACGCCAAAAGAACTTTACCCAAATATATTCTGTATTCTGCAAATACTTCTCACCATGCCACCCCAAGGTTGTATATTAGATATGTTAGTTATACGTCCTTGGCCACCCTCAACCGCTACTGCTGAATGCTCTTTCAGCGATCTGAAACGCGTAAAAACGTATCTGAGATCGACCATGGGACAATAAAGACTTTCTTAACTTGAACTGCTGCACGTTCATTCTGATTTTGACATGGACGCTAAAGAAGTTGTTGAAACGTTTAACAATGCTAGGCAAAGGAAAATGTTACTCTCCTAAAGGACTTCGGTTGATAACTTCAGTCTTGTATACGAATGTCACATTCCTATATCACAAAATTAAAAATTGATTGTTTGAATTGCTTTGTTTTCGTATGTTAACTTATATATGTCATGAGATGATCCAGTTCTCTAGCCCTTTCTTTCTCTGAAGCATAATAAATTGGGGAGCATTGCAAAGTTTATAGATTTTTTAGTCAGTTTTAGGTCTTTGATTTGATATATAGCAAAACACTCAACTGTGCATACTTCACTTACTTCAAAATTAACCATCTAATATCGAAAAAATATTCATTTTCTGCAAAAAAGGGTCAACATTTTTTTTTGCCTCTCTCCGCTCGGCGATTTTATTTTTGCCTCGCTAGGCTAAGCATCTTCTGAGTGCACATCATTAGAAGTGTAGCTACGCCACTGGACACTCTTGGTAGACCTAATATTTAATCTATATTTTTACATACAGCAATATACAAAACATTAGTGAAGAAAATTTGAATAACTTCCTCTTGCATCTATGAAAAACATGTAGAAACTGAAGACAATGATAGTCTAAAATAAAATTTCATGAAAATGAAAAATATTGCAAACAATATATCATTTTGAAAACAAGAATGTGTCCATAGTACATGGATGCCCCACTGACACTATCATTTTCTATGTTCAGTGGACCGTGAAATTGGGGTGAAAACTCTAATTTGGCATTAAAATAAGAAAGATCATATCATAGGGAACATGTGTACTAAGTTTCAAGCTGATTGGACTTCAACTTCATCAAAAACTACCTTGACCAAAAACTTTAACCTGAAGCGGGACAGACGGACGAACGGATGGACAAACAAACAAATGAATGCACAGACCAGAAAACATAATGCCCCTTCTACTATCGTAGGTGGGGCATAAAAATCTTTCCTTATAATTGTAACAATAATAAGACAAATTAGGACAATACATGAAAAAGATAACAGAAATTACTTAATATACTGAACTGTACCTCAGACCAAACCAACCACCAACACATGACTCCTCTAAGAAAATAGACAAACAAAAAGAAACAAACAACAAATATGATCCAGATAACCTGACTTGGAACTGTGGACGGGTAAAACTAGTTTTATGCACACATATAAATATATCATTACTTACTTTACTTGGTAGTGTACCATCGTTGATCAATGTAAAAGGCAGTGTCTGTGTTCTTCCTATCAAATTCTTCTTAAACAGTAATATAGTCTGACCCATCTTGTTCCTCATTGTGGGTTTCTGTACAGTGATCCGTGGGAGGTTTCCATCACCAGCTACTTCAAACATCAATGATTTTCCTTTGGTCTGACCATCTAAAGCAGCCTCAAATTGTGCGGTGAAATTCTATATAAAACAAAATTCATTTGTTTACAAGAAATGTAAAATTATATTTATGTTCCTATACACGATCATGCGTATTAAACAATATCACCTCTGTTTAATCCTATAAAGTGACAATATAAAATTATCAAACACCAAACTTTTAAAACCTATAATAACATATCACTATGTGTCTAGATCTGTGGAAAATAAAAAAAATAATTGAAAAAAAAAGTTAAAGAGAAGCCTATGAACAGTAGTTCTAAAGTGTGATCTCAAGATTTTGGTCAGCTCTGACTAATTCTTACCTGCATAGAGGGTGGTGTGAAGGTCACAGTTGCATAAACATGGCTGTGGTGTGAGATCTGTGCCCTGGAAGGCTCTACTTCAAATATATCTTGATTCTGTCCAGCTCTTTTGACATTGGTTGGTTTGACGGAGAATACAACATCACACATTACTTTGTTTGTGTTACAGATCTTAAACCTAGCCTTGGCTTTACGTCCTATGATTACATTGTTAAATATAAATTTGTTCTCATCCTCAGCATAAACTCCACCATCAGTGTAGAGATCTCCCTATGATAAAAGTGAATAAGAAAATTTAACTTCTCTTCCATGTTTATTGGCATCAATCTTGTCACAACAGAAAAAGTAGATCAAACCTTCATGGGTAAATTTATAGGACTTGCTATTAAAATAAAAGTAGCATTCACATCTTGCCTGGACCCTCAGCCATTTAAAACTTCTCATATAGTTTCATGTGTCTATCTAAGTTAGCACATGTTGTTGGGCTGCTGTCTCATTGATGTTTACCTCACATCTTCATATATTCATATTTACTAAGCTGTCCCCTCAAAGGACATAATTCTTATTATTCTCATTCTTGCCATTTCTAATTGAGGGCTTGCTTTCATTTAAATTAAGTCTTCCCATATACAATTAAAATTGGAGAGAATTAGATAAATATGAACACAACTATTACAGAGGTTTTCTTCTTAATTTTAAGAATAAACCCTATCAAATAAAAAAATCAATACATTTTTACCTGATTACTATGCTGCCAAATGCTGAGATTTTTGACAATTCTATGTTCTTCAAAGATAGAACCAATAAACCTCTGTTCTATGATACTGATTGAAGGAATACACACTTCAGCTAACAGTCTATAGGGTATACCACCTGGATGGTCATTTGGATCTCTGTCAACTACATCAATACATATTTCCTAAAAGAAAAATGTCATACCATTGTTGTAACAAAATATTTCAAATTTATCATTGTAACATATCAAAATAAATTTAAATTTACATAAAAATGTTATTCTAGCAGACTGTTCAAATTATCTTTAAAAATACAATCCCCATGAAGACCACGGAAAAAGGAAACAACTCACCTCATCTCCTCTTCCCTCTTGTTCTGTGATACAATCTACATTGATAGTTATAGAGCCACCTACAATGACAGTTCCACTGGTAGGGGAGACAATAAACATTCCAAACTGTTGCCTAGCAGCTCCACCTTCGGCTCTGTATGAAAATAACAGATTTTAAAGATATTAAAGCTGTCATTAATTCTTTTGTATATAAATATGAGGGAATTTTTATGATTGTCATTGTGAATTCATCATTTTTATAGATACAATTTCAATTGAAAATATATTTCGCCTGCCAAGAATAAATTTCAATACTTTTCAGGTTTTGAGGTGATTTCCTGCTTGTATGTCTCCTAGATTTTGTACCTATTTTGTAGCACCTGTTATTATCAATCAATAGAATATACTAGACCTGAATTTGGAAAAAATGGAAAAATGGTTATTCATTCATGACACAAAATCCCTACATGCACATGACAAAACACATAGCAAAGGAACATCACTTTTATTGCTGTTCTTCATCTCAAAGTAACAGAAATATGTAATGATTTTTAGCAGCATGCATTTGTGGAGACAAACCAGTCACCTACAATGGTACTTATTGTCAATTATGCATGGTCATAAAAATGACTTCTTTAAAATGCATCAGACTGTAATCCTAATTATTTTATTTGGTATTGTGCTCTATAAGTGCTCTGTGGGTTTGTAGGAAATACAGATTCTTGTGTTAAGTGTTCTTTAAATATCAATCTAAATTGTTACAATCAAGTGTATATCATGTTAAATTATTGAAAGAGTAAGAAAAATGTACTGATTATTAGTAGTGTGCACAAAAATGTGCAAATATTTCATTTCAAGTGCTGGTATTAATTCTTTGACAAAATCATTACACAGTTTTTTTTTAATTACAAATAACTAATATCAGATACCATTATATACAATGGACAAAAAATTTACTCAATAAGCAATGCTGAAGATATAAATAGCACAAAACCATATCTAGAATATTGCATGCTAGAAATTGATTAGAAAAAGAAAAGCATTAATAGTGATAAAGTAATGAGTTATTCTTGTTAAAATACAACCAAGAAGGTAAAACAATTTTCACTGTATTTCTTGATACAAGAGTTCTATTTACACAGGTTTTAGTTTGCCTAGGATTTAGTTTAGACAGGTTTTAAAGTATTTCAAAACTTAGTCCAGTTTAATAAAATCTAGTCAAATTTTTAAGAAACAAATTATAAAGTCTTGAATTCATTTATGAATGATGTTACCAGTTTTTAAGCAATATACATATGACTTTTGGAAATAAAAGTTTGAAAACTACACAAAAGACTTCCCATTTTTTAAAACACATCCAGGGAAAGATAACAAGAATAACTCCTGAACTGAATGCATATACCTGCCACGTTTAGTATTAGGTGGAACAGAAGACATTTGAGCTCGTGAAACTCCTGCAGTCAGCATAATTTGACTAGCATTGTAGTCGCTAGAGAGAAATATAGGTTAAAGTGATATATGGTTATAGAAATCACTGCAATCAAACAAACCACATGCCAATCTTAAAAGTCATCTTAAAATTAACTTTCTTAATAATAATTTTCAAAAGCTTTTATTTTCTTACAAAGACAAGTTTTGAACAAGTTTGATTTCTTTTTAAAACAAACATTTTCTCAAAATTAATCTCAACACTCCTTTTATCTTTGTACCCCCTTCCCCATTTTAGAAGCATTATTTGGAAAAATCTGAGCCAAATTGATATATGTGTTTGCTTTCTAATAAGATTGACATGTCTGTACTAAGTACTATAGTTAGTATATGTTAGCTACTGAATGAAAATTAGTCCACTCAAACAAGTAAATGTAGATCATTGCTTCCAGTAAGATTTTTTTTAAAAGGTAAGTAGGTTCAAATGTTCGTAATAGGACCTATTTGCTAGACAGCTTTGATTACAGTTTACTAGATTTAAATCAAAATAAAGTTAAGGAACCAAGTAAGAAGTGTCAAATCTTTGGTTAAACTATTCTCAGCAAAATGATACAAATATGGTAAAAAAAGACAGTATTTACAAACAAATCTCTTATTTCCATGCACACTAATTAGTTCAAATTTGGTAAGAATTTCAAAATCATACTTTTCGAACACACTAGTGACATAATTTCCAAATAATTAAGGGATGAAAATCAAAACATAATCAAACCCTGCTTCTGATTATTAGTAATAGTACTTCTTCACAATTGAAAGTTATTGGTTAAGAACATTCTGATACGCTGAAAATCAAAACCAGGCAATAAAATATATTATCTCCCCCATACATGTGTAATACAGTCAAACCTGCTATAAAGGTCACCTCTTTTAAGTGAAAACCTGTCTAGTCACGTCACCCTCTTCTTTTCCCGTCACAGTAATACTTATGCATTTTGAACCTTAATTTAACTGTCACCTGTCTTGTAAGGTCAGATTTGCCTGGTCCCGATTGTGACCTTTATATACATTTTTGACTGTATTATGTTAATTAATCTGGCACAAGAATACTAAGGTTGTTGTTGCTGCGGTTTTTATTATATTTGATATATTCATGTAGGACATGACTGTTTGACTTTTTCCTTTTTACACCAAAAGACTTACACAACGACTGTTGCAATTATACATGCATTTAGGTATTGGGGATTTGGCTGTTTTGTTTGGATCAAAATACTGAGGACATTAACATTTTATTATACTTGCATTAGAATACTGATGACTCGTTTGTTTCATTTATGCATGCAAAGAATACTATGGACATTATAATTTCAGTCATGATAGTTGCATTAAAATACTGAGGACTCATATTTGCATTAGACTATTGAGATAATTATGAATGCATTAGAATACTGGCAATCATTAATGTCAAATGTGTGATAGGAAAAACGTCACTTGACTTATTAGTAGAGCAATTTATATTTCAGATTACTCTACAGTATCAAGGAATTACAAAAATGAGGACTTGTCTGTTTTTTATACTTGAATTAGACCTCCAACAACTTAACTGTTTTAATCATACATGTATCAGAATACTGAGAACTTGGATGTTTCAATTACATTTGTATTAGAATACTGAGGACTTGACTGTTTCAATAACATTTGTATTAGAATACTGAGAACTTGGCTGTTTCAATCATATTTGTATTAGAATACTGAGTACTTGACTGTTTCAATTATATTTGTATTAGAATGCTGAGTACTTGACTGTTACAATTATATTTGTATTAGAATACTGAGGACTTGACTGTTACAATTATGTTTTTATTAGAATACTGAGTACTTGACTGTTTCAATTATATTTATATTACAATACTGAGAACTTGGCTGTTTCAATCATATTTGTATTAGAATACTGAGTACTTGACTGTTTCAATTATATTTGTATTAGAATACTGAGGACTTGACCGTTTCAATTATATTTGTATTAGAATACTAAGTACTTGACTGTTTCAATTATATTTATATTAGAATGCTGAGTACTTGACTGTTACAATTATGTTTGTATTAGAATACTGAGGACTTGACTGTTACAATTATATTTGTATTAGAATACTGAGTACTTGACTGTTTCAATTATGTTTTTATTAGAATACTGAGTACTTGACTGTTTCAATTATATTTTTATTAGAATACTGAGGACTTACTTGACTGTTTCAATTATATTTGTATTAGAATACTGAGTACTTACTTGACTGTTTCAATTATTGTTGTTTTAAAATACTGAGTACTTACTTGACTGTTTCAATTATATTTGTTTTAGAATGCTGAGTACTTGACTGTTACAATTATATTTGTATTAGAATACTGAGGACTTGACTGTTACAATTATATTTGTATTAGAATACTGAGTACTTGACTGTTTCAATTATGTTTGTATTAGAATACTGAGTACTTGACTGTTTCATTTATGTTTTTATTAGAATACTGAGTACTTGACTGTTTCAATTATATTTGTATTAGAATACTGAGTACTTACTTGACTGTTTCAATTATATTTGTATTAGAATACTGAGTACTTACTTGACTGTTTCAATTATTGTTGTTTTAGAATACTGAGTACTTGACTGTTTCAATTATATTTGTATTAGAATACTGTAGACTTGATTGTTTATTTATGCACACTCATTTTGTGCCTCATAAGTCATACATGGAATCAATGTTGTCTGAGTATAAAATTAAAATGTAAATAACATTTATGAATGTCATTAGAAAATTAATTGATTAATTAATTGGAAGCTAAATTTGCAAATATTTTTAACATGAATTAATATTATTATAGTGATATGTGCAAAGTGGGAAAACATTATTATTTCTTTCTTTTGATTTTTTTTTTTTTTTATTGATACAAGACAATTTGTGCCTTTTAAACTATCCAAATTCTCATTACTTATAACCAGGTAAATTTCTTTTGGTAATGAACTGATTTTATACATTTAAAAAAAAATATCTTAAGCAAATTTCTGTCATACTGGTAACACACAATATGGATTTTATTCATGCAAATCTGAAACAACTGTAGCTATCATACACAGAAAACAATATAATTTTGGTATATATTAGTTAATGAAATCGCATGCAAACTGCAATTATATATAAAGTGGACAGGTGCAAGTATATATTACATATTACATTTCAATTTTTCCACTTGAAAATTTCATAATGTTGAATAAAAAATCATTAACCGAAAAAGTCAAAATTATTTCACAAATATTGAATTAAATCTTTATAATTATACAATTCAAAACATCATTTATGAACTGAGAATTGTTTATACTTGTAATAGGAATTAATAATAAACATTATATATTTAATATCCAAACACTGTTAGTAATATATTGATTAAGGCATAAAAAGGCATGCAGTACTGTTCAGCAGGTTTTTAACAAATGTAAAAACGGTAAATTTGATACACATAAAACATAAAATAAATCTTTATATTGATAAAGAATTTGAAATTTTTGTTAAATCTGGTTAAAATGATCAAATATCTATTGTAAAAATATCTACCGGTATGTGCCATATTTCATATTTGCAAAAAATCCTGCTTTACAGTGTACTATATTTAGCATCCACACATCAGATTGTTAGAGAAACAGGAGTGACAGGGTGGGCTCAACTAACTAACCTGACAGAGTCTGTTTTCTTAGGCTTAGCTACAGATCTTCCTGAACTTGATCCATCCCGAGATTTGCTTCGTTTGCTGTCCTTCACAGGGCTGTGTAAGATGTACACAAATTTGTTTATGTTTGTGACAAGGGTATCAAAGAAAAAGTTGATAAACATGCATTTTCTCTTACAACAGTGCCAATAAAATAAAATTTTAAGATCAACAAAAACTGAAAAGTCACATGCATGGGGATAAACATGCAATTTTCTATGCTCTATTTAAAAAGTGATCAATTCAAACACAAAAAGAAAATGAAGCTAAGGAAGCTGCAAGTAACTGCATTGGACCCCCAGATCTAAAGCAATTGAATATAACTAACATTAAATTGATTCTGACAGAATTTATACCTATAGTTTTTATCTTCTTTTCTTTGCTTTATCTCAAGCTCTGTCATTTGGCTAAGAAGTAGTATTCTTTCACATTAAAATAAGTATTGTATTATTTTTTCAAGGAAGTAGGTAGATACTTAGAAATGAGGTATTATTTATGTGAGTTAAGTTCGGTCTGTATATTTAAAAGATATAGGATTTTTTTTCAAATCTTAAAAGTACAAATTCGAGATTATAGACATAAAGAATAGTTAGTACTTGTGTACATGTTACCAAAACCTAATAGGAATAACCCAATCACAATTCTAAAAATAATAATATACCATGTGACAGTTATAGTCTGATTGATCTGTTTCCCTGTTCTACATTGGTGGGACCAGTGAAGGTGAAAACAGAAGCAGAAGCTGTGATCCCTGTATATATTGGAGTGCACTATACAATGTAATTTCTTGTACTTACGGACGATTTCCACGGCCACCTGCTTGTTTGTCTTCCTTTTGCATCTTAGATATGATGAATTTGAAATCAAACTCTCCACGATTGTGAATTTCAAATCTACTCTGGCCTTCCTTCTTATTATTGATGAGTAATGCGCCAAAGTTAATATCATTAGCTGGCTGTATCTCATACCTTAAATAAATTTGGTAAAATTTGTATCAATGTTTATTGTAACGTACATTGTTTCTCATTTCTATTCCTGTTGTAAAATAAGGCATGACAGGGTACACACTCATTGAAATATTTCTGTTGTACCAATAAACAAACATTAAAAACAAAACTGCAGTAACATGTCTCATTTTTCAAATCTAATCTCTAAACAACTAAACAAATTTTTAGACTCTTCTGAACATACTTTAACTTTAGAATAGAAAAACAAGGGCATATGGGGTATCCACAAAATCAGTATATGCACAGCAAAAAACACACAAAAAGCAAAGGAACAGTGCTTTAATTGCTGTTGAACATTTTATGATATTATCACATCATAGTCCACAGCTCTGGAATTTAAATATTAGAAAAATGAACTATATAACTGAAAGTTACAAATACAAGATTTGATTTGCAAGGAGTTACAGTGTTTCATCAATCACAATTATTATGGAAGACCCCTTCACCTTGAATGTTAGAGAATGAATGTTAAAGTTATTCAAATGTTGATGACTGATCCTTTCAGTTTACATGCTTTGACTTACTTAGGGAACAACACTTTAGCAGATACTTTGATTGGTATAACACCAATAATTTCTCCCTCGTCACCAACTTTCAAGTCAATAACCTGGCAGCTAAGTATTGGTTGATCTTTGATGACTAGTTCCTTGTCAGATTTGAATATTATAGTAGGTTGTGTTGGTCTATCAGCAGAGACCAGAGTACCCTTTTCTGGAGTAATGGTAAACAGAGAAGCAGCATTAGGATTGGCTGGGTCACAGTCCTTCTTGATGAAACTAAAAATATAAAAGCATACAATAAAGTTAATGAAATATCATATATATCAAATAACTAACCTAAAATTGTCTTCTTTTTGGTTTTTGGTAGGCCCAGAATATGATAAAGCAATACAATTTTTTTTTTGTCAATTTCACTATGTAAACATTAAGACATATATAGTATACTACATAATATGATTTCTATGTGATAAAGGTAGTTTGTAATAATTTGGGATTATGTTACTAATTTTCAGTGGCAAATTTTCATATATTCCGGATGAGAACAAATTCAATAATAAATCAATTAGGTAGGTGCTGCTAAATCTGTCAATTGGGATGAAGTGAAGATTTGGATTGCCATGGTAAAAAGTGGGTATGTTCTACAGAGCAGAAATTTTGCCATCCAATAAGTCACCTATGGACAAGTCAAAAAGTTACTGCAATAGTTGTTTTTTTTTAGGGGAAAAAAGCAAGAAAAGTTCAGGTGTCTTTATTTCTATACTGCTGTCAACCCTTTTGTATATACGTTGTTACTACTACTTACTTATATCCAACATCATATTTCCCTCTGTTTTTCAAGGCACAAGTACACTTCTTTTCTTCACCAACATGTATAATGCCAAGGTCAAGGCCACCTCCATCTGATCCATGGTCTATAAGAATTCAAAATCAATAATCATATAATCAGGCATTAGATATATATCCTTAACAGAATAAGTGCTCAAAATAAGATTAACTAGGTTTGTTTGTTTACAATATTACCTATGATTTTGTTAGTTTTTTGTGTTTGTGCTTTTTGTGTTGGATTATATTTTGATTTGTGTGAATCCTTGTTTAAGGTGAAAGAATGTCTATTCTGGACAAAAACCTATTCAGATTTTAAATTTCATCGTAATTAAAAAATTCTAAAGTTCGTACCTCCCTTGTTGTTAAAACTCATATCGACACTGATATCATAAGGTTCGTAATGTACAGTCAGATTTTCTGTGGACAATGGATGAACACCTTCTTGATCATGTATCTATAAAAAAAAAAATATTCATAAATCTAAAGTCAATGGCCTGTAACAGATATTTGAAGTGTTCTATGCTTCAATATAACTAAAACTGACTGCAAAGTGAAACTTAAATTGCACAGTTGTAAGTGTCTATTTACAGCAAATTGATCAACTTACTTATACACCGTTCAAGTTAAACCCAACAGCATCAATGTCTCAAAATGAGTATATATATTCTCTTCAATCATTGTTTCGATTTCCACCTCCCCATCTTCATAGAACCTGTTTAATAATTATTGATCAAGACCAAAATATACAGGTAGCTCACCAGTACCAAATCTTGGTTCAGTTTTCAACCTAATATACCTGGCATTACAGCAGCATTGTTTCTTTATCTCTTATACAAATAACTACAGTTATACTATACATTATGGTTTATTTCTTACCTCTAATCTGATTTTCTTCTGTTGTGTTGTATTTAGAGGTTTCATGGCTCTGAAGTAAGCATGGAGTGGGTATTCCTGTAATGGGTCTATAACACCATGATCAGCTGACAATGTAAAATCATCACCTAATTGTTCAATACCCGTCACCTTCCATACCACTGGTAACTGTGTGTTGTTCCTCATGTGAATTGTTCTTATCTCTTTTCTATAAGAAAATATAAATTTTAGTGTAAGAGATTACAACCAGATGCAAAGGTTTTAAGAAATATACTTGACATTTTCTGTTTTCCATTAAAGTATGAAATCCATCATGAATTTCTATACCTTGACATTGCAGATAAGCCATTTGATTACAACAGAATACCTCAACAATTTCTTCTTAGCAAATGTTAATGAATTTTACTGATTTTTCAGTGTGCACAACACAGGTTTTAGGATGATCTTTCTAAGGTATTGGAAGCTAATTAAATTAGAACATTTGGATCAAAAGCAAAATGACTTTTAAAAATGGAACAGTTAAAACAGTCTAAAGGTCAACATAATGAAAACGTAATTGCTAAGACATCCAACTCACCTATACAATCTAACAGATTCAAATCTGAAGTCCTTGGTATTCAAATCAAGTTCAGGATTAAATGAATCACATGCTATCTTAAAAACAACTGGTTCTGGATTCTCTCTGATACAACAGACAATAGAATCATCAATCCTGCCTACTTTACATGGGTAGGCCCAAATTGTTAACTTCTGGCTCTCTCCAGATTTAAGACACATATTTGGTGGTTCTAGAATGAATGTTTCACTCTTACTGTCTTTGAAGAAGCAGAAGCTGATATCAGCCTCCAGTGGAGATGTATTTGTTACATTTAATTCTTCCATGTATGCTGGATGTTTGCCTTCTTTGTATCTGAAATGTATATCATAAGTTTCTTGAATGCTATTAAATAGAATAATCTCTTATTATACCATAAATCATATTTTCATGACAACTTCTTTGTTTATTTTAAGTACAAGTTTGGTTTACCTTTGTTTAAACATGTATAAATGATTTCAATCTGTCCATGGCATAGATCTGACAACCAAAAAGCATCTACTTACGGGATATGAATCATTACTATCAGGTTAATTGGCTTTTTTTTTTAATTTCAAGGACTATGTACATGTTATTTGGATACCAAACTGAAATAATGTTCAGTTGGTTGATTATCCATAGTTTAAGGCATTACTGTTCTATTGTACGTTTTTGAAAATATTACAGAATCCTCAAAAGCCTCAATTTCAACTGGGTCAATATCCCTAATGTGCCTCAAAGTGAGGAACTCAAAAGTAGTTGTGTTATCAAAAATTCTCTGTGCAGTGTAGTTGGACATGTTTCAATTTTTAACAAGTGACTGAGCTTAACCGTTTGTGCTGATTTGGAGAGCAGAAGACAATAGAATGAAGGTGTAAAAACTATGGAGTTATTAAAAATGTATGCAAATAACTAAATTTTCAAATATTTTATTGTGTGATAAAAAGGGTTTTTTTACCTTGAGAAGTTGTATCAGGGGTGTCCTAAATTACGGGAAAATGATAACCCTTGTAGCCCGAAAATTTAACCACATATTTGAAAATGTCTCAGCATTGAAACGAGCCATCAGACATATCCAAGTTTACGATAAGGGCAGAGGAATTGAGGAAAAGGCTACCATTACTGCCTACCTGAAATGAATTGCGCATCTTTACCCAACTGTCAGACCAATAATTTTGGAACATCTAATGAAAAGGTCCCTTTAAATTTATTCACAGTTCTATTAAATATCTTCATAAAACTTTGTCCTGCATCTGCATGTTTGCCTTCTGTAATATTATCAATTATACTCATAGAGTACAATTACTTACCCAGTTCTTGGTCTTGAATTCAATAGGGGTCCAAATTCAAATGTTTCTGTGCCTAAGATATATTTCTTATGACAAATTTCGTTTGTCTTCTTGGTCTTCTTACGACTTGGGAAAACAATTCTAAAAAAAGAAAGTTATTCTGAAAATGGATAACACTGCCATGACTGAAAAAACTTGCATAGACAAAGAACTATGTAATGTCTTTCTGCATTGGTATATTTTAAGACTCAGAACATCTTATGGAAAAACAATTTTGTCAATGTCTTAAAAACTTACTGGTTAAGGTTCTTAGCAACATTCCCTGATAAAACATTATATATCTCAAGTTATGTAACGTGTGGTGAACATATATTTCAAACACTTGGCAATTTATTTTAGTGGTTACAAAATTTTGAGGTTTTAAGGGTTTAAAATCCTGGTATCCACCTCAATATAAGTCATTTAATGTATAGCAATAGACTATTATTCTCATAAAATTGGAGCTTCTGCCAGAATAAGTAATCATGTCAGAAAAAAATGTGAAGCAAATCTCTGTCATCTATTTTTTTTTTATAAAATGACATTATTAGCTGAATGATACAGGTAGAAATGCATCACTCAAACCTTATCGCAGCATTTACCAGTTAAATTTGAATTAAAGTCTGCCATGCACATTCAATTCTTTAGAAAACTCTCATAAAAAATTAAAAAATAGAAAGGAAGGTCAACTCACCTTGGCTCTCTACTAATGGATGGGAATGCACACACTCCTCTACAAAATAACTGGTATCTACGACGTGTGCCTACAATCTCAAAGTTCAGGGTCTGATCAAACTGACCAAGTTCTTCTGACTGGAAACGTAGACGTACCACAACTTCTCCATTAGCAGGTACAATCCAGCGGAATATTGTCAGTCTGTATGAGGAAAAGTATTTGTGTAAGTTACGAGTAACAAAATAGTCACTTGATGGTCTTTAAAAATATTTATCATTTAAAAAATACAATATTTATGATAATTTAGGGAAAAAATGTAAATCAAAGACAGCTTTTACTTTGCAGAGCTTCAAAAATTTTCTGTTTTTCTTATAAAATTTATTCCTAGAATTGAGATTTGATAGAAAATATTTAAAAGTTACATTAGTGAACAAAAGTCAAGCTGGTTGAAAGGGCAAGGTCAACTATAAAAAAATATTTAAGCAACAGATAGTCATGAAATGTTAATTTGAACACTGTTAAAAGTAGACAACTGTTAAATTATTCTGTATGTAGTTGGTATACATAAACATGTTGAAGTCTTAAAAACAAAGCTCTCCTTTGAGTGAAATCAAATTACTAATGGATATCTAAATTCAGGACACATGGCTCCTCTTTTACAGTTTTCTATAGATAATTACAAATGTTTGAGTTTTAATAAAATGTAAGAATAAAATTTGTTTTTCAAAATCTTTACTAAATCGGTTGTCTTTCTTCGTCCTGTAAAGTAGAAAGACCATGTTCTGTAACATTTAGCTTAGTTATGATAAAATCATTGCATGCTCTAATTGTTTTATTTATTGTTTAATTGAAATGAAATCAGTTTACACACACCACACATTACTAAATCAAAAAAACTTTGTGCATGAAGCAGTGAAAAATGCATCTGAAAGCAACATCCACACAAACTGTGTTTATTCTCAAAAAAAAAAAATTAAGGTGTGCATTCAATAATGTGGATAATGATTAATTATTATGATTATGTGTACAGCTTCCTGTCCCGTCAAGAGAAGACTAGATAGAACTAAATCTCAGACAATGCAAAAAATGCAATGAACACTATGAAATTTCAAATAAAAGATATTGAAATGAAATAAACCCAATGATACCTGAAAAAGTAGACTACATTCAAATTTATAGTGTGACATATCTAAATTTGCTTCCATTGTTATAGAGCTGTAAGCACAAGTAAATGAAGAAAATCTAGTCAATAGGCTAAACTGGACATGTAAGGAAATGTGATATGAGAGCCACGGCCATGTTTATGTATACCATTGTCCTACTTACTTGGGAGTTTTGGAATCTCCAACAGCCATCCCATCCCCTGACATACTGTAAGGAGAGACATGCAAGCTAACTAGAGTGTTAATATACAATTTGTTTAAACTTTGGCAGCTAAAACTTAAGTTTGGGATCTTTACATCATTATACCATGGCAATGAATGCCGTCTAAGTAATTTATAATGTTCCACATCAGGTTATTTCTAATGGTATCCAATCTACTGTTTAAGAAAAGAAAAAACTAATTCCTTAATGAAAAAAAATTATTAAATAATCTACTGTATTTGAAAGTCCAATACATTTATGGCAGAACAACTTTGCCACGTTTGGTCAAATGGATGCTATACCCTTTTCTTCTTAAGCTAAAGCTGCTAAGTTTTGTAAAGTTAGTTTGTGTCAGACTAGGTCTGCATATGTTAGTGATATCATGCATGAAAAGACATTAAACAGTTAAGATTTGACTCAATTAATGACAGTTTCAATGAAGAAGTGATTAGTCTTTGACAAGAAAATTCACATGGTGATTAATTATAGACAATATTAAAAGTTAACATTTTAAAAGATGACAAAGAAAACGTCAGAAAAAAACATTATAAAGAAAAGGTTGAAATACAAGAAAATAGGAAATAATGTCATTTGTGCAAAATATTGGAGTCTCATTTATAAGAGATAACTGATAATTAAGTTGAAATTATTGGGTCATTTTAGTTTTAAAATCTTGGATGTTATGTGGTTGAATGCAAGGTATTTCTTGACAAAAACAGATGTCTGATAAAAGCAATGATAAGCACAACATCCCTCACAAGACCACATTTTCGGAACAGTTACTCTGTGATACGGCATGTAAAAACCTTGACCTTTGACCTTAAACTCAATATGGGTCATCATATCTGTGTAGTAATTGTCTGCACTTATGACCAACACTAACCAACCTATTTTGACAGATTTTTTAAAAATGTACCTTTGATATGCTTGATCTTAGGCACTGAAAATCAACACAGGCAGTCCATATTTTTAAAAATGTTGATTATTTACTATGTGGTTTCAATGTGAGGGCATGTTGAGGAACTGTTATGAAGAAGATATGAAAACAAAGATAGAACATGAAGTAGAAATTCACACCTGTATGTACTTTTATGCAGTAGTCTAGCTACACTCAACTATTTTTCATTTACATGGTGAAATGTCATGCAGCTATTTTTACTGTGTTCATGATAGTGTGTGTACAACACATATTTTTTTACACATGCAAAAGTAATACATATTAACTGCAGCAATACAAGAGATTATTATTTTCCTGTCCCATAATGAGTAAATATACCTTGTCCAAAATCTTGTATTAAGTTATATTGAATTACATATGTTCATATTAATATAAATAACCAAAACTCTTATATTTATCAGAGGCACACAAAAACATACCTGATATTATCGCCATCTGAGACAGGAGTTACTGCCCCTGGCGGTGGAGATTGTACATTAACAGATGGACGTCTTTTCTCTGTCTTTGATGTTGATTTTCTCTCTGCACTTTTCTTCCTTTCTCCTTTGGCTGTATCTTTTCCTCCAGATTTGTCCTTAGAAGCCTTACCCTTAGTGGGTGTGGTGTGGTCCTCTTTACCTTTGTCTGGGGTCACAGATTTCTCTTCCTCAGGTTCTGTACCACTGCTTTCAGGTACACCAACATTTCTAAAAAAAAAAAAAAAAAAATTGTTGTATTATACATTTTTAATGCAAATCAATATCATAACTATTGTTTCATATGCCATAGGCAAAACAAATGTCAATCAATGATTTTTTTTTTTTAGTTTCAAACTTTGCTGTGGATCTTTTCACAAAGAACTTAAAAGAGTAAAAAACTTGTTAGTCATACATATTTCAGTATAACTTCAATTTTAATCATAATATTTTTTGTGAAAAGAGTTGCTATTTATACAGTTCATGTTTTTTTTTTATTCTCAGGTTTTCTAAGATTTATCTCACATAAAACCAACCTTGCAAATAAAAATCTGCATCATGCATTTGAGCTTTTATACAAAATTCTGCTCATTTTGAAATATTTGTTAGTGGAGAAAGTTAATAATTTTGGGAATTCTGTGTGATTGAGAGATTAAATCTTCTTAGATAATATAGTTCTGTTACAGGACTCTGAGAAATCCATGTGTGCCTAATCATTGTTTCCTATTTTTTTTTGTTCATTTAGGAATTTAGCAGCATATATTTAGTTGTCCCTAATATATTCAATCATAACTTTCAAACCACAGGGCAATTACTAAATAACAAATTGAAATTTGGTACAATGGTAATATTCAATTAAAAAACATATGTTGACCTGCACATGCTGATTTTAATTTGATTGTGTTATTGCTCTTGCATTGACATGTACCCCCTCAGTGCATTTTATTCAATTCAAAACTGTATAAAATGTCCTCTACAATAATCTACTTACGGATCATCAGCCGATGAGGCAATGAATATATATCTACCACCAAATTCACTGACAGGAGGTGCTTTTCTCTTTACTGGATATGGGATTACACTAAAATCAGCTGGTGGGGGTACAGGTGGTCCTTTTGGTCCCATACCTAGACCATCTAATACCTGAAATTTTTTTTTAGCACATTATTTAATGCAGAACATGCATCTTTTGTTATTAGAATACCATCTTGTTAATCCAGTTTCAATACCAGTGTTTATTTACAATAACACTCATAAAAAGTGAATCCTCTCTTAAACCCTTCCCTCTGAAAATCAAAGTCATGTACACTCGGATGATATTCAAGCTGAGTAAAAACTGAACATTCAGTGGTCATTCAACTTGTTATAAAACTAAATTAACTATCAACTCCAAAGAATGAGCACATATCATAAATATATCAATTTAATTAGATGAAAAGAAAACATGGGATCTAATCCTATTTATAACACATGGAAAAGTTTTGCATAAAAATACTCAATTTCATAATAAGAAATTCACAAGGCTACCAATACAATTGATAGAGGAAAAACATAAATTGTTCATACCTCCTCCATACTTGGGAATTTGCCACATCCAATAACTTTCTGGTAAATAGGTGTGGATTTGTCTGAACAGTCAACAACAATATGTGGAAGGCCTATCCCATCATCCTCTTTCTCTTCCACGACCATCTCTTGTTCTTGACCCCCTTCTTGTGCTGCAGCAGCCTAGACATATGACAAAGTAATTTTATAATGTGCTATCAAAATATATTTCAGTATTACAAGCATGAAGCCACACGAATCTTGTGACATTTTTCATTTCTGGATTAAATTCTAAATAGAATCTAGAACATATTTACTGTTTTTTCTTATTTAGTGTTTATATTATACAGATACAATTACTAACCTCTTTTGCTGCCTTCTCTTCATTTTCTTTCTGTAACTGTTTTTGTCTTTCTTTTTCTGCTTTGTCTTTATCATGCTTTTCTCCTAAAAAAGTTAAAAGAAAATTAAACTTAATAACTTGACAACAGAAGTAACAAGAATGTGTCCATAGTATACGGATGCCCCACTCGCACTATCATTTTCTATGTGCAGTGGACCGTGATACTGGTGTCAAAACTCTAATTTGGCATTAAAATTAGAAAGATCATATCATAGGGAACATGTGTACTAAATTTCAAGTTGATTGGACTTCAACTTCATCAAAAACTACCTTGACGAAAAACATTAAACTTAAGCCGGACAGACGGAAGAATGGACGAACGAACAGACGCACAGACCGAAAAACATAATGCCCCTCTACTATCATAGGTGGGGCATAAAAATATTTTTGTATTCACTTTTATATAAAAGAATTAATTCTTGCTCCACTGACTAAGATGCCAAATACTAGCGAAGTGATATCTAAAGCCAGTTTAAAACCATGATTAAAACAGAAGTTGAAAGGTCAAACTTTTAAATTAAAAGCTATCATAGAAGAAATCTACAGACTTTCGTCTTATGAAATGAAGTAAAACAAGACTTACCTTTCTTTCCCTTAGATTTGCCTGACTGTGGATGATGTTGTTGATCTTCCTCAGATTTTTCTGATGGAGTTGGAGGTCTCCTTAGTGACAAGGTTGTTCTGTCCCAGAATTCAAGCATCTCATTGATGTCCTTTTGACCATGCTCAAATGTACGGAATCTGAATGAAAAATAATAAATAACTAAATAATAGAACAGAATAATTCAGTTAAAATAATAATTTGATTTTTGATTTTTGGTGTTTTAACGCCACTTTAATTTAAGCACCGCTTTTGGACTATTTCGTGGCGCCCAGTTTTTATTGGTGGAGGAAGCTGGAGTGCCCTGAGAAAACCACCGACCATCGATAGGAAAACTGAAAATCCTGTCAATTAAGATTGGAGTCGAGTGCACCTAAAATAATAATAATTTATAATTATACCTTTAGTCTGTTGACTTTCGATTTTCTAATTAGTGTCAAGAGATTAATCATTTCGGACAACTTAAACTAGTCTTGCACTGTAAAAGTACATTCAATTTACTGTTAAACTCGCATCACTGATGATCTTTCTTCCTTTACAGTTAGACATTAACAGAAAACTCTATTTCCCCACACATCATCATTCAGAAAAGTTTTTACTATTGCTGAAATTTCTTTGAAAAAAAAATTATTTAAAGCTGTGAAAATAGTTTTGTGCTGATTATAGATTGGTAAACATTTGTTCCTTTACAAACCTCTGCATCAGAAGAATGTCAGATTCCTTTGGTAATTCTTTTGGTTGTTCTTCAGCTGAAACATCAACTTTCTCTTTGTCTCCTTTTTCTTTTCCATCTTTCTTACCATCCTTCTTTTTTCCTTTCCTACAATATTTAAAAAAAATTATACAAAGTAATTACGCTGAATAAAACAGAACATTTTTCCAAATTTCTTCAAAATATCATTGTTTTATTTATTAATTTCACTACTTTAGATTTAAATGGGTTTATCTTCTGTTTTTCCTATTTACTTATCTTGTGCTTTTGAAAATTACTTTGCTAAATTATGATAATGTGCTAATAATAGAAAACAAGAAGTTGAAAGCATTGTTGTGCTATGCACACTCCTATTTGAATTCAATGTATCTGAAATAGAATGTAGGTGTCTGACAAGATTCCAAACTGCTTACACTTTACAACACATCACTGTCAAGCTGATGACAAAATATAAAGAGTTGGGGTATAATATTGACCAAAGGCAGTAATTCTGTCTATTTTCCATCATCAACTTTGATGTACACAGTACTTACTTTCCATCATCAACATTAGAGTCACTCTTCTCTGTTTGATGTGATTCTGGCCTTTCTATTTGTGATGCCTGTTTACCAGCATGGTGGTCATCGTCTTTACCACCTTTACCTTTGGTGACACGGTCCATACTACTGTTCTTTCCAGCTGGCCCTGTAGGAGCTGCACTTTTCTTTCCATCTTGTTTACCTTCTTCTTTGGCTGGACCTTTCCTTCCTTTTTTCTTAGATCTACGGGAAAAGGTTGAAATTAATATTGAAATTATAGCTAATTTTACCTGTACTCTTACAGAATACTTGTTGCAGTTAATGCCAGTCATTTAATTTCCAACATGTTGTATAGTTTAATTCTGCTTTTGTAGAAACTAATTATTCTAAAAAATTGTTAGTTGTTGAAATTTAAATTTCTTAGTTGAAACAGCTCAATTCAGGTGAAATCAGACTAAATTTACCTTGAGTTCAGCAAGACTCTTTTAATTTTAATACTTAAGTTACGAGATTGTGTTCGATTTCATTTTACACACAAACGTCATGAAATAACGTCAGATATCTATGGAGTGATGGGATCAGTATAACATCGTCTGCATGAAAACATCAACATATGGATGATGTCACCTTACGGTAGGTTTTCATCAAGATAAAGAAGTCAAACTAAAACAGTGTGGTTGACTTTTTTAGGTGGAAATCTAATCAAATCATAACAATTGCTTAATTTTTCTGTGTAAAAATCTAGACATGTGCATAGAAAAATGTCACGTGATATGACTTTTTCAATCTCCACATTGAAACAACAACTATCCCGGAACTCTCTAATTGATAGAAATATGCATAATAGCTCAAGTAAGAACCTGAATAGGATTGACAGTCAGGATTTTTTTAATCAATTTGGAGAGAAATAACTGACAGTAATCTTAGGTATCAACAAATATTTGTCAAATGATGTTCATTTTTAATAACTTGATGTATGACAATATCCATCATTGTCTTATACAATTTATTTCAAATCAATTATCAAGTTATTTAATTTGAATTCCATTTTTTAAGCCTACTTTTCCTCATCCTGAATTCTTTTGAGTTCCTCTTCTCTTTCTCTTTCTATACGTTCTCTTTCCATTCTCTCTTCCATCTCTCTGAAAATTTCAAAGAAAATAATTAATACACCGTAATACATCCCCTACATGAATTATCAATTTATACACAAAAAAAAAAAGAAAAATGGCATTAAAAGAGCTATTTAACATGTTTAAAGTATAAACTTGATTTTAACATGTATCTAAACTTACAATAAACATCATTTTCATAATATTATCAAGAATATTTTCAACACATCTCATTTAATTCATAATGAGTAATGATATTTTTTTCTTAAAAAAGTATTTTTCTAATTACTGTTTTCATGCAAGAACATGAGAGCTATATCTATCCAATTTAAAAACAAACATACTTTCTTATCCTTTCTTTCTTAATATCCAGTCTCTTTCTGTCCACGGCAGCTTTCTCTTCTTCAGTGAGAGCATCATACTCATCTTCTGACATTTCCTCCAGACGAATACGATCCTGTTCCTCGGCAAGTCGTTTAGCTCTCTCTGTAAATATAGTAGGAAAAAGTAAACCTATTGAAAATTCAACAATGTAACACTTATTTTACAATGTGACACTTATTTTATAATCCATTAAGGAAATTGCTATTTGTTTGAAAATTACTAGACTGCAATTTTTAAATAAAAATTGATAATCTAAATCTCAGTATTTTTTTGTTACAGGAATATGTGATTACCTTAAGAAAGCTATAATTTCTACAAACAATTACCTTTTTCTTCCTGAAATTTCTTCTCTTGTTCTTTTAATTTGGCATAATCTAATTTCAGTGAAATAAAGTAAATAAATCTTCTATTGTTAAGTGATCTCAGAATAGCGTGAGCTGTGGTATACAGGTTCTGAGCAAACAAAGTCTCAAGTCCATCAAACACCACTCCACGGTGACAGTCATTGAGTTGGAGACGTTCAGATAGTATCTCTACTAACAGATCTTCTGGGAGCACACAGCTCATCAAGCCTTCTTCTCCAGCAACACTGGCACTTACACTTAATCTTCGAGCAATTGGGGCAGCAAGAGGTGGAGGGCTGCTAGGTACCTGTAACAAATTTAGATAAGACTTTCATCAAAATGAATATATTAACCTGTGAATGTAAGTGTTCCAGATTGACCAAATTTTAAAAAGCTGGCATATTCATGTTGCCTTAAAAACCACCCTTATGCCCCTTTTTTGCAAAAAAAAAAACTTTTGACAGGTTAAAAACATGTGTTGTGACCATCTTTTAATAGATTATAATCAAACACTAAGAATGAATTTTTAAAACACACCTATGTTCAACATGACATTGATAATAAAAAAAATATCATCCCATTAGCTTAGTCCCTGTAGTTCAATACACATGCGCTAAAATCAGAGAAATATCATTTGTTGGCATACCCCACACCCCCTCCCTACCCCCCAAACCTAAAATCCTGGATCCCCACCTGTATCAGGTAAAACATCTGTGGATGCATAATATCAAATTTTGATGATACAGATACCTTTAAATACATGGCCAGCTACTAGACATACAAAGTGTCTGTTTTTGGTATATATTTTGAAATCTGTTATTAAATCTGGCTTAGTGCAGAAAGTAATGAAATGATATGTATAAATACAAATATTTGCACATTATGCTTTATATTACTTCACTAATTTGTTCATGATATAATAAGGTCTTGAACTAAATTGTTCATTCAAACAAATTAGACATGTTGTTTTAAATAAGAAACTCAATTAAGATCCCTTACTCTCATCCTTTTACTTGCAAGTAAATTTTTGTCTCAGGGACTTCTCAATTTAATTTTAACTATTCTATATTATATAGATAAAAAAAGTATCAGAGGTTAGTTTTATGAGTTAATACCATATTCAATTTAAAAATAAAATATTCAAGGTGTTCAAATTTTGACTTATCTTTATTCAATTTAACAGGCAGTACAAAACTAATTGAGATTTTGAAAACTGAGGAATATATGAATTATCTCCCTTTTATAAATTAGGATATGATAAATAATAGACTTATGATTTAAATTATTGTATACAATGCAGAAGAATTTTAATTGAACTTGCTCATGCACCCTGTTCACATTATATTTCAACCAATGGTTCCCTGTGACCAAAATCAATTTACCTTAGCTAAACCGGGGAATCCTGCCAAAATAAATATATATTGGATCTGTATATTTTTTTTAATTTCATTGGGTCAATCAGGGGTCATATTATCTTTTTAATTATAAAAGCAATAATAAAACCATTATAAAACCAAAATCATGCAAACAACTAAAGTGGAAACATGCTGAAAATGAGATGCTACAATTCAAATTAAAAAGTAGATAAAAATGTATGCTATAAACCTGCTTTACAAAAAATAAATAATGCAAAAATGCAAACAAAATAGGCACAATACTAGGGTTTCAAATAAAAGTGGGGGAAAAATTAGATATTGCAAAAACTGCACACAAAAATTTCATTGATAAAAACTAAAATAATAATCTTATATCTTCTATAAAACACTTTGGAAACTATAGTCTAATAAGTATGAGATTTTTAAACATTATTTTGCTTCAGTTTTTTTCTTCTTCTTTAAATTACAAGAAAAAAGGTTAACAATAGTTTCCAAAATGTGACTCATATATGCTTCTACATTTCACACTTTGTACCTCCCCACGGCCTTTACTAGGCTTGGTACTGGGTTCTGTGGTTAAATGACTTCTACTTCCCATCTGATAATGAGGTTTAATAAACAATGGTTAAAATGATTTGACGGTAAAATGTCAAAAATAGATGTAAACTACAACTTTGGTCTGACATATTGGGAGAAGCATATCATGAAATAAAAAAAAATAATACCCTATGTTCATAAAAAGTTTATTAACACTTTAATAAATTAAAACTGACAGCATATCAGCCAGTAGAATTGTATGGTTATATTTTCTATGTTATAATATATAATATTATATGCCAGCGAAAACTCCAAGTATCATTTTGTACAAGTAGTTAATTTGATGATAAATAATTTTACTCCCCACAGTGAGGATTTTTTTTAAAATTTGAGATGTCAAACAAAAAAATATGAAGAAAATAAAAACTTTATGAACAGTGTATGTTACTAAATTTGCTTTCTGCAGTAATAGGATTGCAACAAACTTGAACCACAAAAAGGTACAGGTAAATGTTTGGTGTAGTAACATTGCAATTAAATGCATAACCTTATTAATCTTAACAATTCTTTAATCAGTTTTGCTAATAATTCTAGATGTCATACTTTTGAAATTTAAAGTCAAAAGAAATGGTATATTTATTATCTCCCCAGTATCTAAATATATGCTCAAAGGACAAAGGTATTCATTTTTGTCTTGCTATCAATAGAGTTTTGCTATTTTTCTTCACCAACCCAATTGTTTCCTATCATGGTACTAAATAAATGAGATGAATAATATTTGTTTGTTAATTTTATGTTACCTGACTTCCAGTTGCACCATCAATAGAAGAAGTGTTGATGCCAGTCTTTGCTCCAGCTAAGCTTCCCTGGTGGTGTTTATCCTTTCCTTTCACGTCTGAAACGGTACTTGTTTTACGATTGGAAATGACAGAAGTAGCCTGTGGGACTCCAATGCTACTGGCTATGGAAGGCAAGAGAAGACAACACAAGTGTTAAGTGAAGCAAGCTAACAAACTTTGTGAATGCATCTAGTGTTTCCCTTAGCAAAGGAAAGGGTACTTTAATCACTGTTTCAGAATTAAATAAATTCAACAAATTTCCAATCTTTATCAATAAAACAACTGATTTTTGTTAAAAAAATCAATTAACCTTTTGCTTTTTTGCCTTTGTGAGTATTTTGACTATAGTTGAAACCATATATATTATTCTGTACATGTTAACAAAAAGGGTGCTTGAATAAATGTAATTAGTTAAATCTTATTGTTTTGCAAAAAAGCAGAAACAAACAATCTTTCTAAGCAAGTTCGCAGAATAGCAAATTTTGAGAACAGGCAATAGAACAAGGTAAAATTGAAAATTGTAATTCTTTCGCTTCAAGTTTGGAAAACACTACGATACAATTAATCATGTGACGTAAATACAACAAAATAATACAAAATTAGTCATGTGACTATGATGAACTTATGATAATGATTCTGGTTTTGGTTAGATTGCTCTAGTTGGTAGTACAAGCTTTAATTGTCAGGAAACTTAAATTTACAGTCAATTTCTTTTTTTTTTGTATTAAAACTTAATTAAACATTCAAAAAATGAACTTAGAACTCATGCATAAAATATTCGATTAATTAATATGTAATGCCTTAACAAAATTAAAATTCAAAATAATAATAAATAAAAGAAAATTTTCTCCATTTACCTTTACGTTTCACTGAAAGTAGTTGGGTATTCAAAATCAAAACCATTAAAAATACCTTTTATAATGCTATCAGTAAAATAATAATAAAACTTATGTTTCCAATCAATGTTTAAGATACAGGTTGTTCAAATTCCCTTATTTCTACTGATTCCATATGGGAAAAAATATGAGGACCAGATGGTACAAAATTGAAATAATTTTTGAGGTACTTTTAGAAAATCAAAGGAAAAATGGGGTAGCTGATCTTTTCCCTCAATAGCAGAACGGGTTAATTTAAAGAAAATTTTTTAAAAATTTAAATCATAGAAACATTTCAGGAAACATCTATACCAACAGCAGTGAATCCAAGATGGATGCTAGAATTTTATTCCCCGTAACTACCATTTGTATGTAAGTAATTGGGGTTGATTAGTCAATTTGTTAAATATGTATTATAATTCTAATATTCAATCCTTTTAATAATTTTCCTCTTAGAGATCTCTGAAGTCAAATATCAAATCATGATATTTTAAAATAATACAATGATTTCTCGATAAAAAAATGTTTAATTATCAGACATAAATTAAGTGCACTGCATGCTATTATTCATTCATAATTATTAAGTGTTATAAAGTTTTATTCATATCTAAATGCTATGTCAGTTAAAACTGACCTGTTAATGACATCTATCATCAATTTCCAATATTTCATTTTCATAAATTACAATCTTAGTCTGTTTAACAACAAGGCCACATGCAAATACTTTTAATTAGCAATGCTCCAAACAGATAAAGAAAGCATACAAATAACTTTCACAAATTCTTTTTCTCAAATTATAATTAGTAGAATATTAAACAATTCACTCTGGTTAATATAAAGAAATTTACATGCATTTAGTAGCACAGGAGTCTTAGGGCTACGAATCTGCAAGACAGAAACTTATAAATCATTAGAAAATGTTTCAAAATTTTAGATTCCAAAAGAAACATCATGCCTTTGAGTATGAAAATGAAAAATGATAGTCATTTTATGTGATGTATATTTAAAAATAAAATGTATGCAGAATGACAGTTCTGTAATGCTCTATTTTAAGGTTTGATTTTATCTAAAATAAATATATCACTATGAAGCATCATAAAATGCACTTTATTTGCCAATAATCTGCAATTCTTCTCTCTCAGTAATGAAATAAATAAATTCAAATTCAAATTACTTGATAAAGAATTAACATTTGTTTTCCAACTATTATCACCTATCTCTATTCAGTCTTCTAACCAATTTTATTTTATTGTATATTTATACATACTTGTTCCCTGTGTGTGAGCTGTTAGTTGCTCAATGCTAAGTCCACCTGGTTTCTTTTCAGCTTCATCTCCTTCTAATAGTTTAAGCTCCTCAAGCCTCTTCCTGGCTGCCTCCTGACAAAGAGCACGAGCCCTCATACCAGATGGTGTATTTCCACTGGATATAGCATCTACAACTATCTGATCTACTGTTAAAATGGCAGCTTCATATTTCTTCGCCAGTGAAATAGCTGTACTAGTTTTTCCTACAATAAAATACAGTTAAATGTTTAAATTGAAATGGTATAGGAAAAAACTCCATCTTTGAATCTTATCTAGCAATGATTTGTGTAGCATCAGATTTTTATAGTTTTATTGTAGATATTCATTTTTAATGATTTTATGTGTTTTCGATTAGTAATCTTTTTTTTTCCTGATTTTGCAAGCACTTCTTGAAAATTACATGTGCTCTTTCAGATATATTTTGATTATACAAATAGTAATTCTATATAAGTGTATTAATATATGTAAATACTAATGACATATGCTTACCTGACATAGGAGCTCCATGTACAATGACACAAATACCCCTTCTGTTGCGAGCAGCTTTCCCCTCAGGACTCAGATCAATACCCAGATGTCTAGCAATGGCAGCTGATACAGGTGTTATTTCTAGTTCTCCTACACCTATACTGCTAGCTGAGTCTTGTGCTGAAAATTCAAGTATCAGTTAGTTTTATATACTGTGGATTCATTATTATTCATTGGATACCAATTTTCATTGATTTCGTGGGTATAGGTAAACCACGAAATTAAATGTTCAACGAATGACAAATTTCCCACAGGCTTGTATGCAGACTTCGGCAAAACCACGAAATTAAATATCCACGAACATGCAAGTTTTCCTTAATCCACGAAAATTGGTACCCACGAAAATAAATGAATCCACAGTATGCAAGTATTTCAAAATAATTTAAACTTATTCTATTTTGAATAAATCTTTTATTTTTATTTAATTGTGTATGTGTATGTTTTTTTCTTTTTATTTAGTTTGTAATGTTGCAGTAAAACACAGAAAAATAACCATTCATATAACAGTTATAAAAATTATACATACATAAATATAAATAAATATATAATTCATAACAAGTTTATTTCTACATTAGAAGAAAAACATTAGAAACAGCAACTTTTTCATTGAGGAATCTAATGTGTCAACATCATATTTCTAGCTTGATACCTACAGGTACTAAATAACAAAAGATATCGATTACACTGGAATAATTGCATCATATGCAAACAAGACTGATATAAAAATTAGGAACTGTGAGTTCTTTTGTCTAAAAAGTAATACCTTCATCACTTTCTTCTTTCCTGGCTGAATCTAAAAGATCTCCCGCTGGTTCTGATCCAAGACGTGATGTACCAGGAGCAGCCTCTGTCCTCTCATCAGAATCATCTTTATCATCACCCTCGCTACCTTCTCCTGTAAATAAACATTGATTTAACAAGACTGGTTTAGCTCTTTTATTGTATTTGTAAACTCACAGTAACGACATAAAGATTTTTAACAACAGATGTCTTTTATATTCTATTTCATTGTGTTGTTCGGTTGCTGTTTTATTGTCAAATTCCCACAAATTGATGTTTGCCCAACAACTCCTTATAGTTATAATTAAATAATACTTCAAATAAGAATTCATATTATTTTACATCTTAACAAAAATCAAGGTATCATAGAAAATCACATTTCTTTCATTCTGAGTTTGGAAAACACTACAATACAATTAATCATGTGACGTTTATACTACAAAATAATACAAAATTAGTCATGTGACTATGATGAACTTAGGTTAATGATTTTGGTTTTGGCTAAGATTGTTTTAGTTGGCAGTACAAGCTTTAAGTGTCAGGTACTTATATTTACAGTCTATTTCTTTTTTTAGTATTAAAACTTAGTTCAATATTCAAGAAATGAACTTAGAACTCAGGCATAAAATATTCAATTAATGAAATTCCAATGCCTGTAACAAAATTTAACATTAAAATAATAACAAATATAAGAAAATATTCTCCATTTACCTTTACTTGAAAGTGGTTGGGGATTAAAAATAAACCAATAGGAATATATAAAATATGGTTACAATGTACATGTACCTTTCATAATGCTATCAGTAAAATTATAATAAAACTTATATGTTTCCAATTATGTTTAAGCTACTAGTTGTGCAAAATTCCCTTATTTTCTACTGATATTCCATATGGAGAGAACACAATTATGTAAAAAGTATGAGGGCCAGATCATACAATTTTGAAATAATTGAGGTAGCTTTAAGAAAATCAGGAAGAAAAAAAAAACAAAAAAAAAACTGATCTTTCCTGCTCAACAGCAGAATGGGTAAAAATAAAAAATCTAAAAAAAAAATTAAGCCATAGAAACATGTCTTTACTATAAACTTTACATTATCAAAATTTTTAAAATATTACCATCATCCAGTTCCTTACGAGCAGCTTCAGCAGCCTCTAGAGCCTCTTTTCTGGCACGTTCTGACTCCTCAAGCTTCTTCATTTGTTCTACAAAAGCACAATTTATTTATTTACACTGACAGATTCCAAAATTTTAATCAAGAGTTAGATATCTATTCAAAAAGTATTTCACTATCTCAACATGTGTATTTGAACTTATAAACTTCAAACAAATTTTAATTCTGAAAAAAATTACAGCAATAGTTAAAGGTTATAATAAATATAAATATATATACATGTAAAATAACAACCCATTTTTTCCAAAAAAGTGCGAAATCATATAGCTTACCATCATAATAATCTAGAAGTTCATGTGGAAGCCTATCTCCTGAATTTCTTGGAGGAAGTAAGATTGTGTTGTATTCATCATAACCTTTCATTAACCTCAAAACCTGAATAAAAAAAAAATTAATTCTTTATACAGAAAACATCATTTTTGAAACAATTCATTACAATTTCCATAGCAAATGAAACAGGTTACCTTTAAATGAGATGTTTAAACAATATAACAACTCCTAAATCCTAAATCAAAATGATAACACTATTTTCAAATCACTATCAACTAAAATTAGGATGTTACTGGTCTCCTAAAAAAATGAGGTAAAGGATGTATGGTACCAGTTTCTAGTGCCAAATGTTGAACTGAAATAATTGAAACTAGCCTCTCCTTATTTCTCACATACAATCAGACATTGGTAAAGAGCTTTGACCATTTTTTTTTAAAAAGGTAGAGTTGCAGTAACAAATTATAATATTAAATGAGTACTGTTTAAAGGAAAATGACAGAATAATTACCTTTTCTTCTTCCAAATACTGTGAATCAAACTCCAAGTTATAGAATTCAATTGGATAACTACAAGGATTCTTTATTGTGATTTCTTGTTCATCTCCAACACTGTGTGGTAGAATGGGACCAAATTCTACCAGACTTTTTTCAAACTCTAACCTTGGCTCAAGTCCCTGACCTCTACACAACAATAGTATTCTCTGACTACTTTGGGCAATTCTTATCGGTATTCTTTGTTCATAGAATTTCTATAAAGAAAAAAGGAATTATATTGCCATATTAGTAAAAAAAAAAATACATGAATCATGTATAAATCTGACTTTGCAATATTTTTTTAAAGTTAAAAATTGTGAATGAAACTTCACAGTAACACTAAAACCTAACACAGAATAAATAGTCTATCCTATTACAACCCAGGATTAGTGAGTACAAACACAGAATAAATAGTCTATCCTATTACAACCCAGGATTAGTGAGTACAAACACAGAATAAATAGTCTATCCTATTACAACCCAGGATTAGTGAAAACATCATGAACAAAAGGAAATCATACAGTTACGAGCGTGTGAAAAAAGTAAAGGAAAAATATTGGGGTAACATTTTCTTTGGTGCCCACAATATCGTTTTTTTATTGTTCACATTTAAGGAATGACTGTAATATTTTTTCTGTCTATGAAGAAATAACATAAATAATATGGTGCACACTGAATAACCCGCATAGCGGGTTATTTAAAAGTGTGCACCACATTTTTTATGTTATTTCGAATAGACAGAAAAAATATTAAAGTCATTTCTTATAATTTAATTCTAAAAAGGAGTAAATCATGATAAAAACGTTGATGACGTCGCGGTCACATGACAAAATTATGTCTATCAGCTGATAGACAAAACACTTCCAGCTAATCAGAAGACGTGTTACATCCAAAATTAAATTATTATTAAATAGAAAATTTAGACACTTTCTGTTTTTAATTTTATTGGTTGTTTCTTAGGCAATAATCTTGATTCTAACATTTTGGTCCAATGAGAGCATTGCTATGAAAATGCATAGAACTGTTCATATTAGGTATCATTATAATTTAACTGTGATAAAACTTAATTTGACATACCTCTTCAGTAGGCATAAATTTAACTTGTACATTTAGCCTTTGACCTGGCATCAGTACACCAGTAGGAGGCATTATCTCAAAATGTCTGGGTTTCTGTTTCTCATTCTTCATCTTTCTCCTTAAATGCATCGGGACATGTTTGTCAGCCTGCAAAATATGACAACCTTTTTATATGATGATTGATATTATAAGTATACATTGTCACAGAATGACATAATGACTTTAAATATTTCAATTCTTAGGTTTGATATAACAAGGTACAACTGTATAAGTTGTATAAGTTTACACTAATGTATATTATTATCCTAATTTGAAGGAAAAAATCATATTTAGCATCAAATTTTTGCATGCAAATCAGATGATTCCAGATGATAAAACTGAAAAAAAAATAGCAGTTACAATGAAAATAACAGTTGCTATGAAAATTCTAACCAGTAACCAGTACAAACAATCTAGATATTAACCTTTCTGTCTTTCTCTGTTGGATTAGAGTTCCATTCACATTTGACATGTTGACTGTTGTACAGCTGTACAGTAATGACTTTACATTCCCCACAGTTAACATCTGAGAAGTCTAAAGTATCCTCAGAAATCTCCATATCTGGCATGGTAACATTGGCCTTTAGTCTGATTGGAATGATGGGGCCATTGATAATCTGAAAAAGATCATTACAAATAAAAGCAGGTTGTAAATGAAAGTAGAATTTCTCTTTAGATTGGCATGTAATTTATTGCAAGTGAAATCACTATTCAAAAGTTTAAATATAATGCAATTCACTTACATCTGCTGTTTTATTTTATTTTCCTTTTTAATTAAAGGGGTTGTATAATTTCAAACATGCAGCCAAGAATAAGGAGCAAAAGATAAATTTATATTTGTTACCTATGACAAATACATCAAAACAGCTCATTGGTATTACGGAATTATCATGTGATAGCTCTAAATGTAAAGGCCTAATAATGTCTGACTTATCCATGAACAGATTGACAAAATCCAATATTCATTGATATTTTTTTTTATCTGACAAGTGCCATGAAAACAGGTAAAGTCATCTGAATACTTACATTAATATTGACAACAGTTTCTACAGAACCCAGGGACAAGTTAGCACCACGTGGGTCAAAGTTGACATTGAATACAACTGTCTCATGGTCAGGTGCTCCTGGTAGGTTCTTTACTTTATCTAACTCTACATGGAAACCATAGTGATGAATGTCATCATGTTCGACTTGGAATGAGACTGGTGACCATCCAGTGTTAGAGGCCTTTACAATATGGTCCTTTACTGTTCCCAGAACCACATATCCAAAGTCCAAAACATACTCTGGTAGTCTAGGTCTGTAAAATAAATAAGTATACTTACAGTTTTTGACACAAAAATTTTATAAATTTCTAAATAAGTATTATGTTTTAATACTACATTCAATTTTCTTTTTTCTATATATATATATAGAGAAATTTTTTAGTATCACTCTTATTGATATAAACTTAGTAAAAGAAGTTGTAAGCAATGTTGTGCAAAGTATATCGCCCAATCATTATAAGACATTGCCAAAAAATTCTATGCTCTGTGGGTATAATACATAATATCTTAAAGTATCATCAAATAGGGAGTAACACTCTAGCAGATTTGAAAATTGTTTATCATACTACTCAACTTTATTAATGCACACACTTAATATCAAATCATTCCTTAATACAGAGGCTAAGTAATATGAAAAGAAATTCATTATCAAAGGTTGGAACGAACAAATAAATGAACAAACAAATAAACAAAAAGACAGGTAAACAAACGAAAAGATAATTGCAATATACCACCAACCCTGTCAGTATACCACCAACCCTGTCAATATACCACCAACCCTGTCAATATACCACCAACCCTGTCAATATACCACCAACCCTGTCAATATACCACCAACCCTGTCAATATACCACCAACCCTGTCAATATACCACCAACCCTGTCAGTATACCACCAACCCTGTCAATATACCACCAACCCTGTCAATATACCACCAACCCTGTCAGTATACCACCAACCCTGTCAATATACCACCAACCCTGTCAATATACCACCAACCCTGTCAATATACCACCAACCCTGTCAATATACCACCAACCCTGTCAGTATACCACCAACCCTGTCAATATACCACCAACCCTGTCAATATACCACCAACCCTGTCAATATACCACCAACCCTGTCAGTAAGGTATACAACCATAATAAAGAGCAAATAGTTTGGACTCGAGACTTAATCTAAAACCAGGACAATAAGAACTCACTTCATTTTTTTCTTTTTGGGTTTATGTTCAGTCTGTGTATCCCTAGTTTCGTTACTGTCTGGAGGTGCTGGATCATACAGATCTGGTCGTGATGTATGTTGAGAAAGCTCATGGGAGAATTCTTTGACAGTGAGGTTCTCTACTTCCATTTGTATATCTATCTCATGTGGTTGAGCAATAATGTCTCCCTGTAATATGAACCGAAAAGTGCAAGTTACATAAAATAATTAAGGCAAAATTACTATTGAAATGTGAACATATATATAGGAATATTTTTTTTAAAATACATGCATTTAAATAATTTCCTTCTTCTTTAATTTGTTTTGTTTAAAAGCTAGAAATAGAAATAATAAGGTTCCGGGTCATCAGTTATCTTCAAACATATATAATTTAATATAAGTCTGGCCTTATTAAATTGGATAATTCTTTGTACCACTACTTAATGTGGTACTTGTGAATAAGAGATTTACAGATTTAAAGTTCCCTAATAAATTAATAAAAACATGTGCTGGTTATTTCGCTTTACCTGAGCCATTATTTCTGGCTGTAATCTATTGGAAGAAGGCAGAACTGGTGTATGGGCCCTCTCTGTAAGTTTGATCTTCCCACTCTTAGTCAGGTTATCCTTGGCATTTTGTACTAATTGATCATAGTGTCCTTCCGAGTCCACAGTACGAGGTAGATCAAGTGATATCCTGGGGAATACTCCAGTACCACTAATAGTGATCACATCTGGTTCAAAGTGAGCCACTTGGATGACAAAACTTTTCTTAAAGTCCTCTGGTGCACCAGGTAAGTATTTAACAACCAAAGTCTGTTCACTCATTGGTTCAATATAACCCTAAAATAAATTCATACAAATTTCTGTCAAGCGGTTCAGGAGTAGTTGCGAATATAAAAGGATGAACAGATCAACACATTTCTCCATCACCATGTACCACCTGCATCATAAAGCTAGGGATATATTAATTTTGTTCACTTATTGGTACAGTATAACTTTAAAAAAGTTAAAATAATTTTCAAAACTATGAAATATATGGTTGCTGACTGATTGATGTTTAATGCACATCTACTTTTATTCATGTAAGAAATAATCCTAAATAAAGTTTATGCTGTAAGAGATTTTTTCAATTAATAAGTTTAATGAAAATGAAATATAATGTGTTTAAAAATAACTTACGGCATGTGGTACCATAATAGGTGATCCTGGCTTGGGTTTCTTAGCTAGAGCAGGATCCATACCAATGCCACAGAAATCAAAACCAACTTTTCCAGTGTTTATAAGTTTAATTTCTGCTGATGCCACATGATCATACATCTGTTTACCAAAGTCAATCTCTTTACAATCAAACTTGTAATCTACCAGAGAAGCCTCTCCTGTCAGCATGATTTCATAGGTTGGGCCTCCTTTAATTTCACAAATGGCCTTCACTTGACCCCAGATATTTGCATGTCCATAAAAGGTCATGGTTACTTGTTCTGTGTCACCGGGTTGTAAGTACCCATATAGGGGCAAAATGTCAAAGACCTGAAAGTTTTCAATAACATAACAATTACATGTATAAAACCACACATTTCTACATTGAACTTTAAAAAAAGTGTAAAAAGCATGCTTTTAAAGATAACTGGTGGCCTTATTATTGTTCAACAAAAGTAGTTATGAAAAAAATAACTCCTTATTACATAGAAATCAATTTGACAAAACGCTAAAAAATTAATGTATATATATTATTTCTCCTATCTTACTCACAGCATTTAATAACAGTGTAGGGCTGTAAATATATCTATTTGTATTCTTATTTATATTATTATATCTTTTCTACTGTCTTTTAAATAAAACAATTTACTGTGGAGTCATTGCTATTTGTAAGGTTATCAGAGGTAAACTGAAAATTTGGTTTTCAACAAAGCATAAGTTTCTACTGGTGTGTTAGTAGACTTAAGTAAAACCAGGAAACCAAATATATCCATGAAAAACATATTTTTTTCTTAATCCAGGAAAATCGATACCCACTTAATTAAATGAACCCACAGTAAAAGTGACATCACTCTTTTGTCATGGATTAGATATTATAATGTATTTGATTGCATTAGATTTAATAATGTATTTGATAGCATTATCTACCTCTTCAATCCCAATTTCCTCTGCTGAGTCTGTATCTTCAAGAAGCTGACTTAAAGCTCTGTTTGTCTTCAATGGATCTTCTTCATATACAATGTCCCTCAAAGATGCTAGACTTAACATTGTATCTTCAGTTTTATTTTTGTCTAGTCCTCCCTCTGGTGCCTCTTGGGATTCCAATTGTCCCTTTTCTAACTGGTCCTCATCCTCCCTGGGACTACCACCATGTTGACTACCCCTAGGACTATCTGGGGCCATTCTGTTATCGCTGATGTCATCTTGGGTTTCAGGTTCTTTAATTATTTCTTGTTCACCTTGAACTGGTTCCTCTGTTTCTTTTGGAGTTTCTTCCTCCTAAAATTATCAACAATGATCAAAACAATATGTAAGCAAGACTAATATTTACTCAATGGTGGATGTAGAAGTAGTGTTAGTACAGCTTCTGCACTATCATAAATTTAGACAAATTGAGCAAATATGGTAAATTAGAGAAATTATCATCCATCATCTCTGAATATAAAGATTGCTACACATTTCATACATTCTCTAATAAAATGCTACAGCTTAAATGTGCTTGTTGATGATGAAATTCAGGTAAAAAAGAGCATATACTCCAAATGTTCAATGAATTGGTGTTAAAAATTAACTGTTAGTTTTCCTGATTTTTTTTAATGTTTATCGATTTTTTTTTTGGGGGGGGGGGGGAGGGGGAGGGATAATTTTATCTTAATAATAAAAATAATTGTAATGAGATTACCTTTGTAGATTCCACTTCTGACTTTTCATCAACATTCAGTTGCTCTTCAGTAGGCTGTGACACCAAAACTTCAATCTTAGCCTCACCTTCACCCCCGGCTTCCTCTTCCTCTTTAATCTCTTCCAAAAATGTGGTAGGTTTAGCTGGTGCTCTGAACTCTGTTAGAGGCTGGTCTCCAATCAAAAAGGACCATTTGTAGTGGACCTCCATTGGACTGTTATTGGTAATGTTAATGTATCTAGTCACTTCTGTGTCATTCAAAATACAGCCAAAGTCTACAACACTCTTCTCAAAGTCTATATTTGGAAAGTAGACTTCACCTCTCAGTGCAATATAATCCTACAAGAAAAAGAAAACAAAGTTTAAGTAATGTCATTTAAAGTCATTTAAAGTTTTAATAGATAAGATTTAGCAATCTTAAAATTTGAAGTTGTGGCTTATGAAAGAAGTAACCTATATAAAGTCAAATCAAACTGCAGATCATTTTTAAATTGAATAATGTAAAATTAATTATCTAAGATATCACGAAACCTATCTCATAAATTTTATCATTATAAGCATTCTTTTTCCACTCCTTTATTCAGTTTTTTCTATTACAGTTGGTTTTGTCTTGTTCTAAACTTATCTTTTTGACTGAAATAAGACCCATAAACATAACTGCATTATTACACTAAAAATACTTTTCATTGAAAAATTGTTCAGATAACTTGATGGTGATATTTAAATTCAATAATTGAAACTTTCAAGCTTATTACTAATTGAAAACAGCTAAAGAATTATCTTACAATATGAGGATGTTCTTTATAAGTAACATGTAAAATTTCATCAATAGTTCTGATATGTAAATCCTCTTTATAGGCAGGGTCAAACTGTATCCTTAACATGTAATCCTTCCCAACATCCAAGTGTACTTCCTGTAAAAACAAAGCAAAAATAAAAACTCGGAACAAAAGGAAATGTGGGGTATAATATCATTGAGACAGCAACACAGCAACACAAGAAAAGAAACAACATCTAGAGGTCAATACACAATCTTAAATAATTGACAGGTCTTAAAAATAGCAATTAAATGATTCCTAAATAGTATTAGTAGCATTAAAGCTTATTTGGTTCAGGACATTGCACATGTCACATATATGATCAACTTGTAGAAAAAGTTCTTACAAGCTTGGAAACATTCAATCTATCCCCACAATTGCCAAAAAACATTTATTTCACCAAACATAAAGATATGAAAATTATTTAAAATTACCAATAGCAGAGTATTTCCACTTGACTGATTATAGTTTGACATCTATTAGATTTTTATAAATGTAATTACTGAAATAAAATTATCAATGAAAGAATTGAATAACAGTACACCAATACATATGTGTTCAGAAATTGAAGGCTGGGTAAATACAGATTGTGTAATTCAAAAGGAGTTATCACCAATACTAACCATTTCAGAAGTTTCTGACCCATCATCTTGTATAATCTGGAAGGGATATTTTAATTGAAGACCAGTTGTAAGTGGTAATGTTGATACATTCATTATCTTCAGTTCTCTGGTCTGTAGGGACAACTCATCATCTGGTTTCTATAAATAAATAAACATATGTCAAGAATGAAAGTTTGTGGATACAACAAAAAACTATTACATTAATACATCTCTTATTATCTATATATCAAATTTCTTCTGTAAGTGCTATAAAATGTGTGGCTGTTGTTTGGATAATTCCAGTGGTAAATATTCCATGCATGATAAGGGCAATAAAGTGCAAAAAAGTGACAGACCAATTCAAAGTCAGTCAACAGTACCTGTAGATCATACTGATATACAGTTCTTATGTCATACATAAAAAGAATCACAGATATCACCAAAAATATTGGACCACACACCAGGCCACACCAACCATTACAGTTCTTCTATAAAAGCATGCAAAGCAAACCTTTGATCAATTTGATTGCTATGTTTGCTTGGATGTTTGCAAACAATAGGTAGGTGGAGTTTCAGTCTGTTTTGTATATACTGGAATTTGATTAGACAATAAAAATTGACATGCAATGAAGTTAATGTTTATTGTCCAATCAAATTCCAGTATATAGTAAACAGACTCAAACAGACTACCCACCTTTTGTTTACAAATATCCAAACAAACATAGCAAGCAAGTTGATCAAAGGTTTGCTTTGCATGCTTTTATAGAAGATCTGTAATGCCTGACTCCTTATATGTATATCTCATATGTATTATTGGAATCAAATATTAGCTAAATAGTTTTTGCATCTACATTAAAACAAATATTAATATCTAACTCTGATAAATCCAAAATGGCAGTTATACCTTGTCAACCCTGAAGTAGACAGATTTTGTAGAGAATTCTAACAGAGGGCTGATGAAGTCAGCAGATAGGTCTACTCTCATGATCAGTTCCTTTCCTCCTTGTCTACCTATGATAGCATGACATAGTAGTCTCTCTTTAACATACCGGGGACTGCAAAACAATTATTTTGTCAATATCAATCAATTACAATGTCTGTGCATAAAACAAAAAAATATCTTTAAGGAAATAAGTAGTTAAATACATATAGTTTGCTATAAAATACGGTTTTCTTCATGAAATTATCCTGTAATTTTACAAATTTATACACAATCATGAATTTACAAATTGTTTGGACAATCATTGCACTTTCCCATATTAAAGTGAATAATGCATTTAGTTATAATTATGCCAATTAATCCAAACTGATACTCTATATAGCAAAAAGCTTTATTACTCATAATAATTTTCAAAATTATATATTTATTCCTTTGGCTATCATAAACACTCACCTTTCAACAAATCCTTCAATGTTCATTTCCATAGATGTTCCTGGTGGGAGATCAAATCTGTTAGGATTTATTTTAAATACTGGTCTGGGAGGTTCTTGGGGAGGAGGTACATTCTGCAAACAAACAAAAATTGTAACCACAAGTTGAATTAAACTATGATAACAACAATCTTGTATATTATAGAATTATTGTATTAATTTTGTCTAAAAATGATTATTTTGTCATAAATCTATGAATTCAAATCCGACATGTCATTCCAGTTCTGTTGTACTAATACATGTATCCTCCATTTCAAAACTAGAATTATATCTTTGCTAATAATGTTCAACCATTGACAATTATTTGTGTATTTCCTAAGAAAAACTAAGTGTAACAATATATAACAAATACAGTCTAAATAAAACTTCAACATATTTTTTAATTTTTTGTTAAGCTATTTCCAGTTTCATATAGAACTAACTTACCCTAAATTTCATGTCGAGAGGTTTGTAAGCTGCTAGATCTTTCTTGCCCTTGCCAAGAGATGGAAATCCATCTGTACTCCAAACTAATTGTTGGTGTCGTCTCCCTTTGTTTGTCAACATAATTGTCTTCTTCAATGGTCTGTTACTGTAAAACATAATCCTCAAAATCATTTTTTATTGATTTCCATCAAAAATACTAATTTTGAGTATTTTATAATCTCTATATTCAAAATAATTAAAAGTTTACCATAAATAAAGAATAAAAAAATGCTGACAAAGAAAAGCAAAATGGCAGGTTCCATATGCCAATTAGCACTTACCTAAAGTTTGGTCCTAAGTCAAATGTTGATGTCAGTTTTGGTTCTGATACAATAGTTGTTCCCTGTCCATAACCAACCAGAGGTATTTGTCGTACTTGGCTCTCAATGAAATTTATTTGTAGTTTATCTTGGAATCTAAAAAAAAAATCTTGTTAGGTCATAAATTACATATAGGGTAGTTACATTTTAATTTGATCTGTTTTGTAGAACAGTAGCAATATTTTCAGTCTTACTTTTGTTTTAAGATATAAATTCTTAGAAAACTAGTAAAACATCAAGTGATCCTGTTTTTGAATAGTTCCTATTTCGGAGAAAAAGTTTGAAAATCTTCAGAAGCCAAAAAACACTATGTTTCTTTTTATTTCATTTATATACATTTGTACTCTTAAATAATTTGGAGAAGATAAATACGTGCTCTTTTGATACAGCAAAAAACATTGAAAGCTTATTCTTACTTTTCTTGGTAATTGGTCAATTTAAGATTTAAAATGAGCTATCTAAAATTATTGCTACTTCTTGAAATTAAGAATCTCTGAGCATGCCAGGGGAAACAGTTTGAATTAGTCAAAATAACTGGAGTTCCATATGAGCAATTTCATTTTTTTTTCATAGCTCTCGACAGAATTTAAATTGAACTAACCAGTAGCATGATGTAGGTATCTAGAATATAAATGCTTTAAAAAATACATATCGTCAAGTTTGTAACATAATGTGCACTAATTACCTGACACAATCATCCAAGTTAGCAGTGACAGTAATCTCCATTCTTTTCTCTGGTCCAATTTCACCTTCTTGGGGTTCAACACGGAAAGCAGATTTTGGTCGGACCATATGTGCTGTAAACTTGGCAGGAATGAGCGATTCATTAGATAAAACAACTTTCATAGGTCTTTCTGAAAGAACAGGAACAATTCCCCAGTCTATACTCTGCGGTGAGATATGAACTACGGGTCCTTCACCAATGCAAGCTATATGTACAGGCTGTAAAGAAAACATATAATGTTATCTTTTTTTTTTCATTCAGAGCAAAGACTAACATTCTACATCAAATGTTAAAACTGCATTATAAAACACTAATTATATTTGAATGTAACAAAATCGTGACTAAATGAGAATATGGAATCCAAGAAACACGATTTGAGTTGTTACCATTATTTCCATGACTGATCATTGAACTTTTCATCAACGCTTTTCTTTAATACAAAAATGGCATTTATTTACTTAAACAGACAAAATGATATTACCATTATCAAAACTTTTTATCAGGTAAAAGATGCTGTTACTCACCAGTGGTGGATCAGGACTACCAAATATGGCAAACTGTCCTATAATATCCTGTTCATCTAACATCTGGGATTGGATTATCATGGGTACTTCAGTCAGAGAATGGGGTTCTACTATACCCTAAAATGATAAAAACTATTATTAGAAACATGTCAATGAAACTCAAACTTTAATTTGTCTTGCATAGATGTGTTTTTCTATGAGTCTTGATATCATTCATGTCTTCTTAATCATGAGTATAGCATTTTCATTTCCTTTTAAATAAAGACAAAATACAATTAATAAATGTAAACACTTTAAAGTGCACACATAACATAACTTTTGGACATAATATTACTTATACTTCATTAAAATCATAAGAAATTCATAGTAGCTCATGTTGTACAGTGATAATTATACCCTATGGGTGGTGCTCCACAATTAATGGAGGAATATACAAGAAACTGAACTGAACAGTGTGAGGTTCATTAAGTGTCATTATTCAATACAAACCTTCATTTTAGGACTGGTGTATGTAATAGGAGTATCTTCATTCACAGCTTGGGTTAAAAGTTCATATTTCGCAGGTAAATCCGTGTCATTATGAAGCTTAACAGAATGTTCATATGGATGTCTTAGGAAACATCGCCCATAGTCTAATATTGGACTCAATACTGTTATTGGTGGGACAACACACCTACAATGTAAATTATTATATCATAGTAGCATGAACTTAATCACTGTGGGTTTCTTATTCAAAGTAAGACCAAACTGTTCAATTATCAATAGTTTTATGATTGAAAATAATGTTTAAATTTAGTGTAAATTTACTAATATTCTCCATCTGATTAATAGGATAATTGTAAAAGTACAGTTGTAAAATATTCTTTAAAATACCAACATTTTATATAAAATATATATATATAAGAAAACAGATATCTCATAGAAAATGTACATACTTTGCATAAATTGGCAGTGAAAGGATTTCCTCTCCAACATTTTCAACATCAACAACTAAGTTCATTTCATATTTCTTGATTGTGTTTGAGATAAAGTTAACAGTGATTCTGACTTCACTTTGGGGCTGAAGTATTCCAGATTCTGGCAGTATTTCAAATTCCTTTGGCGGTCCAGCTCTGGCTGCAATAGGGGCGGGAGATCCCATTTGGGATCTGTTGCTATCTAAATCACTTGTCCCACAAATGCTCTCTGCTATGCCATCCCCTGGTACTCGTAATGTAAACTTCATAGGAACCAATGATGTGTTCATTAAGGTACAGGACTGTGTGTTTAAGAAACCTACAATTTATATAACAATGATTTTCTTGTATAAAGCATACTATAAATTTATAGCAAACAAAGCATTGCAGGCACTTTGTGGGTTGTTGCATAAATATAAACATGGAAATTTTCGCTCAGGTTATTTAAGCTTATTTCATGATCAAGTTAAATCTGTGAAAATATATCCGGTGTAAATAGCTTGTAGAAAGCAGAAACAATGGTGTGAAGTGAAATTATATCTGTTGCATGAATTTTACACCTGAGGAAATATCAAGCCTTGGAAATATCTACGTTTATAGTTTTTGGTTATCTTATGATAAAAGCAATTTAAAGAATAGACCAAATGAAAAATGGTAGTGTTTCAAATGAAAGTCATTATTTCACACTTTGCTTATTTGAAACATCATTTATGAGGATGCTGAGACTGGGAAACAGATTTTATGACAACAAAAGCTGATTTCTGATGAGGGTCATTAAAATTTTAAAAATTATAGACTGAGATGGAATCACAGCCTTCTCAATAAATTAAAACATGTATTACAAATATTAAGCAGGTATATTTTCATTTACACAGAATAAACTATCATCTGATTTTATTTTCAATCTTAAATTAAACTAGAGGCTCTAAAGAGCCTGTGTCGCTCACCTTGGTCTATGTGCATATTAAACAAAGGACACAGATGGATTCATGACAAAATTGTGTTTTGGTGATGGTGATATGTTTGTAGATCTTACTTTACTGAACATTCTTGCTCCTTACTATTATCTCTATCTATAATGAACTTGGCCCGGTAGTTACAGTGGAAAATACTTTGTAAAAATTTACAAAAATTTACAAATTTTATGAAAATTGTAAAAAATTGACTATAAAGGGCAATAACTCCTTAAGGGGTCAATTGACAATTTTGGTCATGTTGCCTTATTTGTAGATCTAACTTTGCTGTACATTATTGCTGTTTACAGTTTATCTCTATCTATAATAATATTCAAGATAATAACCAAAAGCTGCAAAATTTTCTTAAAAATTTACCAATTCAGGGGCAGCAACCCAACAATGTGTTGCCTGATTGGTCTGAAAATTTCAGGGCAGATAGATCATGACCTAATGAACAATTTTAACCTATCAGATTTGCTCTTAATGCTTTAGTTTCAGAGATATAAGCCAAAAACTGCATTTTACCCTATGTACTATTTTTTAGCCATGTCCACCATCTTGGTTCGCGGGCTGGGTCATCGGACACATTTTTTAAACTAGATACCCTAATGATGATTGTGGACAAGTTTAGTTAAATTTGTCTTAGTAGTTTCAGAGGAGAAGATTTTTGTAAAAAAAATTACAAAAATTTACGAAAAATGGTTAAAAATTGACTATAAAGGGCAATAACTCCTTAAGGGGTCAACTGACCATTTTGGTCATTTTGACTTATTTGTAGATCTTACTTTGTTGTACATTATTGCTGTTTACAGTTTATCTCTATCTATAATAATATTCAAGATAATAACCAAAAACGGCAAAATTTCCTTAAAATTACCAATTCAAGGGCAGCAACCCAACAACGAGTTGCCTGATTGGTCTGAAAATTTCAGGGCAGATAGATCTTGACCTAATGAACAATTTTATCCTCATCAGATTTGCTCTAAATGCTTTGGTTTCAGAGATATAAGCCACAAACTGCATTTTACCCCTATGTTCTATTTTTAGCCATGGCAGCCATCTTGGTTGGCAGGCGGGGTCATCGGACATATTTTTTAACTAGATACCCTAATGAAGATTGTGGCCAAGTTTGGTTAAATTTGGCCTAGTAGTTTCAGAGGAGAAGATTTTTGTAAAAGTTAACGGACGAAGACGACGGACGCCAAGTGATGAGAAAAGCTCACTTGGCCCTTTGGGCCAGGTGAGCTAAAAATTAGAGTAAATTAAAAGAATTCAAGAACTTTTCATAATATTGGGAAAAAATATTAAAATATTGGTTTAAAGAAGGATATGCCTACAACTATAAAACACATGTACTTTTATATTTACACATTTATTGGAAAATAAGAATAAAATTATACCATATGATATAGTTCCAAATTTGAGGCGAGGGACATCAAACTGGAATGTTGGACCTATCACTGTTCCACTGTAAATAAAAAGTAAAACATAAAACAATATAGTCCACATAAAAAATTATGACAAAATTCACCGTAAGTATATATCTTGTCAATTAGGAAAATCTGGTACTTCTTAAATATCTTAATTCTTAAAATCAGTGACCATTTATATTTCCCTGACTGAATGTAATCTTCCAATGTCTTAATTTTCAAAACTAGAATTACATGAAACTTTTTTAAAACTGAAGCCCTAGGTATGGTGTGTGTTTACATTCATCTTTAAGGACAGTGCCAAAGGCTTAAGTTTTTGTTTTTGCTCTGTATATTTTGGATAATGTCTCACATAAATCCATATCATACTTTTTCACTTAAAAATTCTTTGTCTTAAGAATATCCCGTTTTTTTTTTATAAGGCGAACAAGTATTTGTTAAATATATGGATGAATTTAAAAGTAAATATACAACATACCAAAATTTGACTTGGATTTGTTCAGGTTGTCCATCAACTTGAAAACTAAATGTTTCCTCAAAATCGCCAAGATATGGACTAGTAAAGTTAATAGCAATGGCCTGATGACCTCCTGGCATAACAATTCCTTCTGAAGGATCAAACTGGAAACATGGTCCAAATATTGTATGTTTTGGTAGAACACTATAAATAGCATCAATGTCACCATGATTGGCTAGAATAATTTCATATGTATGTTTAGAGCCAATAAAAATATTTCCCAAGTCTAACGTGTCAAAGGAGAATTTCACACTTGGTCCAATTCCCTCTCCTTTTATTCTCAGTGGTAAAAATGTCTCACGTCCAGTTACATCACAGAAAGCTGTTAGTATATAACTCTTGGATTCTCTTGGTTTGAAAATGACATTGATGTCAAATGATGTGTTTGGCCAGATATCACCCTCCACAGGTTCTATTTTTAGTTCTTGGTCATCAAACAACATAGAGTCTTTATCAATAACCTATAAGAAAAAATTTTATTCATTTGTTCTATATGTGATATGCAATATTTAGTAGGGGAAGGGGAATTCATTTGATGGTCAATTATCTTACGAATAGATACAGAGTGAGACATACAGACAAGGCACTGATCTTGATTTACTTTTTTCAATCATTATTATTCCTTGTAAAGTGACATGAATTCACTTATAAATTTAATTTTTTTATTATATCTTTTAAACAATGTTTAACTTTTTGCTTATCTTGATATAGTTGAAAATTTCTTGATTTCCTTAAAATGCTGTGAAAAATGTGTTACTATCAACTTTAAGAGGCTTTTAATTTTTATTTTATTATCAAAATTGAGTATATATCTTTTATCTTTTGTTTTTTTGTCCAATAATACACCAATAATTTTTTTAAGAACCACCAATTACCATTTTTTTATTGTGGAATGTTCGAGTGAGAATGGATACTTTGTCTTGTAATGTAGGATCTTTCATCACCTCCTCCCAGAAACTTTTCTTGTCATTATTCTCATCCCTCTGAACTGCACTTATGGCTCTGTAAAAGATATAAACAGTTCATCATTCCCTAATCCTGTTCTAAACTGTATATCATAAGTATAACATATTATAAAATTAATCTTGATATATTTCTTATTTAAATATATGTATAAGATTATCATATTTATAATATATTTAATAGTTAAGCTACGGTCTGTGTCTTCATATTTGTATATGTATTAAAGTAAAGATTTGTAAATGTCACAATCCTGATTAAAAAAATTTCAATGTGCATTGAAAGTGTCAAAAGTTGAGTAATATAATATATATCTCCTCAACTATGGCATGAGGAAAGTCCTTTTTTATGCAAAATGGAAAAAATCATTCAGATTAAAAAAAAATGGCTACACATACTCAAGATCAACAGAAATCTATTAATTCATTAACCACATGGCTATGAAAGGGTTACAAATCATAAATGGATAAGACAACCTTCGTCGTTATACACATTTATTTTGTAAATATAAACTTACAAAGCCTTTTCTTCATCTTCTTGTTCCTGTGTAGAAAATTTTGTCCACCTGAAGTGACATATTACATCTGACCTATTGTGTATGGTAACAGTTCTCTGATTGGCCATTGAAATGTAGGTGTTCTCCATTTTTATTGTGTTTTTGTCAAGTCTTACACTAGAATTCTGTGCAGCACCATAAAGACTTATATACACATTTTCTCCTGCAGAAAAATAAAAAAATAACAATTCATTACTGGATGAACAATTTACATTTTAAAATAAGTAAACTAGCATGGATCTTTTTCCTGCTGTGTATTCCAACAATTTTCTGAAATCATTTAGGAAATTTCATCTCATAGATCTCCTATTCAAAACAGAAGTATCAGATTTTCATGATTATTTAACTTGTGTCATAGTAACTTCCCTCGGTAGGGTTATGAACCAAAGTCAAGTTTCAAAACTTTTACTTTTCATGAACCTGTGATTAATGAAGACATACATTTAATTCTGGGAAAGTACTGTAAATCATGGAATATGATTATAAGCCAAGCAAAAATATACATAAAATAAGAATATGTGTACATCGGACACTAGGTCCACCCAGGAAAAATTCATGGTTAACTAGTTTAATACAAAACTTTGACCTGTTACAGAAGAAACTAACACAGAGACGCACCAACATGTCCACTACTATCATACTGTAAAAATACATACAATCCCCTTGAATAACATAAAAAGGTGTCTTCTGTAATCTTTACCTGTATCATAGCTAACAACAAGTTCAGAGTTGTGGTCCCCTGTCTTTTGTGGATTATATTCTACTGTTACTTGCATGCTCTCTTGTACAGGTAATGTTCCTATTTCTGGTGTAACTGAGAAGGGTCTGAAGTAAAAGAAACAGAATGTGCTAAATATACATAAAAAGCACAGAAAATTTGCCAATACATTTATACTGTCTTGACATCATCACTTGTACCTATGTACCAATAGTTATTGTATTTGCTGTATTACTGCTTCAGTGACTGATGAGTGAAATAAAAAATTAAAAAACCTCTTTTTTATGGAAAACCAAAAAAAAAACAGAATAACATCTTTAAAATAGAATTGTAAAAAGTATAATGTTTTTATTGAATTTTCATTTGATGAACATCTTTTATTATAAATTAAATCCATTTTAAGTCCATAATAATATCATGTTAATAATATTTTCACAATAAAGAATTCCTACTTTTCAGTAGACAGTGTAAACTTGGCCTCCATGTTTCCTATGTTTCTAACTAGGTATGTCCTAGAGTGTGCATATTTAACAGGTCCAGGTGGGAAGTGAATGTTGTCTGTGAAATCTAAGACAGCTCTGGATCCAATAGCTCTGACTGGTACCACAAACTTCTCTCGTTCTGTTATACATACTAGTTCATGGTTGTAGTCCTAAATCATATAAATAGGAATTTCATTTTGTTAACACTATTAACAGAACAAATTTGGTTTCATTTGTTTAACTTGATACTGCTGTCATGAAATGTTTGAACACAATAAAAAAAAAATTCCTCTGTGACAGTTAAGGGATTTAAAAGTGTTCAAGTATTGTATTGCTAAATAAGCAAAGGATGTACCAAAACAAAAAACTCAACAGAGTATTGAAATGATTATTTACAACCATACCAAAAATTAAAAAAAGAAAAAAATGGCAATATTTTTCAGTTGCGTCACTTATATCAATATCATCATATATATATATATATATTTTTTTTCAATCCTGGTAATATTAAAAATTACCTTTTTTTCTTCAGGTTTAAATTGAATTCTGAATGTTGTGGGTAGTCCTGGTCCTACTTTATGTCCAACATCATGTGGACTGATTACTTTGAAGTATGGGGAATCTGCTTGTGTTACCTTTACTAATCTGGGTACCTAAAATAAAAGAAACATTCTACACTTATAACTATTATTAATTATATCAAAGGTTAGTACTAACAATCTTTCCCAATTAATGAAGGTCGTCAGTGATTATTATTGTTTATATCTTCATGTTTTAGTCGTTTAAATAAATATTTTGATAGTAGATATTTGCTAGTTTAATTTGCTGTTAAATTTACTTTGGGTAATTTAGAGATTAATACCAAACATCTCCTTTAACATACATATTGTTTTTTTTACTGCAAACAAATCTTAGACCAATATCTCCATCAACTATTTACCTTGTCATTGTTTCTAAGGATCAGAGGCACTTCATATACTTGATATGGCTCAAAATTCTGGAATGTTACTTCTGATGGGTATGGCTGGAACATTGGTTCATCAATATTCACTTGTGAAAACTGAAAATACAAATAGATTTAACTGTCAAAAACTTTCTTTCCAACAACAACTGAACAATTTATCACATGCATAGAAAAATTTGTTTTGGTACTATTAAGTTTTAATAACCTAAATGAGATTTGTATGTTTAAATTTATGAAAAATGGCAATATTTTTTCACAATTGCTTTTTGATAAGTAAATGAGGCAAATATGGTTTTGCCAAGCCATATAGTTTTTTTCATAAATGTTAATCTGATGTGAAAATGAGATGTTCAAATTATGACAACTGATTTCATACTTTTCATTTAATTTGTCATGCCTTATTTTAACATTAAACTATAAACAAACAAAATAAGAAAATACTTATATACATGCAAACTTAATACTTAAAATAATGAATATTGCATATAATCAAACAACAATTTTTCAATTTACCGTTGGCTTAGAAACATTATCATCTTTCTGCAACATGGCCAATAAAAGTAAATTCATTAGCATTCAAATATACATTGATTTGTGCTTCATAAAGTATAATAAGCTGGACAGTACACTACTCCTTTATTTTCATGTGAAATTGCTTGACAATTTAAAATCTGTCAATTTTTTCAATTCACAACAAAAGTCTACGCTTTTGCACTGAGAACTACGACAGTATATCTAAGGTTTGAACCTAATAAATTCCATGAAGTAAAATACTTCTAAAATTATCAAATTTGTTACAGAAAATTTTGTTACATAGAAGCAACACTTAATTTACAAAAACAATAATTTGTTTTCCTATACTTTAGATGATGAAATTTGTGAATTTTAAACAATCTCTTCCTTTAAGGTATATTATATTTGTACGCCTGTTACCTTTTGAAGACTTGTGTCTGCCATATCAAGTAGTTCAACTTTCCTTGGTATTTTCATGGTATGAGTATTAGCCAACTTTTGCTCTGTGTCCATCTGCATGTCAAACATGAACTGACTAGGTGTCATCTACAAACAAGTTATTAATATCTAGTTAATGTAGTAAATTCTGTAGAAAAAATAATTGTAACATATTTATAGACTTTCTGAAAAAAAAATCATCATACACATAATGGTAAGTACTAACATATATACAATTACCAATTAATTTAACAAAAAAATGTTTTCAACATTAACTTGAATGTATTTTATTCATTTAGATGTTTTGTTACACAACTCTTTAAACCTTGGAATCATAAAAAAATTCATAATACATGTATTTCACAGTACTATAATAATCAAGTATAAAAGCTACTGCCAGTACTGGCTGATTTCTCTGAAAGTAAGATAAAATTCATGTTGATTACAATGATGAATTTCATGATTTTGAGATATTCTAGAATAAGGCTAACAAGTTAAAACATCCTTCGACCCAGAGACAATGATATTCATACCTTATTTTCTTCTTCATCTCCTTTAAGCAGTTTTGGATTTCTTGGAGCAATCACTTTACTTTTATAATTGGCAGCATCTGGACCAAGGGCCTCTAGGGTGTTGGTGGTCCCCACCACCTCTCCAAATGGCCCAAGGGGCATATTTACTAAAATTATAAGTTAAAACATTACAGGTTATAAAATTTGTAATCTCTCTCAACAATATAACACTTTTTGATGTAAAAGAAATATTTCAAAACAACGTGGGAAACATCAGCCCACAAAATCGCTAAATGTGATCAGCAACAGGATTTGGCGAGAATTGATTCTTCAATACTCCTCGCTGAATGAGTTACATAGGTTAACCCGAGGTCAATCAGCAAAACTCAGTTCTTACTATGATGTACTTACATAAGCATTGTGACAAAGGTTGTGTACAGGAAAGTGCACTTATACACCTTATCCCTATTTGTCCGCCTATTTACTGGATATCACAAGGTTCCCGTTAAATTTTGATGTCACATTAGAATGACTAGAATATGTAAGACACCACAAAGGAAAAGTGATTGTTGTATGACGTCAATATGTCAAGTGTCACAGATTCCCAAATAGAGATAAGTTTTTTTTCTCTGGTTGCTTTTAAATTTAATGAATGAGTTATGAGCTTGTCATTTCAGCGAGTTTTTATGAATGAGTAACAACAGTTGAGCCGAGGTCAATCGGCGTAAATGATGTCATCGAACAATGGGTTTTAACTGTGAGGTATTAACAAAAGCATTGTAACAAAGGAAATTTATGGGAAAGTGCACAATTTTCGAAAGTTATTGACTATTGTCATCGTCATTGCTTCACAAATATTTTACTTTTGGAAACTGTGAAGTACAAATCAGGCGTACAGTAAGTTCCTTGTCGATTTAAATTATGTTGACAAAATCAATGAACTAAACAGACGAACGAAATTACCGGACTTGAGGATACTGAGACTGTAGTGAGAGCAAAATTTAGATACTGATGTTATGATAAAGCATTCATGTACATTTATTCCTGTTATATTGCGTATGAATTAACGAGAATACAAAAACCAAAGGAGGATAATAGTAAATCACAGCAACTACCTGTACTTGATCAAAATATACTGTTCAAGCAATAAGATGTTGATTCAAAACTCCATTGTGGATAAATGTTGCTAGGAACAGCATTCCTATGTAGAAAAGAACCCTGAATTTAATTCGTCAGTTTTTTCATATCCGGTATCAATTTAACAAATCAGAAAATGTTTCACAAAAGTAAATATTCATATTCATACGCATTTCCTAAACTTGCTTATTTTGATATTTTAAAAATGTTAATTTTATGAAACACATAATAACAATGGATAATTTATGATACACACATTAACTTTTTTAATTTTTTGAATTCTTTTTTTCACTTTCCAATGTAATGCTTATGAGGTATGCATCATATCGTATACTTATCCGGTCTTTTTGTTTGGTTGTTAAAGGGTTCTGAATTGACAACCTTGACATCGACAGCACGTGAATACAGCATCTGTATTTATTGCATTATTTAATTCATTTATAAACCAATCAAAATGAAAATTTGGACATCTGAACACACTTTCGAGTAAGTAGATTGTGTTAATTGTAAAATAGGTCGGAGTTCCATTGATCTTTTGTCAGAATAACACTAATTGCGTAAGACCTTCAGGCCGGTTTCGGTCACGTTTCTTTAACATGTATTTTCAGTAGAAGCTATTTTAACACTCTTGAATGCTTCAGAAGGAAGCAAGTTAACTCGTACCATTGTAAACTCGTACCTCGTAAACTCGTACCAAAAAAGTTGACTCGTACCAACGTAAACTCGTACCACTGGGAAGTCGTACCAATCAGAACTCGTACCACTGCAAACTCGTACCATTAAAAATATATTAAAAAATACGAATGTTTTATGATTTTGTTTTGAATTACCAGCCCAGTAGTCAGCACTTCTGTGCTGACATGAATTATCATTGATATGGTCATATTTATGAATTAACTGTTTACAAAACTTTTGCAATTTTGAAATACTAAGGCTTTTCTAGTTCAGGAATAGAATCACCTTAGCTGTATTTGGCAAAACTTTTAGGAATTTTGGTCCTCAATGCTCTTCAACTTCGTGCTTTATTTGGCTTTTTTAACTTGTTTGGATTCGAGCGTCACTGATGAGTCTCTTGTAGACGAAACGCACGTCTGGCGTAAATACAAAATTTAATCCTGGTATCTATGATGAGTTTATTTAAAACACAATAAATAAATTCTTTCGTTAAATAAAAATTCCTTTTAGAAACAAAAGAAAAATACACAAATCTATTCAATGATACTGATTTGGAATGATTAAAAATTAAATCAAATAGTTGTCAGTAAAAGTTTAAAAAAGAGTCTACTCAAGGGAGACCGCAAAGCCAATCTGCCACGGTTTTCTCTATCCAATTAGACAAGGAAAATTAGCTACAAATTGGTCATTGTAATTTCAAATTATATACATTTTACAGATTTACGAGGTATTGAGGGAAATTAAAGAATATATTCATCATTAAACACCATTTGAATGCATTTAAATAAGTTGGTACGAGTTTACAATGGTATGAATTTACCGTGGTACGAGTTAGCAGTGGTACGAGTTTGCATTGGTATGAGTTTTTTTTTTAGTGGTACGAGTTGACATTGGTACGAGTTTACAATGGTACGAGATAACTATAATTCCTTCAGAATAAAATTTCTATCTTAATTGTCAAAGTAACCCCTATATATAAAGGTGAAGCTCACCTTTGCATTTTCTGTTCACCTTGTCCTGTTTTAGGGTACAAGTCAAATCAGCACCTATAGAAAAGTCAAATCGGCACCTATTTAAAGTCATTTCGGCATTTGGTTAGTCAATTTGGCATCAAATATATTTTTTACCTTTTTATTTGAATTTTTATTTGAGATATGGGGAGAGTAGTTTTTCACAAAACAAAATGTAGTATTGCTGAGGTTAAGGTTCATCATAACAAATGGACAAAACTGGCTGTAATTACACCTCAAAAACTGCTATGAGTACAGACTAACCTGTGCAGCTGGAAAAGTTTTAAGGCATGGCATCCACTAGATATGTAAAAGTTAAATGCATTTTGAGTTTCAGAAAGATGAAATTATTTTTGGGTTTTGATGGGCATTTTTTTCTGTTCCTGCAGTAGGTGTAAAAATAAACTAAGTTGGGTTAAATCTTTGAGATGCTCCCTCTCAGGTAACAACTGTATTGTATTGTATTGATTGTCCTTGATTGACTTCGACAATAGATATCAACACAACAACAGTTGAGTAAAGGGTGTAACTGAGTGGACAGTATCAAATGTAATTCAAGTGTTTGTTTATTTTTACACCAACAGCAGGAATGAAAAAAAATGCCCATCAAAATCCAAACAACATTTATCTTTCTGAAACACAAAATGCACTTAAATTCAGTTGTTTTTCATGATTGAGTTACACTGATGACAGGTCAATTTGTTTGAATGAGGTCTTCTTACTGAGGGTCGTAATGGGGGTACCTTCATGACGAATAACGGTAAAAATTCTTGCCAAATGACAACAGTAATTTTTGGTGCATGACGATAAAATGTACAGTTTCTTTTAGACGATAAAAAAATCAACTGATTTTGACGAATCACGTTAATTTTTTTCCAAAAATAACGGTATTGATAATTATTTGAGGCCTCTGACAAATCAGGATAAGGATATTTTGACGAATCACGGTGAAATTTTGACCAATTTGACGCTAACGGTAGCCAAAAATGACCGTGTGACGCCTGACAGTAAAGGGCATGCCTACCCTCCTTACTGCAACGTAATGACATAAGCATTGTGACATAGTGTAACCAAACACGCTAAGAGTACCGTCTGAGAAAAAATTACCCTGCCCTTTTCAAAAGCTGCAGGAAACACTACTATTGTGATATGAATAAATGTTGAGGCTCTGACGTAGAAGGTGATGATTACGACATTGTCGACCCAAGTTAAATATAAAACAATTATGCCAAACACAACTGAATGCTACATTTCTTGTCATCCGAATGGTAAATGATTAAACTAATTGATATAACAAATAAGTTTTCTTTGGTTTGTAGTGACGGTTTGTACCATGTTGACCTGCATTCATTTCAGTGGCATATATCCATTAAATAAGAAAATAATGACAGTTCAAATTATACTGTAAATAAACATCATAGATACCAGGAGTAAAATTTTTGTATCATCTTCAAAAGATTCATCAATGACACTCGAATCTAAAATGCTACAAAAGGATAAATAAGGTAACAAGTTGAAGAGCATTGAGGACCCAATGTAAATTTGAATAAAACTTATTGCAATTTAGTGTTTCTTGACCTTACAATGTTGTACTTAAAATAATATTGCTGTTTTTTTTATTAAATAGACACAGTTGGGACACAATTGTACAGGCAGCATGGAAGAAATACCCTAATCCTTTGAATCCTGCAGTAATTGGTACTGATGTTTTAGACAGAAAGGTTGATAACAAAGGGGTTTTAAAGACACATCGACTTATGACAACACAGTGGGGTCTACCAAACTGGGCTAAAAAGGTAATATTCTATTGCAAATGACATAAATGATTTGGAAAGAAAAAGATAATTAAGAATTACTCGAGTCAAATTAGGATCATCTTGATACATTTTACAGTTGGGTAAACCTTAAAAGTATATAGTCTAATTATTTAAATCGGGGTTGGCAAAGTATATCCCTGGCTAGGTAATACCCAGGGCCCCCAAATGTGTAATACTATGCAATATGATTTTTAAGCTTATTTTAACACAGAATAGTTGAGGCATATTGTCATTTTAGAGTTAACATATTATGTTATTGCTATATGTATAAACATCTTAAAAAGATAAACTTTGAGATTCATCTTCAGAGGATAAGAAATTATTTTTACGCCCCCGTCGTAGCTGTGGGGGCATTAAGTTTTACCCTTGTCCGTCTGTACGTACGTTCAGAAATTGGTTTCGGTTCTCTAACTTGAGTTTGCCTCAACCAAATGTTATGAAACTTATACACAATGCTTGTTACCACAAAACACAGATCAAGTTTGAATTTTGGTGGCGTCACTTTAACTGTTCTAGAGTTATGCCCTTTATAAAGGGAAAAATTGCTAAATTTTTAGTTTCCGTTCTCTTACTTAAGTTTGCCTCGACCAAATGTTATGAAACTTATACACAATGCTTATTTCCACAAAACACAAATCAAGGTGTAACACCACTAATTAGGCCCGGCCAGAAAGCACATACCAGAAAGTAGTACATATTTAACACAAAATAGTTCCTACGCATGAGTGTAGCTTTCAAAATATGTAGAATATTTAGGTATTGTTGGTATCAAATGAAAGCTGAATGACTGGTGATCATTGTAGAACACTTTTTGACTTATAATTTTGAATATTAAAAAAACTGCACCAAATTTTATAAAGAGGGTACTTTTTGCCTGTATGTCAGATCTGAAGTACCTGTTTTGGTACATCCGAAGTTCCGGGAACCAGTTCTTTCTTATATGCCATTAAAGGTATGTTGATTTTTCCAGTACAAGACACCATAAAGTGTTGCTTTGACATGCAATGATTGTCACTTTATTTGAACTTGAAACAAAAGAGCTGTGTCTGCTTGAAATTGAGGAATTTAACATAGAAAGCAATGGGGCCATGAATTAGTGGTGTACTTCCTATTACAGAGAATCATCAGAAATTCAATTTTTAGAAGTTGTACCTATTCCAATGAAAATAAGTCATATTTGATGTAAGTAAACATGTTTAATCATCTTTTTTTGAAGAACAATTCTGTTTATGGGAAATTTCAGCTCTTAAATTGACATAATCAGGTATTTTAGCCTTTTATGGTCACACAACATGCATGCAGTTAAGCCTTGACTCCAAATTCTTATTTTTGCATTATTTGGGATTGCAATCAATAAAACATGTATATAATGACTTGTTTATGGTAAAAAAATAGCTCTTGGTCAAATAATCCTATGATTATTCAAGTTTTATTGGTTTTCTTATGATAGCCTTTTACAATCTAGGCAATTGGTATATACTCATATAAGAATTCCAAAATCTCACTGTACATGCAATTTTGAACCAGTTTAGCAAGTTATCCAGCTGAAAAATATATAAATTGCTCTTTATAATCTATGTTGTACCACAGAAGTATGGTTTATACCAAAAATGTCCCTTTTCCAATTTGAAGAAAAAAGGGGGGACAATTTTCTCAATTATGTCTTAGGTTTGGTCTAATATATTTTTATTAAATGAACAAACTCTGGTAAATTATGACTATTGGTAAGCACATTGTTTTCCTAACAGAAATTATTAAATACAACAATGATATTGAGAATAAAATAAGTATAATGGCCATTTATAATATCCATATGCAGTTTTCTTTGAATAACCTATATGTTACTACCAGTCCAATTTGAGCTTAAAATTAGTAAAATAGTATTTGGACATAAGCTTTGTGTGTTTTTTATTGCTTGAAATAGATCATAGAATGAAATAAAGTGATGCTGAAGTCAGTATAGCAAGTTTGGTTCTGTTATAGGTGTAACACCACTAATTAGGCCCGGCCAGAAAGCACATACCAGAAAGTAGTACATATTTAACACAAAATAGTTCCTACGCATGAGTGTAGCTTTCAAAATATGTAGAATATTTAGGTATTGTTGGTATCAAATGAAAGCTGAATGACTGGTGATCATTGTAGAACACTTTTTGACTTATAATTTTGAATATTAAAAAAACTGCACCAAATTTTATAAAGAGGGTACTTTTTGCCTGTATGTCAGATCTGAAGTACCTGTTTTGGTACATCCGAAGTTCCGGGAACCAGTTCTTTCTTATATGCCATTAAAGGTATGTTGATTTTTCCAGTACAAGACACCATAAAGTGTTGCTTTGACATGCAATGATTGTCACTTTATTTGAACTTGAAACAAAAGAGCTGTGTCTGCTTGAAATTGAGTAATTTAACATAGAAAGCAATGGGGCCATGAATTAGTGGTGTACTTCCTCAAGTTCAAATTTGGGTAGCGTCACTTTTACCGTTCTTCAGTTATGTCCCTTTTTAACTATATGATATGCAAGCGGGGGCATCATCTGTGTCCACAAGTGGACACTATCCACATTTATTTTTTCTTTATCTCCAATAATTCAATAAAGGCAGAATACCAATTTTGCACATTTCGAATACCTTGTTTACTGTTTGCACTAGCCTTATATCTGAGACTAGGACAAATTGATTTGGGCTAGTAAGAATGAGAAAACAATTTGTAAAGGCAAATACAAAAAAAAAGGTTTGAATTTAACTTTGGGCTAGGTTGTAAAAAAGGGTTTGATGTCGACTGTGTTTATATTTTAGCTTTGTTTGAATTAATCCAAAGATAAGAAATGCATTTAAGTACTAGTGTATTGGATTATTTAATTGAAAAAATTATTCAGCTTCAATCAAATTGGTAAATAAACACAGTAACATTTTTTCTAAGGGAAACGTTTATACCCATGCTTTTAGAGATAAAAGGGTTTATTAAAGTAATATAAACAAATTTGTGTTATAATCTGAATAAATACTTATAAATCAGTTAGTGGTGTATATAAATATTAAAATTGTGTAAACTTTTAAGCAAGGAATGAACACTGTTGAAAAGTCCTAATTTTCATTACATATACCTATTATTAGTTGTAAATCCAAATTCATTTCTTTGTTTCATGTTAACAGTTTGACCAATTTATACAGAATGGCAATTAAAAAAATTGTAGGAGGATGATCTATATATCTTATTGAGAAAACTGTTCACATTCAAGTTTGTCTGAGAGTTGTAGGACCAATACAATCTCAAATTAATACACTGACTTTATAAAAAGGGTCTCAAACAAGTGAAGTTATAAATAAGTATTAATCTACTTATATTTTTTAATGTATTGTATTTGTTATTGATCATTAAATCCTCTTAAAGTTTTTAATGCCCAGTATTGTTTTGGTAAAACTAGGTGTTTTCCCAGTATTTCCCACTGGGCTAGGCAATGCTAGTTAACCCTGGTTTTTGTTAACCTTGATTAAAATGCATTGCTGTTCTATCAATTACAGTTTCTGGATATGCTTGCATATTATTAAAAGATTATTATTGAATTCTATTATTTAGAACATAAATATTCCAATTTTATTTTATTTAAATATTGACATGCATACAATTTTGGTATTTAAAAACAGATGGTTGGCATATCTGATGATTGTTATGTGATTGAGAAGTCAGATGTTGACTTGAAAACTAACACTATGTGTATCAAATCAAGAAATGTGAGTTTGAACAAAAAATAAATGTTTGTGTTTTCTGTTTTGTTATGCTTACATATAAAATTTTGCAGCTTTTATTAGTAAAGAATCAGTAAAACAACTGAATAGATCCAGCTGGAACAATAATGATTTTTTTTTTAAAAACTGCTCAAATCTAGTTTATAATCCCAAACGGGATAGCTTGCATTTTTTGTCAGAGTTTACATTTTTTTTTAAGTCATATGAAAAGCTGCAGGATTTTGACATCACTTTTATTTTTGCATGTCACTATTCATTTCCTTATTTGTTTCTTCATTAGATTTTAGGACAGGATGAAAATGCGTATGGATCGGAACATTCAGAAGTTGACCCCAAGGCAAAAACCATGACACTTAAGTCTAAAAATGTAAGTGAGAATCATGGAAGGTTTAAATTGAAAGATATTTCTTTATATCACCTGAACAGATACATAATCTGAAGATGTAGCTATAGAAAGACTAACTTTTAAATCAAAAGTAAAATTTGCTCTGTCAGGAAAATAGAAGATATTGGTTTTGAACATTAATGAAATTCTGTTGTTATCATCTTCAAAGGGGGGAAACCTGCACAATCATGAACAAACTTGTGATGTATACAGTTCTAAGGCCAAGAACTAACTTTTTATACGACCGCAAAAAAATTTTTGTGGTCGTATATTGATATGACGTTGGCGTCGTCGTCGTCCGGCGTCGTCGTCGTCCGAATACACATTAGTTTTCGCACTCTAACTTTAGTTTAAGTGAATGGATCTCATTGAAATTTTACCATAAGGTTCAATACCACAAAAGGAAGGTGGGGATTGATTTTGGGGGTTATGGTACTAACAGTTAAGGAATAAGGGGCCAAAAGGGGCCAAAAATAAGCATTTTTGTAACTTCCAGACATAACTTGTGTGTAAGTGTATGGATCTCTCTGACATTGTACCACAAGGTTCCATATCACAAAGGGAATGCTGGGATTGATTTTTGGGGTGATTTCCTCCAAATATTTGGAATTAGGGGCCAAAAAGGGGCAAAAAACTAGCATTTTTCTAGTTTCATGACAATAACTTGTTTGTAAGTGTATGGATCTTTATGAAATTGTACTACAAGGTTCCATATCACAAAGGGAAGGCTGGGATTGATTTTGGGGGTTTTCCCTCAAAATTTTAGTAATTAGGGGCCATAAAAGGGCAAAAAAAACATGCATTTTTTTCTAGTTTCAGGACAATAACTTGTGTGTAAGTGTATGGATCTTTATGAAATTGTACTGCAAGGTTCCATATCACAAAGGGAAAGCTGGAATTGAGTTTGGGGGTAATTGCCCTAAACGTTTAGGAATTTGGGGCCAAAAAGGGGCCAAAAAACAAGCATTTTTCTAGTTTCCAGACAATAACTTGTGTTCAAGTGTATGAATCTCTCTGAAATTGTACTGCAAGGTACCATACCACAAAGGGAAAGCTGGGATTGAGTTTGGGGGCGATGAATCATAAGGGGGTTCAAAAAATTGGGGGGGGGGGGATTTTTTTTTTCCTTTTTTTTCTTTAACATTTTCCATTTTAAATTGGTTATTTCTGATTTATATATAAAAGCAAATAATAATGATATGGTTTGAATAGGCATACATGTGAACCTCCCGACGGGAGTACAATAATCCCGTTTTCAGGGGTCTCCTCCCCCCCTCCCGTTGAAAAAATCCTGTGTATGAAATTTTTCATGAATGAAAAATTTCTGCCCAACATAACATCTCAGGCATCTGGTGTAACTGACATTACCTGAAGTTATATTTTACCTGTAAATCAATTAACATGCATAATTATATGGCTTCACTTGTCAGCTTGGGTGTCAAACATACTGGTAAGCAACGATTTTTACCTCAGGCTAACTGCCGTTGTGTAACAAAAACTGTGTATTTATTGGGTTACTTCCCTTGATTTATCCTGTTTTAAGTTACTTTCCTTTTAATAATGAAAATTTTTAAAAGAATATAAATAAAATATAAATTGAACAAATAATCATAAAAGGATGGTTATTAAATGATTTTAAATGTCTTAGGACAAATAAAAAAATAATAATTTGAAAATTATTTGAGGATTCTATACTTCCTTTTAAGGCTTAAATTGAAATTTATATAATAACTATGACCCTAACTTTACAGATAGAATGAATTTCTGAGTTTGCAAATAAAAACTATTTGCAAGAGAAAAAAAAAAAATAAAAACTATTTGCAGACAGCTAAACAAATGTTCTGGTTGCAATGATTGTTTTATAGAATATGAAGTAAAAAATTTAAAGAACATACTGGAAAAAAACAATGTTAGATTGAACATGTAGAATATAAAGATGGAGAAACTTTATAAGTACAAGGGTACTATAAACATAATAAATTGGTTGGAAAGTTGAAGAAAACACACTTTAAAAGACCATTTTTACAGCACACGGTTACATTTACAACAAAATTAATGTCGTTTAAAAACCTCCTGATCTGAGTCCTAATCTCCTGACCAAAATTTCCCAATCTCCTGATCTGAGTTTCACAGTCCATCACATGTATGAATAGGTAAATTGAAAATTTTTAAGTTCTTAGACCACTTTCATTCTGTGTCAGAAACCTATGCTGTGTCAAATATTTAATTACAATCCAAATTCAGTGCTGTATCAAGCTTGAATGTTGTGTCCATACTTGCCCCAACTGTTCAGGGTTCGACCTCTGCGGTCGTATCAAGCTGCGCCCCAGCGGAGCATTTTATTGTAATAATAAAATGTATTAAATACTTTATGCTAACCCTTAGACTGCTACGCGCGACTATTGTCGTTCCGATAAAGCAGTCCGCTACTGCTACGCGCGACTATTGTCGTTTCCGTATCTCATTTGTTTACACAGTTACCATGGAATGGGCGGAGTCAATATTCATGAGATTGCGGCAGTTTAGACTTGTATGGATTCTGATTGGTTAAAATTCGGCGTACTTTCGAGTTTCTCTTGACTTTAAATCAGGTATAAGCGATGAGACCGAAAATGAAAAATTTAGATTAAAAAAAGTAACAAAATGGCGGAAATTGTTTGGAGTGATGGCCAACACGTTCAGAAGTATTTCAATGATAACGATGTAACAGCGGCGGCCAATTTAAATGATTTGGACGAGAACAGAAGATATAATAGATGGAAATAGAAACATTCTAGCAAAACTGCGAACAGAAGACTTTTAAAGCGGGAACCACGGGGATTTCCCCAGACGATGTTCGAAATGGATGACATGAAACAGGATTTGCGATGTTTATCATTGCGCCTTTCAACTGTGAATCAATATTGATCACTGACATCGATAGATTCAAACATTATGTTTGTCAAGATTATTTATTGACGAAAGTTATATCAATGAACTTGTTGTTAAAACATATTTGTACATGGAAGTAAAAGTCGAAAGTCGGAAGGAAAATACCGGAAAATAGTTGCATAAAAAAAAACGTTGATCCGAGAAGAAACTTTTTTCTTTTGATAATCACAATGGAACTAGTTCTTAAAAGAGGTTTTTAACAATATTGGTTCAATTCTGAAGTCATGGATACCTTTGAAAAGTTTTTATATTGATGGATTCGCGTTAATAAAACATAAAAAAAAATATTTACCTTTGTTTACCTCTATTTGCACCTGTGCAGGTAATAAATGGCCAGTGACTCACACAAAAATAAAATAAATAAAAAATACAGAATATAACAATACTTTTTTATATAACTTTTATTGATGAATATTCAATATTTACAAAGATATTGCAATTGTAAGTAAACATGTTTATTTCATCAGTGATTAAAATTTTATTCAGCAATACACAAAAGAACAATAGAAATGAATGCAGCAGTCTAAGGGCTAATACTTGAATATTTTTAGGTTTTTTAGTTTCACTGTTTGTAAATTTGACATTGTACTTGCTGTTGTACATTTCATGTATTTTAGTGTTTTCCAAATAGAACCAAAGAATTTGCACGTTTCACCAAATTATCTCAATGACATGCATATATTTTTCATTACTTTTTTTTACCAGACTGTTGTCATATACTTTCAATTTTCCTTTGATCTGTATTGTTTTAAACTTGTGCATGTGCAAAATTGCATATATATTTTAAGCTTTTTTCTCTTTTTTTTTAATTCTACACAATATCAGATATATAAGTGTTTTCAATGTATAATATTTTAAAATATCTACTGAATTGAAAAAAAAACCCAAGTTATTTAAGATCTTAAATGCTCTTGTTTTAGAGAAAAATTATACACAACAAAAAACTTAACTGACTATTCCTGTTATACCAATGTGATGACACTTTCGCGGAATATAAACTTATCAACAAAGAGACAGTTTTTGTTAAAAAGCTTGAACCACATCTTATCAGACTATAAACTGTACAATTCTGTGATGTTGCAGAGCTCCAGATAAGCTGCGTATTTGCGTGATCACGCAATACAAATGATTAAAAACCCAATGCAATTGCCCATTGCAGGGTTCAATAACCCAATTAATTCAAAGGAAAACCCAATTATATGCCAAAACCATGAGTTCTTAACGCTTTTATTCGCTATCGTTTGCGTTATTTACCCTTATCTAATTACAATCGTCGCGTAAATCTATTTTTATAATATTTATAATTGGAAATTTCCTTTCGTTCTAAAAATAGAGCCCTGCATCAAGTAGCTGAAATGGGTCTCTGTTGGAATTTTCCGTTGCTCAAAAGGTACACGTGTTTATGAAAACATTTCGATCTTCTCAGCGTTTATCCAATTAGCGTTTGTCATGTTTTCATATTTTTTTCGAATTGCTCGGGACTTATCGTAACATACAATGAATTAAAACGAAAGTAAATGTGCGGTAAAAATATTGAATAGAAGCATGTTTTCAGCTTCTTTTTGATAGCTGAGGACAAGTTATGATGATAACAAGACTCATCTAGTGTTTTATAAAGTGTCCGTCGAACGCACGGGCGTGTTTGCGTACCTTAACGAGAACATTGCTAGAACGATAAACACGGGGTTTCTTCAAGAACGAAATCAGTTGGAAAAAGTGAAAGGCCAAATTAATTATGACATGATATGTAGTTGGAAAGCATCGGAAACCAAAAGTTCTAATAAGGGACAACTTAACCCAGATTTATGTTAATTAAATTACATTAAACAAAAACATTCACTCGGGTATAATTTTAGTTTATACATTATTTTTTCATTTTTAGTTGATGAGTGAATACACATATCCGTTTTTTTTACGTCAATGCAGCTTGACACTTTCTTTATTTTGGTCTAATTGTTCTGTATGCTTAAGATAGCTGTCTTATTGGCAAGTGTTATTTATTTATTTAATGTTGCAGAATTATTTGTAAATTGAAGTTGAATGTGGTGTCCGTAATTAAACCACCCTTTAAACCTGGTCAAGGTTTTGGGGTATATCTTAAATCTGGGAACTACTTATTATTTTTATTAAAAAGTAGATCTGGCAAATAGGTGAAAGGACTGGCAAAACTTTCTTACAGCACCTAAATTTCACATAAATTACATAAAAATCTTAACACTAAGCCACATGTTCACCTACCCCAAATAAACTGTAGGATATCATATGGGATCTAGAAAGGTAATTAGTTACTGTCCAACTATTGATACCAGCTGCAGTTTATATAAGTTGCGAGAAAATACAAAACTGGCAGAACGTTTAAAACGGGACACAAATCAAACGTACAATTGCTCGTCAGTGAATACACCAAACAAAACAGCTAGCACATATACAAAGAAAGAAACATATTAAAGATGGAAAAACATCTTGGGTTGATATAATGTGATTATAACATGCCTAAATATTCAATATTGTGTTGATGAAAAAACCCAATACATTAAGGAGCTTGGTGGTGAAAAACCCAATTTGATATTTGCTTGAGGGGTGAATCGGAATTGATAGTGCAATTAAAAAACTCTATCACCCAATTGCATAAAAAAATTATGGGTAAAAACCCCAATTTGTGAATTCTTATCTGGAGCTCTGATGTTGCATTACTATAAAAAATGCAGTTATATCATTTAGTAAGAACAAACAGGCTCATTTACAACTGTTCCATAAAAACATACATGGGACCTAGAGAAGGCACTTCCAAATTTAATCTACAGTTAGATGTTTTTGTACAGTGAAAGTTTAAGAGAAATTATGAAATTTTATCTACAGATGGTTACCCTATTTTTCAAGTACCTCCCCTTGGTACCATGTATGTTTTAAATGAACAGCCCTTGTTGTTAACAATATACACGGTGTAGTAAATTTCAGTATATTTTGAGATACATGTATGTCCCCATAGCTATTACATACATTTCTTTGTGAGAGATTTTGTGAAAATTTACTCACTAATTTTATATTTTTTCAGTTAACATGGTGTAATTTAGTAACCATAGATGAAAAACTAGTGTATGCACCCCATCCTGAAGACAGTTCTAAGTAAGTCGTTTTACTGAATGTAAATAACATTAAATGTGTATGAACAGAAAGATTACATAATACAAGAAAAGCAATATAATATGCATCTATTGTTTATGTAAATATACTTATAATTAAATCCAAGAGAATATTATACATCTTTTTACATCAAATTTTTGTAGTTTAGGCACTGTTGTATAAAATTGTAGTCCATTTAAAAATGCATTGCTTTATGTGCTCATAAGTATGACTACAAAATTGATCAAGTTCAATTCATTTCTAAATGCTTATTGAAAGTCCAGGATACTATCTAACATAATTATTCTTTTCTTTCAGAACCCACTTGAAACAAGAAGCAGTTGTAAATATTAAAGGAGTGCCATTATCCAGTTACTTAGAAAATATGATTACACAGAATATAAATAATAATGCCCAAAAGGTAGGTTTACAATTTAGTTGGTACTAGCTTGAACAGAAATAAACCAAGAGAGACTTATTTCAAGAAACAATAGATAGCCTTGTGCAAAGATTTTTCCTTGAATTGCAGACAAGTCATTTTGTGCAAAGATTTTTCCTTGAATTGCAGACAAGTCATTATTCTGATAATAATATCAGGGTTCTCACTAAGATGAGTCCTGAGCTCATGCAAATCTATATAGACTCGTAATTATCAAAACTGGCGAGTTCAAAGATGCATCAAGATTGTAAAATGTTGTATCAACTGATCACATATATCATCATTTTATAACCAAAATTAAAGAATAATCTAAATTTGATGTCATTTCCTTGCTCTATTTAGTCATGTGAACTGAAATAATAAATCATATAGCATAAAAATAACATATTCTCACTGTTTGACTCGCCGTGGACAAAAGTGACAAGTCCCTAGACTCTCCTTCAAAAATACTTCAGTGAGAACCCTGCAATAATATGCAATCATGTCACCAGAGAAGGTACTTTTAAATTTCACACCCACCCATTGTGGTAAATTCAAGTAGCCTTCCCTGGGTCCCCTGTTATAAAACAGTTGTACTTATATGCATATACTTTATTCATTTTCTTTATATTTTATCAAAACAGTATTTCATTTTCTGCTATTACGCCCCCGCTGTAGTGGAGGGGGTATTAAGTTTTACCCTGGACCGCCTGTACGTCCGTCCGTATGTCCCAAAATTGGTTTCCGTTCTCTTAAGTTTGAATTTTGGTGGTGTCACTTTCACCGTTCTAAAGTTATGCCCCTTTCCAAATGGAAAAATTGCTGAAATATTAGTTTTTGTTCTCTAACTTTAGTTTGCCTCAACCAAACGTTATGAAACTTATGCACAATGCTAATTACCACAATACACAGATCAAGTTTGAATTTTGTTGGCGTCGCTTATACCGTTCTATAGTTATGCCCTTTACAAATGGAAAATTGCTGAAATATTTGTTTCTTTAATTTTAGTTTGCCTCAACCAAATGTTATGAAACTTATGCACAATGCTAATTACCACAAAACACAGATAAAGATTGATTTTTGGTGGTGTCACTTTTACCGTTCTAGAGTTATGCCCCTTTTCAAATGGATAAATTGCTGAATTTTTCGTTTCTGTTCTCTAATTTAAGTTTACGTCAACTTAATTTTATGAAACTTATAAACAATGCTTATTACCACAAAACTCAGATCAAGTTCAAATTTGGGTAGTGTCACATTTACAGTTCTTGAGTTATGGCCCTTACGTTATATGCAAGCGGGGGCATCATCTGTGTCCCATGGACACATTCCTTATTTATTTCATACTTTAAAAATCTACTTAGAGAGCTTCAGGATATTTAATTGTTTATTTTCATTTAAGTTACTTTCTACAATGAAATTGGTCATTGCAGGAAATAATTTAATTGATGAAATTGATGTTATTTACATGGTGTGGAAAATACAGACTGTGATTTAAGTAAATTGAGTACATATTCCTAAGTCCTATTTGTAAGTTCAAACTGTAGACTCATGCATACTGTTTGATTATTTCAGGGCAGAGAAGGTTTAGAGTGGGTCGTTAGGAAGATTAAAGTAGAGGCAGAAACACTCCAGACAGAGGCAGCCACTTTTACTAAAGACACATTTCACACAATACACAAAGTGGAATCTTTGTTCAATAGAGATGGATCTTTATAACGATAAAAGAACTTAGGTCTTTTTATAAAAAGCCAAATATCTGTGATATTCCATTTTCCATCATCACCTTAACGAAATCTCTGCTGGAAACCTGTTCAGGACCAAGCTGATGCAGATATGACATATGTATTGTAAACCATTCATGTGACAGTCATGTGACATATTTATAAACCACCTTATATTGTGTGAATATTGTGAGAAGAAGTTTGTTTGACAACACATTTATTTTTTATCTTAATTGATATTGGTCTGATTCTATGTCTTCTTTGAAAACTATCAGATAATTAAATTGTCAAATAGATTTTTCATGTTTTTTCTACAAAAAAATTAGTGCTTATTTTAGTACTAATTTGGAAGTTTTTGTAAAAATGTTAGACAAAATTACTTATAGACACAATTTTTGATTGCTAGTTAAGAATTTCTGACAATTTCTTTGGAAATTGCTTCTGAATTTTTTAAAACATCTGGGCTTCTCTTGAAAAAGTGTTTCGAAACTGTTGAAGAAAACTTGAATCAACAGTAATGTTGATTTCATTTTTTGCAATCTTGAATGATCGTGTAATTATTTTTTTTGATGGACTGAGATTCCATCTAAAGTAGAAATCCATTAACCATCATAATAGACATAAGATTAATTACTTATCTGTTTTCCATTGCTTAATTATTAGATTGTGTGTAGATGTTATTGTTGGTTCATTATTTTGGATGGGATACCAATTTTAACCTGAATTTAAATGTACGACGAAATACAAATTTCATATAGGCTTGTATGTTGATTTTGACAAAATCAAATATCCTCCATGGAAATTGTATTTTTCCTCAAATCATGAAAATTGGTAGCCAAGAATATAATAAACCACAGTAGTTGTGATTTTGATTGACAGAAGTTAAATGAATGTTGTTGGACATGATATACTTTCCAAGAAACATTACTTTTGTATATTGTGTGAGAGTAAAATACTAAGATCTTCCAGTGACATTGCCAAACCAGAAGTTGTTTGCATGGTTATTGTGTGTGATGATTGTTTTCAACCATATCATTGTGATATTTTTTCAGGTTGTGTTGTATTCAGATCATGACAGAATGTAATATTATTTGTGTTCAGTATACAAACCATTCCTACTTGACATTAAAATAAACGGCATATTCTATATTGTAATTTCCATTCTCAGGATATTGTTAGATAAATGTTTATTTTTGTTTGTAAACTTTATTTCTTTACAATCCTTTTATGTATATGATAGTTTGAAATTGATTTTAATAGGAATAGGACATTTTTGGATGTAATACACTGATTTCAGGCATTAAATATATTTGAAGTATATTTTAAACTAAGTGAACTAAGCATTCATATCACATATCTTGCTATTCAAGAACGAATGTTGATTTATGCTCATGTAAATCATTTATATTTATGACTTTTTGTTATTTATTTCATTGATCAAAAACAATTCTTACTTTTATATATTATATTTTTATATACCACCAACATACATGTATATTTGTAAAAGTAACTTATGAAGCTTTTCACAATCATGTTAAAGTGTAAGCTGAGTAGAATATCCTAATCACACTAGGTTTTGTAAACTAATGACATACTCATTTTCAAAATAATCATAGGGTAATTGTTTTGTGCTTTTTTTTAGGCTAAATAAACCTTTTTCATTTCACAATTAGCCCTGGTATAGTTTGAAATAAAATAAAAATGAATTCTACATTTAAAAGAAAAGAATTTTCTTTATTAATAAACTTTTTTAACTAGAAACTAGAAAAATTTATTTGGGCAAAGTAAATGTTAGATAAGAGAATCAAGAAAACCTGATACACATATTGATAGATTTTATTCTGTAAATTCAGAAATTATTGTTGTGATTTCAATAATGCAAAAAAAAAATTACAAAATGTGTATCACATTGATAAAAACTTTCTTCGTAACTTGTCAGTGATAAATCCTCGTAACATTTTCACACACTCCTAAAATTAATAATGAAATATTTCTAGATTTAATTGATTTACAAAGATAAATCTACACATAAATTTCTGAATTTACAGTGTATAGTCACTTGTTTTTGAAGCTTTTCTTTAGTCTAATTAGATTTTGTACAATTCCTATTTTGTGAACTTTTAATTATGGGGAGTGCCTGTTCAAGCAGAACAAATTAGAATATAATTTTGACAATAAGTGCCTTTTATTTATTCCAGTATTTATGTGTAATAGAATTTTTATTTCCTATGATGAGTTTGATACATTTATATGCTGAATTCTTGTTAAGTTTTTTTTTCTGTTTATTATTTAATAGTGCAAATCATCAAATTAAATTTTTTAATTAAGATTGGATCTTCTGTTTTTATTTTTGTAACCAAGACATGTCACAAATTTTGTATTTGGTATACTAAAGCATCCTGTCTTTGCTGTTTAAAGTTCAATATGATGCTATCCTTCTTTTTTTGCTGCAGTTTTGTTGAATTTCAAGTTGAAGTAAAACAAATCACTTGTGGTGGTAATGGTTTTTGGTTTACTGTTAGCAATAACATGCATCTCATTTTCAAGTATCGTCCTGAACATACATGAAATATTTGCCACTGGAAATTAAGCAACCAGCAATCAATCAATCATTTTCAAGTAGACTTGGCATTCTCAATTCTTAGTCAAATAGTCAACCATATCCAAGTGTAAGTTATTGCAATGTTTATATCAGTTTTGTTTTTTTTAAACTTATTAAATTTAATGTCCATTCCTGTATTTATGCACCGAAATTTTTTTATTGTTTGGCTGTCTGCTCTCTGAAACATCACAGCTATTTCAGTCAGTGCTGCTGCTTATTATAACAAATTCAAATTACCAGTATGTTTTATGTCCATTAGGGGGAAGAGTTTAATTATATAATGAGCTACAAATTCACCATAACAACAGGTTTTTGTCGAGCCTGAGACTTTTGTCGCAGAAAGCTCGACATAGGGTTAGTGTTGCGGCGGCGTTAACTTATTACTTAAAAGCTTAATACTTCAGAAGGTAGAAAACCTGGATGCTTCATACTTTGTTTATAGATGCCTTATGTTATGAAGTTTCCATCTCTCATGTATTCTTTGTCCTTGACCTCATTTTCATGGTTCAGTGACTACTTGAAAAAAAGTTAAGATTTTTTGTAATGTTAATTTCTCTCTTATTATGAGTAATAGGATAACTAAATTTGATATGTGCATACCTTGTACAGTCCTCATGCCTGTCAGACAGTTTTCACTTGACCTCGACCTCATTTCATGGATCAGTGAACAAGGTTAAGTTTTCGTGGTTAAGTCCATATCTCAGATACTATAAGCAATAGGACTACTATATTTGGTGAATGGAATGATTGTCAGGTGTACATGTCCAACTGACAGGTGTCATCTGACCTTGACCTCATTTTCATAATTCAGTGGTTAAAGTTAGGTTTTTGTGTTTTGGTCTATTTTTCAAATACTGTAGGCAATAGGTCGGCTATATAAAAGGTGTATGAAAATATTTTATGATGTACATGTCAGTCTGGCAGGTTTTATTTGACCTTTACCTTATTTTCATGGTTAATTGCTAAATGTTAAGTTTTTATACAACCGCAAATTTTTTTTTGGGATCGTATAATGGTATGATGTAGTCGTCATCTGCTTCGTCTGTGTCGTCATCTGAAGACACACTGGTTTCCGGACAATATCTTTAGTTTAAGTGAATGGATCTCTGTGAAATTTTTTAAGAAGGTTCAATACCACAAAAGGAAGGTTGGGATTGATTTTGGGGATAATGGTCCCAACCATTTTGGAATTAGGAGCCCAAAAGGGGCCAAAAACAAGCATTTTTCTAGTTTCAAGATATTAACTTGTGTATAAGTGTTTTGATTGCTCTGAAATTGTACCACAATGTTTTATACCACAAGTAGAAGGTTTGGATTCATTTAAGGGGTTATGTGGCCAACAGTTTAGGAATTAAGGGCCAAAAAGGGGCCAAAAACAACAATTTTTATACGACCGCAAAAAAATTTTGTGGTCGTATATTGGTATGACGTTGGCGTCGTCGTCGTCGTCGTTCGTCGTCGTCGTCCGGCGTCGTCGTCCGAATACATATTGGTTTTCGCACTCTAACTTTAGTTTAAGTGAATGGATCTTTTTGAAATTTGACCATAAGGTTAAATACCACAAAAGGAAGGTTGGGATTGATTTTGGGGGTTATGGTACCAACAGTTAAGGAATTAGGGGCCAAAAAGGGGCCAAAAATGAGCATTTTCTAGTTTCCAGACAATAACTGTGGAACGGTGTATGGATCTCTCTGAAATTATACTACGAGTTTCCATACCACAAAGGGATGGTTAGGATTTGCTTTGGGGGGTTATGGCTCAAACCGATTAGGAATTAGGGGCAAAAAAGGGGGAAAAACAAGGTTGTCCTGGTTAATGGACAAATACTTTAGTACAAAACATAATTTAAAGCAGTGTAAGGGAGATAAATCAAATACATCATTGAAATTATCTCCCTTACACTGCTTTTAAATTATGTATAAAGTAATGGTTAATGAACAATAAAGATAATCTAAAACAGTGTAAGGGAGGTAATCCAAATACAACGTTTTGGTTACTTCCCTTACACTGCTTTTAAATTATGTTTAAAGAAATGCATATTTATAAAGGAAGACCAGTAAAAATATCTGCAAATGTTTTCATCTTTTTTTTTTACAAAAAAATCCATATGAAAGATTTGACACTATATTTTTATTAATTCTATTATAAAATAGATTAAGTTAGCACTATGGTAAATTTAAATGGGTAATTATGGTTGCCAACTCCATTGGAAATTTGAATTGAGATTATGACCATATCTTGAGGGAAAGAATTTTTTGGGGGGAAAAAGGGGGGGGGGGGGATAAAAAGAAATTGTGGGGGGCCAATTTTTTCTCATTTCAGATTTCAGAAATTAAAAAGAATTATTCTTCAAATATTTTTTTTTTTTTCAAATTTCAAATATTGAAAAATTTCAAGAAGTAATCTTTAATTGCACAGTATGGCGCATTAGATTTGTAAAATCTTTGATCACATTTATTTATTTGTTATGCCGAATCTAACAGTGTATTTAGATTTTTAATTTTGGGTCCAGTTTTCAAATTGGTCTACATTAATGTCCAAAGGGTCCAAAATTAAACTTTGTTTGATTTTAGCAAAAATTGAATATATGACGTTCTTTGATATGCTGAATCTAAACATGTATTTAGATTTTTGATTTTTGGCCCAGTTTTCAAGTTGGTCCAAATTGGGGTCCAAAATTAAACTTTGTTTGATTTCGACAAAAATTGAATATATGGGGTTCTTTGATATGCTGAATCTAACCATGTATTTAGATTTTTTATTTGTGGACCCCGTTATCTAATTGGTTCATATTGAGGTCAAAAGGGTCCAAAATTAAACTTTGTTTGATTTCATCTAAAATTGAATTATTGGGGTTCTTTGATATTCCAAATCTAACCGTGTATTTAGGTTTTTAATTTTGGGTCCTGTTTTTTAAATTGGTCTACATTGAGGTCCAAAGGGTCCAAAATTAAACTTAGTTTGATTTTAACAAAAACTGAATTCTTGGGGTTCTTTGATTTGCTGAATCTAAACATGTGTTTAGATTTTTGATTATGGGCCCAGTTTTCAAGTTGGTCCAAGATAGGGTCCAGTATTTAAACTTTGTTTGATTTCAACAAAAATTGAATATATGGGGTTCTTTGATATGCTGAATCTAAACATGTATTTAGATTTTTGATTATGGGCCCAGTTTTCAAGTTGGTCCAAATTGGGGTCCAAAATTAAACTTTGTTTGATTTCAACAAAAATTGAATATATGAGGTTCTTTTATATGCCGAATCTAACCATGTATTTAGATTTTTTATTTGTAGGCCCCGCTATCAAATTGGTTCATATTGAGGTCAAAAGGGTCCAAAATTAAACTTTGTTTGATTTCATCGAAAATTGAATTATTGGGGTTCTTTGATATGCCAAATCTAACCGTGTTTTTAGATTTTTAATTTGGGTCCCGTTTTTTAAATTGGTCTTCATTGAGGTCCAAAGGGTCCAAAATTAAACTTAGTTTGATTTTAACAAAAATTGAATTTTTGGGGTTCTTTGATATGCTGAATCTAAACATGTGTTTAGATTTTTGATTATGGGCCCAGTTTTCAAGTTGGTCCAAGTTGGGGTCCAAAATTAAACTTTTTTTGATTTCAAAAAAAATTGAATATATGGGGTTCTTTGATATGCTGAATCTAACCATGAATTTAGATTTTTTATTTGTGGGCCCCGCTATCAAATTGGTTCATATTGAGGTCAAAAGGGTCCAAAATTAAACTTTGTTTGATTTCATCAAAAATTGAATTATTGGGGTTCTTTGATATTCCAAATCTAACCGTGTATTTAGATTTTTAATTTTAAGTCCCGTTTTTTAAATTGGTCTACATTAAGGTCCAAAGGGTCCAAAATTAAACTTAGTTTGATTTTAGCAAAAATTGAATTCTTGGGGTTCTTTGATATGCTGAATCTAAACATGTGTTTAGATTTTTGATTATGGGCCCAGTTTTCAAGTTTGTCCAAGTTGGGGTCCAAAATTAAACTTTGTTTGATTTAACAAAAATTGAATATATGGGGTTCTTTGATATGCTGAATCTAACCATGTATTTTGATTTTGGACATTGGACCATAATAGGTAAATTAAAAAAATTCAAGTTCTTAGACCACATTCTTTCTGTGTCAGAAACCTATGCTGTGTCAAATATTTAATAACAATCCAAATTCAGAGCTGTATCAAGCTTGAATGTTGTGTCCATACTTGCCCCAACTGTTCAGGGTTTGACCTCTGCGGTCGTATCAAGCTGCGCCCCAGCGAAGCATTTTATTGTAGTTTCCGGACAATAATTTGTGTGTAAGTGTATGGATCTCTCTGACATTGTACCACAAGGTTCCATATCACAAAGGTAAGGCTGGGATTGAGTTTGGGGATAATTGCTCCAAACTTGTAGGAATTAGGGGCCAAAAAAGGGCAAAAAACAAGCATTTTTCTAGTTTCCAGACAATAACTTGTGTTTAAGTGTATGGATCTCTCTGAAATTGTACTACAAGGTTCCATACTACAAAGGGAAGGATAGGATTGAGTCTTGGGGTAATTGCTCCAAGGGGGGTTTCCCAAAATTTTTTTTTTTGGGGGGGGTTTCCAATTTGTTTAAGAAATTCATATTTTTTTTTATTAGTTTAAAGAAGAAATCTTCAATTGCGCAGTATTGGGCAATAGATTTGTAAGATCTTTGACCACATTTATTTTGTGTCAGAAACCTTTATTTTGTCAAAAATTTGATCACAATCAAAATTCAGACAGTATCAAGCTTGAAAATTGTATCCAAATTTGCCCCAACTGTTCAGGGTTGGACCACTGCGGTCGTATCAGGCTGCGCTCAGCGAAGCATTTTATTGTGTTTTGGTCTGTTTTTCTTAAAATATGAGCAATAGGTCAACTATGTTTGGTGTAAGGAATGATTGTAATGTTTATATGTGTGTCTGGCAGGTATCATCTGACCTTGATCTCATTTTCATGGTTCATTGGTCAATGATAAGTTTTCGTGGTCAAGTTTGTTTCTTAGATACTATATTTGATACGTCAACTGTATTTGATCCATGGAATGATTGTAAAGTGTACATGTCTGTCTGGCAGGGTTCATCTGACCTTGACCTCGTATTCATGGATCATTGGTCAATATTAAGTTTTCATGGTTTGGTCTGTTTCTTGTATACTATAAGCAATAGGTTAACTATATTCAATGTATGGAATGATTGTAAGGTGTACATGTATTTATGGCATGGTTTATTTAACCTTGACCTCATTTTCTTGGATCATGATAAGTTAATGTGATACTTGAAGTAAAACTTTATATATAGGGCTATCAAAATAAAATCAATGGTAGTAAAGCAGGGGAGACATTTCAGCGTGTGCATTCTTGTTTCAAACTGTTACTTGCTCTCTTTGCCTATATCATTCAGTTCATAGTTGTACAGAGAAGCTACACATTACATTAGCTTCGTTTCAGTTGAAGGACTTTAACTTTGATATAAAAAGTGCTTGATTATCATAAAAATGGCAGTTTTCTCAACCTTAACCAGCTCTCCTTGCTTTTATTGGGCCTCTATTGGGTACATAATGAGTAGTCACTTTCTCTGTTGTAGTGTGCTTGCCACAATTGGCGGGTTTCAAAAATTTGTATATGCTGCTTCTCTGCTAGGTACATTGCATTTAGGAGTCAGAATGATGTGTCAAGGTAGGTTGACATGTCTTCTTTTGAATTGTTACCTTATTGTGTCAGTCTTAGAACAAGCATAGATCATACTCATATATCTCAATAACATCTTCTCGTCCTGATATGCATGTAATAGTTACAACAGGATGTTAAACACCAATATATCATCATCGTCTGACATAATGAGTATAACAGATCACTTGAAAGGTTTGTTTCAGTTAACTAGTCATTGGACTTACAAATTTAAGGAAACTGCAATTTTCTTCAACTATTCTACTAGTAGAGACTTGCAGACATTTTGGTGATATTTGGGACATTTACTTACAGATATAGCTCTTTTTTTCTAGTTGACCTATATTAGGTCTGTGCATAAGCTGATCTGAGATTTGGGAAATTATGTAGTTTCTTTCTGTCATGAGTTTTGATTTTGTCGATGAAATTGACCCTTTGTCGTCAGTATCAACTGTCCTCAAAGATATTAAGTTGCTTTACTTTAAAAATATATTGTCAAGCAACATGTGACAGTGTGGGTAAGAATCACACTACAATAGCTAACTAGCTCTATTTCATTCAATAACCTACATGGTGTCCTTACAATAACTTACCTGGTCTTCTTCAAACATTTATTTACAAGGTTTTCTCTTAACAATTCCATACCAATACTTCTCCAAATGATAACTTATTTCAAGTCTACAGGCATGCTGGTCCATTTATCCCAGCCTTTTCCTAAATTAACAATCCACTTCTAGGTCTTTTTCAAACATTAAATTTCCAGTTCCTTCCACAATAACTCAAGAGGCTTTCTCTGAGCATTACTTACTAGATCTACTTACAATGACTTGCAAGATCTATTCATATCAATAACTTTCTGGCTCTCCTCCAAATAATAACACTAGCTTTCCTCCATACAATAACTTTCTTATTTTCATCAAAACAAAAAATTACAAGTTCTCTAAGCAATAACTTTCTAGCTCTCCTCAAAAAGATAACTAACTAGCTCTCAACTAAGCAACGAATTACAAGCACTACTCCAAACAATGAATTAATAGCTCTACTCCAAACAATGAATTTGAAATTCTCCTCATAACAATAAGTTACTAGCTCTACTCCAAACAATGAATAACAAGCTCTCCTCCAAACAATGAATTATAGCTCTCCTCCAAACAATAACTGCCTAGCCCTTCTCCAAACAATGAATAACAAGCTTTCTTCCAAACAATAACTGGCTAGCCCTTCTCCAAACAATGAATTACAAGCTCTCCTCCAAACAATGAATTATAGCTCTCCTCCAAACAATAACTGGCTAGCCTTTCTCCAAACAATGAATAACAAGCTCTCCTCCAAACAATGAATTATAGCTCTCCTCCAAACAATAACTGGCTAGCCCTTCTCCAAACAATGAATTGCAAGCTTTCTTCCAAACAATAACTGGCTAGCCCTTCTCCAAACAAAAAATTACAAGCTCTCTTCCAAGCAATTACTGGCTAGCCCATCGCCAAACAATGAATTACAAGCTCTCCTCCAAACAATAACTTACTACCTCTCACCCAACAAAAACTTGTTACCACTCCTTCAAACAATAACTTAGTACCCCTCCTTTAAACAATAACTTAATACCTCTCCTCCAAACAATAATTTAATAACTGGCCTCCAAACAATAAATTACTAAATCTCCTCAAAAAAATAACTTTCTTCCTCTCCTTCAAACAATAACTTACTACCACTCCTCCAAACAGTAACTTACTTAATCTCCTTGAACAAATTAACTTACTACCTTTCCTCCAAACAATAAATTACTAGCACTCCTCAAAACAAGAACTTACTAAATCACCTCCAAACAATATGTTACTACCTCTGCTCCAAACAATAACTTACTACATCTCCTCCAAACCTTACTACCTCTCCACCAAACAAAAACTTATTACCACTCCTTCAAACAATAACTTTGTACTTCTCCTCTAAACAATAATTTAATACCTCTCCTCCAAACAATAACTTACTAAATCACCTCCAAACAATATGTTACTACCTCTCCTCCAAACAATAACTTACTACATCTCCTCCAAACCTTACTACCTCTCCACCAAACAAAAACTTATTACCACTCCTTCAAACAATAACTTAGTACCTCTCCTCTAAACAATAATTTAATACCTCTCCTCCAAACAATAACTTAATACCTCTCCTCCAAACAATAACTTACTAAATCTTCTCCAAACAATAACTAAGGACATCTCATCCTTATTAGCTCTGCTCCAAAGGACAACTAACCTGCTTTCCTCTTCTCTCCTCTAAACATAAACTCACTAGCTCTACCCTAGGCAATTATTAACTAACTCCATCAAACAATTACTTACCTGCTCTCCTCCAAACAATAACTTTCTACCTCTCCACCAAACCTTACTACCTCCTCCAAACAAAAACTTATTACCACTCCTTCAAACAATAACTTAGAACCCCTCCTCTAAACAATAACTTAATACCTCTCCTTTAAACAATAATTTAATAAATCTCCTCCAAACATTAGTTTACAAAATCTCCTCCAAACAATAATTTACTACCTCTCCTCCAAACAATAACCTACTAAACCTCCCCCAAAAAAATAACTTACTACCTCTCCTTCAAACAGTAACTTACTAAATGTCCTCGAAAAAAATAACTTACTACCTCTCCTCCAAACAATAACTTACTAGCACTCCTCCAAACAATAACTTACTTTCTCTCCTCCAAAGGGTAACTTAATAGTACTCCTTCAAACAAAACGTTACTACCTCTCCTCCATACAACAACTTACTACATCTCCTCCAAACCTTACTACCTTTCCTCCTAACAAAAACTTATTACCACACCTTCAAACAATAACTTAGTACCTCTCCTCTAAACAATAATTTAAAACCCTCCTCCAAACAATAACTTACTAAATCTCCTCCAAAAAATGACTTACTACCTCTCCTCCAAAGGACAACTTACTTGCTTTCCTCTTCTCTCCTCTAAACATTAACTCACTAGCTCTACCATAGGCAATTATTTACTTACTCCTTCAAACAATTACTTACTTGCTCTCCTCCAAACAATAACTAACCAGTCCTCAAAACAATGAACTATAAGCTCTCCTCCAAACAATATTTTACTAGCTCTCCTTTTAGCAATGATTTACAAGCTCTCCCTAAACAATAACTTACCAGCTCTCCTCCAAACAATAACTGACTAGCCCTTCTCCAAACAATGAATAACAAGCTCTCGAAGTGGCGTAGCATGCCTACTGTTATTATCGAGGCAGGTGGTTTTGGGGGCACAGCCCCCAGAAGCTATCGAGGTTTTTACAATTTGAACAAGAATAATCTATTAAAAATTATATCTGTTGTTTGATTTATTTCATCAAAATTTTTTTAATTAATTTAACTTGACTAAGTTAAACTACCAATGTATAATTTGATTACTGGTACCTACATCATTTTCAATGATGAATACATAAATCTTCTCAAAAGCATTTACCACTTTTCCAAATCGAATTCTTTCAGTGAACTTCCCAGATTTAAAATTCTTTACGAATAAAGGAGATGGATATGTCAAGTTCAAAATTGTCCTAACTGAGTCTATATAAAGTATACAGTTATGTTTGATTTAAACCGATACTATCTAATCTACGGTCGATTCAAAGTTATAAAAAATACAAAAATAAAAAGAGAAGACAACCACTGACAAGTTTCCTGACTTCCTAGCAGTAACTGAAAGCCAGCTCAAATGCCTAATCTCCCGATATATTTCCAAGCCGCCGTACACTCTAATATAGGTGACTGTACCGATTTAACGTCAAATCAGAGGGAAAACAGGACCTTGTTCGATGGCCAGAAGACACTTGTACAGAATTTTCAATGCAGAAAAACAAACGCACCGAATAGGTTGATTCAAAATATTTTTTGTGATGATCATTTACTCGCTTGGTCGTGGATCACGAATCAACGAATAGATAATTATAAGGTCACATAACGACGGAAGGATTGTACATCAGAATTTCTTGATAAACTAGGAAATAAACTGTTAACACATTGTACATGTAAAGTGCACAACGGCACTTGTATTGGTTGTGTTTCGTCCTGGTATTTCTTGGAAGGTCTTTAAATTCTTGAATGGTTTTGAAAATTTTCCAATTGTGAAAATGACACCGGCGAAGTACTAACATTTACGTTATTCTGAAGTCTTCACGATAAATAAAAACAGTATTTGGTTGACATTTTTACATATAAACTGACATTATGTATGAACTGAATGACATATAATAAATATTTCTCTGGAATTAGTGACTCCTTTAAATATTTTAAATTCCCTGCTAGTAAAAAAATATAAATTCAAAATAGCGAGAAAGAAAAACTTGAGAACCGCAACATATAAATTATTTTCTGTGCATGTTGATTGGTGTATATTTTATTTTGATTGGTACCAAAGTCAATGAAACTCTGTGTATTTGAAGTACTACACTTAGGGGAAAATGTCAACACACAATGATGTTTTAATTTTAGACATTACCAGTGATATATAAGGGTTTGAATGGGGAGTCTTCAAATATTTATTTTTAAATCTTTCGCCCATAATTTGATTTTCCTTTCTTTTATATTTAAGCACCATTTTAAATCTCTATTCTTTGAAATTATTTTCAGGGCATTTTTCTGTTTTCTATAAAACCCACCAGAAAATATACCGCCTCCCACCCCACCCTCCACCGATGCCATCCGCCCCCAAATCTCAATACATAGTTTAATCAGAGACATATATACACATGTATATATGTCTCTGGTTTAATAGATCAGCATCAGCTACAGCATCACGAGTCTACTAATTTGCATATTATTTGCATATGTTTGCAAATTTCGAAAATGCCTGATTTTCCAGAAATCTCTTGGGGTCGAATGAGTTAAGAGCCAGGTGAGTTTAAATGAAAGATCTTTGAATCATGATCAGAAAAAAATGTTTTATATTTTGTCCTCAGCATTACAAAAATTGATGGTTGCTAGGCATTTACCACGATATGAGAGAAATGGCTACTAAAGACTACTGTGACGATATTGACCACTTACCCCCTTGTCGTAAACCTATATATATATATATATATATATGCCTGGGAAAACAGCCTTTAATAGCACTTATTTCGAATGATCTAAAGTTTCATGAACACTCAGTAAATACACACATAAAAATATCTATGATGTTTAAAGTCAGAACAGGAGACAGCGTGGCTGATGATTAACCGAAATACACACAAGTAAAATCATGTCAGTAACTTATTCTAAAAGGAATTTGACATTCAAATTGAAAGAAAGAATTACATTTCAGTTTCATAGTTTCGGAATTTGTTGCAAGGGATCAAAACATTGATGATTGCTAGGAAGTTTTCAACTATATAAGAATGCCTACTTCAGTCTTTGGTTATGATATTGACCGCTCACTTTTCAACAAGGATCTTTATAAAAAGTTAAATCACAAAAATACTGAACTCCGAGGAAAATTCAAAATGGAAAGTCCCTAATCAAATGGCAAAATCAAAAGCACAAACACATCAAATGAATGGACAACAACTGGCATATTCCTGACTTGGTACAGGCATTTTCATAAATAAAAGTTCATATTAGTCTGAACCCAAATATGTATGGTTGCTAGGTACTTTTATAGCAAGTAAGGGTCGTTGCTAAGATATTTTGACATGACCTTGACCTCTGGTATTTAACCTAGTTACCAAATAAAAGCAATAATCAGTCTGAACATTTTTTCTATTAAAGATATGGGTATATTTGTAACCATTTCTGACAAAATCTAATAAAAAAGACCCAAGGTCACCAATAACCTTTTACCTTTAGATCAATCTTAAGGTCATTGAATGCACAACATTTTTCAATTGATTTTCATCCTTTATCTGTCAACAGTGTTAAGTTTACATATATAACTTCAATGTAAATGGGTGTGGATCCAAAAGCGTGCAATTAGTTCATGCAAAAGGCCTATAATTTGCCTTTTTGAATACAATGAAAATTCCCTTATTTTAATCAGTGTTGCCACCGTCTCCCCTTTTCGTAATAATTTTTTTCTTTTTATCTTTTATCTAACTAACTAAATGTTATATTTAAATGAAAAAAAAATGTTACAATATTCATCAAAATTAAAATGTGTGCATGATGACTGCCTGAAAATGGTAATTTTTCTACCTCAAAAAGTGCAATTTTGAGTCAAAATCCAAGGGAACCAATAACCATGGCAACGTGGACATAAACAAATTTTTTGTCAATATATTTCTTATATGTTTGTCAATAGCTACCAACATACAAAATTACAAAAAAAATCTTAAGACTGCGTGTTGCAACTTGGTTGGTGGTTACAAGAATTAGTATTATTACTTTAATTTCAGCAAATGCTTGATATAAATAATGCATTCAAAATTAAAGTTCCAATTAATGAGGTCCCATTTTTGCAATAATAAAACCACCACAAAAAATCAAAATATACAGTATCTGATTAAAGAGTTCAGGTTAGGTCTTGAAGATGTAATGCAGGCTGCATTGATCTGTACAAAGGAAGGTAGCTCCCTGCGATTGTGGAGATTTTACACGAACTATTTAAAGAGGAGGGTGTAACCCAATAAAACCCATACAAATGACCATTAAGTCCACTCTTTTTTTAGGCAATAGTGATCACTATGGAATGAGGCTACTGACATTGTTTGATTGAATGCTGCTTCACAACCAGTGGAAAGTATAGATATGCATATTCTGGATAATAAGATGTTAATGAGATAGGAATATATACCCCTTCATATAGGATCTGCTTACCCTTCCGGAGCACCTGCGATCACCCCTAGTTTTGTTTTAAAGGGGTTCCTAATGTTCTTGCTTTATTTATAAGTGTTGTTCTTTGTGTTTTTTTATTTTTCAATGTTTGTGCTGTTTACACCGGTAATTGCTCGTTTCAGTGTTAGAAAATTTTACACGACTGATGGTCTAGAATTTCTTGGGGTTAGATAAGAGTCAATTACCAGTCCGCTATTGAGAGATATATAATCAATTGATATATCTTATAGGAGTAACACGATAGGTGTCATATGTGGAGCAGGATCTGCTGACAGATGGTCTAGAATTTCTTGGAGTTAGATAAAGAGTCAATTACCAATCTTCTATTGAGTGATATCTAATTAATTGATATATAGGAGTAACATGATGGCTGTCACATGTGGAGCAGGATCTGCTTACCCTTCCGGAGCACATGAGATCACCCCCAGTTTTTGGTGGGGTTCGTGTTGCTAAGTCTCTAGTTTTCTATGTTGTGTTTTGTGTACTGTTGTATACGTGTTGGTCTTTTTCTTTTTTAGCCATGGCATTGTCAGTTTATTTTCGACTTATGAGTTTGAATATCCCTTTGGTATCTTTCACCTCTCTTGTACTAGACAACATGCTTGGTCTGATTCTTAATGTACTAAACCAACAAGGTAAATATTTGCGGCAAAGACATGTAACCCTCCCTGAACCCATTATTCTAACTCTGAGCCAAATGGTCTTTGCTCTAAATCCCAAATGTATTGTACTCAACAGAGCAGCAAATACAAAAGTTCTACGGTTTGATTCTGCCCTAGGGTTGAACCAAGGACTTCCTGCATTCGAGGCAGTCTTTAGGTCACCCATTCCAATTGAAGATAAAGAGTCCAGATCAGAATTGACCTATTATTGTAGAGTCCAGATCAGAATTGACCTATTATTGTAGACACATCATTCTATACAAAGTAAGGTAATATCTCTTATGACAAAGGAGCCCAAGTAATAGCTTTCTTTACCTGGTAATAAGATTGTTTAGTGGAAAAATAAAAACCCTGATAAGTTTTCATGTTTTTTATTAGATTTGATGTGTAGACATGTATTTCAACATTTATATCTGTACAAATTAAAATAATGTACATAATATGACTGGCATGCATAACCACTGTACAATAATAAATTTGGCATCTAAAAATTTGACACAAACAGACAGGGGACAAAAATTCCCCAACACAGACATCACAAAATATATTGAAATCTACATTTATAATGTAGTCTACTATAAACATTGTATATTACAGTTCCTTACTTATATACCATATTCACTGATTAAATTTTGTTTAATTTCACAGGGTGCTTATTTTCTGTGGGTTTTTTTCTCACACCATTGATAGCAAAATAAATAGTCCTCTCAAAAACTCAAAAACTGCAGATTAACAGTAGAGTACAAATCATTATATTATATTAACATGAAAATAGATACTCTTTCAGCTTTTGCTTTTAATTTATAAAATATTTCCAGCATTTGCTTTTTGTTTATAAAATGTCATATTTTCACTTTCCATGTATACAGTTTATGAATTTAATAGACAACCTCCCAAACTTAAACCACAATGGTAAATAAATCATCAACCAATTTCAAAATCTACAAAATTAGAAATTATATAAAATTCACAATGGTGTTACCTTATTATTTCATTATTTCAGTTGCCATATTTTTCACATAACAATAAGTTTTGATATGATTTATCTATCCTACAAAAACTAACAACAAATAACATTGTTTACCATGAATTATGACTAGATTGTTACAAAGATTTAACAATGTACCCTAAATAAGACTCAGGTCAGTTTGGATGGTTTCTTCCTTCATTCATTCAAGTTATCCACTTCATGGACTCTACCGAAAGGATTCACACAGACATTGATTGGTTAACCAGACGGAGTTTAATTCATTCATTTGGTTATATTTCATATACAACTGTAATAACCCTTTTAGCTGCCATTATTTCTTCATTTTTTTTTTTTACTTTTTTCTTTTTTCTGAACTTTCAAAATATATTCAATTCATTAAACCATTTATTGTATAGCAAAGCTTAAAAAACTGTTGAAAGCATATTTTTATCACTGACAATTTGAAGCTATATTTGCACTAGTGCCATATAAATATTGCATGCTAACTTTTAGTTGCGCTCTGTGGGAAATATTATGTTGCTGTACAATAAATTCATTTCTTCCCTTACATTTCATATGAAAAATCCAGAAACGTTTCCTAAATGAGGCAACATAATTTGGTTATACTTATTTTTCATACATTTCTTTCATTCACATCCCTCCAAGCTGACCATATTTATTAAATTGCAATGCAATTTTGTCAACAAGAAATTTCTAGTTCTAAAGTAACAACATCTAGGTATTGTGAATTCAGAAACTGTTGCATGTTTTAACATGGTAGAAAATGCATTTGTATTGGAATTGCATTTATTATAACTTACATTTTAGATTCATATTTCATTGTTTGAATAATACATTTCCTTAGGTCAAATTAATTAATCTTCCATGTTTTGCCTATTTATCAACAGTAGCAATAATAATTTCATGCAATAATATCTGAATTTACAATATATGAAATGCATATGATGTTGATAAAGTTAGTTTTTTTAACATGATTGATATTGCCTCAAAATAAATCTTATCTGCTTTTTCAAACATTATACAAATTTCAATATGCAGAGAAAAATCATTTTACTAAATTCATGAGTGTTACCAATAGATGAATGTCACTATTTGTGTAGCAACAATATAAAGTCTTAAAATATACATCTGCTTAAAAAGAAAATAAGATATTAGAAAGATGTAAAACATTATTAAATCTAAAGGTGAAAAGCTCAAGTAAAAGTAAGGTTACAAAGAGGCTGTAAAAATATGACTATCTGTCATCAATAGATATTTACACATTGATTGGTATTTACAAAAAGATTGCACTATCAAAAAAATAAAATACTAAAATATTACATTCAACAAGCAAGCAGATATAAAAGTCTTTTTTTAAAATTCAGAATGTTTATATAAAAGAAAACACTGCTTAAGATTACAAATCATAATATGAAATCTAAAAAGCATAATTACTCACATTAGAAATCTACTCTCTCCTGATAAGGTATCCATTTTGTGAGAAAGTCAGTGGATTTTCAGAAACTCTTGATAAATTGAAGACAAAATATGAAATGTTTTATATCTATATAGAAAAGAAAATTGTCTTCCTATAGAAATTATTACATCAAAGAACATTTAATGCAAAACATTCTCTTAGAAAATAAAGTTACAGTGTGGTTTTTATATCTTGTTTAGAAAATAACAATATTTTATTTCCTCGGTGAAATAATGATTGTGCAATTTTCACCCTTCTACTGTCAGTTAATAAATAGATATTAACAATTACAATAAATGATTTTACTATCGTCTCAATTCAACCAACACTTTTGCAATAGCAGTACATCTGTTCCTTTGTAAGGTGAAAATGGGAATAAAATTTAGATTCAATTAAGGTCAAACTCAGAATCAATAGTTTTTATATGGTTAATAGTTGTCCAAATTATAAACTTTTTACCACTTTAGGAATTCTATCACATTTCTATTCTCAATGTATCTATTAAAATAATTGAAACTACAAGAAAAGCAATTTTGGATGTCAAACAGAATTTTAGAAAGAAATGCTTCACTTCTACTCTTACAACAGTATTTATAATTAATACTGTATCGTTTACTAACAATCACTCATTAACTTTATCAAAAATTTATGGAAGCCATATCTATCACAGTTTTTTTTAAGTTTTGTGCACCAGAAAATTTCTTTCTGTCAGCTCAAAAACCTTGAACTTGAGTAAATAAATTAGTGCTACATTGGTTTCTATGGTTACTATTTATACAACTTCAATAAATTGGAATATCTGTAAGTATATAGACAATAAATATGAGCACTATATCTTCTGTATATCACATTATCGTCAGCAGCTTAAGTCAGAACTACAGGTCAAAGCCACAAGGAAGTTCATTTAAATCTGACCTATATCAATATCAAGATTTTATACATTTGAAACTGACAATTAATTCTGACATTTAATGAAAGTAATACCTTCATTGATTATTAGTCTCATTAAATTTTCAGTGCCTATTTCAGTTAATAATTTAATTCATAGTAGGTGATCCAAGAAAAATTGAAATTCTATCCATAAGATAGACAAAAAGTCCCCCACTAAAACAGATCAAATGAATTCATTTCATAGTTCTAACATGGCAAATTTAAGTTAATGTAAACTAGACAATGATTTATGAATAGATTTTAAAAATAATTAAGTGATATTTTTTTCTGAAAGACAACAACAATGTTTTTAAATATCCATCATTATGTTAACTATTTATTCACTGAAGCTACATGCTCCCATTGGCTTCTCGCCTCTCCACACCAAGAGACTGCAGTTTCTTCAAGAACATTGGCGAGGAACCTTGTCGTCTCAGCTTAGTTGGACTTTCACTGCCTTCCTCATCACCATTTACATCAAGTGTTCCTAAACTTCTCTTGCCCAGAAACGATGGTCTCTTATCACCCATCTTTATCATGTTGTTTATTGCACGCAGATCCTATAAGAGACAGAAAATAACATCAACAATAGGTAGACTTTTTAAAAAAATCTGAGAATATTTTGAATTTATTAGAATTTAAAAATAAATAAAATCAATTATTTTACACTATTGGAAAACTCTTTTTTTCTTGTTTGTCTAATGTCCAGGGGAAATATTTCATGTATCTTCAGATCTAACAAGAAAAATTGAACAATAACACAGAAAGAGGTTCTGCAAAGTGGGTCTACCGGAATGAAGGGCTGGAAATTTGAACTGCAACTGAAAAAAGATAGTATACTGGATAGAGGCAGAAATTTATTTGGCAGAGAAATTATCTCCTCCTTTCCCACATGCTTTTTGTTGAAAAATTCTTTAAATTACAAAGAGCATGACACTCTCTCAGCAAGAGCCTAAGATTTAATATTTCCATTCTGATTTGAGATGGCTGCAAATTCATACATTCTGTACAGGAAATATATGATCCCTATAAAGCATACATAGTATTACTGCCATACAGGAGAAGTCAATTAACTATATTTCTTTACCCCAGTCACCCTTGGGGTCAAAACCTCTCATTAACAATTTTCTATTCAATTCTTTGCTTCCATATGTTGCTTAGAAAAATAAGTTTTCCCAAAACACTAAAATAATCTACTTTAAAAAATGGTCTGCTCTACTCTTATCAAGCATTTGGGACATCATTTCAACTAATAGGAAAGCTTTTTACACTCTAAAATATTATTGCTTAATCTTTGTTTTTACTTATGATTTTTTTTACTGCCTTTGAGATGCAAGATAACATAAATTCCAAAAATAAAATAATTCAGGAATTCACAAGCCAAGAAATATTTCTCCTGCAACAACAGGTATCCATGAACACTGGTTTTTACATACCTTTGCCGGGCTTCTGTTAAAACAATAGTGCATTCTGCCTGTAGCAGGAGTTGCTTTCAGATTGATCTGTTTGTGTGGAGATATGTATACTGGATATTTGGAGGATACTCGTCTTGGTGACAATGTCTGAGGTTTCATCATCGGTAAAGGAGACAAAGCTGGACAATCCTAAAATTATTATTTTATTTTATTGAATAAAAAAAAAACTTCATGCAAGAAAAAAAGAAAGAAAAACAGATAAATCCATTTGTTTGCCATTAACAAATATATTTTTGACTGAGTAAGTCACTTTTCATTCTTTTTTTAGTTTTCTTTAAAATTAGTAACCATATTTTAAACGAATATAAGATAAACTGAGTCTATATCATAATGGTGAAGGTAAAATTGAACATGTTTAGTTGAAAAAAAACAGGTGATAGTATAAAGGTGAAGTATAAAACAGAAAAGAAATAACTGAAATAATCCAAATATCAAAGGATAAATTCTTAACTGCTTCCCAAGTATTAAAATCAAATTATTTGCCATGAGGTATTCGAACTAAAATTACAAAGTATAACAATCAAATTAGCTGGAATGGGGTATTCAAATTACTAACCCTTGAAGGAACTGTAGCTGAAAATCTCTTTGCAAAACTATTCAATCTTGATACATAAATCTGCAAAAAAAATAATAGCTATACATGTAATTTGAATATTTTTCTTATCCATTACATAAACATTTTCCATACATTATACAAGCCTAAATAAACTACTTTGATATACTAAAAAAATTCATATGATTTTAATTTCAGACATTTTAAATTCAATTCTAATTTTCTGTTCTCCTGATTTTTATAATATGTAAGCTTATATTACAAACTGATGATGTGACAATCAAAGTTGTTTTCAAAAATAAAAATAAAACCATTACAATAGGAAAAATGGATACAATAACATTTTGAAGAAAAATGCCTACAAAGTTTGTATTTCAAAGATCATAAAGTTTTAAAAGAAAATCTTTACAGTAATGCTGTCCAACTTTCTATACATTGTAACTAATTTAACATCACACATGTATAGATAATCCAGCAGAAGAATCTTATTTTCTAAGTTTACCTGATTGTAAAACATAATGAGATCCCCTCTTTCTTCCTCAGCCTCAGAGCCTGACCCTCCCAAAGTCAGGTGGGTTGGCGTAGGAGGATGACTTCCAGGGTGAGGAACAGGTAATGTGCTCGTGGACCTCATTAAATCTCGGTTTTCTGATTTTTCTGCAAAAAACAAAAAACAAAACTTATTTTATCACTAAATACAACACATGTGGGTTTTTAAATACAAGTTAGTTTTATATGTAATCAATGTAAGGAAAATCTTAATTTTCAAGATAACTGTATGAATCTTGTACCAATTTATGTAGCTTGAGAAAAAGTTGCTATTCTGAGAAAAGTTAAAAGAGTAGGTGCATTGTGGAAACATCATGCTCAGCCAAGAACAACAAAATAATGTATGAGAAGCTTTATCATAACTTTTGACATAATATATGTATATATAACCAAATATTAAGTTGCGTTTCTTGTGTGCACACATACTTTTCCAATCTAATATACACTTATAAATTGATGCAAAACAAGGAAATCGAGAAATTTTACAAATTATACAATTCATTGTGGTTTGTTGCCAGGGTAGCTCTTTAAATTAGATTTGTTTTAATTTTCTGAACACCTTGTACCTTAAGTGTAGTTTGGACAAAATTAAGAATATATATGGTAACTTTTCAATTTGCACTAATATTTGGGCCAAATAAGGGACTTATTGCCCCTACTCCATTGTAGATTCATAATTATCTTTACTAGTAATAACAGAAAACTTCAAAAAGTTTCCATAGAATAATAATAATAGTGAAAGCTCTGAAATTGAACTTACCTGTAGTACCTGTATTATTTGTGGGCGATGACGAGCGACTGGCACCATTTTTACTACCATCACTTCCACCTGATGTGTGTCTACGTCGACCTGTCAACAACACACTTCTGTAAACCTGTAATGTTAATTGAGGGGACCATTGTATGGATAGTGTGAATATCATCATAGTTAACTAATATGAGAATTAATTTTTATAAATTTTTTGTCTGTGTACTATTGATGCCTTTTTTTTCTTTTTAGATCTTATAACTACGACATTATCAGAATATTGAATGATGAATGGATTAATAGATGTATCTCAATTACAAGATTAACAGTGCCAAGGAATACATCATCTCAGCCAGACATATTTTCTGAGTCAAGTATAATCAGTATTTGCTCTTACTCCTAACTGCTGCATGCTTAATGGAACACCAGCAAACAAACATTTTAATTCTTTGGTTTGTCTAGCTGTGTAGTGAACCAATGAATTAACGCAATTGAGGGGAACCTGCTATCTTCCTTTAGATCCAGACAAAAAGACATAAATTGCTGTAGATATATAACAACCGACTGAAGTTTAAATTAAATATTTAATTGTTGCTCTAATTAATTGACTTACATGACTTTGTGCCTGCGGCTGCATTCTGTAACACTTCATAATATTCTGGAATGACTGAGAATTCCCTGTAACCTGAAAAAAACAAGCAAAAAAAATGTATTGACATTTCACTAATCACCATAAATGGCCACCAAGAAGAATAGATGAAGTAAAAGCTTTATACATATATTAATCCAATGGAAAAATATTTCTCAATCATAAAAGTTCAAATGTAGAGTTACTAGTCAGATACTTCTTATACATATTAAATATCCTAGTTCTCTCCCTTTGTAAAATAGATTTGTGTGGTTACTCTTATTACAAAGGCTGGTTGGTTATAAGCAACCATTTCAGCATCATTTTATCAGAAGATTGCTATGGTTTGTCTGAATTGTTACACATTTAATGATTGCTGATAATTATTATATGACCAGGAAAATATCAACATGCAGTATCAACTAACATTAGAAAAATTTACTCTTATAATTTAACACATTTAGTTCAGGCAATCAACTTATTGGCTGTTGAATATACTGAAAATTGTCATCAGGACAACTAAAAACTTTATAAAGAGATTCAATTATATCCTGCAACTGACCAACAGCATTCCAAATTAAATAACTCACCTTTGACATCACATATATTGCACACATAAGAATTTGGTCTATGTGATGGTCAACAATGAGATCAGTGTGATTCACAAGTGTATGTTCAAAACAAGTCCATATCTTTCTCCTAAGGTCATCCTCTTCTTCAATGTGTAGCCTCTCACATAAGTCACGTAATCTCACAGATGACATATGATACAACTAAAATTAAAGACAACAAATAAATTTAAACTCTTTACAGGAATGTGAAATTCCTACCAAATTTAAGGTATAAATGGCTGCATTTAGTTTTTGACTTATTTTTTAAGCTGTCATGCTCCACAATTTATATATTTATATATTACACATCAAATAAGATCACTACATTGAACTATCCGGATATATTTAACTTGTAAAAATCTGCAATCTTAACAAATAATGTATTTCAAAATAAAGCAATCAATTTACCTTTCTAAAGAAAAGTGCCAAAGAACCAGTTTTCTTGGGTTTCTGAGACTGGTTCCCTGTCTGATTTGTAGGTGCTGCGTTCTGGTCCTGTTTATTTGCAACATTTGAGGTCCTTACAACGGTAGTATGTAAAGGTATCAGTATCTGAAAGAGCAATGAAAAAATGTGACTGAAATACAAAAATACCACCCTCATTTTCTAGGATGTTATGACTTTTACAAGGTTGTATCTATAGAACACATTTTAAAATACATTTCTTGTTACTATAACTATCATATGCTCCCATAGGGAACAAATATGGTAGATTCAATTTAGATCTATATACTGAAAACCTTCAACATGACTGTGATAAAACTTTCGATAGTTTTGGTAAAACCTCATAAAGAAGATAGAATTCCCCATGGATTTTTATCAGATTACATCAAAAAGGGGCAAAGGATTTCCTGCAAATTTCTTTATCTGAATACCAAACAACATGATGGCATGTATTCAGAGAGAGAAAAAAAATTGTAATCATTATAACCCCTACAGAAGCTCATAAGGTATCACCTGCCTCATATCAATTATTAACTGATTAAATATCTCATATTACCCTATTGATATAAATGTCACTGGAAATTTCTGTAAAAATCTGAATCATGTTCATTTAATTATCTTTACCTGTCTCCCATCTTCGGTCTGTGCCTGTTGGAATGCTATTACTGTTTGATTGTCTTGGTTTCCAGTCTGTGTTGTTGCAGAACTTGTCCCACCACCTGCTCCAAACAGCCTCCTTTTGGCACTCCCTGGTGATGGGGAACTAAACCTGTCAGCAGCTGATGGTCCTGGTGGTGACTGAGGGATTTCTGTAATTAAAAGATAAGTACTGTAACTCTATAAGAAGCTTTAATATGAAAGCTAAAAAATGTTAAAATAAACTTTCCTCCATAAGTGTTTCATCATTCCTAATGAATCATACTAAATTACTAGTTACATAGTCTTCAGTTAGGTTGTCATTATTTTCTTCAAATCTTTAAGTGCCAGTCTTTGAAAGAATCAATCAATTTAGAAGAATATCAAAACATGGCCAACAAAAACCCTCCGACCTAACAATCCTATTTTGAAGTTACCATCATCCTGTGTTAGGAATGGTTTGTCTTTCGTTTCTGCCTGTCTTGTACTTCGAGTAATCTCTAGATAACTTTTGGTTAGAATGATAGCAAATTACGGAGTAAGCTCCCCTTAACTGTTAATTTTTAGTGAAATACCAGAACAGGAAAAGGAAACGATGTTATATGTATACACCATTATACATTTTGAACATAAATTAATGTAAACTTGAGCAGGTTTTTGTTTGATATGTTTTCACCAATGCCTGATTCTTAGGCAGATTTGCACTTTAAAACAACAACATTATCATTTCTGAGACTATAAAATGATGTTACATTCAAAACTAACTGAGGTTTGGTACTCATTTTACACTTCTGAACAAAAGAATGATTATGCTGGTTGCTTAACAGTATTGATAAATATATTCTCATACATACCAAAGATTGGTAGGTTGTCATGGAAATTTTAATTTCTTTAAACAATAAGTTATCATCATAAATAATAGTATAAATGGATGCACTTAATCCTTAAACGCTTGATTAATATATGCATAAACCTTAATGGAAAAACATCATTACAATTCAACAATAGATATCTATTTTAGAAGAATTTGTTGTTGGATTGCTGTTTCATTCACATGTATATTTAAAATCTTGATTTTAGTTGAGAACAGAACAAACCTTTTCTGCCCCCATGACCTTCATCGACCAATCGTTTAACTGCAGGATGTTGCATCACTTTACTTCCTGAACTTAAATTGCTGTCTATCAAACTTGGCAAGATAACCTATATATAAAAAAAAATATTGTGTGATACATAAGTTTATAAACAATGTGTGTGTGGCTTTTTCTTTCTTTTCTTAATTGATTTTCAAAATATCAAATTGAAACTTTTCTTTCCATTTTTCCAAACTAGAAACTTTGTACTACTTTGTACATTGATAAAAATAATTAAAACACAGTATAAATATATATACCACAACTTTGAATCTAGTGTGAAAAAGTGTTCTTTACAATCGCAACTAAATCAAAATATTTTGTTAAGATAAATAAAATGCGGGCTTTTTGCCTTAATATGTGCAATTTTCAAATTGTACTATTGAAACTTTTCACTGCCCAGCTCTTATCAAGAATATACAAACCTCTTCACAAACTGGTACCCCATTGTTATCTTGGATAGCTGTCCACAGTGGTGACTCCCGTTTCCAGGCATGACTTTCCAGAATACATTCTTCTACCTATTATAAACACAATATAATTAAGATATGTAAAATACATTATATCACAGTATTTGAGAAATTTAAGGTTGTGGGCAGTTGTAAATTTTGTATTTAAATGAATATACACAAGGTTCTTTCCTAAACCATGATTTCCACATCATTTGTACCAGAAGAAATCATATATTTTTAATATATAATTTCTGTTTAACTGCTAAGTAAACAAGACAGCAATTTATAGAAAAGACTAAACTGACAAGTCTCTTAACCCTATTTACTACTCTCCAATTATTTATGTGGTGACCATCAATTTATTGTCTTCATCCTAACACTTTAGATTACTTATGTCATATTTTAACTTCTAAGTTTTCTCCAATCAATACAAATACTGCAATGTTGCAGAAATAAGCTTCAAAGGGATATCAAGTAGTCCATAATACATGGTATGAATGTCAAATGAGAATATGAATTTGTCAATTGTATACTATTGATTTACTTCATTAGTTCTTCCTTGTGAACATTTTGTGTAAAATTAAAATGAAAGTTTTTTGTCAACTCACATGATTAAGATGTTTGACTACATCTCTTGAAAGACCATCTTCAGCACGTATAATAATCTCCACAACTCGGTAAAAATAATAAGGACAAATATCAAAGATTTCTACAATCCATGGAAATTTCCTGCAAATATATTGTCATAAGAATATTAAATCATCTCAATTTTTTTTTATCGGATGCGACCTACAGACGCATTAACTGAGACAGATATGAAAAAAATTGAAAAACCAGTTAAGAACGCTACCAGATGGACCTTATTCATATCTTAAGATCTGCTGATCCAACATAAAATTAAGCTTATATGAAAATTACAGTTACCCATATTAAGAATTGGATTTAAGAATATAACAGTAATACTCTGAAATGTGTTTAATCTTCCTAACTCTTAACCCAAACAATTGGGTTTTTTTTTTTTCTTTTAAATTTTACCTTTTGTGGAACCCCAAGATTTCCTTTATAATGTGCATTATTAAATCACAGTGATGTCAACTCAAGTGTTAACATAATCATATCACAGTGATGTCAACTCAGTGTTTATATAATCATATTAAAGTATTTGAAGATAAAATCAAATCATATAATTATTATTAATAAGCCACTATTTGTTTTTAAGAAAGGAATGAAATAGAGAATAATAGGTGTAAATATGTAGACAGACAGACAGACAATGGAAATTCTATATGGTCAAGCCATATTTTTTAGGATGTATGCTAATGTATGCTTTTATAGCTTACTGTACTTCTTCAGTTTTGGGATGAAGTATGGTAACCTGTAATTGTTAACCTCCTTGTCCTTTGGCCTCTGTTGGACAGTTGTCTCATAGGCAATAATACAAAATCTCCTTATTTTTATATGAGCGATACAAAACCTCTGTTTCAGAATCTAATGCATTCTTTGTAATATTTTTTTTTAAGCGTACACCAAAACGTTGTGATTGATTTAAAACATACTAAACAATGGAAATTCAACCAATGACATGACGTTATTTTCATTTTGGTGTACGAACAAAGAGATTACCCATAGTCCTTTAGATTCTGAAATGGCGAATTACAAGGTTCAACTATGACCTAAAGTATTTGAATGAAAAGGCCCTGAAATACCTCATAGTCATTCATGGGATTTTTAATATAATACAGGAAATCATTAATAATATCTTACCTTTGTGAATTGTAGGAAAATATAACAATTTCCAAACAACAAGCAAATAAACATCTGTGAAAGGCGTCATGTTCCAATAAATTCTGTAAATATATATGCATACACTGATAAAGGAACTTTCATTACACACTTTCTACTTATATATTAATCCTTGCAGGACCTCAAAGTACTTGTGAAAACATGGTCGAATCTCGATTATAAGAATTGAACACTCCAGCCTGCCATTACCATCTTTAGTGGTTAAAGATTTACTAAAGTAACATTTTTTCACAATTATGGTGACAAGAAATAACTGGCTGCACACAAATGTGACTTTTACAGTAGAATTGTCACCTTCGTAACATGAATAAATAAATAGTCATCCAAGTAATAGACACTGTCAGACATCTTCTTTTTTTTTCATGACAATTAAGGTGGTACATAACACTACAGGGAGATAACTCTGTAAAAATTAGCTGAACATTTTAAACACGTTCTATTAAGGAAATATTAAGCTTCTCGATGATCAAAATAAGTGTTTGTCAAACTGCTATATTTCCAATGAAATTTTTCCGTTAAAGTGTGTGGTTCAAGTCTTTTGAAATTTTTCATATTTTGTCAAAGGGTCAAAGTAAATATTTTGTCAAAATTCTATGAAAATCAAACGAGCCAAATTAATTTTAGTCAAGGTGTTTGGTACCACCTTAAATCCTTTTCTATATATTGCCTCAATTTCATCTATGACTTTTGGGAAAATTGTATGCAACTGCTTATACATTGTACTTACAAATATAGCCTCTTTACTACTTAATCTGTTCTTCTCTTGAGCTACAATACTTTCTAATATTTTATAATAAAGACTCTCTCCAAGCTGTAACCGTCTCTTAGCAAAGTCTATGTGGGCACCTGGATTTTCATCTGTTGGCTACAAAAATAATAGCAGAAGTTACATGCATGTTATTGCAGCACCTCTGTCATTCAACAAAAAGTATAAATGAAGAAATACTGTGAATTCATTATTATTTGTCGGATACCAATTTCTGTGGATTTTGTTGACAAAGGTTAAATACGAATCTAAATGTTCAACGAAATAGAAATTTTTTTGGCTTGTGTGCTGACTTTTAATAAAATCATGACATTCAATATCCGTGAGAATACAATTTCTCCTGAAACCATGAAAATTGAAACCTAAGAAAATAAATGAATTCAAAGTAGTTATTAAAAACTTTGGAATTTATTCCATCAGAAACAATGCATTTATCAACACAAAAACTTATAAATAAATGGAGAATGTGTCCATGGGACACAGATGATGCCCCACTTGCATATAACGTTATAAAGGGACATAACTCAAGAACAGTAAAAATGACACCACAAAAATTCGAACTTGTGAGTTTTTTGATAATAAGCATTGTGTATATGTTTCATAACATTTGGTCGAGGCAAACTTAAGTTAGAGAACGGAAACCAATTTTGGGACGTACAGATGGACAAGGGTAACACTTAATGCTTACTCAGATGAGGCCAGGGCATTAAAACAGTATTATACGTCATCTCCCTGCAGAGGTGTGCTGCTATCAGGTCTAAGCAAGGGATGATTTTTGTTGAAGGATAAGAATGAAGAAATTAGTTTCACCCAACCTTTATTCTGGCTAGTCTGACAGGTGCCCTTGAGCAGCAGAAAATGTAGGCTTCTTTTTCCTCATTTGAAGTTTGTTTAACACTTTTTTTACATATCAAATATATATATGCCTCTATTTCCTATGTATATTCACTGTGACTCGTTGTTTATCAATTTTTAAAGATCTGATAATAAATAGTAATATATCATATTTTATAAATCTCATGATTACCTGAACATATTGGTTACAAAAGACTTCTCCCATTTCTCTCACACGTGACAAAATGCCATCTATAGGATCTTTGGGACATTCACTGCAATATAATAGATAATACAGATTAAAGTTCTCATAATTATGTGATATAATCTGCAATCTGAAATTGAAATTTCCTCTTTCAAATTACAATTTTTAATTGCGAAAAAATATGAAACATATACAATTTATTAGATAGCTCACTTTGAAAGGAATTCAGTAATGATTTAATTAGTTTAACAATTTATGATGTAGCTGCCTTTCCCTTCTTCTGATAGGTGATAAATTCATTTTCTTGGTTGTCTTGTTTGGGCATAAAAAACAACAGTAATATTCTAGTATTTCAAATTTGTTCTAATTGGGAAAAATTACAACCCAAATTTACATAAAAAAACTTAAACTGGTTTGCCAATTAATTTCCAAAAACAATTAAAATGTAAGTTATCGAGTGCAACTTAGATGCATTCCTACTTAAAGCTCTAATGAACCCGATGACTTCAATGTGGTTTTCTACATTTCTTTGTGGTTTAAAACAATTTAAAAATGTCCAATCTTTTTTTACTATTTAAATTGTTAAAGTTTTATACTGGAAAGTGGATCCAGTCAGGCTATACATTTGCATATCAGATGATCTTAGGAGTGATGGGTAAAATGCCAAGTACATAAAATCGTAAAATTCCACTTACAAGTGCATGCACATGCATTGTTCAACAATAAACAAGGAATTTAAAGGAACAATGATCAGAAATTTGAACCTTCCATTTCTATGTACATAAAATCTGATGATTAAGTAAATTAGACTGTGACCTTGATATCAGACATAAACAATGGCTTTGATATTAATCAAAATTTTTCCACTTATAAAAAACTTTTTAAAAAAAATACTTCTTCAAAAAAAGATCTTAAAAGTTAGATAAAAATATATATTTCTTTTAGACTTCATATATATATCATAGGTTTGAACGTTGTTTTCAATTTAGACATTTATATATATACTTTTTCACTTTTTGGTATTTTGGAAAATGTTGTTTGTGCTGTATTTAGACCCCTCTACAAAGAAAATTGTTTTACATGCACACGTATAAAAATTGTGGTTTTTATCCAACGCAATCATAGGTTTGAACGTTGTTTTCAATTTTGACTTGTGTATATATATATATATATATACACCTTTTGTTTACGGTATACCATCTTTGCCGCAAGTTTATTGTTTTCTTTTTGGTATTAATTTATAAATAAGATCCATTTATTACACCTGGTGATCAGTTTATTTGGCAATCGCCAATGGCAGTCGACAGGGTTTAAGAACATTTGTTGTTCGACCTGTTAGTCAAATGCGTTTTGTTAAAATATACTTTTTCACTTTTTTGGTCTTTTGGAAAATGTTGTTTGTGCTGTATTTAGACTCTTCTAACAAGAAATTTTTTGTTTTGCATGCACACGTATAAAAATTGCGGTTTTTATCCAACGCAATCATAGGTTTGAACGTTGTTTTCAATTTAGACTTGTTTATATTTTTTCGTTTGGGCTTGTATTATATTTGCCTTCGGGTTTATATGATCCGTTCATCCTATTTTGACTCCTCAAAATTCAAGAGTTTATCCTAAATTGAGGTGAATTATATGGCCTTCCAAATACCGTTTCGATTCCTAACATCACTGAAGAGACATTAATTGTCGAAATCCGGGTATGGTGTACAAAAATCTTTGCACCTTTTGTTTACGGTATACCATCTTTGCCGCAAGTTTATTGTTTTCTGTTCGGTATTAATTTATAAATAAGATCCATTTATTACACCTGGTGATCTGTTTATTTGGCAATCGCCAATGGCAGTCGACAGGGTTTAAGAACATTTGTTGTTCGACCTGTTAGTCAAATGCGTTTTGTTAAAATATACTTTTTCACTTTTTTGGTCTTTTGGAAAATGTTGTTTGTGCTGTATTTAGACTCTTCTAACAAGAAATCTGTTTTGCATGCACACGTATAAAAATTGCGGTTTTTATCCAACGCAATCATAGGTTTGAACGTTGTTTTCAATTTAGACTTGTTTATATTTTTTCGTTTGGGCTTGTATTATATTTGCCTTCTGGTTTATATGATCCGTTCATCCTATTTTTGACTCCTCAAAATTCAAGAGTCTATCCTAAATTGAGGTGAATTATATGGCCTTCCAAATACCGTTTTGATTCCTAACATCACTGAAGAGACATTAATTGTCGAAATCCAGATATGGTGTACAAAAATCTTTGCACCTTTTGTTTACGGTATACCATCTTTGCCGCAAGTTTATTGTTTTCTGTTTGGTATTAATTTATAAATAAGATCCATTTACTACACCTGGTGATCCGTTTATTTGGCAATCGCCAATGGCAGTCGACAGGGTTTAAGAACATTTGTTGTTCGACCTGTTAGTCAAATGCGTTTTGTTAAAATATACTTTTTAACTTTTTTGGTCTTTTGGAAAATGCTGTTAGTGCTGTATTTAGACTCTTCTAACAAGAAATTTGTTTTGCATGCACACATATAAAAATTGCGGTTTTTATTCAACGCAATCATAGGTTTGAACGTTGTTTTCAATTTAGACTTGTATATATATATATATATACCTATTTGCCAATATAAATATAACAAAGAAATTTAATATTGGAAAGTAACCATATCTCAATAGAATAGCATTTTGTATTGTTGTTCTTCATCTGCTGCTGTCCAAGTACAAACAATGTTATTTGTGTTGTTGGTTTGCTGTCTATATAATGTATACACAGGATCTACTTTTATCAAAAACAAAAAAACAAAACAAATGAAATTTGAAATGGGTTTCTGATAACAGGGATCTGTACATTACTATCTGTATGTTTTATTTAAGTATGATTTTGAGTCGCCAGTTTGACATTATGTTTGCATATTACTTTTCTTCATTGAATTTAAAGTGTTCTCTACATTACTATAACTGCTTGAATTATAAAATGTTATTTTAGGAGTTTAATTGTCGATTCTTGTGTCTGGGTATATTAAGTTCTAGTTGCCAATGACTGTTATTCTATATACCTGTGTTTGAAATTCAAGCAATGCATTTATTGACTGATATAAACAGAACTATGACCCCTATATTCTAAATTAAGCAATCTCATTAAGTAGCTGATTTTTTCAACCATTGTGAATATTTTCCAAATTCACACGATCTTCTAAATAAACAGGGATATGTTTCACCTGTGTATACATGCAATTTTTATAGTATAAAGCAAATGTTTCAATCTAAAGGGGCATTACCTGTTAAATTCTTGTTCACTAATTTGACTCAAATTCTCATAATTGATTTATATCATAATATCATAATAAAACATATATCCAAATTACAAGTAGTCCAAAAGAAATAATTAAGAATAAAATTGAGAATGGAAATGGGGAATGTGTCAAAGAGACAACAACCTGACCATAGAACAGACAACAGCAGAAGGTCACCAACAGGTCTTGTTATAATGTATCAGCAATTCATGGGTTTTTCAGACAAGACGCCATCTAATTTAACATCGAGATGACCTCCAAAAATTGCTAGTAGCCATATGACCCGATATGAACATAAATATAAATATAAATACACAGACAAGCACGTGACTTTTCTAGGTCTGTTTGATTTCATATCATGGATTCAAAATAAATATTTAAACCATCATTTAACAGTCAGGGGTGCTACTTAAACAAGTGATTTGATCATCACTTATTTCAGTGATTTGATAAATTCAGTTATCACCTATTTAAGTGATTTTAGTGTTTTCTTTGATCTTCAAATGCTAATTTCATTGATTTTCCATATTTTCACAATCTTTTCTATAATTTTCCTACATAAATCAATTATCCCTTTTTCTTTGTATATTAATTTCACCAGTGCGCTTGGGCAGTAAGTTAGTGCGCTAAAGCTTTTAAAAGTACCCTTGGGAATTTTTCTGTAATCAAAAATTCATTAACTATTCTTACTATCAGACAAAGATCAACAATATTAGGTAACCTGATTGGTTTTCTTTAGAGTTAGAATGATCTACTTCAAGGTTATGACCTGATCTACAAACTATTCCAGTTTTTGCATATTTTAAAAAAACTGTAAAAGTGTCAGGCTTATCAAGCAAAAGACAGTTTCTGCATGTACATAGTTGTTTTTTCAATGGAATTGTTGTCTTTTTACCAATAAAAAAATCAAGCTTGTGGGAAAAATATCAAGAAAATGTTATAAACACTTATTAAAGTGATTACATTTTAACTTCTAAAATTACTTGTTTCAGTGATTTAAAAAAGTCTGTGTGAAAATTTTTAATATTTCACAGCCAAAATCACTCGAGGAAGTGATTCTGAAATCACTTGTTTAAGTAGTACCCCTGACTGTTTAACTTTTTTGTGGGCCAAAATCAGTCAAACAAATGATTCTTCCCACAGGCTCCCTTGTTATACTTTTGTTCAATTTAAACATGTTTTAATATAATATCTGAACATGCTTAGCAGAAATGTAAGAGCTCAACTGATCTTATCAGAAATGTTAGAGCTCAACTGATCTTATCAGAAATGTAAGAGCTCAACTGATCTTATCAGAAATGTAAAAAAGAGCTCAACTGAACTGATCAGAAATGTTAGAGCTCAACTGATCTTATCAGAAATGTAAGAAAGAGCTCAACTGAACTTATCAGAAATGTTAAGAGCTCAACTGATCTTATCAGAAATTTAAGAGCTCAACTAATCTTATCAGAAATGTAAGAGCTTAACTGATCTTATCAGAAATGTTAGAGCTCAACTGATCTTATCAGAAATGCTAAGGTCAACTGATCTTATCAGAAATGTAAGAGCTCAACTGATCTTATCAGAAGTGTTAGAGCTCTAAGAAATAGTTGATGCCCCCTAGTAACCAGAAACAGCAGTCCAAGTCTAGCCTATATAACTGTATCAAGGCAAGACAATGAAGATTTTTTTTCTTTTAAGTCAAACATATATTTTTACATTAATTTAAAATTACTAAAATGAGAAATAAAAAAAATCAGGACAGTTGGCAGGCCAATCATTAGGAGGCGGTACCCAGTACTTTTACCCTCCTATGCTATTGACAAGTACCGCCTAAATGTAGGAATTTTTATATTAAGTATTCATGGAATAAATTGAAAAGTACCACCTACAAACGGGGTAAGTACCAGTCAACATGAATGATAATGAAACCCCTAAGTTGGCCAATATAGGGGCGTAATTTTTCCAAATGTCTGTTAAATTTGTCCTTGTACCCAGGAATGGCAAATAATAAGCTGAAAAATTAATTTTGGGGAAAATGCAAAAACATTTAAATATTTTGTGTACATTTCCTAGGGGACAAACCAAAGAGTAATTTTTTATAAAAATAAAGCTAAATTTACATCGGGCATTGGTTCAAATTAGGCTTTAAAACATTGAGTTGGTATGAAAATCTAGGAACATTTTTTTAGCATTACCAAATGGATTTGATGATACAAAGTTTCAATTCATAAACACAACAAAAGCGGGCGTTTCCTGCATGTTTGTGAGAAATTTCTTGTCTAAAAGACTTAAACAACCCCATTACAAAGTAGTTTCAGTTCACAGGTATGATTCGAAGGCAATATCTATTTTGGTATATATTTCATAAAGAGAATCATTTTAAAAAAATCAAACATCTTGTGAGAAAAGCTATAAATTATTCCTCTTAAAATATCCTTTAAAAATCATGGAACAAAACATTTAACCATACCCAATACAAAATGCTTTTCATCTTTTGGAAACGTTTCAACATCTTATAAATTAACTGACTCCCACTACCCAATAAATTTTGTTTGTATAAAATACAAGTAATTATCTAGCAAGTGGGAATCAATTTTAAAACTGCTCTCCACAGCAATAAAATATATAAATATAAGAAACACTGGCAATTAAAGTAAACTTTTGTATGTAAATTTCTAATAAATATTGTTATGGCTGTGCTTTAGGTAATTATTGATGTGACATGTTTACATCAAAAAGGCATATTCTAAAATGTGTGGTCCAGAGGTCCATGACCTATGTTGTTCTACAAGGGTCTTTCATAATTATAAATTGAAAGTCAGAGGGACCTCTTAAAATGTTAAGCTTGACTTAATAATAATATATAAGACAGTTTATTTCACGTCTTTTGAATCTTCCGAAAATGTTTTCCTGACCTTTGATTAGTTAAAGAAGGTCATTATGAATGTAGAGGAACACTCAAAATCTAAACAATAATTCCTGAACCTTTGATCTATGTAATTTCTATCACAGACATAAGGAAACCAAGTGATAGATTACCAAATAAAATTAGACCATGTTCATTAATATGCTTTTTGCTATCCGCCGTTTTCTCTCTACCTTCGAAAATATAGTTTAACATGTGACTATCTCTAAACGAATCAAATTAGTTAAAAAATACGAATTAATAATATTATAAAATATGCCATGGATCCAGGATTTTATAATGGGAATTTTTTTTAATTTTAAGTGGGTTGAAGGCATATATTGTTGTGTTTTCAACAAAGTGGTAGAAATGCACTGCTCATGTCTAATTTCTCCCAACATCTCCTTTATTTCAGATCTTCGGGAATTCATATTCTCCCGTGCATATACCACCCCCTTCATTTTTTAGAACATTAGAAAGAGGACAGTAGCATACTATTACAAAACCAACCACAAACATTTGATGTCAAATTACTGCAAAATCCATTTAACCAACTTTTTTAAATATGTTAATGTCATATGTACAAAAGAATTATTTCTGGTTTGGATTTTTAAACAAATTAAGTATCTTATAAATCAGACAATGCTAAACTAGCCAATGTTCACCAATTTAATCATATTACAAGTCGAGTAACCAATTTAATATATAATGTTATGTCATCCAAAGGTCACAATCATCTATTATTCTTCACAATTCAAGTCGATTTCTTTTTTAATAAATCACTACTTTTTTCCACATGCTGTTAATTTAAATATACATCTAACAAAGGACTTCTCAATTGAATAAGAACTCCTGCAACTACTGTCAAAGGCCTTTAAAAACGTACACCGCTTTTACTCAATAGTGAACTATTACAACTGTTAACACTGTACTGTCAAATCATTTATTTAATCACATTCTTATATCGATGTATATTAAAGATACATTTATTTTCTTTTATATAGAAGAAATTAGGTTTATCTTCTTTTCATCTTCGTAATATGCCTGAAATTAAATTTTCCAAGCGTCTCAAGGAAATCGGAAATTAAGTTTACTGCTTCTTTTGAGTAATAATTTGAAAAGATTTCTACACTTATCCTCAATCAGGTGGAAAAGTAGCAATTTATGTCTGAATCAAATTCTAATTTTTGCACCTGTTGCCGTTAACTACTATAACAAAATATTTCAAAAGAAAAAAAAGTATTTAAGAAGTTTCAAACAGTGAAATTGATTAACTTTTCTAGTGACAGATATTTCTTTTTTAATCTCATATTACTATAAGTAATTACAATTTGGAGATTACAAATTGTTGAAATTTTTTTATGTTTGAGAAAAACTATTTTGTTCTGTTTTATTCAATAGGACATTAGTCTGTGAAATTTCTTATTTTTTTAACAATTGTATTTATTTACATTTATGAATTTAAAGATTTTCTGAGGAAAGTTACAACCTTAAATTTTGTATTAAGCATTCCCATTCATGTTTTCACTTTTGTCGTTTGAAGGACAGGGGGTGGATTTAATTATTTTTTTTCTCCTGTCATTACTTACGAAGGCTTTTATATCTAAACACAACTCTATCAGAATTCATCCATTTAAAAGATTGCTGGGAATAAACAACACTAAATTGTCCCACCTGCTACAGTATTTGAAATATTTCATAGTTCAAATAAATTTGAACCTGCGGTCAATGTCAAATGAAATGTTTTTCTTACATGAGTTCACATACAAAACATATTAAAAATCAAAAGGTCATAACAGAGACATTACATTACACCAACCAAAGTGTTTAGTCAGAATGGTGCTGAATCAGTTTAAACTAGACCTGCAACTTAAGTTTGACCTCTGACATGTACACCTTGAAATCCTTTCATACACCAAATAAAGTTGATCTGTGCCTAAAGTATCTGAGAAACGGACTTAATCACAGAAACTTAATGTGACCAACGAACCATAAAAATGAGTTTAAGACAGATGACCCTACCAGACAGACTTGTACCCTTAAAAATCATTCTTTGTACCAGATTCAGTTGACCTATTACTTATAGAATCTGAGAACAGACCTAACTATGAAAACTTCATCAACATTCATCACTGATCCATGAAATCAGGTCAAGGTCGGGGTGAACCCTGTGATCGAGGAATCTGAAATATGCCAGACAGAAATTTCAGAACATATGGCATCTGTAAACAGACATGAAGTATACAGGTCTTCTACCTGTTGAAATATAAAGCTTTATACATTCTGCCACAATTGACACAGGCAATTTTTTTCCCTCAAGATTTAAGAAACTGTCAATTTTTCCAAAGAAAAAAATTGGGGGTCACAATTTATTTTGCTAATTCTTTGCATAGTCTGAAAACAGATTTACTAAGTATTGCACAACAGCAAGAAATCTTCAATTGAATATAAATTCAAATCATACATTTGGAAGTTATTGTCCAGAAACCAAATGTCTTTGGACAACGCTGACCACGACCTGATACTAAAACAAGAGTGCACACGCTGAAATGTCTCGCCTTCTTTACTAATCATTGATATTATGTTGATAGTCCTAAATATAAAGCTTTATTACAACTGTCACATAAACTTAACATTAACCAAGTAAACTAAACATTGACCAATGAACCATGAAAATGAGGTCAAGGTCTGATGAACCATGCTAGGCAGGCATGTACAGCTAACAATTCTTCCATACAACAAATATAGTTGACCTATTGCTTATAGTTTAAGAAAAACAGACGAAAACACAAAAACTTAACACTGAGCAATGAACCTTGAAAATGAGGTCAAGGTCAAATAAAACCTGCATGACTGACATATAGATCATAAAATATTTCCATACACCAAATATAGTTGAACTATTGCATATAGTATTAGAAAAAAAGACCAAAACTCAAAAACTTAACTTTGACCACTGAACCATGAAAATGAGGTCAAGGTAAGATGACACCTGCCAGCTAGACATGTACACCTTACAATCATTCCATACACCAAATATAGCTGACCTATTGCATGCAGTATTAGAAAAAAAGACCAAAACTCAAAAACTTAACTTTGACCACTGAACCATGAAAATGAGGTCAAGGTCAGATGACACCTGCCAGCTAGACATGTACACCTTACAATCATTCCATACACCAAATATAGTAGACCTATTGCATACAGTATAAGAAAAACAGACCAAAACACAAAAACTTAACTATAACCACTGAACCATGAAAATGAGGTCAAGGTCAGATGACACCTGCCAGTTGGACATGTACACCTTACAGTCCTTCCATACACCGAATATACTAGACCTATTGCTTATAGTATCTGAGATATGGACTTGACCACGAAAACTTAACCTTGTTCACTGATCCATGAAATGAGGTCGAGGTCAAGTGAAAACTGTCTGACGGGCATGAGGACCTTGCAAGGTACGCACATACCAAATATAGTTATCCTATTACTTATAATAAGAGAGAATTTAACATTACAAAAAATCTAAACTTTTTTTTCAAGTAGTCACTGAACCATGAAAATGAGGTCAAGGACATTGGACATGTGACTGACGGAAACTTCGTAACATGAGGCATCCATATACAAAGTATGAAGCATCCAGGTCTTCCATCTTCTAAAATATAAAGCTTTTAAGAAGTTAGCTAACGCCGCCGCCGCCGTAGCCGCCGCCGGATCGCTATCCCTATGTCGAGCTTTCTGCGACAAAAGTCGCAGGCTCGACAAAAATTATGCGGTCGTATAAAAACTGCAAAATTTCCTTGATATTACCAATTCAGGGGCAGCAACCCAACTACGGGTTGTCTAATTTGTCTGAAAATTACAGGGCAGATAGATCTTAACCTGATGAACATTTTCACCCTGTCAGATTTGCTCTTAATACTTTAGTTTCAGAGATATGAGCCAAAATCTACATTTTACCCCTACGTTCTATTTTTAGCCATGGCGGCCATCTTGGTTGGTGGGCCGAGTCATCTGACATATTTTTTAAACTAGATACCCTAATAATGAGTGTGGCCAGGTTTGTTTAAATTTGGACAAGTAATTTCAGAGGAGAAGATTTTTGTAAAGTTAACAAACGACAACAGACGCCAAGTGATGAGAAAAGCTCACTTGGCCCATTGGGCCAGGCGAGCTAAAATGTCCAGCTAAAATGTTTTGATCCTTCATACTACTATTCTAGTCCAGTAACGAAAATTGTTTTTAGTCTTTAAAAAAAATGCTGTTAATTGACAACAGCTTAAATCAGATCATGTAACAGGAGGTTAAAGATATCTAATATAGATTTATTTTTTTTAAAATGTTTTCAACATATATATATATATCATAGTATCGGTCGAATGTTTTCAAATGACTATTTTTACAAACCTTTTAAAATCAAAAAGTTAACTATGTTTATCTTATAACTTAAATATATATAAAAGTAAATAGTGTAAGATTTGAACCAAATTCCTATGTTAATTTTACTTCTCCTTCTAATCAAGGTATTTTGGGGTCTATAGTATGAAAGATGATATCAATATTCATCAGTTTCAAGGTAGAATAGAAAGTGTTGGCTGCATCAATTCATTTTAAACTTAAAAATGTTAGTAAAGTTTAAGAAAGACTTATTTTGCAATTGTACAAAAAATGGAAAATGCAAAACAATTCTATTGAATAACTTAACTTATATGCAATACTATCAGAATTGGTGTGCTTGATTAAAATTTCAGTCAAAATTTCTAGATAAGTCCCTGTTTAAAGGGTATGATGGCCTTTCATATAATAAAGATGAAATGTACTTACACAAGATTATATAAGTTACAAGACCTTTGATCTTACATTGATTTTTGAACCCTTGGGATTGTGATATTCATTTAGGTTATCAAAACAAAAATATTTGAAACAAAATCCTGATTCCCTTTGTTGTAGAAATCGAGAAAAAAATCTAGTTGAATGAGCAATTTTAGCCTGCATTCATTAGATTTACATACTAATCTATCCTGTAAGTGACACCCAACATTTCATACATTGATTTAACAATTAACTAATGGAACTGATATTGATTTTTAACATGTTACACCAAGAATTATAGAATTGCATCTTTTAACTGTGGTAATGTAGAGACTTTGACATTTTTCGCCCTTACTATTTCAAGAGTAAAAGAAAAAAAGACAGTTTTGTAATTTTCATGTTTCTTCTGTATGTAGTACACTAAGTTCTTGTATATGAAACAGGAATTTTTCTTTTGAGAACTCAAGTCTTGCAGTGCTATTGTATAAACCTTTGTAAAATCTTCCTCCCAAAGCTATAAGGATGAAGGGACAACACAAAAAGGATTTTGTCCCTTTTTTTCTCTAGGTAAGCCCTGCCTTTTAAATGTACTATGCTGCTTGCAAAGATGATACTGAATGTAATAAACATCTTTATGGTTTGAAATGCTTATACATTCTATTGACTAATGACATTTTTATACATTTATTTGTATAAGAACACATCGGACTACTTCAAAATGTGGAATCTTCAACTTCCTTATTGCATGCCAGAACGTCACCTGTTTTATTTGTTTTACTTTTGACATAAAGTGGAATTATAAGGCACAGACAGATAATTAATTTAGCTTACCTGAACATTTCTATAAGTGCATCCGAAGGACTAGTCTTTCTGCCAGACAATAACAACTGTAATTTCCCCACGCTTTGAGTGGCTGTTGACACTGGTGTTATGGATGGGTCTTTGTCTTTCAAATATCTTCTCCCCGTCAGCGGAGTTAGTGGTGCCAATGATTTAGTCTGATCAAAAAGCAAAGAATAACATGGACTTTTACTATATGGCCAGCTGTTTTTCTGTTGGCATAAACACAAGTCATGCTTACGAAAATAAACCTTTCGCATTATTGGGTGCACTAACATTGTTTTTATCCATCTGATTTTTTTAACGACTAATTGTTCAAAGTCTCAGTTTTAAGTCCTGTTTTCGAACCACAAATTAGCACGAATATCCACATAATTGTCTCAAATAATCAATCTTAAATGTTCAATCGAAACCAATTTGTTTTCATTCATTCATACATAGGGATTTAAATTTGTTTACATTTTCTTCCTGTTAATCTCATTATCAAGTCCATATGTTATCAAATTATTAATCGTGCATCCTTCATAAAAAATTATACAGATATATTTTTTAATTTTCCACTATTTATCCATTCTATTTCAGCTTCCCTACGATTTAAATCCCTTCACGATCACAGATATGAACCATTTACTTGTATTTCTTTGTTCCAGTGCACTATATATACAAAGTATTGAGGGAAACTAGAAACAAGTTACGACTTGTTATTTTTCTTTCTCTTTGTAACACCTAGGTAGCTTTCTCTAAATGTGTTACATCGTCATTAAATATAAAATCTGATTACTCAACACATTATCTGTTTTGATTAAATATTAGTAGAAATGCATTTTTAATTTATTTTTTTTGTGTATTCACTTATCATAAATAAATTAAACCATCCATACTGTATCATTTAATTTATCTTTTCCTGAATCTATTTTAATCATCATGACTTATTGTTTTTAGCAAATTTATTCTTGACTTTTTTTGGGACATATATTTATCTACCTATTTCATATTACACCCATAAGAATCAAGCAATACATCAAATCCATAAATAACATAAGGAGTAATAAAAAAAGTTAACATTATTTACAATAAACAGTCTATATCGGGCATGGACCTTTTATTTTTTATTCTAAAGTTTGTTTTATCCATAAAAAGTCCATTTGGTCATAATATAATGATTTTGTCTAATTACATAAATTAAATTATTTATAATTGAACTGCCCATTTATGTATCAGAATCCTCAAAGCTAATTAATAGCATTATATTTTTTTTTACTAACATGTAACAAGACCCTCAGCAGAGCAGCATTTCACAAAGGATAAATCTATTCTGACATGTTAACATGTTCTCGGCTGGAAAGGGTGCAATATAAGGCTTAGGGAGGAGGGTAGGTCTTCCAAAATCACGAAAAAATTGTAAATAAGTAAAACAATATGAGCAACAGTACTGCAAAAAGTATAATCGAAAAAGGCAGATGTAGTATTTACATTTAAGGGATACCATTCTTTTTGTTTAGGGGATACTTTATCATTAAATGTTAATTTTCAAGTACAAACTGAAGGAAACTCCTAAGTTTTCTATAAAAGTGTCTTCATAAAAAATTTGTAAGGGTTCCGTGGAACCCAGTGTCTCGCCTACTTTTTCTGTTAATGGCAGACTCAACAAAAATGAGGAAGTAAATCAATAAAAATATTCCTCTTGATACTATCTTTTGATTGTAAGAAGCTTCTGTCCAAGTTTGGTAAAATTCCAGGATAGTTTATGATTTAAAATAACTGTTTAAAACTTTAACTGCAGACTGAATTTAATGTTAACTGGAAGAAAACAAAATTTCCTTCTAGATACTAGCATTTGATCATAAACAAGCTTCTGTCCAAGTTTGGTACAAATCCAAAATAGTATAAGAAAGTTATTAAAATTTTAAAAACTTTAACCACAGAGTGAATATGTTGTTTCCTGGCAGAAAATCTAAGTCCATTTAAAAGTAAAATACGGAAAAAATGGATTTATTTTTTTTACAAAATTTCCTTCTAGATACTAGCTTTTGATCATAAACAAGCTTCTGTCCAAGTTTGGTACAAATCCAAAATAGTATAAGAAAGTTATTAAAATTTTAAAAACTTTAACCACAGAGTGAATGTGTTGTTTCCTGGCAGAAAATCTAAGTCCATTTAAAAGTAAAATAAGGAAAAAATGGATTTATTTTTTTACAAAATTTACTTCTAGATACTATCTTATGATCATAAACAAGCTTCTGTCCAAGTTTGGTACAAACCCAGGATAGTTTAAGAAAGTTATTAAAATTTCAAAAACTTTAACCACAGAGTGAATATTTGTGGACGCCGCCGCCTACGACGCCGACGGAATGTAGGATCGCTATGTCTCGCTTTTTCGACTAAAGTCGAAGGCTCGACAAAAATGTAGTATCTAAAAAATCAGCATATATGAATTTATATGAATTGGTTTCATTTGGAAAGGGATGGGGTGAATGGCTATTACCACTACCTTTGAACCTGTGTCTGGTTGTTGTCTCTTTGACACATTCCCCATTTCCATTCTCAATTTTAAATCTTTATTCATAAATGCAATTTTCATGGTTTGTAGAAATGTTACTTTTGTTTGTGGGATTTACAGTTTGTGTTAAAAGACTATATTTAATTAACAGGAAAATACACATTTTTTTTTTTTTCGTTATAAACATTCTGTTGATGTAAATTGAAACTATTCAAAATGAAACCTTCAAACAAATATCAATTTAGTCTCACTCAACAAAAAGAGAAAGAGTCTTTTCTATGCAATTTGTACTTTAAGGCAGTTAGCAAAAATAAAATCAAAGCGTTATAGCGCTGGAAAAAGCATTTGCCGTATATCTTATAGAAGAAGAAAATTTCAAAATCTAGAGCGCTTCTTTTAAACTGTTTCCATACGAAATAATGGGCATCGTAAACCTGTCCAGTAATGCTATATCTTAATACCACAAACTACCACGTGAAGATAAACAACTTGTTGCAGATCGGCAAACACAGTAAGGTTTACCAATACGATACTACGATTAAATTAACAAACATATTTTGATATTTAAACAAGCAAGAGAGCACCTACTAGTTCTTTTATAACAGCAAATCTAATTAGTAAAAAATATTAACCGTGTTGGTACACGTAAAACTGGTAATAAGACGGATCGAGATTAGTCGTCAGAGGGCGGTGAATATCTTGAATCACTGCGTTCGTAAATGAAGTCTGTTATGTAACCTTTAGCGGATCAAAATTTCTGTGCAAAAGGGTTAACTAATAAACTTCCAATTCAATATTGCATTTGAGGAATGCTTAATCAAATTAGCTTCATTTTCAATACAAAAGTCAAGCAAACACATACTTTTACATGATCTTGAAAGAACTGTAGAAAGAAAAACGTGTGCACTCTATTTTGACGATAAACAAAATGGCCATACAGGATGACAGTAAAAGCAAATGCTTTTAAAAACAAAACAAAACAAAAGTGATTATTTTGTTTTTGCACATTTAACATAAAATTCCAAATTGTTTTCATCATGCTTTTACCACTCTAGATTCCTTGTGGTAGGGCAGTGGACCATTTTACTAAATTTATGAAATTCACATTTAAGCACTATTAAACTTATAAGTATTATTGTTATAGTTGCATATTAGGATCATTTGTAATTTGACTTAATTTTACAGCGTAGAACCATGTGCACCATGAACATCATGTGCTTGGTTTTTTTTCAACTGATTAAATCGTTATTCATATAGAAGTATTATATACATTCGACATTTTTAAATACATTTGACCGATTTTTCATTCATTTTAAACTTTTTAAAACTATGCTTCATTGTTTCTTTGGTTTTTGAACTTACTGAATGCAGAGATTAAAACTGAATAATAAGCATGAAAAATTGAACTGTGGCATATCAATTTTAGAAATTTAACATGAATCTTTAATTCATAGTTCAATCTATTACATATATTCAATTGTTGGTGTGCAATCAATAATTTTTATTAATACTTTTATGTAGTTCACATGCACTTTAACATATTAATAATTTATATTAAATTCTGTCTAAATATGTTATTCAATATAAACGGATATCAAAACAAATTTTGCCATGCTAATGTTACACAATATTAAATTACTTTAAAACTTTACAATACATATTGGGGGAAATTCTTTTTAGTCTACTAAAGCATGTAGAACATGTAGAAAGAGAATATTTCAAACCTGTGTTCCTTTTAAAACTGAACATTCAATGTAATAAGTATAATAAGAACTAGTGCTTACTATTCTAAAGAATAGACGATTGTTTTTTTTAAAGTTACTTTAAAACTAACACACTTCAAAACTAACTCCCCCCCTTTTCCCCACAGCTGATTAATGGATAGCATAACAAGTATTAACTTAGAACTGTCACAATACAGCTACCTAACAAAAGGGTTTTTTTTTTGGAAACAATGGCCAGGGTTCCAATTCATTACCACCCTGCCACGTTTATGTGCCTGTCCAAGGAAAGGAACTTCATCAGAGGTGGTCTCATGTTATATCTTTAATAGTCTCTTTTAAGTTTATTCACATTTAATTTGTTACTTGGGGCGATTTAGAGCTTAGATTAATTGACTGGTGGTGTTTAATGCCACTTTCAGCACTGTTGGCTATGTCATGGTGGTCCGTTTTTAATGGTGGAGGAAGCCAGAGTGCACCAAACAGAACCACCAACCTTCAGTCGGAAAACTGGCAATCCTAGTCTTTCAAATTAGAGTCGAACTCACCTGCCTCGTGAGGGGTTCAAACTCACAACCTCAGTGTTGACAGGCTAGTAAAACAGTAGATGAACAACTTACAACCACTTGGCCACCTGTCTATTAGTGAAAATGTTAATTGGCATTTCGCATCTTTGGGTTACTGTCATATTAACATATACACCATATCTCCATTCATTCACATATTAGTCAATGAAAATATTGAAATGGACAATTTGACTATACTGTGACTGATATAAGTCATCCTGGTAGTAATAATATTATAGAAAACTGTCAACATTTTGTTGAAATTAAACACAAAAATTTGATTGGTTGACCAATATGCATTAAAATTGACATACTTTTTATTATACAGGTTAATAACACTGAAAATCAAACTCAGGGGATACTCATGATACATCAAACTCAGGGGATACTCATGGTACATCAAACTCAGGGGATACTCATGATACATCAAACTCAGGGGATTCTCATGATACATCAAACTCATGGTTAAATGTATATGAATTATAGCAGACATTGAGTATATGCCAACGAGACAGCAACCCAACAACACAAAAACCTAATAGACATCTGAAGGTATCCATGTATGTACGTATGCAGAGCCTCTACATTCAGTTATATTTTGTAAACCTGGGTGGATCAATATCTTCTAGTAATAACAAACGTAAAATTTCGTCAATTTCCAAAATGTAAGAATATTTGAGTTGTTATTTTTAAAGATTAGTAGAAAGTGTTATATTAGATCTTTTTGAAAGTATCTACTTTACTAAATCTCAAAATTTCTTTGACACTCACCGGTGGTCTTATAAATAAATCTATCAAACACCTGGGTCATATTCTTTATTTTCGTTTTTAATTTGACGACTTTCTATCACCTGGTCGTAACAACCTGATGTCATATTGACATGACATAACTTATGGCACACCGTCAATTTCTTCTCGGTTTATAGCGAGTTTCAGGTACAAGGCATTAATTCAACAAAGAGGTAATTACCTTGCATTTATGAGATCACTACATAAACGATACAAATGTAAGCAAAAGGAAAGGTGTTATAAATTCATGCATGATTTATTGAACATGATTATTATTTACAATTAATAACTAAATCAAACACCTCTATAAATCATAAAAGCCAAAAATAGACAATATCATATATTGCCAAAAGAATTAGTGCAATCAATTCAGATCTAAATTAGCGTTTCTAATATATAGAACAGGTGAATATATTGACTGAGGTCCTAGCCGCCAAAACTAGTAAAAGCTTGTCTAGAAGATTACAATGAAAAAAGGAGGCAAAAGTCAGGTGCTGGCATGAGGCCAGCGAGAAAAAACACAATACATATCAATTAGTCTTATCATTGTTAAACAAACCGTGATAGATCTTCATAGATCTTAAGAGGATTAATGTCAAAATCATCAGGAGAGAAATAAAGGAGGGAAAAAATTCTCTGGGATCATGGAATCATTTAGATTCACAAAAAATAAAACTTTCAACCCAAAAATGAAATATCATTTATCATATCATGCATCTTAAACTCTCTTTAAATATAAAGTTTACTTTATAACTGTTGTTTTGACAATATCCATTTAACTAAATATTGACACTGTGAAAGATTTCAGCAGAGATAAAAAGATAATACCTGCTATGTTTAACTGACTATTAAGAATCAGCTGATTATCTGGCACTTGATCAAATCTTACCAATTCGATTGTTCTCTAATTGTCGGAGGTCTCAATCAAATTCGTATGATAAAGACGTGTATTTGTTTATAAATCAACAAACACGAGTGGATAAAATACATGTCATATTTCAACTGTCAGACGCCAAATCAAACAAAAACTTCTTGATCATATATTAATGTCTTCTTGATTTCCTTTTGTGGGTTTATCTTATTTCTAAATTTATTGAGAGCTCCACTGCTTATAGTATGCTACACTTAAAGGTTCTTGAACAAAATATAATAATATTTAATAAAACTTCAACTAGCTATATATATTTCTTCATTTTCAGTCTGAGTGTTATAAAATTAGGCTTCACATTATATTCTCTAAACACTAAAAATATTTCTAACTTCATTATGTACTTAAAGGACTCTAAAATACTTGTTCATGCAACTTGAAAAAGACAAACAGAAATACAAGTAGATAAAATGTTTTTTATCCTTGCTTTTTAGAGTCACGATAAAGAGGTTATTTTAAGTCCTTTATCGTGAAGTGTATGGTGAACAATAAAATGACCTAATCAAAGGCAGCATTTTTTCTTTATTAAATAACATCATTATTTTCAAGTACATTCTGAAAAAATAATTTTGATATCCTTAATAAGAAAGTTAAACACAGAATAATGTGAATACTATTACTAATACAATTTAGCGGTATTACTAAAGGAGAACAAGTTCGGATGAAACATGTTAATTAATTTTCTCTCATATCCATTTCTATGACCTTTCCTTTGATCTTTCTTTCTTGTTTGTTCTATGTAAGCAGAGATTTGTATTTTGATATTTTATTCATAAGGATTAATATTTTTATTGAAGAGAGTAAAATCTAAAATATTTCAAGATGCTAATTTTTTCTTACATGAAACAGGATTTGTGTCCTTAAATTCAGAAATTATTGCGTGCTTTTATTATTGCAATTTTGTAAAAATGGACAAAAAAGCGAGATTAATTATTGCTATTTCAGGAAAATCTGCATACAGATATCAGAATGCAAGTTCATATTATTGCGATATTCACGCAGTCGCATTATTTGCATTAATAAAAACCTCACAATAAATTCCAAATTTACAGTATATAAAAAGCTGTGAGTACCTAATACATACATCCCTTATTTTGAACATTTATGTCTAATCATTCTAGAACAACAAATCCTAAATTATTAACAAGAGTGCACACACTGTCTCCCCTGCTTTACTGACCATTAATTTTATGTTGAAAGTCTTAAATATAAAGATTTTACCACAAGTATCACATAAACAATGAGGTTAAGTATACACCTTACAATTATTCCATACACCAAATATAGTTGACCTATTGCTTACAGTAATTGAAAAACAGACCAAAACACAAAAACTTAAAATTTACAAATGAGGTTAAGGTCAGATGATACCTGCTAGTCAAACATGTACACCTTACAATTTCTCCATACACCAAATATAATTGACCATACTGGTATTAGTTATTGAAAAACAGACCAAATTACAATAAACTGCTTCGCCGAGCGCAGCTGGATACAGCTGCAGAGGTCCAACCCTGAACAGTTGGGGCAAAAATGGACACAATATTCAAGCTTGAAACAGGTCTGAATTTGGATTGTAATTAAATATTTGACACATTATAGGTTTCTGACACAGAATACATGTAGTCAAAGAACTTGAAATTGGTTATATGATTTGAATTTATATTCAATTGAAGATGTCTTGCTGTTGTGCAATACATTGTGCTGTTGCGCAATACTTAGTAAATCTGTTTTCAGACTATATACAAAGAATTAGCAAAATAAATTGTGACCCATTAACTTTTTTGTTGGAAAATTGATAATTTCTTAAATTTTGAGGAAAAAAATTACCCCCCAAAATGAATCCAAACCTTCTACTTGTGGTATTGAACCTTGTGGTACAATTTCAGAGCAATCAAAATACTTATACCCAAGTTATTGTCCTGAAACTAGAAAAATTTGTAAGGGTTCCGCGTGCCTACTTTTGCTGTTGTCTATGTTTTCAGTGTGATAGGGGAATGCACATAATAGATTTACAGTTAATGAAATAAAACTTTTGAAATGTATGAAAAAAGTTATGCTTGTAAAAAATGAATACAGTATGCAGTCAAATCTATAGATTTATAAAAGAGTTGAAACATAAATACATATAGTTTACATTGCCGACACAGGATAGCAATCCCTATGTCTAACATACTGTGACTTTCATCGCAGGCAGAACAAAAACTAGAGCTAGGTGATCTAGTGATCAGAAAAAATCTTTTAAGGGCATAAAATACAGAAAAGTAGTCTCATAGTTTTTTTTAAATGTTGGAGATCCCATTTTCTTTTTTGGCACTAAATTAGGTAGCAAGATATCTCTAATGCAGCATCATCATGCAGCTATTCCCACCAATGACCATACATCAAAATGCTGTAAGAATTTATTGATGACAGGAAAGTAATCAGTCCTCATTTACGTAGTATTGTATACCCCCACAAAAGATTTGGTCAAGTGGTAATTATTGCCTGAACAGGTTCATGCATGATTAAAAAGTTTTCTATGGTGTAGCATAGAATTTTAACTCACCTCTTCAAAATGTTGTTCTAAATTCTGCTTAAGCTTTATACGTTCATCTAGTTCTTCTGAAACAGTTTTTGTTTTAGCTGGGGTTCCTATCTCTTCTTCAGCATCATCTCCTAGGAAAATCCTTTCATCGAAATCTCCAACACTAAGTACAAACTCTTCATACTCACTATTCACAGCTTTACTGAAATGCAAATTAAACAATCATTTTAATATAATGTAAATTTTCCGATTGCAGAAACTTCTTTGCTGCTTTCTGGAATAATAACAAAACATGTGAAAAATTTTGGTATTTTTAGTGCAAATAATGTCAACATTATCAAATGTGTACAAAAATAGTACAAATGTAAAAACTCATTTTTTTCTGGAATGTTATTTTCATTATGATTGAAATCTTGACTTAACTGAAACTCGTCTAGAAAGATGATATATGGCTTACTACCAAATACAGCACAGTGACTTATTCAGTAATTTACATTTCTTAAAATTTTTCTCCAATAAGCCAAATATCTCAAAATGACATGAAATGAAAATAACAAATGTTAGCTATTTTGGTACACTTTTGAAGATGATGTTAATGAGGAGAGAACAGTTAGCAATGAACCATCATGCCTTAACTAACCTGACTAATCTCTTGGCTAGCTTTTGATGTTCTTTGTTGATGGCCAGACTGAAATGCAGGTGAAAACTCAATGATGATTATATGAACAACATCAAAATACAGGTGTATGATGCAATGAAGTAGAGACATGAGATGGCAGTGCACAAAATACAAATACTGATACATGATATAATTTTTTTTATTTTGATGATGATAGGATCATTTTCATTCCACGACAAAATGTCCATTTATCCCTGGCATTTAAATTCAGTTTGATGGTACACACACAAAAAAGGTAAATACAACAAATAAACTGTCGACACAAAGATATGCCTCGCCTGTCCGCATAAAATTCAGAAAAAGACTATCTGACGGACAGCAACATTGCTTATTAATTCAAAGTCTCTGGACCATGATCTTGTAGGCAGGGCCTAGAAATGGTTGACAAACCGAGATGTACTGAAAGTAATGCAACTTTATACAAAATATCATTGATCTGTCACAAGTAGGTCTTATCAAACTGACTGAAGCAGAAAACTTAACATTGAAAATTGCTAATTAATTCAGAGTCACTGGACCATGACTTAGGGGACAGGGCCTCGAAATAGTGATCAAACTGATATGTACTGATAGCAATGCAACTTCATACAAAATATCAATGATCTATCACAAGTAGTTAACTTAACAATTGTTGGCGCCACCACTGCAGCTGTTGCCAGAAAAGCAATTCCTATGTCTAGCTTTCCGAGACTTTTGTGGCTGGCATACAAAAATTGTAGAATCTGGATATATATCCATGAATTCTAGTAAATGTAACAATTCTTAATTTTGGTGAATTCTCATGCTATATGGTATATTGCACAGACCACAAATTCAAAGATTGTTTTTCAAACATGCAAAAACATGGATGAAACAGCCGTATCAATTCTAATGAAGTCTAATACTTCAAGGTCAATTTTGTCAAATTGCTGTCATAAAAACATTAACCTTTGTACATTATTTTAATTTCCCTCCTCACCAACAAAGTTGCTTCAGATTACAAGATGTAATCCAGAATTAATCGTATTTCTACGGGACTTTAGTCTAATTCTTACATTCAAATTCAAATTACAAGATTAAAAAGAATTCTTATTTAATAATGACAATGTCCTTGGTTGTAGTTCCTTGCAAAAGGTAAACAAATGATAGACATCACAAACAACGTTGATTTCAAATCCGTAAGAAATTAAAACGATACTGTATCCATGTACAGCAAAATTAAAAGATAATACAAAACTTCTAAATTTAATATATATGTTAATTTAAGGGTTGAGGTTCGGCAATTTATTTAGACCAACAATACTCATTAAAGACCTTACGATACTTGGGTATTTACTTTTATACACGATTTGTTATACTAGTCTTTCGGATTTCGCATTCTTTATTTTGTAGAACATGAAAAAGTGAATTAAGCTACTGTATCCCAGCACCGCATCTCAATAACAAGTAGAACTCAGCCCACACCTAAAGTACTTTTTTTACTTGGATACAGGGTAACATTGTTCCTTAAGGTAAACTTCAATTACGAAACAAATATTATGGCACATTGAAAATAATGCAAGTAATATATCACTTCTTTCTTCATTAAACTTTCTGAAACCCGCGGGGACAAAGAGAAAATCTATATGAATTCACAGTTCATCTAAATGTTTATTTTAACAAACAACAATCACTTGATCCTAACAAAGATTCAATATGTCAAACAAAGCCTTGATATACAGCAACCACTAAATTAATTGACTAAGTTAAGGATTATTTTGATTATAATAAAATACCTTTTAGCGATATTCATGAAAAAAAAAGAGACGATTAAGCAAAAATAAATCCCCAACAGTCTAGAACATTTTTCTTTTGCTACCCTATAAACAACCTTTTATTGACTTAAGAATACCTTTCTATTAGGACAATATTACAATATTCAATAAAATATCTGATAGATACTTTTTATGACACTTTATTAAACATCCAATTCTTGTAATCATGTGGATAAATGCATAAAGCTTGTAAGTCTTCAACCTATAAAATTGATTTTACCCTTCAACATGTGAAAGTTACTGTCAATAGAAATATGAAATGCCTCAAAAATCATAAACAAATCATAAAACTTGTATGTACTATCAAACACTAACAAGCTATAACTAGATCCTTCAAATGGCACGAAATTTTTTATAACCGATAATTGATCTGCAATAACTTTCACAAATTTGTTATACAATTTTAAGTTTTACTTGAAAGTTTTAGATTTAAACGAATACATTTCATGATGACTAATCATCGATTTTGCATCAAGGATGATAATACTGCTGTGTCAGCAGTTTTTGTCAAAAAGTCAATTACATCTTTGTTTTTTCCGTGAACAGCAATTGAAAATTTGAATGGGACACTTGCCAAAACCCCCCACAAGCAACTTCTCTCAAACATAAAAATCTAAGTAAACATCATATAAGCTTAAAATATAATCTTTTTCCAATCAACAGCAGATATAAAATACATCCCGATAAAACAGTCAGAGAAATTAAACATCCTAACAATCATCAATTGAACATTATCTTCGCAATAAAAGATGGCTTTATGCCCATATTTCAGTAAAGCCATTAAAACACTATCAAAGGACATTTACAAGGAAATTAAATAACAATGCTATCTGATAAACACACTTCCATCTAGGACAAAATTCTGACCAAATAAAGTCATCATCATAGATCTGGACCATAATGAGAAACATATTTATATGAGAAATCTTTTTAGTCAATACTTTTAAAGCACCAAGTATAAAATAAGGAGATGTGGTATAATCAGGGTTGCTAATGAGACAACTGTCCACCAGAGACTAAATGAAATAGATGTTAGCCTTAAAGACTTCAACAATGAGCAAAACCCATACTTCATAGCAAACTTTAAAAGGCCCAGCCATAACAAAATGTAAACCATTAAATAAAAAAAAAATAATTCAAATGAGAAATCAAACGGCCTGATTTATGTACAAAACAGCTAACGAAAAACAAACCTGATATACAGCAACAAATGACAACCACTGAATTACAGGCTCCTGACTTGGGACAGGCACATACAGAATGTGAAAATCTAGTTCATGTTTCATTTTTTATTTTCTTTCATAATGCTGTGAAACTTGAGTCAGTATGTCATTCATGCTGTCAACTTGTCATACCTTTTTTCTGCCAGGAAGAGGATGAGATGATGTGTGGTGTCAGATGTCATGAGTAACTATAGGCCTTCTCATGTAATGAAGGTTTTACTTACTCTGCCTGCTCTGTATTAATGAAATGAAAACACATGCCCTTTCCTTCTGATATATTCAACAACTTGAGCTAACTTATAGTATGTTCAAATCACACCAATTCACGAAATTTTAAAAAGGTGTTCTGGAGGATAATACAACCTAGAATAAACAGCTGCGCCATGAGCGCATGATTCGCCGTCCCATTTTCAAAGAATAAAGTTCAACAACTTCTCAATGTCATATCAGAAATTTATAAAACACTAAAGGGAGGTTATCTTAATAGATATAAATCAGTCACCATAGTTTAATCAAAACTGCCCAAAGCACTTTAAAGATAATGTCAGAAAACTAGAAAACACCCCCTTTTTTATGAATAAAATTCCATAACTCATAAATTTAAAATTGAAAATATTTAAAAATCAAATGGGAGCAAAAGACAACAGATATAAACAATTTACCAAAGTTTCATGAGAACTCCTGAAAGCATTTTTGAGTTATTGTGCGAAAAATGGAAAATCCCCCCTTTTTTAATGAAGAAAACCCCATAACTCGGAAACGTAAAACACAAAATTTTAAAAAATCAAAAGGGAGCTCATGTCAAAAGATATAAACAATTCACCAAAGTTTCTTGCAAATTGGTGAAAGTATTTTTGAGTTATTGTTCGAAAACTGAAAAATACCCCTTTTTTTAATGAATAAAACCCCACTGGAAAATACCCCTTTTTTTAATGAATAAAACCCTATAACTCGGAAACGTAAAATCTTAAATTTATAAAAAACGAAAGGGAGCTCACGCCAATAGATATGAACAATTCACCAAAGTTTCATGCAAATTGGTTAAAGCGTTTTTGAGTTAATGTCCGACATGTTGACGATGGACATATAGAGGGACGGACAGACAACTGTATACTGTAATACGTCCAGTAAACGGGCGTGTAAAAAGGGGAGAGGGAGGTGGGCTAAGCCTAAATTTTGTTGAAATTTACATAATCTGAAAAAAAAATCAAAGAAAAGCATTCAGCATTATTTTGTTTAAATGCTTATTGTTTGCGAAAACGGAAAACTATTTTTGATATCTTGACTTTAATACCACTGATTGTTTTTAATAACTTGAAGACATTGACAAAATTGATTGCAAATATAATACTTCTTTGTATGCAGATTTCATAGTTATTCATCACATTTCTGACATTTCAGTAATAAATATCACTTAAGCAGTTTGATATTCGATCAATCATAAATATTCCCCTAATTTATTGTTATCAAAGTAAAATCTATATTCAACTTCCTTTGAATGCATTTTTCATCATTATCGCAGCTTAAATACATTAAAATTGATCACCTTTTTTATACTTTATCAATAAGTTATTTGATGGATAAATAAAAATGCTATGCAGTGTCACCCTCTGCAAAGGCACACTTATCTAAAATTGATATTGATGTATTTGTTTCTTTCAATAAAAGAAAATTAGAAATCTGAGACATATAGAACTTATTAATCAGTGTTTTTAACATCTACAGAAAATCTATTAGTAAAATTTGTATCGTAATAGACAGCAATTAGCACCTTAATTATCTCAAATAAATATACATTTATGTACCTGGAACCAAGGTACAACAAACAGGTTGAAGATATAGAACCAAAATAAAAATCCACAGGGAAATACACTAAGAACTAGTACAATACACGTGTCTGGACAAAAATAGACATGTGCAAACTTCAAACATGAAACACTAAAGCTTTGGGCCACATAAAATCTTATCAAAACTATGAGTGATATAAGACGCTCCAAAAAGGAAAGCATACCTTGGATCCCATTCTACACCTTTCATATGTGTCAAAAGTCATTTAATGAGGCAAATTTGGTAGGGATTAATAAATTTAGTCAAGTACTTTAGGAAATATGTCTGCAATCAATTGCTATACACTCACAATAATCAACCAAATCATGATGATGACCTCGAATATTTTATAGTGGTGATGTAATAGTTTAGGATGAATATAGTTGATCCATGAACTAAACTACTCAACATACCGGAGGCAAAAAATTGGACAAAAGAGTTGAAACTTTTTAAAATATTATGAAATTTTGTCAAAATAGGTAGGGTTGTTCAATTCCACTATTTCCAACTTCGACAATCTATAAGTGACGTAAAACTGCAATCTAAATGGAGCACCAAAATTTCTTTGTAAACTTCTTATTGACAGCAATAATATGATCTATTGACCTGATCAACAGATCAAACAATTACCCCACCAAATAAAAGATTAGTGCAAAAGAATGACAACAGAAATTTTGAACAAAAGATCCACCTCTCACAGAGAAATAATCTTCCACTTATCACTGCTACCCATGTTTTCTTGTTATTCTGTAACACGGTTTTATCCAAATATTTCCTTAATACCACCAACTGTAATATCTTTTAAAGTCACATCATTATCAAATACTACAAACGTTTTGTTGATTAAAGATAATTTGCAATCTATCCTTTGAAGGTAGCTAACTTTAATGACGGACTGTTCAACTTACATGACAATACATGACAATAGGGACTGATCGGTACTTTTAGATTTAAAATCTTATTGTCAGTCAAAGAATAAATTGTTACTTTTAAAGATGATACAGCATATAAAATAGACATAAGAAAAGTGTGATTTAAAGTAATATAATCCATACTTATCAAATAGATACTTATGTTCTCTGTATGGTAGGAAAAAACTGGGATATATCTTACAAAATTATGTAACCATAATAGCTTTCTTTTATATTGTACCAAGGATTGGTTTTCTCTTGTCCTAGTTCATTTCTAATTTATCATCACCTTATAACATCCCTAGTAATCCTTTCAACCTAATGAACAACTCCCCTGAAGAGAAAATCGGTCATATGCAGAGTTGCACAAGCTAGATATTTTCCTTTTTCTATGGCCTTCAGACTTACTGTAAAAGTGAAATTTTGGTGCAAGGGTTATATTCACTTATTTCACAAGCATATGAGCTGTGCGAAAATATCCCCTACATGAATAGATTGTAGACAACAATAATACTGATCAAAAGGGTGAACTTGTTGTTCAATGCCAGAATTTTACCCCACCATGCAAAGTTTATGCACTGAAATCATGAAAAAAATATATATGTTTACAGTATATAAGATTATCTTTCAATTTTGATTTAACAGATATCATCACTTGTAATTGTATATTTTGGGAATTCAGGAGTTTCAAATTTCTCAATTTCAATTCTTACTTTCACCATTTCTGTACCCTAAAGAATAATTTACATGTTTTAACAATCTTAATTGAAAATTAATTATTTCTGGCAGATTCAAATTTCTGTAAATGAGCAAAGAATGCACTATAAGTTATAGATCAAATTTTTGTTTACAACTTTTAATAGCAGGTTTCCATCTTTGTGATAGTAATCTGAGGAAAACAGAGAAAAGACAAAAAACGAAGGCTGGTTCAAAGATGATCTATGCATGTTCATGATCATTTAAATGCTGAACAAAGAATGTATACAATTTACAAACAATGCACATTTCTCAAATGAAATTGATTCCCATGGTTTAAAACACCTATCATATTTTATTCAGTTCCCATTGAAAACTGACATTACCTATCTTTATGACAATGATTTTCTTCTTGTACTTTAAACCTAATTCTCTCATTGTTGTGATACTGCGGACTCTTGACCTAACCTAGAACCCAGCAGTAAGTTGTTTTTAACAAAGACGTGTCTAAACTACATGTATATATATATAATATTTCTATCCTTTTAAATTTTATCTTAATTAGAAAGGCTATTGAAGATTCTACTTCATGGGTAAAATTAAAGATTGTAACCTTGCCAAAATCTGTCAACTGTAGAAACAAAGAAAATTTATCTTTTTCCCTCTCTTCTCAGTGAGCATGTTGACACAAGCATTACAATCCAAATAATATTACTACTTAATGAATTGTTAATAATTTTGCGTACTATTTCATAATTTTGGATAGAGTTTTGTCAATATATTATACATGGTTTATGACTTGCTATTTTTCTCACTAGGATCTATAATATTGATTATGTTTAAATGTAGACATAATTATCATTTTACAATTTTGTTTTTATTTCCATTCTATATAAGTATCAACATACATGAAAGTTTATTCATAATATATGAATAGAGAAAAATATTTATAAAAGCCCTGATTTGTAAAAATAATAAATTTACTTTAAATCATAAAGCACTGATATATTTTTAATAAGGTCAGATATTTTTTGGCAAAATTCTCAAAAGAAAATCATAAAGATTTAGAAAAAAACTCAAATCTGATAATCAAGGATGAAGAGCAAGTCTTTTTTTACATCATGTTAAAATGTACCTCTTAATAGAATAAAAAAAACATGCACAGATGGACACATTCACTTAGATTATCATTTAATGATAAGATAAACTAAGCCATGAATTCTTAAACTGGCCATATTCAGGATAAGAAAAAGTCAATAAATCATTTAAAAAAAGGATAGACTAGAACATTTTAACAAAGTTATATGTTGTTATTTTGAAAGTACAATGCAAACGTTGAAATTAAAATATCAATACTTTTAACATTCAAGTTATGCAAAATATTCAAAGTCAATACCCCATGACTGAAGGTACAGGGACAAACAATCTCCATGGAAATGAGATGTGTCAATGCTATTACAACTGCATACCAAATGTCATTGATCTACCACTAGTGGTTCCCCATAAACTGACCTAATCAGAAACTAATACATGTAAACTAAGCAAAAGTTTCAAGGTCAATCATTGTCAATGAACCATGACTGAATGTACAGGGCCAAACAATCTCTGTGGAAATGAGATGTGCCAATGGTAATACAACTGCATACCAAATATCCTTGACCTACCACTAGTGGTTGCCCATAAACTGACCTAATCACAAACTAATACATTGTTGACACTGCTGCCGACGCAGGAAACAGCATACCTGTGTTTTGCTTTTTGACTCAGTCAAGGCAAGACAAAAAACCAGTCAAGAATTTCAAATGAGACTGTTGAGCTTAGAAGACTTGTAATTTTGCTACACAATGAATACATCAAATTTTTTTGCATGGCCATTTGAGTATTTATAGCATTTCCCCCTTTCAATCAAACTTGATGCTATCAACTGTTCTCTACAGTACTGAACAACTAGGATGGGTTACAATCAAAGATGAGTGAGAAAACTTAGTATCCATAATTTTCTACACCCAGCTACCCTTCAGATGATAAACATTATATAATCAACATTTCTGTACTAGAGATACGAGACCATAGTATATATATGAGAGAACTGACTTCACGAATACACAATATAAACAGATATCTCTTTATATTTATTTTGGAAGGAGGACAAGAAACAAAAATATTTTAATGTAAACATGTTCTCAAGATAATCTAAATTTTAAAACTTCATTTAACAGATAGGTATCACAGTACTTTCTGATTTTTATGTTTACTAAAGATGAGCAAATTTATTCCCATCTGTCAATGTAAATTATGATGTAATTCATGTGAGCATGCAGTTGTTTTTCTTTTTTCTTTTCATCCTTTTAACATACTCAGGGCTGTGAAAACCAAAGAATCTGTCTCAGAAATAATGTTGTATAATTTTATTTGCTTTATTCTAAATTACAGACATATTTACGACATGACTTTAAAGGAAGGGTGTAAACTTTTCTTGCAAGGCCCAAACTGAAAACATCCATCACTTTTACACAAAAGATATATTCTGGACCATTTACTTAAAGTTCTCAACTTGATGACCTATAACTTTTCTTGTCTGCTTTGAAACCTTTTTAAAATAATTTGATTTAATGTCAACACATCCTCTGGATATCACCAACTCAACATACTTCCTCTGGATATCACCAACTCAACATACTTCCTCTGGATATCACCAACTCAACATACTTTTGTAAATTGCCTTTCAATTAATTATTTTGAGCAAGTAGCCTTATTTATAATTGCTATTCATCTTTGTTATGATTTACATTTAACTGCATACCCCAGAAAACTTGTGAAGACATTTGTTTCTGATGTAAATCTTCTCTTTAATATCAGATATGTGACTACAATATGGAACACAGGTAGATAGATTAAAACAGTATTTTTTTCATAGTATTTTAGCTTCATCTTCAGAGGATATATAAATAGTACAATTTGCAAGTTATTAAAGGGACATAACTCAGACGGTTGAAATTTAACTATTAAATAAACGTTAATGACTCCTTTGTCAACTATGCTATTGAAACATTTTCTAAAAGGTGCTGTAAATGAATTATTACTGGACAAACTATTGATAATTAGGAGCATGATATCTAGTTTGGATTTTAATGCCCATAATTATATATATATAGGGTCTCATGGCATTCATGGCAATACTGCAAGAACTTTACAAAAAACTAATTAAATTAAAAAATCTACAGTCCTAAAAAATATATTTTTGAAGTCAAATTTGTGCTTGCATGAAATCTAATTCATAATGATATCCAGGATAAGAAATATTTGGATCATACAATCTCAGATAGTCAGCAATTTTTATCTCTATGTCAAGTTCCCTTCATAAGTGGATGTACTTATGTAAACTTATTTAGTACATTGTTACAAGATGCTTAATTCTTAGATAGGCATTTGTTGGATATCATAAATATCTTGAACAAGAACTACTTTGTATAAGATAAAAAAAACTATTAAACAAAACAATTTTCCTCAGTTAGAAATTTTAACTAGGAAATTGAAGAACCAATAAAGGCTCACATGAACCTAAGTCCTCAGTGTCAAGTATCTCCTTATTTCAAAGAACACTGCACTTATTCATTCCTATAAAAATTATGACTTTAACTAGCGTGCAATTCAGTTGTGGTACTGACAAGGCAAGATTATATGTTAGTCCTACAAAATTTTTGCCGGTCCTACAAAATCTGTCAATTTTATTCTGAAATAAAATTAATAACATATATGTTTGGCTTCATCGGAAGGTTCCACCACCGATCGTTTGCCAGGGACGGCTCCGTGAACAAATTTAATAGGCCACATGTAGCTCGTTGCTTTGGTTTGTTCATAATAAAATTCAGGAACCAGTACCGGAAATTAGCCATGGGTACATCTGATGACCGATGTTAAAAACGTACTGGAAATTATCCGCATGTACATCTGATGACCGATGTAAAAGACATGCTGACATAGGCCCTGCAACGGCCATTTTTGCATCGGTTATCGAGACTGCCGCTAGCGATCAAAATACCGGTCCGAGCCTCATTTTTCCGGTCAGGACCAACCAGACTGACTATTGTCGCGAACTCTGCTCACTTTATATAAATTTTGAATAAATTTAACAGTAACATCAGAGATCTGCCATTTTCATCAAATTCTAGTCGTGTTCTACTACTGTGTAAAGTTTCATCAACATCCCTCTAATTGTTGAGGGGTTGGACTTGCGCGAGACTTTTTCTGCTATACTAATTTTATTGTAATGTGATGGACCACTAACTTTTTATAAGTATTAAAATGAACACAAATATAAATTGTCAATAAAAGTTCAAATTTCAGTAAAAATTACGCTAAATATCACCCTTATCGCATCATGTCATAAAATTGTATTTTCACAATCAAATTATGTAAGCACACAAAAGATAACTTTTTTATCTTAACAAAGCACTGGAATTGGAAGAATACTTCATTATCAGAAACCAAATATTTTCCTCAGCAACATAATATGTCATCTAGGACTAATTCAAGCAGCTCTTGTGTAATATTACTGAAGACAATTCAAACAAAAATCTATTGATTTCTACCAATATTTATTTCCCTAACCTTGAAAACAATTATCCAACCCAATAAAATCTACATATTGAACTTATGCCCTAATTGCTTCAGCAATCTTTAGCCCATTAAAATGGATAGTTTCTAATCTATATAACAATAAAAAAAAAATAAACAAATAAAAAACTTTTACATCAACCTGATGAAGAAATGATTTTCATTGCTCCATTTAATGTTGTTAATGCAGTCTACAGATCAAAGTTTTTTTTTTCTTCCTCCAACATCAAATAACTTTACTTTGTAATTGTATTAGTTAAAAAGCATTGTCGACAATTAATTTCCTGTCATATACAAAAAGTTTTTAAAACCTAATTCTAAAAGGGATGTGGGGCATATAATTGAATTTTTCACCGGTCAGTGTCTGTTTAATACAAACGACATTGATCACAAAGGAGGAAGCCATCATTACATATAAATATTGTTTGTTATAATTTATCCCTCTCTCATTGACTTTTTATACTCATTAAAAACTTCAATGCTTCTGCTTTTTACATTTTACTTCAGATTTGACTTGTCACTCTATTTCTAAAATTAAACAAGAGGCTTCCAAGACCCAGAATTTCTGACCTGGTAAAAAACATTACATTTTGATGTTTGTTTTTTTCCTTCATTGCAATCACCAGTTATGTTGGATTATTTGTAGATCCTATTTAGTAGCATATTTGAAAGTCTGGAATTTAATATTATTTTTATCTGTTTACAGTTTATACCGATCCATTAAAGTATTTGAAATAAAAAATAAATGGAGAAGGTGCCCATGGGACACAGATGATGCCCCCACTTGCATATAACATTATAAAAGGACATAACTAGAGAACGGAAATGAAAACTTCAGCAATTTATCCATTTATAAAGGGCCATAACTCTAGAACGGTAAAAGTGATACCACCCAAATTTGAACTTGATCTGTGTTTCGTGGTAATAAGCATTGTGTATAAATTTCATAAAAATTGGTTGAGGCAAACTAAGATTAGAGAACAGAAACTAATTTTGGGACATACATTCATACGGACAGACGTAGGTAACACTTAATGCCCCCCTCTGCTGCAACGGGACATAAAGATGTCATTTAATGGCAATAAATCCTCTCACCGTGTGACAATTTGGCCATATTAACTTGCTTGAAACATTAGGGTTAACTTTGGTAACATTTGGACAAGTAGTTTTAGGAGAAGAAATTTTTCAAAGTTTACAATGACAGAGCGACAGAACAAGATCAGGCTAGGTGAGCTTAAAATAGAGCATCATGAACATGCAAGCTGAGTTGTTAATATGCTAAATGTCTGCAATGCCTGTAAGTCAGTAATGGCTTAATTGGCAATTATAGAATCTAAAGGAATATGGGTTATTTCATTGTTTTGAAAGTAATGTTGCCTCATTGGTTGTATTTCCATTGTTTACAAATGTAGGACTTTTTCACCAATCAAGTTTTGGTGTACCCTTTGGAAATATTACCCAGAAGGCATTTGATTATGAAATAGCAATTTTTTTTAGTTGGCAGCCAAGGGGGTCAGTGATAAAATTAAAAAGAAAATTATCAGGCTTTCCACCTTTTATACATTATGGTAAATATTCTCAGAAAATTTCATTGGTTTGGGAAGGGAAGAGAATGCAAATGTGTACTTTAGTGTGCAGGTATGGCAAAGTTCATGTTGTCCAAAAGATAAGAAAGTTGGGTTATAATATCTGATTCCAATGTAACATTGATTACTTGTTGATCTTGGTCAGTACACATGATGAATCATTTGACAAGTGCATTCTAGGTGTGACAGGGCTTTTAGACCTAACTACATAACAAAAATATACAATAAATAAATAAATGAATGTGTTTTTGGAGAAAATTGTTCCTAGTTGGAAGTTCAGAGCAGGGCTTCCAAAATTATTTTTAGCCAGCCGGACATTTTATATATTATTCCAATTTTAATCCCTTAAGACTAAATAAACAAAAGGCAATTATGGTATTCAGTTGCTGAGTTGGCCATCCCAATGTCAATGATTGACATTAAAAAAAAACGATATCAAACTTTCTTTGATTCAAATTCGAAGTTCTGACGTAAACTGTTAAATTGGCAGTGCATCATTCGAAGTGTGCAACATCAGCGTACTTATATCTGCCTTATACTCTTTATTTGTGCAAAATAACGTTGTCAAAAACTTTACATTCGTTAAAATCTTATACCGGATGTTATCTTGACAATGGTAAAACATGGACCAGAGACGGATACGTAAATTCCGTGTACGTTTGCAAAGCATGAATGAGTGTACGTAGCTCTTTCTACGTTATTTCTTCAAGAAAATATTTGAAATAAATGTGAGATAAAGGTATCAATGAAAATTTAAGCATTTTTTGAAGAAATTAGGATGCATAATTAAATTTCACACCTGTGCACATGCGCACACGTGTACTACTTCAAACAGAGACATGTCTCTGGTTCAAACAACGTGGTTATGACGATTTTTCATTTTCAACTTTTTAATTTTTTCATCAAATCATATTTGTAAACGTATTTCTGATAATTTAAATCTTTTTGGCTAAATTAATTAGATGCAAACCGCTGAAATGTAAGAAAATAACTTTGAATAGACCGATCAATGTCCGGTTCAAAATAGTTTACCTGTCACCTGAACAGGTAAATTTCAGCTGTTCGACAACTAATTAGCCTTGATTAAAATGAGAAGGTATTAAAGTAGGGGTTGTTTTGATAGTACTTAATGATCATGTCACTTTTATGACCGGAAATGTGTGGCTGTTAAAGGCAAAAGGTTGGGTCATACTCAAAAAGATCGCGAATTATGTTAAAACGACCGTCTCTTAAGAAAGCCTTGAAAACTAAAAAGTAGATGACTGTTTCATGCTTTGCCCAGCCGAACTTTTACCGGACATTATACAAATGTCCGGAATATATGACCGTTTTGGAAGCCTTGGTTCAGAGAAGGGATGTGTGTTGGTAGAGGTAAACTCCTTACAACCCCTCATCAAGTGATCAAAATTCTCATGAATTTCTCCAATACACCAAAAAAAAAAAAAAAAAAAAAAAAAAAAAAAAAAATCCAAATACAGAAAAAACAATAATGGCATTGTAGGTTGTGATGTATATTTTCCACTAATTAAGAGAGACCTGATGTGTTAGTATTATATATTAAGAAATCTAAAACAAAGCAATCACAAACCACATCCCAGCAATCAAAAACAGTCAAATTAAATTTCTTATCAATTAGTATTGGATAAGGACTGATCTGAAATAATTTTAGTAATTTGTGGAGTTCTTTTAAATAAATTTTGACACATGAAATGCATTCTCTGAACTACAAATAAATTACTACATTTACTGAAAAAGACTACAAGAAAAAACTCCACACTACATAAATGAGTATCTCAATAAGTATATATTTGAACTTACCTATTAAATTCGAAATTACCAATTTCTAATACTGCAGACAAGGTGTCTGTTTTTCCTTTCAAAACCTACAAACATTCAAATCATTAAGTCAAGTTTTGAGGTCTTTTCTAAAATCACAATTTCCTATAAATTACCAGATTATCTGAAGTTTCTTTTAGAATGAATAAAATGCTTTACTGAGCGCATCCTAATACGATCGCAGAGGTTGAACCCTGAACAGTTAGGGCAAATTTGGACACAATATTCAAGCTTGGTACTGTCTGAATTTGGATTGTGTTCAAATTTTTGACATAATATAGGTTTCTGACACAAAATAAATGTGGTCAAAGATCTTACAAATCTATTGTGCAATACTGTGCAATTGAAGATTTCTTCTTGAAACTTTTCAAAAATTCGAAATTGAAAAATTTTGAAAAAAAATATGAATCCTTTAAAAAAATTGTAAACAAAAAATCCCCCCTCCAACTTATTGAAACCACCCTTGCAGCAATAACCCCTTTTTTGGCCCCTAATTCCTACATGTTTGGGGCAATTAACCCCAAACTCAAACCAAGCCTTCCCTTTGTAGTATGGAATCTTGTAGTATAATTTCAGAGAGGTCCATACACTTAAACACAAGTTATTGTCTCGAAACTAGAAAAATGCTTCTTTTTGGCCCCTAATTCCTACATGTTTGGGGCAATTAACCCCAAACTCAATCCCAGCCTTCCCTTTGTTATATGGAACCTTGTGGTACAATGTCTGAGAGATCCATACACTTACACACAAGTTATTGTCCTGAAACTAGAAAAATGCTTCTTTTTGGCCCCTAATTCCTACATGTTTGGGGCAATTAACCCCAAACTCAATCCCAGCCTTCCCTTTGTTATATGGAACCTTGTGGTACAATGTCTGAGAGATCCATACACTTACACACAAGTTATTGTCCTGAAACTAGAAAAATGCTTCTTTTTGGCCCCTTTTTGGCCCTTAATTCCTAAACTGTTTGCCCCATAACCCTTAAAATAAATCCCAACTTTCTACTTGTGGTATTAAACATTGTGGTACAATTTCAGAGCAATTGAAAAAGTTATTGTCCGGAAACAAATGTGTCTTCGGACGATGACGCAGACGATGACGACATCATACCATTATACGATCCCAAAAATTATTTTGCGGTCGTATAAAAACTGAAAACATTTTTTAATTACTTTACTTTTTTTTCAAGATGGCAAAGGAAATAATGAATTCATTTCCCTGGTATCAATAAAAACACATTTAATAACAAATTAAAGGGAAATAACCCACAATAAACACCAACCTTCTTCTCAAAAAGTTTTCTTATGTGTGGTTTCCACCAATGCTCTTTTATAACTTTTGCTTCTATTTCCAAACCTTCATGTTTTTCACAAAGAAGTTTTATAATACAAGGGGGGTCTACAGGAGGTTTCCAGTCTTTGGATTCATAATCTTCTGGCAATGCTGAAATATATAATATGTATAATTTGCAATAACAAGAAATTTTTAAGTAATAATCCATAAAAAATTAAAAAATTATGAAACAGTTGATTTGTCACTGCTGCTCATTTTTAAAAATCTAGGACTAACTTATAAAGCAAAGTTTAAGTTCAGGCTTTCAACAATGTTGATAGTTATCAGAAAAGAAAGGTGTGTTCATTCATACCACAAAGTCCTTACACGCACAAAAGCCAAAGCAACAGAAATAGCCATTCTATTGCTGTTCTTCATCCCAAAGAGTGACGTATCTCTTATATATATATATATAAAGCTATATTTTTTTCTATAATAACTCAATTTGGATCACTTATTAAATTTTTAATATGGATTGGATTCAAAAAAATTTGGATAGCAACCTAGGGGGAAAGAGGTCTTAAGCTACAACCCGTGGACCTCTTATCTTACGTATTATTTGGAAGAATTAGTTGGGTTGGCTTTTGTAAGAATACATTGTTTAATAATGATTTAAAGATTTCAGAATATGATTTTTTTCTCGGTGTGCTTAAACAGGCAGTACTAATTCAATTCATACAAAGGAGCAAGTTATGTTGTAAGACCACAAATTTCCATAAATCCAGAGAAAAGCAGAAAAAAATGAATGTGTTGTAATAACCTTGAAAATCTGAGTTTAAAAGATCTTTCCTTCCACCAAGTATACTGTTGGCATACACCCAGTCTATACAACACAGCAACAAATGGTAAGAATTCACCAGATCATCACTAATGGCTGGGAAGTGACCTGCAATGAGAAAAGAATTTGAATTATATTCTAATTACAGACAAACATGATGAACTGTTATACAAATACAAAATTTTATCCTGCAATCCGCCAACTATTGTACAAATAAAAGGTACACAAATAAATGTTTGCTTTATTTGTACTTGAGAGTCTCCTGTTACCCCTCTTCCATGTTGAGTAAGCGGTGATTTGGATATTTCTTTTTGCGTACCAGTTGATTTTGGGGTCCTCTTCGCGGTCTGCTTTTAAACTATGACGATTTCTTTGAAAAATTAGAGACAATGATTTAGATTTTAACAACTAAAGTTTCAAGTGTTGGGTGTAAATTTCAGGATAAAAACAATATATGTACATTGTCGGAAAATATAAAATCTATTTGTACTCGCTGCGAAACAGGAGAAAAGCTCGGCAAGCCTCGCTTTTCGTCCTGTTTCTAAAGCTCATACAAATAAATTTTATATTTTCCGACAATGTGTGTTATGTTAATATGGAGTAAAATCACCATTCTCTTATAAGAATAAATAACTATACACTTCTCAATTTGCACCACTGAATCACCATTCTCTTATGACATCATTTAACTATACACTTCTCACTTTACACCACTGAATCATCATTATCTTATTAGAACAACTAACAATACACTTATAATTTTGAACCACTGAATCACCATTCTCTTATAATCAAAGCGCGAAAGCGCTGTAAAGGCAGTTAATTACAGGTTCTGTGTATTTTTAGTCCAGTTATATCATTATCTTGGCTTTCAGTATTTAAGATTTAAAGTTCTCTAATGATATTGAACAAGTTTTATGAAGCAATGTCTGAGCATTATATGAAGGTGATTGTTCTCACTTGTTTATGAACTAGTGCATTATGTCCAGTTTGTACCTTGTTTATCTATGTTTATTGTCAAATACTGTTTAATATAGTTGGACATTTTCTTTTAGTAATAAATACCAGTTATCAACTGTATTTTATTCAACTTTGCAAATGTGGTTTGTTACTAGTAAGTATGGATGATAGTTGTTTCATTGGCAATCATACCACATCTCCTTATCTATATAATGATCTAAATTCAACGACCTCAGGTACAAATAAAATGCTCCGCTGGGGCGCAGCTTGATACGACCGCAGAGGTCGAACCCTGAACAGTTGGGGCAAGTATGGACACAACATTCAAGCTTGATACAGCACTGAATTTGGATTGTAATTAAATATTTGACACAGCATAGGTTTCTGACACAGAATGAAAGTGGTCTAAGAACTTAAAAATTTTCAATTTACCTATTCATACATGTGATGGACTGTGAAACTCAGATCAGGAGATTGGGAAATTTTGGTCAGGAGATTAGGACTCAGATCAGGAGGTTTTTAATCGACATTAATTTTGTTGTAAATGTAACCGTGTGCTGTAAAAATGGTCTTTTAAAGTGTGTTTTCTTCAACTTTCCATCCAATTTATTATGTTTATAGTACCCTTGTACTTATAAAGTTTCTCCATCTTTATATTCTACATGTTCAATCTCACATTGTATTTTTCCAGTATGTTCTTTAAATTTTTTACTTCATATTCTATAAAACAATCATTGCAACCAGAGCATTTGTTTAGCTATCTGCAAATAGTTTTTATTTTTTTTTTTTCTCTTGCAAATAGTTTTTATTTGCAAACTCAGAAAATCATTTTATCTGTAAAACAAGGGTCATAGTTATTATATAAATTTCAATTTAAGCCTTGAAAGGAAGTCTAGAATCCTCAAATAATTTTCAAATTATTATTTTTTTATTTGTCCTAAGACATTTAAAATCATTTAATAACCATCCTTTTATGATTATTTGTTCAATTTATATTTTATTTATATTCTTTTAAAAATTTTCATTATTAAAAGGAAAGTAACTTAAAACAGGATAAATCAAGGGAAGTAACCCAATAAATACACAGTTTTTGTTACACAACGGCAGTTAGCCTGAGGTAAAAATCGTTGATTACCTGTATGTTTGACACCCAAGCTGACAAGTGAAGCCATATAATTATGCATGTTAATTGATTTACAGGTAAAATATAACTTCAGGTAATGTCAGTTACACCAGATGCCTGAGATGATATGTTGGGCAGAAATTTTTCATTCATGAAAAATTTCATACACGGGATTTTTTCCTCTTCAACGGGAGGTCGGGAGGAGACCCCTGAAAACGGGATTATTGTACTCCCGTCGGGAGGTTCACATGTATGCCTATTCAAACCATATCATTATTATTTGCTTTTATATATAAATCAGAAATAACCAATTTAAAATGGAAAATGTTAAAGAAAAAAAAGGAAAAAAAAATCCCCCCCCCCCAATTTTTTGAACCCCCTTATGATTCATCACCCCCAAACTCAATCCCAGCTTTCCCTTTGTGGTATGGTACCTTGCAGTACAATTTCAGAGAGATTCATACACTTGAACACAAGTTATTGTCTGGAAACTAGAAAAATGCTTGTTTTTTGGCCCCTTTTTGGCCCCAAATTCCTAAACGTTTAGGGCAATTACCCCCAAACTCAATTCCAGCTTTCCCTTTGTGATATGGAACCTTGCAGTACAATTTCATAAAGATCCATACACTTACACACAAGTTATTGTCCTGAAACTAGAAAAATGCATGTTTTTTTTGCCCTTTTATGGCCCCTAATTACTAAAATTTTGAGGGAAAACCCCCAAAATCAATCCCAGCCTTCCCTTTGTGATATGGAACCTTGTAGTACAATTTCATAAAGATCCATACACTTACAAACAAGTTATTGTCATGAAACTAGAAAAATGCTTGTTTTTTGCCCCTTTTTGGCCCCTAATTCCTAAAATTTGGAGGAAATTACCCCAAAAATCAATCCCAGTATTCCCTTTGTGATATGGAACCTTGTAGTACAATTTCATAAAGATCCATACACTTACAAACAAGATATTGTCATGAAACTAGAAAAATGCTTGTTTTTTGCCCCTTTTTGGCCCCCAATTCCTAAAATTTGGAGGCAATTACCCCCAAAATCAATCCCAGCATTCCCTTTGTGATATGGAACCTTGTGGTACAATGTCAGAGAGATCCATACACTTACACACAAGTTATGTCTGGAAGTTACAAAAATGCTTATTTTTGGCCCCTTTTGGCCCCTAATTCCTTAACTGTTAGTACCATAACCCCCAAAATCAATCCCCACCTTCCTTTTGTGGTATTGAACCTTATGGTAAAATTTCATTGAGATCCATTCACTTAAACTAAAGTTAGAGTGCGAAAACTAATGTGTATTCGGACGACGACGCCGGACGACGATGACGACGACGACGACGACGCCAACGTCATACCAATATACGACCACAAAAATTTTTTTGCGGTCGTATAAAAACTAGAGGCTCTCAAGAGCCTGTGTCGCTCACCTGTATTTACTGATGCTTTGGAAATCATGTAAAATAAGGTTAAAATCATAATTAATAGTATTAGATATTAGATATTATAATGATATCTAAGATAATAACAAATAAAATGCTTCGCTTGATACGACCGCAGAGGTCGAACCCTGATCAGTTGGGGCAAGTATGGACACAACATTCAAGCTTGATACAGCTCTGAATTTCGATTGTTATTAAATATTTGACACAGCATAGGTTTCTGACACAGAAAGAATGTGGTCTAAGAACTTGAATTTTTTTAATTTACCTATTATGGTCCAATGTCCAAAATCAAAATACATGGTTAGATTCAGCATATCAAAGAACCCCATATATTCAATTTTTGTTAAAATCAAACAAAGTTTAATTTTGGACCCCAACTTGGACAAACTTGAAAACTGGGCCCATAATCAAAAATCTAAACATATGTTTAGATTCAGCATATCAAAGAACCCCAAGAAATCAATTTTTGCTAAAATCAAACTAAGTTTAATTTTGGACCCTTTGGACCTAAATGTAGACCAATTTAAAAAACAGGACTTAAAATTAAAAATCTAAATACACGGTTAGATTTGGAATATCAAAGAACCCCAATAATTCAATTTTTGATGAAATCAAACAAAGTTTAATTTTGGACCCTTTTGACCTCAATATGAACCAATTTGATAGCGGGGCCCACAAATAAAAAATCAAAATTCATGGTTAGATTCAGCATATCAAAGAACCCCATATATTCAATTTTTGTTGAAATCAAAAAAAGTTTAATTTTGGACCCCAACTTGGACCAACTTGAAAACTGGGCCCATAATCAAAAATCTAAACACATGTTTAGATTCAGCATATCAAAGAACCCCAAGAATTCAATTTTTGTTAAAATCAAACTAAGTTTAATTTTGGACCCTTTGGACCTCAATGAAGACCAATTTAAAAAACGGGACCCAAATTAAACATCTAATAACACGGTTAGATTTGGCATATCAAAGAACCCCAATAATTCAATTTTTGATGAAATCAAACAAAGTTTAATTTTGGACCCTTTTGACCTCAATATGAACCAATCTGATAGTGGGGCCTACAAATAAAAAATCTAAATACATGGTTAGATTCAGCATATCAAAGAACCTCATATATTCAATTTTTGTTGAAATCAAACAAAGTTTAATTTTGGACCCCAATTTGGACCAACTTGAAAACTGGGCCCATAATCAAAAATCTAAATACATGTTTAGATTCAGCATATCAAAGAACCCCATATATTCAATTTTTGTTGAAATCAAACAAAGTTTAAATACTGGACCCTATCTTGGACCAACTTGAAAACTGGGCCCATAATCAAAAATCTAAACACATGTTTAGATTCAGCATATCAAAGAACCCCAAGAATTCAATTTTTGTTAAAATCAAACTAAGTTTAATTTTGGACCCTTTGGACCTTAATGTAGACCAATTTAAAAAACAGGACCCAAAATTAAAAATCTAAATACACGGTTAGATTTGGAATATCAAAGAGCCCCAATAATTCAATTTTAGATGAAATCAAACAAAGTTTAATTTTGGACCCTTTTGACCTCAATATGAACCAATTTGATACCGGGGTCCACAAATAAAAAATCTAAATACATGGTTAGATTCAGCATATCAAAGAACCCCATATATTCAATTTTTGTTGAAATCAAACAAAGTTTAATTTTGGACCCCAATTTGGACCAACTTGAAAACTGGGCCAAAAATCAAAAATCTTAATACATGTTTAGATTCAGCATATCAAAGAACCTCATATATTCAATTTTTGCTAAAATCAAACAAAGTTTAATTTTGGACCCTTTGGACCTTAATGTAGACTATTTTGAAAACTGGACCCAAAATTAAAAATCTAAATACACTGTTAAATTCGGCATAACAAATAAATAAATGTGATCAAAGATTTTACAAATCTAATGTGCCATACTGTGCAATTAAAGATTACTTCTTGAAATTTTTCAATATTTAAATTTGAAAAAAAAATAATATTTGAAGAATAATTCTTTTTAATTTCTGAAATGAGAAAAAATTGACCCCCCACAATTTCTTTTTATCCCCCCCCCCTTTTTCCCCCAAAAAATTCTTTCCCTCAAGATATGGTCATAATCTCAATTCAAATTTCCAATGGAGTTGGCAACCATAATTACCCATTTAATTTTACCATAGTGCTAACTTAATCTATTTTATAAAAGAATTAAAAATATAGTGTCAAATCTTTCATATAGATTTTTTTGTAAAATAAAATTATGCAACATTTGCAGATATTTTTACTGGTCTTCCTTTATAAATATGCATTTCTTTAAACATAATTTAAAAGCAGTGTAAGGGAAGTAACCAAAACGTTGTATTTAGATTACCTCCCTTACACTGTTTTAAATTATCTTTATTGTTCATTAACCATTACTTTATACATAATTTAAAAGCAGTGTAAGGGAGATAATTTCAATGATGTATTTGATTTATCTCCCTTACACTGCTTAAAATTATGTTTTGTACTAAAGTATTTGTCCATTAACCAGGACAACCTTGTTTTTCCCCCTTTTTTGCCCCTAATTCCTAAACGGTTTGAGCCATAACCCCCCAAAGCAAATCCTAACCATCCCTTTGTGGTATGGAAACTTGTAGTATAATTTCAGAGAGATCCATACACTGTTCCACAGTTATTGTCTGGAAAATAGAAAATGCTTATTTTTGGCCCCTTTTTGGCCCCTAATTCCTTAACTGTTGGTACCATAACCCCCAAAATCAATCCCAACCTTCCTTTTGTGGTATTTAACCTTATGGTAAAATTTCAAAAAGATCCATTCACTTAAACTAAAGTTAGAGTGCGAAAACCAATGTGTATTCGGACGACGACGACGACGACGACGACGCCAACGTCATACCAATATACGACCACAAAAATTTTTTTGCGGTCGTATAAAAACTGCAAAATTTTTGTAAAATTAATAACTCAGGGGCAGCAACCCAACAACAGGTTGTCGGTTTCGTCTGAAAATTTCAGATAAATCTAAATCTGATGAACATTTTTGCCACCTGTCAGATTTGCTCTAAATGCTTTAGTTTCAGAGATATAAACCAAAAACTGCATTTTACCCCTATGTTCTATCTTTAACCAAGTCGGCCATGATGGTTGGAAGGCGGGGTCATCGGACAAATTTTTTAAACTAGATACCCTAATAATGATAATGGCCAAGTATGGTTAAATTTGTCTCAGTAGTTTCAGAGAAGAAGATTTTTGTAAAAGATAACAAAAATTTACAAAAAATTGTTAAAAATTGACTATCAAGGGCAATAACTCCTAAAGCGGTTGACTGACAATTTTGGTCGTGACAACTTATTTGTAGATCTTACTTTGCTGAACATTATTGCTGTTGACAGTTTATCTCTATCTATAATAATATTCAAGATAATAACCAATAAAATGCTCCGCAGGGCGCAGCTTGATACGACCGCAGAGGTCGAACCCTGAATAGTTGGGGGAAGTATGGACACAACATTCAAGCTTGATACAGCTTTGGATTTGGATTGTGATTAAATATTTGACACAGCATAGGTTTCTAACACAGATTGAATGTGGTCTAAGAACTTAAAAATTTTAAATTGGACATTCACCTATTATGGTCCAATATCCAAAATCTAAATACATGGTTAGAATCAGCATATCAAAGAACCCCAAGAATTCAATTTTTGATGAAATCAAACAAAGTTTAATTTTGGACCCTTTTGACCTCAATGTGGACAAAGTTGATAACGGGGCCCAAAAATCAAAAATCTAAATACATGGTTAGATTCAGCATATCAAAGAACCCCATATATTCAATTTTTGTTGAAATCAAACAAAGTTTAATTTTGGACCCCGATTTGGACCAACTTGAAAACTGGGCCCATAATCAAAAATCTAAATACATGTTTAGATTCAGCATATCAAAGAACCCTAAGAATTCAATTTTTGTTAAAATCAAACTAAGTTTAATTTTGGACCCTTTGGACCTTAATGTAGACCAATTTGAAAACGGAACCAAAATTTAAGAATCTAAATACACAGTTAGATTCGGCATATCAAAGAACCCCAATAATTCAATTTTTGATGAAATCAAACAAAGTTTAATTTTGGACCCTTTGGACCTCAATGTGGACCAATTTAAAAACGGGGCCCAAAATCCAAAAACTAAATACACGGTTAGATTCAGCATATTAAAGAACCCAATGAAATCAAGAATAAAACCCCATTGAAATTGGTCAAGAAATAAGTAATTTATAGGAAGTATCTTCTTTTGCACAATCCTGTGCTATTAAATATTTCTTGCTATTGCGCAATACTGTACAATTGACAATTTCTTGCTATTGCGCAATATTGTGCTATTGGATATTTCTTGCTATTGCGCAATACTTTGCAATTGAAGATTTCTTGCTATTGCGCAATACTGTGCAATTGAAGATTTCTTGCTATTGTGCAATACTGTGCAATTGAAAATTTCTTGCTATTGCACAATACTTATTATATAATAATTTACACATCCTGTTTGGTGTGTATCTCCTACCATATCATTATTATTTGATTTTAAATATAAATCAGAAATAACCAACTTAAAATGGAAAATTTTAAAAGAAACAAAAAAGGAAAAAAAGAAAAAAAAGGAAAAAAAGAAAAAAAAGGAAAAAAAAATAAATCCCCCCCCAAAATTTTTTGAACCCCCATTATGATTCATCACCCCCAAACTCAATCCCAGCCTTCCCTTTGTGGTATGGTACCTTGCAGTACAATTTCAGAGAGATCCATACACTTGAACACAAGTTATTGTCTTGAAACTAGAAAAAAATGTGTTTTTTGGCCCCAAATTCCTAAACGTTTAGGGCAATTACCCCCAAACTCAAACCCAGCTTTCCCTTTGTGATATGGAACCATGTAGTACAATTTCAGAAAGATCCATACACTTACACACAAGTTATTGTCATGAAACTAGAAAAATGCTTGTTTTTTGCCCCCTAGTTCCTAAAATTTGGAGGCAATTACCACCAAAATCAATCCCAGCATTCCTTTAGTGATATGGAACCTTGTGGTACAATGTCAGAGAGATCCATACACTAACACACAAGTTATGTCTGGAAGTTACAAAAATGCTTATTTTTGGCCCCTTTTTGGCCCCTAATTCCTTTACTGTAATTACCATAACCCCCAAAATCAATCCCAACCTTCCTTTTGTGGTATTGAACCTTGTGGTAAAATTTCATAAAGATCCATTCACTTAAACTAAAGTTAGAGTGCGAAAACCAATGTGTCTTCGGACGACGCCGGACGACGACGACGACGCCAACGTCATACCAATATACGACCACAAAAATTTTTTTGCGGTCGTATAAAAACTGCAAAATTTCCTTAAAATTACCAATTCAGGGGCAGCAACCGAACAACAGGTTGTCAGATTTGTCTGAAAATTTCAGGGCAGATAGATCTTGACCTGATAATCAGTTTTACCCTATGTCAGATTTACTCTAAATGCTTTGGTTTCAGAGATATAAGCCAAAATCTACATTTTACCCCTATGTTCTTTTTTTAGCCATGGCGGCCATCTTGGTTGGTTTGCGGGGTCATCGGACACATTTTTTAAACTAGATACTTGAATGATGATTGTGTTTAAGTTTGGGTGCATTTGGCCCAGTAGTTTCAGAGGAGAAGATTTTTGTAAAAGTTTACGGAAGACGGACGCAGGACGACGGACGCAAAGTGATGAGAAAAGCTCACTTGACCTTTCAGGTCAGGTGAGCTAAAAATGTATGTAACTAAACTATGATGGGAAACCATTGACTTCTTTCTTTTATATAAACTTTTGATTTGGTACCATAGAACTATGTAGAATAATCCTGTTGAACTTATCGTGCACAGATGACTTTGTCTATCTATCATTTTATATATGTATGATGGTATTTAACTGCTATCCTTGGATTCCACAGCTTTAAAAATAAGGTGAACACATGTTTATATGCCATGTATATGCAACACAGCTCATGGTAAAGTATGCCAACAAGAATGTTGGTATTAAATCTCAGCGCACTTTAATGTTTATGAGCAATTTGTATGACTGTTTAATATAATTAACTTGCACATAGTATATGTGTGTATCTGTGGAGTTACATATTGGATATACCCCGGTACCAAGCATATATTTTGGCATGGATGATGATAATAGATATTGTGGCATTATTATAAAATACACTTTATATGGATATGTTATATTAATTTCATTTGTAAACTATGGTAACATACAGTCAATATCAAGATATCTATTTTAATCTTAAAAGCAATGTAAATTTAACAATGGGGTACACATTGTCTTCCTATACTTCAGAAAATAAATTTGAACCTTGTTGATAATCACCGTATATATATATATATATATATAAACCGCAATTTTTATACGTGTGCATGCAAAACAAATTTCTTGGTAGAGGGGTCTAAATACAGCACAAACAACATTTTCCAAAAGACCAAAAAAGTTAAAAAGTATATTTTAACAAAACGCATTTGACTAACAGGTCGAACAACTGATGTTCTTAAACCCTTCTGACTGCCATTGGCGATTGCCAAATAAACGGATCACAAGATGTAACAAAATGGATCTTTAAAAATTAATAATCTAATACCAAACAGAAAATAAACTTGCGGAAAAGATGGTATACCGCAAACAAAAGGTGCAAAAATATATATATATATATGATTTTCTGTACCTCGCCATGGTACGCACTTTTAAGACATAGAAGAACTTTTCCTTATTAATATAAATAGACTATTCTTTATTATTGAATGTATTAGCATATTCAATGACTTCCATCCTAGGAAAAGTAGTTCATAATGATTGCTTAGTCACTGTATTGTGTGTATTGCAAGAACATCAAGTAACATAATGTTAAATGTACATTGCAACATGTCAACTATTTCCATGACAATACTTTTTCTAGAGACTATTACTCCAAGCAAAATTATTTCCAAGTATAAAGTATTTCCAAGTATAACTCCAAGAAACTTTTTCCAAGATAGATCCATAACTAGTGTTATTAATTTTAATACACCTTATCGCTATTTGTCCGCCATTACTGGACATCACAAAAGTTCCCATAAAATTTTGACGTCATAATAGGAAATATCTGACACCACAATGGAAAAGTGAGTTTTGTATGCATCAAAGGTCCAAGCGGGACAGATTTCCAAATAGCAATAAGGTGTATTGTCAACTATGAGGATACTTGGTCCTATTATATTTTGTATGTGTACTTTAGAAAGACATGAAGTTATCACTTGCTTCTAATCAATACTACAATAGTACGCTTGTACTTAATTTACTCTCACCATTCTCTTATATGAACAACTAACTATACATTGTACACTTCTCACTTTGCACCACTCTCTTCTAAGGTCAACTAACTAGACAAATATTTTCGTTTTATTACTCTATTCCATGTTCAGGCAAATAATAAAGTTATGTTTTCTGCAATCAGATTAAAAAGCTTTGGCTATGTACCATTATTTCATTCACAAAAACAACAATAAATGAATGATTTGGCACAGTTACCTACATGGGGTTAATATAAGCAATAAATGTATGTACTTTCCTTGGTTCAAGAAACAAAACATATCAACAGTACAATTTTATTATTCTGACAAATCTTTATAAAAACAGAACAATGCCCAATGTAAATCAACATCCATCCTTGTTCACCTACATAACAAAGGTATTTCCTTCTAATGACACACTTTTTACATCTTGGAAAATTTCCATCACTGAAAATTTTCTCTCATTTAATTGCACATATCAGATCATTTAAAATACCAAATCAATATGTTTATAAAGCCGCTGATGACAATATTTTAACAGTATCCACAACAGAAACCAAGTCATTGATTGTCCCCGGGAAATCAACAAGGTTTTATCAACCAAGCATACTCTTAAAGAAATCCCCACATGTCGCTATCTTCATTCATATCAAATAAGTTGTAATTTCATACCCTGATTTACTAACCTGATATGACAAATTTCGTTTACATGAATTTAACATTCAATTAAGAGTCTAGTGGGGCTGATTGATACTATTAAGATTTATATTATACCTGTATTTATACTGACAAATTTCACTTTAAATGTAGTCTGATTTATGGGGGTATGCAAAACAAACAATCTTTAAGAGAGCCCTTAGGGACTGGGTAAAATACGGTAAAATCACTTAGGATAATGTTCACATACTTATATATATATTGAAAACAATATAATTATATAATTTGTCTCAAATTTAGCTCAACAATGTTAGATCTTCAAATTTGCATTAGCAAATTTTTGTTCTTCCTTCAACAGGATTCAAACCCTTGCTTCTGTGACAACACCGCCTACACCGTGTCAAGCGCCCTAGACCACTCGACCACCTAGGCTACATTAAAATATAACTTTCGGTGTTCGATGTAATGCCTTTCCTCGTCAGCTTTATCTAGGGTTGTACCACAGTACATGATGTATAGGGGTAAGTAGATGGTGTACCTTTCAGATCAGCTATTTTGTCTGTCGTAAAGGATGATAATGTTAATTACCATGCCGCCACATCAATATATATATATATATATATTCTGATCTTGGACCTACAGACCACAAAATTCTGGATAATTGGAAAATATATATATATATTCTTGATCTTTGACCTACAGACCCAAATCAATAGCAATCTTCATTTTCTCTAAGAGACTGATGAGCTATAATAAGATTGTATCACTCGTGGTAGCCACCATTGACATGCATTTATGTCCATGTTCTATTCATATTTCACATGACCTTTATCTAATGAAACATGGTCTATCTTCTATCACTGTGATATAGGCAATGTAGAATTTGTTTTCAAGTAATTTTTCATTACCACATTTATTGATCATCATATATTCACATGCTTAATTGTATTCAGAAAATGCCAAATTTTCCTTTATTTTCAAAAATATCCAAATTATAAGCAAATGAGCAATACCTTGCTGGTGGTGCTTACAGGTACTCATAAAACTAGCATAGCAGGATGGATGAGGTGAGAAAGGCGTCATATTGGTGGGTGATTAGGATTTAAGTGAACCATCTCATGCCATTTTTCCTACCAAATATGTCTTGCAGAACCTATGCTTATGAGTATAGCTTGCTGTAGCCTGCAGACAGGGGGCCTCAGAAAATACATGGACCACAACAGTGAAGGGTTCATTGATTGATTGTTGGTGCTTATTATCAGTTTTAGCACATTTGGCTACATCATAGCAACCAATTTTTATTGATGGAGGAAGCAGAAATACCCAGAGAGTAACCTTGAAGGAAAGCAATTCTGGGTATGGCAGTTTGCAAATAGCCAATTCAGCCAAAGATCCGGAATTTTGTGATCTATTTCAATACATTTGCCTGTATTCTGAAGTAGTTTTCCAGAAGTGTAGATAGTTCTTAACACGTTACGTTTATGCTACTTGGACTTTAGGTGCTTATAGGAAGTACTGTACATGTGTGGGCTGGAGGGAAGAGGACATTCTACACTTCCAAAAGTGCCATTTTCTCCCAGATTTTTATTTTCAACTTCAAATATTTGGTTCAAACTATGCCTTAAATCTGCAGAATATAACAATAAATTGCCTTAAATTGGCGGAACATGCATGAATCATTTAATCATTATCAAACAGATAAACTCAAGTATAAACACCAATTGGGAGACAAAAATCATATATGGGGCAAAATTATGAAATCTGACTGACCCATAATTTATAAACTGAATATTAATGGTATATGTGGAATTAGTTTGGAACTATAGAATCTGGAGGGTAACACAGTCTTCAACAATAATCAAGGTGTCTATACAATATATGAAGCTCTCTTACCAGATTTGTGGCAGAAAAATCAAATTGAGATCAGATTGACCCATCAACCCCACTGATCTTCAACCTAAAACTTCATCTGTTCACTTGGCCAGGTATTGAAGTACAGGTATATTTGATGACGCAATATAGCACCCACAATCTTAAATCTCCAAAGTCATAATATGACTTTGACTTATGACATCTTATCTGGACAAAATGTGCGATTCAAGATTCATAAAGGATTCATAAAACGAAAATTTCATGCAAATTGGTTAAAGCATTTTTGAGTTTTTGTCAGACATGTTGATGACGGACAGACAGAAAAATGGGCTGGCAACGGTATACCATAATATGTCGCATAAAAAAAATTTTTCAAGCAGTCACTAAACCATGAAATCAAGGTCAATTTCTTTTTTCGACACTCTCAATTTTTTTTTCTTCGCCCATTTACATAAATAGGTATTTGTTTTTCCTTCTTGCTGACAAACAAATCCAATTTGCATCATTGTTTTTTCTGTTATCATTATTCTACATATCTATTTCATAACCTACATTGTATTTCTCAATTGAATTGTTTCATATTTTTCATGTGGGGGCCATTTATAGCTGAATATACGGTATGAGTTTTTCTCATTGTTGAAGGCAGTACGGTTGCCTATAGTTGCTTACATCCACTTTATTAAACTTTAGTGGATAGTTGTCACATTAGCAATCATACCTCATCTCCTTATTTTTATATTGTAATAAATAAACACTAAATTTGAACAAAAATCTCTTGTAATATTTTAACAATACTTTAAAATTTGACTTCTGGGAACACAGGATTAATCTTCAGTTTATCATCAATCAGTTTCTTAGATATGTCCTGTCTAGTTAAAGGGCAAAGAAATAAAATTTAAGATTTTTCTTACTTTTGACCTCTTTTGACAAGTTTTCTTTTCCCGACCATCATTAAAGGTAAAAGTTGAGAAGTTAAACTTTACTTAAAACATGTGTGCCACTAAAAACAATATGAAGTACCCTCTTCAAAACCATTTTGTTTTTATCAAAGTTGTTAAAACAATACTTTCGGTGATATGTGATGCCATTTTACCTCACATTTTCATTAAACGATACAATTAACACCTTTATTTATTAGTCCATCGTTGCTGATATTGCAATCAAATGCAATCAGCTGATTATTGATTTTCTTTCAAAATCGATACACCTGAAAAGTTCAAGGTGAAATATGAGTATTGTTTGATCAGGGAAAAATCCAAGAAACCTGAAACATAATTAACAAGATGGACGAAGTCGAAAAGTTATATTTCTTCCGCCAATCATGATTTTTTTTTATCGCCACAATTATTATTTTTTTGCGCTAAATTCCAAAATGGCAACCGCTCACTGAAACTCTGTAATACCCAATGGTAACTGGCCTATTCCCCTTTCACCTTTTCTGGTTTGCATTTGATGTATGCAATGTCATATTCTTTTAATTGAGTACAACTTTTTACTAATTAATTTATAACATATTCAAAAGACAAGAGTGCACACACTGAAATGTCTCCCCTTCTTTACTAATCATTGATATTATGTTGATAGTCCTAAATATAAAGCTTTCTTACAACTGTCACATAAACTTAACATTAACCAAGTAAACTAAACATTGACCAATGAACCATGAAAATGAGGTCAAGGTCAGATGAACCATGCTAGGCAGGCATGTACAGCTAACAATTATTCCATACAACAAATATAGTTGACCTATTGCTTATAGTTTAAGAAAAACAGACCAAAACACAAAAACTTAACACTGAGCAATGAACCTTGAAAATGAGGTCAAGGTCAAATAAAACCTGCGTGACTGACATATAGATCATAAAATATTTCCATACACCAAGTATAGTTGAACTATTGCATATAGTATTAGAAAAAAAGACAAAACCTCAAAAACTTAACTTTGACCACTGAACCATGAAAATGAGGTCAAGGTCAGATGACACCTGCCAGCTAGACATGTACACCTTACTATCATTCCATACACCAAATATAGTAGATCTATTGCATACAGTATAAGAAAAACAGACCAAAACACAAAAACTTAACTATAACCACTGAACCATGAAAATGAGATCAAGGTCAGATGACACCTGCCAGTTGGACATGTACACCTTACAGTCCTTCCATACACCGAATATACTAGACCTATTGCTTATAGTATCTGAGATATGGACTTGACCACCAAAACTTAACCTTGTTCACTGATCCATGAAATGAGGTCGAGGTCAAGTGAAAACTGTTTGACGGGCATGAGGACCTTGCAATGTACGCACATACCAAATATAGTTATCCTATTACTTATAATAAGAGAGAATTCAACATTACAAAAAATCTTAACTTTTTTTTCAAGTAGTCACTGAACCATGAAAATGAGGTCAAGGATATTGGACATGTGACTGACAGAAACTTCGCAACATGAGGCATCCATACACAAAGTATGAAGCATCCAGATCTTCCACCTTCTAAAATATAAAGCTTTAAAGAAGTTAGCTAACACCACCGCCGCCGGATCACTATCCCTATGTCGAGCTTTCTGCGACAAAAGTCACAGGCTCGACAAAAACTACATTTCATCAGTCAATATATCCTTCTGTTACCTCATGCTTCTGATTTAATAAAATGACAGGTTTATGTTAATTCATTTAATTGTGAGATAGATAAATATCATATGGCTTTGTCAATACCACATCCGTATCAACATAAAACATCAATATAATCCCAAGAGCTCTATTCAAAATAATATAATGGTTTAGGGTTGATACATTATGTGATATTGAACAAGTCATATCATATACACTTGAATATATACCTTAAGTTCACATGTTGATGTTTTAAACATGGCATCACATAAAATAGATTAGGGGTTTAATATAATAATGCCTTTATAACTATGACTAATATCGATGATGTGGCATCATACAGATTAGGGGTTCAATAAAGCTTTTGCAATCATGACTGCAGTCCCTAGCCAACCTTGCCTATTTTTCATGCTGTTGGAATGCAAAATACTAGGTCCATCCATGTTATACAATGAGTGATTTCAAATTTTCAATATTTATATCAACGATTTTCTAAATAACAAATTCCTGATCTATTACGTCACTCCAATTTGTATAAATAAAAAACTAAATATGTACAAATATCTACAATTCTATCTGGTGACATCATTATGACTCACCACTTTCAAACTAAAAATGTTGGCCAATAAAATATATCATAGTCCAGTCAAAAATATAACTGAACATAACAGCTCCTAGAAATATGCTTTTCTCCCTCTCCCTTAAGACCTTAACTAGGACTTCCAATTTGGAAAACCAAAAATATTAAAAGAATTTGGATTATACTCCTTATTAATATAGAACCGGTCTCTTTGCCAAAAGGAACATATATTATCATGTTACCTTGAACTAATTTGAAGTGTCGAATCTACTTCAATATTTACCTTATTAAAAAAATATTTCTCAGAAATCATAGATTTTGTTACCTTTATTTTTGAGTTCCATGGATGCAACACTTTTTCGGTTAAGTTGAAAAGAAAACAAGCTCTTTTTCCAATACTTATAGCTGATTTGAAAACAGAATGTTTAGAATTTTTTTTAGTTTCTAAACTTTCAAGAAATACTGTCAGGATTATTTTTGCTTTTTTATCCGATATTTTATGGGTTCACCTGCATTGTATCAGACCACTCCTTTATTGGGTTCAAATTGAATAAACTGCTTCGCTGAGCGCAGCTGGATATGCCCACAGAGGTCCAACCTGAACAGTTGGGGCAAAATTGGACACAATATTCAAGCTTGATACAGGTCTGAATTTGGATTATAATTAAATATTTGATATATTATAGTTTCTGAATAAATGTAGTCAAAGAACTTGAAATTGGTTATATGAAAGATTTCTTGCTGTTGTGCAATACACTGTGCTGTTGCCCAATGCTTAGTACAGTACGCACAGAGAGTTTGTAATCGCGAACTCTAATCACGGATTTCGGAGTGTAGCGGTGTCACACCGCGAATCACGGATTATACTCCCAATTTCCTCCAAAGATTCTCTCCCAACACCGCGTGGCTGTTAATTGGTTTATTGCCCATCGGATGTACTGAAAATTAATGACTCGTGACAACATAATCGGATTAGCCAGATTTATTATCTTTGTACATTTAATCGATCTTGATTGCACCTGTGTGCTTTAAAACACGGTATTAAAATTTCCTTTCTTTGACAGATAAAAATGTGACATTTTCATTCAAAATAAGATAATTATTCTTGGATGTATTTGCCAGTCATTTGAAATAAAACGTACACTCGTATAAAAATACGAATAAAACACTTATTTTGTATTTTTATTATAGTCCGGTCAGGTCATAATTTTTGTTTTTTCAACAAAGACGATTTTACTACAATTAGAATCTTTTATGACCTACTCAGTGAGCAATATCCGGTTCATTAATTGTTCAATATATAAATATCAACTGGCTTAAAACAAAATGATGTTTTTACGGTAATTTGTCCTATCTAAACCCAAGAGTTAATTTAACGGATCAACAAGTGAACTCTGTTACTTTCAATTTATTTTGCAATGTAAAATATTATGTTTCACTACCTCGGTAGATTACCGACTTGAAATATTTGAACTCAGAAAAGAAACTGTAAAGTGACAACAAAAAATGTGGATCGGATTTTTACGATCTACACATTTTCACAGAGGATCTCTACCAACGCCCAACAGGAACCGAACGACATGCATCCTGTTTTCATCTACCATTTATGTATATTGTTGACCATGGACGTATAAATAATGTCATGCAGGTTTATGTCCTGTGTTGACTTAGAAACGTAAAATTAAAAGGCTGGTGTTCGTTTATTCAGAAAAGGATTATATTTTAGATTCCGGTTAATCAATTGTAAAAGAACCTTCTAGAGCCTCAATCTTAAGGCATACAAATGTCAATTATTCCAAAGCAAATTTAAAACCCGAATGTATTTTCCCACGGTCATCCAGAAAGGTCACCTGAGTTTACTGTTACGTGATAATATTTCCCGCCAAATAAAAATCTCGTGGACAAAATTGATGTCACTATTTTTAGCATTCAATATTGTGAGCGAAGTCAAGTTCAAAGTTCAACCACGGACTGTTGATCACTGAGATGTGTATCGTCTTCCCACGGCAATTAATTTCTTTTAAAAAATTTAAAAATCACTGTCCTTTATACAACACACAAGTTTACATTCATTGTGCGTAAATGAATATTATGCAACGACGAGTTGATGCTGCTATAGAAGTGTTGTAGCCGAAATGTAATTATTTATCCTAAGTATAAGTAATGCCAACAAATCGTAAAGAGAAAATGCCGTAGACTTATTAAGTATAACGAATGGTGAATAGTATTTTCCCTTTTACTTGCATATACAAATTTTGAGACACGTAATTTTCTTTAAACTGCTCACTTTTATATTCAGCGTTAGTTTCCGTTTATTTTTACGCAAGTATGTCTCATTTAATAAAATAATTTACCGATGAACTTAAACAAGGTCACAATCAAGTATAGTTTTTGTTATAAAACTTTAATGCAATTGAAAGAATTAACAACAACATTCCATGTTCTGCTTTTAAATCTTTAATTTGTTTCAAGCAATTATGTAATCGTAAAATGAAAATGGCGTGGACTTATTAGCATAACGAATAGTGGATAATATTTTCTTTTTTACTTTTATACAAAACTTTGAGACATGTAATTTTCCTTTAAACTGCCCACATTTATTCAGCGTAAGCCTCCGTTTATTTTTACACAAGTATATCTCTTTTGTAAATAAAATATTAATTTACTGACCAGAAAAAAAAACGAGGTAAAAATCAAATATAGTTTTTTTTTAATAAAACTATTTTTAAATGTACATTGTAATTGAAAGAATTAACAACAACGTTTTGCTTTTAAATCTTTTATTTGTTTCAAGCAATCAGAAATATAACCTGATTATCAATAGACAGGAAATACAATTGTTTAATTACATAAGTAATCTCACATACCTTGACTGTCGCGTGCCGGTATAGATCAGAAGGATTAGGGCAATTTATTACCTGGTGTGACACCGCGTCACACCGGACTGGGAGAGATGTCGCTAATACAATAAACAAAAGGTAGCGAATTCACGCGGAAGTCGGAGGGAATACTCCCAAATTTCTCCGAGAATTTAGGGAGGGATGTCGGAGTTTCCTGGTGTCACACCAAGAAAAAACTTGGTGTTCGGAGTTTGGGAAGCCTTTCGCGAAATTTGTACTGTAAATCTGTTGTCAGACTATAAACAAATAAAATCTTATAACTCGGAAATGTAAAATTGAAAATTTATAAAAATCAAAAGGGAGCTTACAAAACTAGATATAAGCAATTTATTCATAAAAAATGCTGAAAGCATTTTTGAGTTATTGTCCGAAAACTGGAAAATCCCCTTTTCTGTAATGAATAAAACCCCATAAATCGGAAACATATAGTCTGAAATTTATAAAAATCAAAAGGGAGCTCATGTCGATAGAAATAAACAATTTACCAAAGTTTCTTGCAAATTGGTGAAATTGTTTTTGAGTTATAGTCTGAAAACTGGAAAATCCCCCCTTTTTTAATGAATAAAACCCCATAACTAGGAAACGGTAAATCCGAAATTTATAAAAAAAAAACCAAAGGGAGCTCACTTCAATAGATATGAACAATTCACAAAAGTTTCATGCAAATTGGTGAATTTTTTTTCTGAGTAATTGTCCGAAAACTGGAAAATCACCCCCTTTTTAATGAATAAAACCCCAAATCTCGGAAACGGTAAATCCGAAATTTATAAAAAATGAAAGGGAGATCAGGACAATAGATATGAACAATTCACAAAAGTTTCATGCAATTTGGTGAAATTGCTTTTGAGTGATTGTCCTAAAACTGGAAAATCCCCCCTTTTATAATGAATAAAACCCCAAAACGAGGAAATGGTAAATCTGAAATTTATAAAAAACGATCACATCAATAGATATAAACATTCACCAAAGTTTCATTCATATTGGTTAAAGCGTTTTTGAATTAATGTCCGACATGTTGACGACGGACGGACGGACAGACGGTCAATGGTATACCATAATACGTCCCGTAAACGGGCATATAAAAATGTTTGAGAAATGTTTTCCAAGGATTTAGTGTTACAAGGTTAGGCTTATCTTGCTGTTTTTGTAATTTACATTCATTGTATTTTAAATACTGTAACAAATAAAGTATAATATAAATGTTAAATCATCAAAATGGAAATAGAAATCTTTTTAACATCTCTCACCTGCTGTTCTTTCACCTTATAAATTACATTTTCCACTTCAAAACAGGTCTAACAAAATCAATATCAGATTTTTCAAATGTCTCTTTTCTCTACAACTACATGTAGTATATTTTTTGTTTTTATACCTGAACTTATTAATTATGCTTATTATTCAAAACTTACCTTTAACATGAACAAACATAGTCCAACAAAAGTTGAAAACTTCTGATGAGGAACATGGTAACCTCCTACAAACAAAATAATCTGTTATAGTGATATTTCAAAGTTTTTTTGTTTTTCTTTTTATTCTAAGGGACATAACTCAATTCAATTTTATGTTATAAACAATAATGTATTTTTTAGCTTTCTATGCAGGGCTCACACTACTTCAGAATCGTAGAGAGAAGTGACTTCTCTTTTTGAAACTGAGAAGGAGAAGTGGTGAGATTTGAAAGAGAAGTGCTCGTTTACTATAATACAAAGAGCCATATATGTATCTTATTTTTTTTTATATTGTTCAATTTGTACATGGGTATACAATTAAAGTAACAGTTCAAATTTAAAGTTATTTAATTTTATCATATCTAGTTGCGCAATCATGTTAGTCCTCTTGTCAGAAAAAAAAACAATTAAATATCTGGCAATAATAAAAAGACTTTTTTTTATATCAAAAAGGAAAAGAAAGTTGTTATATCAATTAAAATTCAATTAAAAACTACTCTGTTATCATGTTTATAAAATTAAGTATTTCTCATTAAAAAGATATTTAAATTTAACAGTTTTATTTAACACAGTTAAGCATGGACATAATATAATTATATTAGTGTAATAGTCCCAGAGTTGAGCAATTTTAATCTATAAATTGAAACAATGCATATACATGGAAATATATACATTAATCAAGTAGATCTAACCAAAAGTATGTAAATGCTTGTGGAATGCGTAATTTTTCCTTTTGGGATCAATTTTCTTCTGTCAGCTGCACCATTCATGCATCCGTAGTCATTATCACAAGAATCCGGATTTCGGTCATAGCGGGTCCGTTTCCGATGAAATACCGACTCCGATCTATAGTTGAAGAATAATTTGCCCAAAAATTTAAATGGCGGACAAAGAAAATTTACGAAAAATAAACAATGTTTGACAGGCTATTTGGAAGGGAATATGACGTTTTTAATGCAATATAAGGATAACCTATTAACTTCAGGCAAATTTCATCACGTTCTAATGAAGTTACAAGCTTATTTTGCCAAAAGTTAGAATGATTTGATGTACGCTCTCAGTAACAAGTACCAGAAGTGATAAAAAATCGTCTTAATGAAAATAACATGCAACCAACTTTAAAATCAATGCTTTAACCTCTTTTCTAAAGAAAATAAATCGTTTATGTCTTAGAATTTCTTTACTTTCAAATGAAAAATTGCTGTTTCTTCGACTTGGTAAATGTTGAATATTGCTGATGACGAAAGCGACGGAAAGCGAGTATCGTGAACAACAGGGCGACTAGATTTCTTTTTTGACGGGCGGGCAAAGCGACTAACGGGAAAGCAACTTTGTCGCCCTAGTCGCCTGCTAGCCCTGTTTCTATGTTATGTTTTGTAGACTGTTGTTAAGTCTTTTTTGTTGTTTTTTGTTGTGGAAATGTAGATTGTCTAGATTTTCGACTTTGAATATCCTTTTTATGACTTTCAAATTCTTCTGAAATCTGCAAACTGACCAATAACCAATGAGTGACATCTAACATTTAAAGAAAAATAATGCCAAAAATAAAGCTAAGCACAACCGCTTTTCATTTTTTTTTTAAATTCAAAATGTGTTGGGAAAAATGCTGGGATTGTCGGATATGTTAGTTGAAGAAAAGGAATTTGTATTGCATATCTAACAGATTTATTTGATGTGCAATAAAAATCACAAAATATTCTGTACCAAAAACATTACAGATGCATCCAACCACAAAGTATTTTCCCAGATTTGCCAAGATTGGTGGTAAGTTTGAGATTACTTTTTCTTTAGTGCTCATTTAAATTAATTAGCGTGTGAATATTTTTAAATTTACCTCTGTTTTCGACTTCTATTCTGCTTTGCAGGTTCATCCATTGGATTTCTAAAGATGTCCAAAAATATAGGTTCAAATTTCTTAAAAATGACAGTTGAAACTGCAAAATTTCTCTCCAATCTGTCTATCTTATCTCTGAACTCTTTCCTTAAATTTGCCATATCCGACCATTTTTTCATTTTATTAAAAAACTGTATCAGACTGAAAATAAAATTAAAGGTTAAAATAATTTATTACAAAATAATGTATAATTGAAATACTTAACCTTTTTCTCTCTGAATTCTTAAATCCAAATGTTTTTTTATGGGTTATCACTGCTAACACTGAAAAAGACTCCTTAACATGTTCATTTTATACAAATGTCTTCAATTATCTAAATTATCAAATCTATGTTTCCTTTTTCAAAATATTAACCTCAATTTTCTGATTCTCATCAAAATCATATTTTATCAGTGACAATTTTCTTGTTACAATGCTTTTTTCAAAACTATAAAATCATTAAAAAATTCGTAAGGGTTCCGCGGAACCCAGTGTCTCGCCTACTTTTTGCTGTTAATCACAGGCTCAGCAAAAATGAGGAAAACAATTAATAAAAATATTCCTCTCTATACTATCTTTTGATTGTAAGTAGCTTCTGTCCAAGTTTGGTAAAAATCCAGGATAGTTTATGAATCTAATAAATGTTTTAAAAACTTAAACTGCAGACTGTATGTAATGTTAACTGGAAGAAAAACTAAGTCCATTTATAAGTAAAATACGGAAAAAATGGAACAAAATTTCCTTCTAGATACTAGTTTTTAATCATAAACAAGCTTCTGTCTAAGTTTGGTACAAATCCAGGATAGTTTAAGAAAGTTGTTCAAATTTTAAAAACTTTAACCACAGAGTGAATGTAATGTTAACTGGCAGAAAAACTAAGTCCATTTATAAGTAAAATACGGAAAAAATGGATTTTTTTTTTTACAAAATTTACTTCTGGATACTAGCTTTTAATCATAAACAAGCTTCTGTCCAAGTTTGGTACAAATCCAGGATAGTTTAAGATAGTTGTTAAAATTTTAAAATCTTTAACCACAGAGTGAATGTAATGTTAACTGGCAGAAAAACTAAGTCCATTTATAAGTAAAATACGGAAAAAATGGAATTTTTTTTTACAAAATTTACTTCTGGATACTATCTTATGATCATAAACAAGCTTCTTTCCAAGTTTGGTAGAAATCCAGGATAGTTTAAGAAAGTTATTAAAATTTCAAAAACTTTAACCACAGAGTGAATGTAATGTTTCCTGGCAGAAAAACTAAGTCCATTTATAAGTAAAATACGGAAAAAATAGAATTTTTTTTTTACAAAATTTACTTTTAAATATTATCTTATGATCATAAACAAGCTTCTGTCCAAGTTTGGTAGAAATCCAGGATAGTTTAAGAAAGTTATTAAAATTTCAAAAACTTTAACCACAGAGTGAATATTTGTGGACGCCGCAGACGACGACGACGCCGACGGAATGTAGGATCGCTATGTCTCGCTTTTTCGACAAAAGTCGAAGGCCTCGACAAAAAAATTAATGCGGAAGTTGTGTTTGTCTTTAACTAATATTGAAAAACTGTGGTTAAATCACAAATTTGTTCAATGTGGATGTGCCGTTTCTGGTATTCATAGATATTACATATGAATATTACTCTTAAAGTTAAACAGTGCTATATAATAATAAAATACTATGTAATTTATTCAACAGTTAATTATTTGAAGGATTTTGAACTTATAAGAACACCTAATCCTAAACAAGAGTGCACACGCTGAAAGGTCTCGCCTGCTCTACTGACCATTATTTTTATGTTGAAAATCTCAAAGATAAAGGTTTTACTACAAGTATCACATTATACCTGCCAGACAGACAAGTACACCTAATATGGTCAGAGGACACAGTAATTGTCCTTAGATTTTCGTTGTCCACTAATATAGTCCCTCGTGTGGACAGTGTATTACTTGCAATTTTTTTTCATACACTTTCCAAATTTATTTCTTTATATTTTATGCATGAAATATTAAGTAAGGGGATGAAATTAAATGTTAACAAAATTTGGGTGCTGAATCTTTTTGTTATGTAGTGATTTGGTCTAGTATGTCTGAAGCTGTCAAACTGAATTTTAGACCCCCTTAACATAGAATTGTCAATATTTTGAGTTAGAGCTGGTAGACTTTTCTATAATTTTGATATTATTTGTCCTAATAGTAGTACACTACTGAAAAAATCTTTTTGAGATAGAGCAGGTGCAATTTTTTTAATTTGACTTTATTGTCTAAAAGAAATGCACTACGAAATAATTGTGTTCTCGGGCCATATAGTTGACAACTGCTTATAGTATTTAAATAAAAGAACAGAGTTCGAATGTCCGGGGTCCCCAGCTTTGCACATATTTTATCTGTCCCTTAGTGTCTTGAAGACTTTAGAGCAATTTCTGATATATTTTATATTTCCAAGGGGCATAACTCATTAAAAATATTTGATTGGGAATTATTTTTGACATTGTCTGTGACATTGCTGATATTAACCTTGGATATGTATTGATAAAAATCTGGCAAAAAATGTACATGGGAGAGCGCTAACAATGCAGTAGTAGGCGAGACAAAAATGACTGGTTATGTTCATACTTTATAAATTGTTAGACAAGACTTAATTTTGATCTCTTAAATGCTAAGAATAAATTAATTGATTCAAGAATTTGAAAGTAAATAAGGATACCTTTTACTTTGTAAAGAAAAAACATGGCTGTGAATTATACACAACTTTCTATTGTAAACTATGGTACTTTTGCTAAATTTGTATTTTCCACCAACTTCTTCATGCGGTATCAATTGATTTGCAAAGTTTAATCTTGTAATTCAAAAGCAGACACATTATTTGTTTTTACTTCTTGTAATAAGAAAGCTGAACATATAACACTTTACCAATAAATTTGCAAATCTTGCTTCATTAAAAAAAATGCAATTAGCCTTTTTGTAAAAGGAAACAATGATCATAATGGTCCAAAAAACTATATGTTATGTTAGGTCTTTCAATCTCTTTAAAATTGACAAGCTTAAATATCAAGCATAAAAAACAAAACCTTCAAAACTTTGTATGCAAGACAAGTTCAATAAAGGAAAAAAGCTTTCATTGAAAAATTCTTAATCCTGTCACATCTAATGACAAAAATCATTGGTTAATAATTCATTACAATAAATAACAACCTGAATTTTGAGGAACGTAATAGCCTTGTAAGAGACACACAATTTCCTTCCACGGTTCCTCTTCCCACTGTGGGAATCACACTCCTCCTACATGCCTCATATAGTGCACAAACCAACCAATGTAATTGATTTCCCTGTAATAAAGAAGGACATATATATATATATAGCTGAAGGTTGAACTTTAAAAACATTAACAAGCTTATTTTAAGGTGCTAGTTCACAAAGCAAGTCCACAGAAAGACATGTCACCTTACCCGGACACATTGGTCCAACTCTGAGACAACCAGTCTTTGCTCTTACTCCTAAATGCCGTGTGTTTAGCATCGAAATAGCAAATACCAATTATAAAGTCTTTGGTTTGACCTGGACGGAGTTCGAACCCACATCCTCCCACACTCGAGGTTAACACACTACCACTACACCACAGAGGCAGTATAATGAATCTTACCTATAAAAACAAGTTAACTTTAATGAGTTATTCTGATATGCGTGTTGTGAAAATCCATGGATGGTACCCGCGAGATACGAACCCACAATCTCAGGATATACAGGCAGCGCTCTAACCAATTGAGCCAAAGAAGATCTTCCTTAACTCAACCAGTTAAACTACCTTTATACCTCCAGGTCTACAACATGCACAATGCTCAACTTCATTACTAAAGTGAAAAACATTGACACCAGATGATCAACATGCACATATGACCATGGTAATTTCTGAGCTTATGCACATTGTTAGATGGTATATATCAAAGCATGTAATAAATTAAGCTTCAGATGGAGCATCACATACCCCTTTAAGTTCTAAGTCTTGTCTTATATGATAGTGTAACGGGAGAGCATGATTGATAATAAAAAAAGATGTGGTATTTTTACCTTCCAAATTTTGTATTAGGGTTTTAGCAGGGATTTGAACGCAGGACCCTATCACAGAAAGCCTGCTATTTACAAACTGAGCTACGGGAGTACTCCACTACCATATGTAATGGAGGGGGTTATAGATTTACTAGGTAAGGGAAGCACAGCTACAATTAGAACTGTAAAATTCTCTGTATTCACTTTACATTGTGTGAATACTCGGTTTATTTAGTTTCCTGAACCCTTTATTGGAAATATTCTATGATTTGTGGTGTAAATGAGACTATGTAGTCTAAGGGTGTATAAATATTATGTCTAAACTTGCGCTTAGAAAACATGCCTCTAAGGAATAATTTTCTAATATTTTTTGGTAGTTTTCTAATGCTTCGTCCCTTGCTTTCTTGTCCATGTTAAGATCGAGGCATAGTTCTTCAAACTGGCTCTCTACGGCATCATCGCCGTCCTCTGAAAGACCCATTTTTGGGCAAAAAAATTTACAACTCTTCCGGTCGTAGTAAATTTCATCAACAATGGCCGTCAATTTCAATCTAGGTCAAACACACGCTTATGGCGGGAAAAGGGACATGGTCAGGGGTTAAAAATCGGTCCCAACAACATTACACTAAAAATAGTTTGCAATAAGAGACATTAGTTTATTTTCAATTTAGCTTTTTCTCTTTACATTACTCTAAAAATATATTAAGAACGTAATTTAGTGCAATAATTTCAACAAAAATAAATCAAAATTGATTTCTAATAAATTATACCACGAACGCGGATGAATAAAGGTCAAACACTTTTTGAACTTTTTGTTTACACTTGTTTCAAACGCACTGAAGACTAAGACCAACGCGCACCTGTTGGTGGTTTATCATATATTGGGTCCGTTGATTGTATTAGAGAAAGTTACACCGCGTATGAGTCTGTTGAGAGTAATTTAATGGGAGGAGGGGAATTTTGGGGTGGAAACAAACTTTTGATAAACTTACATGTAATTTTTATGTATATATTGTTTAACAATTCTGTTTCTCTATGATATTTTTCAAATATACTTATTAAAAAGTAAAATAACAAAAATATCGAATTCCAAGGAAAATTCCTGAAAACGGAAAGTCCCTTATATCAAATGGCAAAATCAAAAGCTCAAACACATCAAACGAATGCAAAACAACTGTCGTATTCTGACTTGGTGCAGACGGAAACATTAAATAGTTAAAAACTTAAAATTGATCAATATTATAAGGTATCAATAAATAATGATATTATCAAAGTTTTGTAGCTTTTGTAGTGAAATACTATTTTGTAGTCAGACATATCTGTTAATCAAAAGTTTTTTTAAAAGTACTGTATTCTATTTGCCTACATGTCCCTCCCTTGGTCACTATGTGAGAAAACAGATTCGTAGTGTCTTTATTCACTAAAGTGGTCCTACAATGGATCTTGATTAAATTATAGCTAGGGGTATAACTCATGATTGGAGGTACATTACGGAAATTATTTGCAAATTTGATATCACTTACTTAGAGCTGATTTCCAGCAGAGGATACCAAAGTTTCCTCTTCACCAGATTCATAATTAAAGTTAATTATTGTACTATTATTTCCGTGACTCCCGGATAATTCTGCCTCTGTTATCTTTGAAGATAGCTCAAAGTTCATTGAATATTTATAGCAGAACAACCCGTGTTGGCTGTTTGTGCACGTCTTGTCCTTTTTGTCTCTTGAATACGTGACATGTTTGATTCAACATAATTCGTAAAACATCTCCGCTTTTTATTTGATATTGGGAGACTATAAAGTTTCAGAGATAGAAAACGATGTTGATTTGACGGAATATAAGGACAGAAAAATGAATGAAGCCCTCTTCCAAATTATAAAGAAATCATGGAGAAATTCAGCTTGACATTGAATAATGTTTTTGTCTTTAATTAGTTTTTTTGACCAAAAAAAAAAATCTTTTTGAAATTTGAATGCCCATTTTTACAAAATCAAGAGTGCACACACTGAATTCTGATTATGGTTAGTATAACTACAGTTAATTACCACATAAACTTAACATTATGAATTACCTTCGAAAATGAGATCTGAGATTACTATAACACAGTGTTACAGATCAAACCTGGCAGATGGACATGAATACCTTACAAGAATTTAAAGATCAAATATAGTTGACCTATAACTTTTAGTAGTTTAGAAACGGACCTATTTACGAAAACTCATCATCCCCCAATGAACCATAAAAATGAGGTCAAGGTCAGATGAACTCTCCCAGACACACTTGTACACCTAAAAATCATCATACACCAAATATGATTGATTTATTGTATCAGAGAAACGAATTTAATCACTGAACCACGAAAATAATGTAAACATCTTGTAAACCGAACCCGGTCTGAAGAGAATTTATTCTTGCATTGAATCTTTATACTAAGTATCGTTGTCAGAGACATATAATGCAATGTGTTATATGTATCTGTTGTCATATACTAAAAAACCATATTAGATAAATATACTAACAGAAAAGGGGGGAAAATTTATGCTTGCTTTGTGGACTTGAAAAAGTCTTTTGATAGGGTCATACACTGTGGTATTAGATACAAATTATTGGAAAATAACATATCTGGAAAATTTTATACTATTTTAAAAGATATGTACAGAAAAAATGAAATGTCAGTGAAAGTGGGTAATGTACTAACGCCTTCATTCAGCTCGCTAGTTGGGGTAAGGCAAGGGGAAGTTCTAAGCCCAAATTTATTTAAGCTTTTCATTAACGATCTGCCTCCAAGATTTGAGTCGAGACCAGATGCTGTTTATATCACTGGGCGTAGAATTGATTGTCTTATGTACGCTGATGACATTGTTATATTATCAAACACTAAACAGGGTCTTCAAAACCGACTTGATAAACTGCACACTTATTGTATTGATTGGTGTCTAGATGTAAACTTGTCCAAAACAAAAGTTTTAATTTTCAACAAGCCTGGAAAATTTTTGAAGGAATCACTTTGTTTAGATAATGAGGCTATAGAATGTGTTAACAGATATAAATATTTAGGGATAGTCTTTACTTCTAGTGGTCTATTTCAGCAGGGGAAAGAAGAGCTATTCAAAAAGTCCTTAAAGGCAAAATTTAAACTACAAAAATCCATGTCAGCTTGTAATCCAAGTATTGGTACTGCAATCCATTTCTATGATCACACAATAAAACCAATTTTATTATATTGTAGTGAAATTTGGGGTACATTTAAGATTAACTCTGCTGCTTGCAAGAAAAAAAGTGATTATCTATTTGAATTAATTTACATAAATGATTATTCGGAAAAATCACATTTCAGGTATCTAAAATATATGCTTGGTGTAAATAAAAAAGCCTCAAATTTGGCAGTGTTATCAGAGGTTGCAAGATTTCCTCTTTATTTTTCTGTCATTATATCTATGGTAAAATATGTACACAGGCTTAACAAATTGGATGATGGGTTACTTTATGATGCTTATGTTTTTAATAAAATTTTAGATGCAGGAAGCATTAATTGTTGGTATTCATCTATGAGATATGTCCTTCAATCACTTGATATACAAAATTTGAATACAAAGCTCAATAAATTAATTAAATTTGTAAAATGTAAACTTTGTAACAGTTTTAAAACATTTTGGGTGGTCAAAAGATCTGATACCTTATCACAAGGTAATAGTAAATTAGAAAATTATTTCAACCTCAAGACTGACTTCGTAAAGGAGGCCTATTTATCAATTAAAGATTTGAATATAAGAAGAGCTATATGTAAAATGAGGATAAGTGCACATGATCTTAAAATTGAGAAAGATAGATATAGTAAAAAATACATAGAGAGAAGTCAGCGTCTATGTCATCACTGCCTATCACATGGATCAAATTCTATTGAAGATGAGACCCATTTCACAGTAAGTTGTCCTTTATATAACGAACAGAGAAAATTATTATGGGATAAAGTAAACAGTTTTTGTACTAATTTTAAAGAATTACCCAAGGATAAAAAATATTTCTGGCTTTTCACAAATGAGCATTTACCAACTCTTATGTGCCTAGGCAATTATATTATTAAGTGTTTAGAAATAAGATCCAGGTGGATACAAAATATATAAAATAATATTTAATTATTATGAAATCTTTGTTATAGTTATGTAAGACACATGATGTGTTAGGCTCTGATCCTGTCCATTATATGATAGTATTATATTAGGATCTAGTTTTTCTTTTTTCCAATCATATTGTGCTTAATATTGTTGTAAATGATGCCCTTTATGGGTTCTTGATTAGATTAATAAAATTCTTATCTTAAAAAAAAAATTCTTATCTTCTTATACTAACTGAACAAAATCACGCTATAAAAAACTTAAGTCTTATTTAATCAGTTTCTTAACCATGAACATGAGGTCAAGGACAATGAAACCAGACGGAAATAGACCTTAAGGTATATGTATACAAGAGATGAATTATCCAAGTCATCTATTTCTTCTCAAATATATTCACCGGTGCCTTTTAGCGTCCATATACGGTTTCGCATTCTGCACCATTCGTCTCAGGCGAGACAAAAAAAAAGATAACAACAAATTTGAATGACCAGCTAGTCCATAACTTCCTTTTCTGGATTACAGTTACTAATAGAAGAAAGTTTTACAGATTTAAATGAACCTCACAGGTATCGTTCAAATTGAAGCTTTAATATCAACGATTATATCAAGGATTTGTATAGTAAGACAATACAAATCCTTGTTTATATAAATTCATGTTTTGTTTACTGTAAAAATCTGGAGATAAAAAAGTAATACATGAAAAACACATCCCTTCTCCTAAAACTTGTCGGAAACCTACAGAGTTTTAGCATTTTAATTTTTTCAGTTGATTGTTGTGAACAACGTATGAAATGTGCTTTACGAAGATTCTGCTTTTTATTTTGATTAGAGGAAAAATATGGCTTCCCGAAGAAATTTGGAGTTTCATTGACAAAAAAAAAATCAAGAAAGAACAGAGCAGTCAGTCAGAAAATTTGTCAGTGGTTGCCGATGTCTCGACATGTTTTTTTTAATTTCTTTTGAGAATTTAATAATGGTATCAGATATTTAATCGGCTGTTGGATTTATTAACAAATTTATATGCACTTGACAGAGAGGCTTAGGGATGCGTATCTGCATGACGTTGATGAATTGAAGAAGGTGCACGATATCGTAATTTGTTTTAAATTTTGATTAACTTTGGTTGTTTGGATGTTGACTCATTGAACTTTGAAAATATATCATTTCAATCAAGATTAGCATGATTAGTCAGTGTTCTTAGGTACATGATTGCTGCTTTGAACATGCTTCTCATATGTACGGAGAGGGTTGACAGGGGTATCTGATCCCCACTTCCCTCACCTACTAACGATTCCCTTCCCCTTCCTCCCAGACAAAAATCGGCCTAAGAAACTTTTCCAGCATATCCCTATTTCTACTACGCCTTTTCTCCGGTTTCCCTCCCTCTTCCCTGGGTGCCAGCTAGCTCCCGCTTCCGGCCTCCTCATTCCCATGTTTCATTATCCCTGTCCAGAGACAGTTTATGTATCCATGTGCTATATATCTCTGCCCTGTTCAATCCCTCTGACACGTAAACGATAATATTGATTCAGATTGAGTCTGAACTATCCGAAGATGATCATAATGTATTTCTTTCTGATTTTAGTTCCAATACAATATTCAAGGAAAGTACAATGCAGACTAAAGATTCTTCAAACGAGAAAACCCACAACTGTTTCAATGATTGAGTCAATATACTGCATAGAAAACGCGAGCGAAATAACACTGACAACTCCTTGGAGACTCTTGCTCTGAATATTAAGCATTTAGTTTGTACTTAGGATATCATATAACTGATAATATTTAGGATATCATCTAACTGATAAACAAAGTCAGTAATTCCTAATTTAATATGTTCTTTATCACCTTTTTACTTTAAATTCAAGATTATTCCTATACTGAAATCACACTAAATACCCTACTGTAGGTTGTAATTTTAATGATTTACAGAATCTTATCTTATGTGTCTTAATCTGTGAATTATCACTCATAACTTTCACAATATGTAATCATAGCTTGACTTGAGATGATTCTAAGGGACTGGTTGTTTATTCGGGTTGACTTTTCCCTCTTGCAAATTAAAAAATACATCCATATCCATGGTATCTACTGTAAGACGTCATTATAATTTTACTTTTTAAGTGGAGCAATAAATGCATCAACCTGTTCACTGCCTTGTGATTGGATTTTTGAATCAAAGGCTATGGTAGTAAATACAGACAGAAAATCCGGGTAGATGGAACTCGATAGCAACAGCAATCGTCTAAGGGATGGAAACCCCTACAGAAAAGCTACCGGTCCTCTGGGCCCAGGGGGATAAGCGTAGGGTTAATCACCCTGCCTTGGAAAAAAATATTGATTACAGAAACGACTACAAATGCAACTACTCTTTCTCGTCACAGACTAGAGGAAGAACATGTTTTTAACCGAGAACAGCAGATGACGCGAAGGCCGATGGAGCTGTTTTCAAACAAACTCACCACCAGAATAGGCACATGGAATGTAAGACCACTATAATACCAAAGTGGTAAATGTGCACAAGTAGCAAAAGAGATGGATAGATACAAGATTGAAATTCTAGGAGTAAGCGAATTTAGATGGAACACATCAGGCATGACAAATTTGAATACAGGCCACACAATTATATATTCCGGAAACACCAAACAAAATGACCCACATGAAAAGGGAGTTGGATTTCTAATAACAAAAAGATCTAAAACAGCTCTGCTGGAGTGGAATCCCATCTCACCAAGAATTATCACAGCACGTTTTAACTCACGCTTCAAAAAAAAACCACCCTGATACAAGTATACGCCCCAACCAACGGTGCAGATGACTGTGAAAAGGAAGACTTCTACCACTCATTACAAACAACTATAGAAAAAGTACCAAAAAGGGACCTATTGGTACTTATGGGTGACTTAAATGCTAACTTGGATCAGAAAGAAAGGGATGGGAGAGAGAAATCGGTCCTCATGGGATAGGAAAAATGAACGAAAATGGTGAACTATTTGCAGACCTCTGTGTTACCAACAACCTTGTCATAGGAGGAACACTTTTCAAACACAAGAATTGCCATAAGGTAACCTGGATGTCACCAGCAGGAAATGCAGAAAACCAAATCGACCACATAACTATTTCTCAGAGATGGAGGTCTTCACTGCAAGATGTAAGGGTAAAAAGAGGAGCAGATGCAGCATCAGACCATCATCTAGTTATAGGGTCAATAAAGATGAAACTTTTAGCCCCAAAAAAAACAGTTGCCAAAAGAAGAAAGTTTAACGTTGGGAAGCTTAAAATACCAAACATAAGAGAAGAATTTCAAATATCTCTTCAAAACAGATTCTCAGCTATAAGTGACCTTGATATAGAGAACAATGATATTAACAACACATGGGAGCAGACAAAAAATGTAATTCTAGAAACATGCGAGGAAACATTAGGATACATGCAGTATAAACGCAAAAACTGGATGTCAGATAATACATGGGTTAAGGTTGAAGAAAGGAGAAAAGCCAAAGAAAAAGTCTTAAATGCCACCACAAGACAACAGAAAAGACAAACACAAGACCTTTATAGAGAGAAAGACAAAGAAGTGAAGAAGAACTGTAAACATGATAAAAGAGACTATGTTGAACAACTAGCACAAGAAGCAGAAACTGCGTGTAGCAAAGGAGACATAAAATCTCTCTACAACACAACTAAACAACTAAGTGGCAGAAGATCCAACTCAAACGCTACAGTAAAAGATAAAAATGGCAATGCTATTACCAAAATTGAAGAACAATTAAAACGATGGAAAGATCATTTTGAAGAAGTGCTAAACAGACCCCCTCCAACAGACCCACCTAACATCGAAGGGAGACAGGTCCTGAATATCAAGACAGGAGATATAACTAAAACAGAGGTAAATACTGCAATAAAACAACTAAAGAATGGAAAAGCAGGAGGAATTGACAACATACCCCCTGAAGCTATAAAGGCAATGGATAACATCTGTATTGATAAACTTCACAAACTACTAAACAACATATGGAATGACGAACATATACCTGCTGACTGGCGTAAAGGAATCCTTATTAAACTACAAAAAAAAAGGCGACAAATCAATCTGCAGCAACTGGAGAGGTATTATTTTGCTTTCCATTCCTAGCAAAGTTCTATGTCACATCATCCTACAGAGGTTAAAGAAAGAAGTTGATAAGTTACTGAGAGATGAACAGGCCGGTTTCAGACAAGAGAGATCATGTATTGACCAAATTGCCACATTAAGAATCACCATTGAGCAAACCATTGAGTGGCAGACATCCCTATACCTAACATTTGTAGATTTCGAGAGGGCCTTTGATAGTATAGACCATCAAGTACTGTGGAACATCCTTAGATATTATGGAATACCTGAAAAAATCATATCCGTCATCCAACAGCTCTATGACGGTTTTGCATGTCAAGTGAGCCATGCAGAGACTCTGACAGATCCATTTCCTGTATCAACTGGTGTCAGACAAGGATGTTTACCTTCCCCTCTCCCTTTTCTGATAGTTATAGATTGGGTGAGTCGGTTATCATACAATACTCCTCTGGGTATTAAATGGACATTACAGTCATGCCTCGAAGACCTTGACTTTGCAGACGATATCTGCCAGCTTTCCCATCGCCATGAAGACTCACAAAACCAAGCAACCAACCTTGAAACAACGGCAAAACAAGTAGGACTGTACATAAATTAAAAAAGACAAAATCTATGAGGGTAAACGCAAACCAAATTAACAAAACCAAAGTGAGAGATGCTGAAATTGAAGATGTCCGAGAGTTTCCATATCTTGGAAGTGTCATCAGTACATCAGGAGGGACAGATGAAGACATCCAATCAAGAAAAAGAAAAGCTCAACAAGCCTTTGCTATCCTTAAATCAGTCGGGAGGAGCAAAGCACTCAGAACAACACCAAAATCAGGATCTTCAACTCAAATGTAAAATTTATACTTCTCTATGGGTCAGAAACTTGGAGACTAACAGCTGCATCTACAAAAACATTACAAGTTTTCATGAACAGGTGTCTAAGAAACATCATTGGAATCAAGTGGCCAAACACCATTAGCAACAAAGAATTGTGGAAAAGGACAAGACAAGAACCAATCGAAGGAACGATAACAACACGGAGATGGAAATGGATTGGACACACTTTACGTAAAAACAACACAAATGTAACTAGACAGGCGTTAGATTGGAATCCTCAGGGTCATCGTAAAAGAGGGCGACCAAAATCCACCTGGCGCAGAGATCTTACATCTGATCTACAGAAAATTGGGAAAACATGGGGTGAAGCAAAGAAACTAAGGACAGGAAAAGATGGAAAGCTACTGTGGTCGCCCCATGTCCCCCATGGGACGAAGTGGATTAAGTCAAGTAAGTCAACCTGTTCAAATTGCCAGAATGGTGTAATGTTGTCTTAGGTACTTCTTGGTTCACAGGTTTTAAGAATATCTTTGGAATTTTGATGTATCTTACCACTTTGTGTCGTATTTGGCCTTTTATGAGGACAAAAGTACCAGTACTTAGAAAATACATCTAAAAACATTCCTGCCTTCACTGTTCTTGACAACACATCAATATCTGATATCACTCTTGGTTTCATTGCAAACCTACGAACCCAACTAGTCCCATAAAAGACTGGAGGTCTATGCAAACTTTGATCTCCAGTGGTAACCATTTATAATTCCCAATCAAGGAATTTTGTCAGTTAGTTAGAAACTTTCAGTTATTTTGTGTCATAATATTTTTTTGCTTTTGAGAGATCTGCTAGAAAGGGATGATTTTGAATGGGGACTAAAGTATGTTCAGAATTATCTGTTTAATGTTATTTGAAAATAATTTGAGACTTATTCCTTTTGTACAATTCTTTTCTCGTATAACAATAACAATTAACTAAATCAGCTTTTCCCTCACTAAAGTATAAATCAGTACACGGATGTATATTGATTGATATATTTAATATATTTTCGTGGTTACAGCAGTATGAATTGATGTATGAGAATAAGTATAGATGCTTCAGGAATATTTTGAAATGGTGTACCAGAAAGGAAATAGTTGCACTGTAAAGGGATTTTTTTTTTAATTTTGGGGTTCAAAAACATGAATCTGATTTATTTTCTAACAGTATGAATGGGCAATTTCTCCACAATCTGGGTTAAAGCGACCAATGTCAATCTTTTACTTTTTAAATGACACTTCAAAATAAAATTAACAGCATTTTGGGGTCCAAGAAGGATACAAACATTTTATTGAGTTATTCACTCCAGTCTGCGGCCTTGGAGACGTGCGTCAGCAAAATATCCACATAACTTGCTTTATTTGTAGCCAAAATTATTCTTGCAAAGGAACAAGTCTGTCATGTTTGGTTTCAATTGGCTTACTGGTTCTTAGGATGGTCTTCACAATTTGCTTGAATATTTATTTTTTTTGGCTGCTGGGCCACTTATTACATAGCATCCAAGTAGTTTGAGGCATTAAAGGAACATATATATATCAAGTTTAGTATCAGTTGGTTTACTGGTTTTTTAGATCTTTGACCTGTGGCATTATATTAGACTTCATAAGAACAATAGTAATAACACTTACAAGGTACCTTCTAACCAGTATTCATGCATGGCTTGATTTCAGTTCACATATACAATTTCCCATAGATGTTCAATTTAAACTTTGATATCTGTTGACAGCTATTTTGAATGATGATTGGCTTCAAAGTAAAAGTCAGGACATTCAATGGAGCTTACCTGGCAAGTCTTCAACAGTTTGGTGACGATTTTTACGGAGTCAAGCCAATCAGATCATAGGAAATGGCAAGACAGTCATGTCTGTTAGCAATTCAACACTACAGTAACAAGCATTCTGAGAGTATTGCATGGCAATACATAGTCCCCTACCGGGTAAAAATTCATTATACTGGAGCAAAATGCTAACTTGTTCTATAACTTGTCATGGTGTAAACAAAAAGTAAATATCATGTCAATATCTTCAAGCATGACTAATAAAATGCTCCGCTGGGGCGCAGCTTGATACGACCGCAGAGGTCGAACCCTGAACAGTTGGGGCAAGTATGGACACAACATTCAAGCTTGATACAGCACTGAATTTGGATTGTAATTAAATATTTGACACAGCATAGGTTTCTGACACAGAATGAAAGTGGTCTAAGAACTTAAAAATTTTCAATTTACCTATTCATACATGTGATGGACTGTGAAACTCAGATCAGGAGATTGGGAAATTTTGGTCAGGAGATTAGGACTCAGATCAGGAGGTTTTTAATCGACATTAATTTTGTTGTAAATGTAACCGTGTGCTGTAAAAATGGTCTTTTAAAGTGTGTTTTCTTCAACTTTCCAACCAATTTATTATGTTTATAGATCCAAGTGCTGTTATCGAAATTACCAAATTCAGTGAAAATGTACAGAAACGATCCCTTTCGAACATTGAAATGTTCACTCGAATGGCAGACTATAAAAATTAGAATAGGCATGACATTTCGTTGTTAACGAATAGTTTTCGATGTTTCAACACAAATATTTACACATTTTTCATATTTTGTAATGCTATAGTCTGTTTCAAAAATGTACTTTTATACGAAAATGGTTTCATTTAAAACTGTTGTTCAAAATTCACCGTAGTAGTTACATATTGGATCGGTTTTGGTATCAATATAATCAGTACTTGATGACATATAAAGAATCATTGGAGAAAGTGGACATTATCTTCAGGCCCTTTTTAGCAGTACCGCATTTACTAAAAAAATCAGAAATTTTTTTTTCACATTTTTTGACTGGGGTTACCTCTGATAAAAAATTGTGGAAATTCAGAGAGTAATGCCAGAACGTTTTGAAGATGATTTTTGTGTGGCATATATATTTATGCATCTAACGAACTATGAATTGCATGATTCTAGAAAGTATTAAATAGCGTATAGGTTACAATACACCATTAGATTTTATGGGCGCAGCCATTTTATGAGCATAACATGGTATTCAGATTTAAGAGTATAGCTAATCCTGATTGGTTGATATGTGCGCCCGTTATTTTTTGTAATTAGAGACTTCGTGCATTCTGCATTATACCAAAGGCCAAATAAATTATTTTCCTTAGCCCTAACGGAACTGAGATGTCTTTTAAACGCTAGGATGAGACACGTATTTTTAAGTGCAAAATTGATAGGCATGGGAGATAAGTACAAATTACGCTAAGAAAAGCAACGCGAACCTATATTTTTTGGACCAAAAAATACTGTCCTAATAACTTTTCTTTAATTCTAGCAAGGTTTCGTGAAAAAAATCAGCTTTCTAAAGTCTGTATCTCGAAAAAGGCTATCATTGTCGCCTATGGGGAAATTAATTGTTTATTATAATCTATACAGCGTCGACATTTCTTTATCATAGTGCTCAAAAAGTGTCAAAAACAGTAATTTTACTTGATATTTGATGTGAAACCGTATTTTTTTGTGACAAATGAATTATTGATTAACTAGTTTTTAAACTATAGTCTGTTTCATATTTGTATAGCGTTTTACCTTAGAAACAAGGGTGTGTTCGACTTTTGACTTACTGTGGAGAGAATATGTCATTTTCTGAACTTCTGCTGATTTGTTTGTAAAAAGCACATACACGTCTAGAGTTTGGATATACAAATCGATTTTTAAACATGACAATCTCGATCCAAGTGCTGTTATCGAAATTACCAAATTCAGTGAAAATGTACAGAAACGATCCCTTTCGAACATTGAAATGTTCACTCGAATGGCAGACTATAAAAATTAGAATAGGCATGACATTTCGTTGTTAACGAATAGTTTTCGATGTTTCAACACAAATATTTACACATTTTTCATATTTTGTAATGCTATAGTCTGTTTCAAAAATGTACTTTTATACGAAAATGGTTTCATTTAAAACTGTTGTTCAAAATTCACCGTAGTAGTTACATATTGGATCGGTTTTGGTATCAATATAATCAGTACTTGATGACATATAAAGAATCATTGGAGAAAGTGGACATTATCTTCAGGCCCTTTTTAGCAGTACCGCATTTACTAAAAAAATCAGAAATTTTTTTTTCACATTTTTTGACTGGGGTTACCTCTGATAAAAAATTGTGGAAATTCAGAGAGTAATGCCAGAACGTTTTGAAGATGATTTTTGTGTGGCATATATATTTATGCATCTAACGAACTATGAATTGCATGATTCTAGAAAGTATTAAATAGCGTATAGGTTACAATACACCATTAGATTTTATGGGCGCAGCCATTTTATGAGCATAACATGGTATTCAGATTTAAGAGTATAGCTAATCCTGATTGGTTGATATGTGCGCCCGTTATTTTTTGTAATTAGAGACTTCGTGCATTCTGCATTATACCAAAGGCCAAATAAATTATTTTCCTTAGCCCTAACGGAACTGAGATGTCTTTTAAACGCTAGGATGAGACACGTATTTTTAAGTGCAAAATTGATAGGCATGGGAGATAAGTACAAATTACGCTAAGAAAAGCAACGCGAACCTATATTTTTTGGACCAAAAAATACTGTCCTAATAACTTTTCTTTAATTCTAGCAAGGTTTCGTGAAAAAAATCAGCTTTCTAAAGTCTGTATCTCGAAAAAGGCTATCATTGTCGCCTATGGGGAAATTAATTGTTTATTATAATCTATACAGCGTCGACATTTCTTTATCATAGTGCTCAAAAAGTGTCAAAAACAGTAATTTTACTTGATATTTGATGTGAAACCGTATTTTTTTGTGACAAATGAATTATTGATTAACTAGTTTTTAAACTATAGTCTGTTTCATATTTGTATAGCGTTTTACCTTAGAAACAAGGGTGTGTTCGACTTTTGACTTACTGTGGAGAGAATATGTCATTTTCTGAACTTCTGCTGATTTGTTTGTAAAAAGCACATACACGTCTAGAGTTTGGATATACAAATCGATTTTTAAACATGACAATCTCGATCCAAGTGCTGTTATCGAAATTACCAAATTCAGTGAAAATGTACAGAAACGATCCCTTTCGAACATTGAAATGTTCACTCGAATGGCAGACTATAAAAATTAGAATAGGCATGACATTTCGTTGTTAACGAATAGTTTTCGATGTTTCAACACAAATATTTACACATTTTTCATATTTTGTAATGCTATAGTCTGTTTCAAAAATGTACTTTTATACGAAAATGGTTTCATTTAAAACTGTTGTTCAAAATTCACCGTAGTAGTTACATATTGGATCGGTTTTGGTATCAATATAATCAGTACTTGATGACATATAAAGAATCATTGGAGAAAGTGGACATTATCTTCAGGCCCTTTTTAGCAGTACCGCATTTACTAAAAAAATCAGAAATTTTTTTTTCACATTTTTTGACTGGGGTTACCTCTGATAAAAAATTGTGGAAATTCAGAGAGTAATGCCAGAACGTTTTGAAGATGATTTTTGTGTGGCATATATATTTATGCATCTAACGAACTATGAATTGCATGATTCTAGAAAGTATTAAATAGCGTATAGGTTACAATACACCATTAGATTTTATGGGCGCAGCCATTTTATGAGCATAACATGGTATTCAGATTTAAGAGTATAGCTAATCCTGATTGGTTGATATGTGCGCCCGTTATTTTTTGTAATTAGAGACTTCGTGCATTCTGCATTATACCAAAGGCCAAATAAATTATTTTCCTTAGCCCTAACGGAACTGAGATGTCTTTTAAACGCTAGGATGAGACACGTATTTTTAAGTGCAAAATTGATAGGCATGGGAGATAAGTACAAATTACGCTAAGAAAAGCAACGCGAACCTATATTTTTTGGACCAAAAAATACTGTCCTAATAACTTTTCTTTAATTCTAGCAAGGTTTCGTGAAAAAAATCAGCTTTCTAAAGTCTGTATCTCGAAAAAGGCTATCATTGTCGCCTATGGGGAAATTAATTGTTTATTATAATCTATACAGCGTCGACATTTCTTTATCATAGTGCTCAAAAAGTGTCAAAAACAGTAATTTTACTTGATATTTGATGTGAAACCGTATTTTTTTGTGACAAATGAATTATTGATTAACTAGTTTTTAAACTATAGTCTGTTTCATATTTGTATAGCGTTTTACCTTAGAAACAAGGGTGTGTTCGACTTTTGACTTACTGTGGAGAGAATATGTCATTTTCTGAACTTCTGCTGATTTGTTTGTAAAAAGCACATACACGTCTAGAGTTTGGATATACAAATCGATTTTTAAACATGACAATCTCGATCCAAGTGCTGTTATCGAAATTACCAAATTCAGTGAAAATGTACAGAAACGATCCCTTTCGAACATTGAAATGTTCACTCGAATGGCAGACTATAAAAATTAGAATAGGCATGACATTTCGTTGTTAACGAATAGTTTTCGATGTTTCAACACAAATATTTACACATTTTTCATATTTTGTAATGCTATAGTCTGTTTCAAAAATGTACTTTTATACGAAAATGGTTTCATTTAAAACTGTTGTTCAAAATTCACCGTAGTAGTTACATATTGGATCGGTTTTGGTATCAATATAATCAGTACTTGATGACATATAAAGAATCATTGGAGAAAGTGGACATTATCTTCAGGCCCTTTTTAGCAGTACCGCATTTACTAAAAAAATCAGAAATTTTTTTTTCACATTTTTTGACTGGGGTTACCTCTGATAAAAAATTGTGGAAATTCAGAGAGTAATGCCAGAACGTTTTGAAGATGATTTTTGTGTGGCATATATATTTATGCATCTAACGAACTATGAATTGCATGATTCTAGAAAGTATTAAATAGCGTATAGGTTACAATACACCATTAGATTTTATGGGCGCAGCCATTTTATGAGCATAACATGGTATTCAGATTTAAGAGTATAGCTAATCCTGATTGGTTGATATGTGCGCCCGTTATTTTTTGTAATTAGAGACTTCGTGCATTCTGCATTATACCAAAGGCCAAATAAATTATTTTCCTTAGCCCTAACGGAACTGAGATGTCTTTTAAACGCTAGGATGAGACACGTATTTTTAAGTGCAAAATTGATAGGCATGGGAGATAAGTACAAATTACGCTAAGAAAAGCAACGCGAACCTATATTTTTTGGACCAAAAAATACTGTCCTAATAACTTTTCTTTAATTCTAGCAAGGTTTCGTGAAAAAAATCAGCTTTCTAAAGTCTGTATCTCGAAAAAGGCTATCATTGTCGCCTATGGGGAAATTAATTGTTTATTATAATCTATACAGCGTCGACATTTCTTTATCATAGTGCTCAAAAAGTGTCAAAAACAGTAATTTTACTTGATATTTGATGTGAAACCGTATTTTTTTGTGACAAATGAATTATTGATTAACTAGTTTTTAAACTATAGTCTGTTTCATATTTGTATAGCGTTTTACCTTAGAAACAAGGGTGTGTTCGACTTTTGACTTACTGTGGAGAGAATATGTCATTTTCTGAACTTCTGCTGATTTGTTTGTAAAAAGCACATACACGTCTAGAGTTTGGATATACAAATCGATTTTTAAACATGACAATCTCGATCCAAGTGCTGTTATCGAAATTACCAAATTCAGTGAAAATGTACAGAAACGATCCCTTTCGAACATTGAAATGTTCACTCGAATGGCAGACTATAAAAATTAGAATAGGCATGACATTTCGTTGTTAACGAATAGTTTTCGATGTTTCAACACAAATATTTACACATTTTTCATATTTTGTAATGCTATAGTCTGTTTCAAAAATGTACTTTTATACGAAAATGGTTTCATTTAAAACTGTTGTTCAAAATTCACCGTAGTAGTTACATATTGGATCGGTTTTGGTATCAATATAATCAGTACTTGATGACATATAAAGAATCATTGGAGAAAGTGGACATTATCTTCAGGCCCTTTTTAGCAGTACCGCATTTACTAAAAAAATCAGAAATTTTTTTTTCACATTTTTTGACTGGGGTTACCTCTGATAAAAAATTGTGGAAATTCAGAGAGTAATGCCAGAACGTTTTGAAGATGATTTTTGTGTGGCATATATATTTATGCATCTAACGAACTATGAATTGCATGATTCTAGAAAGTATTAAATAGCGTATAGGTTACAATACACCATTAGATTTTATGGGCGCAGCCATTTTATGAGCATAACATGGTATTCAGATTTAAGAGTATAGCTAATCCTGATTGGTTGATATGTGCGCCCGTTATTTTTTGTAATTAGAGACTTCGTGCATTCTGCATTATACCAAAGGCCAAATAAATTATTTTCCTTAGCCCTAACGGAACTGAGATGTCTTTTAAACGCTAGGATGAGACACGTATTTTTAAGTGCAAAATTGATAGGCATGGGAGATAAGTACAAATTACGCTAAGAAAAGCAACGCGAACCTATATTTTTTGGACCAAAAAATACTGTCCTAATAACTTTTCTTTAATTCTAGCAAGGTTTCGTGAAAAAAATCAGCTTTCTAAAGTCTGTATCTCGAAAAAGGCTATCATTGTCGCCTATGGGGAAATTAATTGTTTATTATAATCTATACAGCGTCGACATTTCTTTATCATAGTGCTCAAAAAGTGTCAAAAACAGTAATTTTACTTGATATTTGATGTGAAACCGTATTTTTTTGTGACAAATGAATTATTGATTAACTAGTTTTTAAACTATAGTCTGTTTCATATTTGTATAGCGTTTTACCTTAGAAACAAGGGTGTGTTCGACTTTTGACTTACTGTGGAGAGAATATGTCATTTTCTGAACTTCTGCTGATTTGTTTGTAAAAAGCACATACACGTCTAGAGTTTGGATATACAAATCGATTTTTAAACATGACAATCTCGATCCAAGTGCTGTTATCGAAATTACCAAATTCAGTGAAAATGTACAGAAACGATCCCTTTCGAACATTGAAATGTTCACTCGAATGGCAGACTATAAAAATTAGAATAGGCATGACATTTCGTTGTTAACGAATAGTTTTCGATGTTTCAACACAAATATTTACACATTTTTCATATTTTGTAATGCTATAGTCTGTTTCAAAAATGTACTTTTATACGAAAATGGTTTCATTTAAAACTGTTGTTCAAAATTCACCGTAGTAGTTACATATTGGATCGGTTTTGGTATCAATATAATCAGTACTTGATGACATATAAAGAATCATTGGAGAAAGTGGACATTATCTTCAGGCCCTTTTTAGCAGTACCGCATTTACTAAAAAAATCAGAAATTTTTTTTTCACATTTTTTGACTGGGGTTACCTCTGATAAAAAATTGTGGAAATTCAGAGAGTAATGCCAGAACGTTTTGAAGATGATTTTTGTGTGGCATATATATTTATGCATCTAACGAACTATGAATTGCATGATTCTAGAAAGTATTAAATAGCGTATAGGTTACAATACACCATTAGATTTTATGGGCGCAGCCATTTTATGAGCATAACATGGTATTCAGATTTAAGAGTATAGCTAATCCTGATTGGTTGATATGTGCGCCCGTTATTTTTTGTAATTAGAGACTTCGTGCATTCTGCATTATACCAAAGGCCAAATAAATTATTTTCCTTAGCCCTAACGGAACTGAGATGTCTTTTAAACGCTAGGATGAGACACGTATTTTTAAGTGCAAAATTGATAGGCATGGGAGATAAGTACAAATTACGCTAAGAAAAGCAACGCGAACCTATATTTTTTGGACCAAAAAATACTGTCCTAATAACTTTTCTTTAATTCTAGCAAGGTTTCGTGAAAAAAATCAGCTTTCTAAAGTCTGTATCTCGAAAAAGGCTATCATTGTCGCCTATGGGGAAATTAATTGTTTATTATAATCTATACAGCGTCGACATTTCTTTATCATAGTGCTCAAAAAGTGTCAAAAACAGTAATTTTACTTGATATTTGATGTGAAACCGTATTTTTTTGTGACAAATGAATTATTGATTAACTAGTTTTTAAACTATAGTCTGTTTCATATTTGTATAGCGTTTTACCTTAGAAACAAGGGTGTGTTCGACTTTTGACTTACTGTGGAGAGAATATGTCATTTTCTGAACTTCTGCTGATTTGTTTGTAAAAAGCACATACACGTCTAGAGTTTGGATATACAAATCGATTTTTAAACATGACAATCTCGATCCAAGTGCTGTTATCGAAATTACCAAATTCAGTGAAAATGTACAGAAACGATCCCTTTCGAACATTGAAATGTTCACTCGAATGGCAGACTATAAAAATTAGAATAGGCATGACATTTCGTTGTTAACGAATAGTTTTCGATGTTTCAACACAAATATTTACACATTTTTCATATTTTGTAATGCTATAGTCTGTTTCAAAAATGTACTTTTATACGAAAATGGTTTCATTTAAAACTGTTGTTCAAAATTCACCGTAGTAGTTACATATTGGATCGGTTTTGGTATCAATATAATCAGTACTTGATGACATATAAAGAATCATTGGAGAAAGTGGACATTATCTTCAGGCCCTTTTTAGCAGTACCGCATTTACTAAAAAAATCAGAAATTTTTTTTTCACATTTTTTGACTGGGGTTACCTCTGATAAAAAATTGTGGAAATTCAGAGAGTAATGCCAGAACGTTTTGAAGATGATTTTTGTGTGGCATATATATTTATGCATCTAACGAACTATGAATTGCATGATTCTAGAAAGTATTAAATAGCGTATAGGTTACAATACACCATTAGATTTTATGGGCGCAGCCATTTTATGAGCATAACATGGTATTCAGATTTAAGAGTATAGCTAATCCTGATTGGTTGATATGTGCGCCCGTTATTTTTTGTAATTAGAGACTTCGTGCATTCTGCATTATACCAATGGCCAAATAAATTATTTTCCTTAGCCCTAACGGAACTGAGATGTCTTTTAAACGCTAGGATGAGACACGTATTTTTAAGTGCAAAATTGATAGGCATGGGAGATAAGTACAAATTACGCTAAGAAAAGCAACGCGAACCTATATTTTTTGGACCAAAAAATACTGTCCTAATAACTTTTCTTTAATTCTAGCAAGGTTTCGTGAAAAAAATCAGCTTTCTAAAGTCTGTATCTCGAAAAAGGCTATCATTGTCGCCTATGGGGAAATTAATTGTTTATTATAATCTATACAGCGTCGACATTTCTTTATCATAGTGCTCAAAAAGTGTCAAAAACAGTAATTTTACTTGATATTTGATGTGAAACCGTATTTTTTTGTGACAAATGAATTATTGATTAACTAGTTTTTAAACTATAGTCTGTTTCATATTTGTATAGCGTTTTACCTTAGAAACAAGGGTGTGTTCGACTTTTGACTTACTGTGGAGAGAATATGTCATTTTCTGAACTTCTGCTGATTTGTTTGTAAAAAGCACATACACGTCTAGAGTTTGGATATACAAATCGATTTTTAAACATGACAATCTCGATCCAAGTGCTGTTATCGAAATTACCAAATTCAGTGAAAATGTACAGAAACGATCCCTTTCGAACATTGAAATGTTCACTCGAATGGCAGACTATAAAAATTAGAATAGGCATGACATTTCGTTGTTAACGAATAGTTTTCGATGTTTCAACACAAATATTTACACATTTTTCATATTTTGTAATGCTATAGTCTGTTTCAAAAATGTACTTTTATACGAAAATGGTTTCATTTAAAACTGTTGTTCAAAATTCACCGTAGTAGTTACATATTGGATCGGTTTTGGTATCAATATAATCAGTACTTGATGACATATAAAGAATCATTGGAGAAAGTGGACATTATCTTCAGGCCCTTTTTAGCAGTACCGCATTTACTAAAAAAATCAGAAATTTTTTTTTCACATTTTTTGACTGGGGTTACCTCTGATAAAAAATTGTGGAAATTCAGAGAGTAATGCCAGAACGTTTTGAAGATGATTTTTGTGTGGCATATATATTTATGCATCTAACGAACTATGAATTGCATGATTCTAGAAAGTATTAAATAGCGTATAGGTTACAATACACCATTAGATTTTATGGGCGCAGCCATTTTATGAGCATAACATGGTATTCAGATTTAAGAGTATAGCTAATCCTGATTGGTTGATATGTGCGCCCGTTATTTTTTGTAATTAGAGACTTCGTGCATTCTGCATTATACCAAAGGCCAAATAAATTATTTTCCTTAGCCCTAACGGAACTGAGATGTCTTTTAAACGCTAGGATGAGACACGTATTTTTAAGTGCAAAATTGATAGGCATGGGAGATAAGTACAAATTACGCTAAGAAAAGCAACGCGAACCTATATTTTTTGGACCAAAAAATACTGTCCTAATAACTTTTCTTTAATTCTAGCAAGGTTTCGTGAAAAAAATCAGCTTTCTAAAGTCTGTATCTCGAAAAAGGCTATCATTGTCGCCTATGGGGAAATTAATTGTTTATTATAATCTATACAGCGTCGACATTTCTTTATCATAGTGCTCAAAAAGTGTCAAAAACAGTAATTTTACTTGATATTTGATGTGAAACCGTATTTTTTTGTGACAAATGAATTATTGATTAACTAGTTTTTAAACTATAGTCTGTTTCATATTTGTATAGCGTTTTACCTTAGAAACAAGGGTGTGTTCGACTTTTGACTTACTGTGGAGAGAATATGTCATTTTCTGAACTTCTGCTGATTTGTTTGTAAAAAGCACATACACGTCTAGAGTTTGGATATACAAATCGATTTTTAAACATGACAATCTCGATCCAAGTGCTGTTATCGAAATTACCAAATTCAGTGAAAATGTACAGAAACGATCCCTTTCGAACATTGAAATGTTCACTCGAATGGCAGACTATAAAAATTAGAATAGGCATGACATTTCGTTGTTAACGAATAGTTTTCGATGTTTCAACACAAATATTTACACATTTTTCATATTTTGTAATGCTATAGTCTGTTTCAAAAATGTACTTTTATACGAAAATGGTTTCATTTAAAACTGTTGTTCAAAATTCACCGTAGTAGTTACATATTGGATCGGTTTTGGTATCAATATAATCAGTACTTGATGACATATAAAGAATCATTGGAGAAAGTGGACATTATCTTCAGGCCCTTTTTAGCAGTACCGCATTTACTAAAAAAATCAGAAATTTTTTTTTCACATTTTTTGACTGGGGTTACCTCTGATAAAAAATTGTGGAAATTCAGAGAGTAATGCCAGAACGTTTTGAAGATGATTTTTGTGTGGCATATATATTTATGCATCTAACGAACTATGAATTGCATGATTCTAGAAAGTATTAAATAGCGTATAGGTTACAATACACCATTAGATTTTATGGGCGCAGCCATTTTATGAGCATAACATGGTATTCAGATTTAAGAGTATAGCTAATCCTGATTGGTTGATATGTGCGCCCGTTATTTTTTGTAATTAGAGACTTCGTGCATTCTGCATTATACCAAAGGCCAAATAAATTATTTTCCTTAGCCCTAACGGAACTGAGATGTCTTTTAAACGCTAGGATGAGACACGTATTTTTAAGTGCAAAATTGATAGGCATGGGAGATAAGTACAAATTACGCTAAGAAAAGCAACGCGAACCTATATTTTTTGGACCAAAAAATACTGTCCTAATAACTTTTCTTTAATTCTAGCAAGGTTTCGTGAAAAAAATCAGCTTTCTAAAGTCTGTATCTCGAAAAAGGCTATCATTGTCGCCTATGGGGAAATTAATTGTTTATTATAATCTATACAGCGTCGACATTTCTTTATCATAGTGCTCAAAAAGTGTCAAAAACAGTAATTTTACTTGATATTTGATGTGAAACCGTATTTTTTTGTGACAAATGAATTATTGATTAACTAGTTTTTAAACTATAGTCTGTTTCATATTTGTATAGCGTTTTACCTTAGAAACAAGGGTGTGTTCGACTTTTGACTTACTGTGGAGAGAATATGTCATTTTCTGAACTTCTGCTGATTTGTTTGTAAAAAGCACATACACGTCTAGAGTTTGGATATACAAATCGATTTTTAAACATGACAATCTCGATCCAAGTGCTGTTATCGAAATTACCAAATTCAGTGAAAATGTACAGAAACGATCCCTTTCGAACATTGAAATGTTCACTCGAATGGCAGACTATAAAAATTAGAATAGGCATGACATTTCGTTGTTAACGAATAGTTTTCGATGTTTCAACACAAATATTTACACATTTTTCATATTTTGTAATGCTATAGTCTGTTTCAAAAATGTACTTTTATACGAAAATGGTTTCATTTAAAACTGTTGTTCAAAATTCACCGTAGTAGTTACATATTGGATCGGTTTTGGTATCAATATAATCAGTACTTGATGACATATAAAGAATCATTGGAGAAAGTGGACATTATCTTCAGGCCCTTTTTAGCAGTACCGCATTTACTAAAAAAATCAGAAATTTTTTTTTCACATTTTTTGACTGGGGTTACCTCTGATAAAAAATTGTGGAAATTCAGAGAGTAATGCCAGAACGTTTTGAAGATGATTTTTGTGTGGCATATATATTTATGCATCTAACGAACTATGAATTGCATGATTCTAGAAAGTATTAAATAGCGTATAGGTTACAATACACCATTAGATTTTATGGGCGCAGCCATTTTATGAGCATAACATGGTATTCAGATTTAAGAGTATAGCTAATCCTGATTGGTTGATATGTGCGCCCGTTATTTTTTGTAATTAGAGACTTCGTGCATTCTGCATTATACCAAAGGCCAAATAAATTATTTTCCTTAGCCCTAACGGAACTGAGATGTCTTTTAAACGCTAGGATGAGACACGTATTTTTAAGTGCAAAATTGATAGGCATGGGAGATAAGTACAAATTACGCTAAGAAAAGCAACGCGAACCTATATTTTTTGGACCAAAAAATACTGTCCTAATAACTTTTCTTTAATTCTAGCAAGGTTTCGTGAAAAAAATCAGCTTTCTAAAGTCTGTATCTCGAAAAAGGCTATCATTGTCGCCTATGGGGAAATTAATTGTTTATTATAATCTATACAGCGTCGACATTTCTTTATCATAGTGCTCAAAAAGTGTCAAAAACAGTAATTTTACTTGATATTTGATGTGAAACCGTATTTTTTTGTGACAAATGAATTATTGATTAACTAGTTTTTAAACTATAGTCTGTTTCATATTTGTATAGCGTTTTACCTTAGAAACAAGGGTGTGTTCGACTTTTGACTTACTGTGGAGAGAATATGTCATTTTCTGAACTTCTGCTGATTTGTTTGTAAAAAGCACATACACGTCTAGAGTTTGGATATACAAATCGATTTTTAAACATGACAATCTCGATCCAAGTGCTGTTATCGAAATTACCAAATTCAGTGAAAATGTACAGAAACGATCCCTTTCGAACATTGAAATGTTCACTCGAATGGCAGACTATAAAAATTAGAATAGGCATGACATTTCGTTGTTAACGAATAGTTTTCGATGTTTCAACACAAATATTTACACATTTTTCATATTTTGTAATGCTATAGTCTGTTTCAAAAATGTACTTTTATACGAAAATGGTTTCATTTAAAACTGTTGTTCAAAATTCACCGTAGTAGTTACATATTGGATCGGTTTTGGTATCAATATAATCAGTACTTGATGACATATAAAGAATCATTGGAGAAAGTGGACATTATCTTCAGGCCCTTTTTAGCAGTACCGCATTTACTAAAAAAATCAGAAATTTTTTTTTCACATTTTTTGACTGGGGTTACCTCTGATAAAAAATTGTGGAAATTCAGAGAGTAATGCCAGAACGTTTTGAAGATGATTTTTGTGTGGCATATATATTTATGCATCTAACGAACTATGAATTGCATGATTCTAGAAAGTATTAAATAGCGTATAGGTTACAATACACCATTAGATTTTATGGGCGCAGCCATTTTATGAGCATAACATGGTATTCAGATTTAAGAGTATAGCTAATCCTGATTGGTTGATATGTGCGCCCGTTATTTTTTGTAATTAGAGACTTCGTGCATTCTGCATTATACCAAAGGCCAAATAAATTATTTTCCTTAGCCCTAACGGAACTGAGATGTCTTTTAAACGCTAGGATGAGACACGTATTTTTAAGTGCAAAATTGATAGGCATGGGAGATAAGTACAAATTACGCTAAGAAAAGCAACGCGAACCTATATTTTTTGGACCAAAAAATACTGTCCTAATAACTTTTCTTTAATTCTAGCAAGGTTTCGTGAAAAAAATCAGCTTTCTAAAGTCTGTATCTCGAAAAAGGCTATCATTGTCGCCTATGGGGAAATTAATTGTTTATTATAATCTATACAGCGTCGACATTTCTTTATCATAGTGCTCAAAAAGTGTCAAAAACAGTAATTTTACTTGATATTTGATGTGAAACCGTATTTTTTTGTGACAAATGAATTATTGATTAACTAGTTTTTAAACTATAGTCTGTTTCATATTTGTATAGCGTTTTACCTTAGAAACAAGGGTGTGTTCGACTTTTGACTTACTGTGGAGAGAATATGTCATTTTCTGAACTTCTGCTGATTTGTTTGTAAAAAGCACATACACGTCTAGAGTTTGGATATACAAATCGATTTTTAAACATGACAATCTCGATCCAAGTGCTGTTATCGAAATTACCAAATTCAGTGAAAATGTACAGAAACGATCCCTTTCGAACATTGAAATGTTCACTCGAATGGCAGACTATAAAAATTAGAATAGGCATGACATTTCGTTGTTAACGAATAGTTTTCGATGTTTCAACACAAATATTTACACATTTTTCATATTTTGTAATGCTATAGTCTGTTTCAAAAATGTACTTTTATACGAAAATGGTTTCATTTAAAACTGTTGTTCAAAATTCACCGTAGTAGTTACATATTGGATCGGTTTTGGTATCAATATAATCAGTACTTGATGACATATAAAGAATCATTGGAGAAAGTGGACATTATCTTCAGGCCCTTTTTAGCAGTACCGCATTTACTAAAAAAATCAGAAATTTTTTTTTCACATTTTTTGACTGGGGTTACCTCTGATAAAAAATTGTGGAAATTCAGAGAGTAATGCCAGAACGTTTTGAAGATGATTTTTGTGTGGCATATATATTTATGCATCTAACGAACTATGAATTGCATGATTCTAGAAAGTATTAAATAGCGTATAGGTTACAATACACCATTAGATTTTATGGGCGCAGCCATTTTATGAGCATAACATGGTATTCAGATTTAAGAGTATAGCTAATCCTGATTGGTTGATATGTGCGCCCGTTATTTTTTGTAATTAGAGACTTCGTGCATTCTGCATTATACCAAAGGCCAAATAAATTATTTTCCTTAGCCCTAACGGAACTGAGATGTCTTTTAAACGCTAGGATGAGACACGTATTTTTAAGTGCAAAATTGATAGGCATGGGAGATAAGTACAAATTACGCTAAGAAAAGCAACGCGAACCTATATTTTTTGGACCAAAAAATACTGTCCTAATAACTTTTCTTTAATTCTAGCAAGGTTTCGTGAAAAAAATCAGCTTTCTAAAGTCTGTATCTCGAAAAAGGCTATCATTGTCGCCTATGGGGAAATTAATTGTTTATTATAATCTATACAGCGTCGACATTTCTTTATCATAGTGCTCAAAAAGTGTCAAAAACAGTAATTTTACTTGATATTTGATGTGAAACCGTATTTTTTTGTGACAAATGAATTATTGATTAACTAGTTTTTAAACTATAGTCTGTTTCATATTTGTATAGCGTTTTACCTTAGAAACAAGGGTGTGTTCGACTTTTGACTTACTGTGGAGAGAATATGTCATTTTCTGAACTTCTGCTGATTTGTTTGTAAAAAGCACATACACGTCTAGAGTTTGGATATACAAATCGATTTTTAAACATGACAATCTCGATCCAAGTGCTGTTATCGAAATTACCAAATTCAGTGAAAATGTACAGAAACGATCCCTTTCGAACATTGAAATGTTCACTCGAATGGCAGACTATAAAAATTAGAATAGGCATGACATTTCGTTGTTAACGAATAGTTTTCGATGTTTCAACACAAATATTTACACATTTTTCATATTTTGTAATGCTATAGTCTGTTTCAAAAATGTACTTTTATACGAAAATGGTTTCATTTAAAACTGTTGTTCAAAATTCACCGTAGTAGTTACATATTGGATCGGTTTTGGTATCAATATAATCAGTACTTGATGACATATAAAGAATCATTGGAGAAAGTGGACATTATCTTCAGGCCCTTTTTAGCAGTACCGCATTTACTAAAAAAATCAGAAATTTTTTTTTCACATTTTTTGACTGGGGTTACCTCTGATAAAAAATTGTGGAAATTCAGAGAGTAATGCCAGAACGTTTTGAAGATGATTTTTGTGTGGCATATATATTTATGCATCTAACGAACTATGAATTGCATGATTCTAGAAAGTATTAAATAGCGTATAGGTTACAATACACCATTAGATTTTATGGGCGCAGCCATTTTATGAGCATAACATGGTATTCAGATTTAAGAGTATAGCTAATCCTGATTGGTTGATATGTGCGCCCGTTATTTTTTGTAATTAGAGACTTCGTGCATTCTGCATTATACCAAAGGCCAAATAAATTATTTTCCTTAGCCCTAACGGAACTGAGATGTCTTTTAAACGCTAGGATGAGACACGTATTTTTAAGTGCAAAATTGATAGGCATGGGAGATAAGTACAAATTACGCTAAGAAAAGCAACGCGAACCTATATTTTTTGGACCAAAAAATACTGTCCTAATAACTTTTCTTTAATTCTAGCAAGGTTTCGTGAAAAAAATCAGCTTTCTAAAGTCTGTATCTCGAAAAAGGCTATCATTGTCGCCTATGGGGAAATTAATTGTTTATTATAATCTATACAGCGTCGACATTTCTTTATCATAGTGCTCAAAAAGTGTCAAAAACAGTAATTTTACTTGATATTTGATGTGAAACCGTATTTTTTTGTGACAAATGAATTATTGATTAACTAGTTTTTAAACTATAGTCTGTTTCATATTTGTATAGCGTTTTACCTTAGAAACAAGGGTGTGTTCGACTTTTGACTTACTGTGGAGAGAATATGTCATTTTCTGAACTTCTGCTGATTTGTTTGTAAAAAGCACATACACGTCTAGAGTTTGGATATACAAATCGATTTTTAAACATGACAATCTCGATCCAAGTGCTGTTATCGAAATTACCAAATTCAGTGAAAATGTACAGAAACGATCCCTTTCGAACATTGAAATGTTCACTCGAATGGCAGACTATAAAAATTAGAATAGGCATGACATTTCGTTGTTAACGAATAGTTTTCGATGTTTCAACACAAATATTTACACATTTTTCATATTTTGTAATGCTATAGTCTGTTTCAAAAATGTACTTTTATACGAAAATGGTTTCATTTAAAACTGTTGTTCAAAATTCACCGTAGTAGTTACATATTGGATCGGTTTTGGTATCAATATAATCAGTACTTGATGACATATAAAGAATCATTGGAGAAAGTGGACATTATCTTCAGGCCCTTTTTAGCAGTACCGCATTTACTAAAAAAATCAGAAATTTTTTTTTCACATTTTTTGACTGGGGTTACCTCTGATAAAAAATTGTGGAAATTCAGAGAGTAATGCCAGAACGTTTTGAAGATGATTTTTGTGTGGCATATATATTTATGCATCTAACGAACTATGAATTGCATGATTCTAGAAAGTATTAAATAGCGTATAGGTTACAATACACCATTAGATTTTATGGGCGCAGCCATTTTATGAGCATAACATGGTATTCAGATTTAAGAGTATAGCTAATCCTGATTGGTTGATATGTGCGCCCGTTATTTTTTGTAATTAGAGACTTCGTGCATTCTGCATTATACCAAAGGCCAAATAAATTATTTTCCTTAGCCCTAACGGAACTGAGATGTCTTTTAAACGCTAGGATGAGACACGTATTTTTAAGTGCAAAATTGATAGGCATGGGAGATAAGTACAAATTACGCTAAGAAAAGCAACGCGAACCTATATTTTTTGGACCAAAAAATACTGTCCTAATAACTTTTCTTTAATTCTAGCAAGGTTTCGTGAAAAAAATCAGCTTTCTAAAGTCTGTATCTCGAAAAAGGCTATCATTGTCGCCTATGGGGAAATTAATTGTTTATTATAATCTATACAGCGTCGACATTTCTTTATCATAGTGCTCAAAAAGTGTCAAAAACAGTAATTTTACTTGATATTTGATGTGAAACCGTATTTTTTTGTGACAAATGAATTATTGATTAACTAGTTTTTAAACTATAGTCTGTTTCATATTTGTATAGCGTTTTACCTTAGAAACAAGGGTGTGTTCGACTTTTTGACTTACTGTGGAGAGAATATGTCATTTTCTGAACTTCTGCTGATTTGTTTGTAAAAAGCACATACACGTCTAGAGTTTGGATATACAAATCGATTTTTAAACATGACAATCTCGATCCAAGTGCTGTTATCGAAATTACCAAATTCAGTGAAAATGTACAGAAACGATCCCTTTCGAACATTGAAATGTTCACTCGAATGGCAGACTATAAAAATTAGAATAGGCATGACATTTCGTTGTTAACGAATAGTTTTCGATGTTTCAACACAAATATTTACACATTTTTCATATTTTGTAATGCTATAGTCTGTTTCAAAAATGTACTTTTATACGAAAATGGTTTCATTTAAAACTGTTGTTCAAAATTCACCGTAGTAGTTACATATTGGATCGGTTTTGGTATCAATATAATCAGTACTTGATGACATATAAAGAATCATTGGAGAAAGTGGACATTATCTTCAGGCCCTTTTTAGCAGTACCGCATTTACTAAAAAAATCAGAAATTTTTTTTTCACATTTTTTGACTGGGGTTACCTCTGATAAAAAATTGTGGAAATTCAGAGAGTAATGCCAGAACGTTTTGAAGATGATTTTTGTGTGGCATATATATTTATGCATCTAACGAACTATGAATTGCATGATTCTAGAAAGTATTAAATAGCGTATAGGTTACAATACACCATTAGATTTTATGGGCGCAGCCATTTTATGAGCATAACATGGTATTCAGATTTAAGAGTATAGCTAATCCTGATTGGTTGATATGTGCGCCCGTTATTTTTTGTAATTAGAGACTTCGTGCATTCTGCATTATACCAAAGGCCAAATAAATTATTTTCCTTAGCCCTAACGGAACTGAGATGTCTTTTAAACGCTAGGATGAGACACGTATTTTTAAGTGCAAAATTGATAGGCATGGGAGATAAGTACAAATTACGCTAAGAAAAGCAACGCGAACCTATATTTTTTGGACCAAAAAATACTGTCCTAATAACTTTTCTTTAATTCTAGCAAGGTTTCGTGAAAAAAATCAGCTTTCTAAAGTCTGTATCTCGAAAAAGGCTATCATTGTCGCCTATGGGGAAATTAATTGTTTATTATAATCTATACAGCGTCGACATTTCTTTATCATAGTGCTCAAAAAGTGTCAAAAACAGTAATTTTACTTGATATTTGATGTGAAACCGTATTTTTTTGTGACAAATGAATTATTGATTAACTAGTTTTTAAACTATAGTCTGTTTCATATTTGTATAGCGTTTTACCTTAGAAACAAGGGTGTGTTCGACTTTTTGACTTACTGTGGAGAGAATATGTCATTTTCTGAACTTCTGCTGATTTGTTTGTAAAAAGCACATACACGTCTAGAGTTTGGATATACAAATCGATTTTTAAACATGACAATCTCGATCCAAGTGCTGTTATCGAAATTACCAAATTCAGTGAAAATGTACAGAAACGATCCCTTTCGAACATTGAAATGTTCACTCGAATGGCAGACTATAAAAATTAGAATAGGCATGACATTTCGTTGTTAACGAATAGTTTTCGATGTTTCAACACAAATATTTACACATTTTTCATATTTTGTAATGCTATAGTCTGTTTCAAAAATGTACTTTTATACGAAAATGGTTTCATTTAAAACTGTTGTTCAAAATTCACCGTAGTAGTTACATATTGGATCGGTTTTGGTATCAATATAATCAGTACTTGATGACATATAAAGAATCATTGGAGAAAGTGGACATTATCTTCAGGCCCTTTTTAGCAGTACCGCATTTACTAAAAAAATCAGAAATTTTTTTTTCACATTTTTTGACTGGGGTTACCTCTGATAAAAAATTGTGGAAATTCAGAGAGTAATGCCAGAACGTTTTGAAGATGATTTTTGTGTGGCATATATATTTATGCATCTAACGAACTATGAATTGCATGATTCTAGAAAGTATTAAATAGCGTATAGGTTACAATACACCATTAGATTTTATGGGCGCAGCCATTTTATGAGCATAACATGGTATTCAGATTTAAGAGTATAGCTAATCCTGATTGGTTGATATGTGCGCCCGTTATTTTTTGTAATTAGAGACTTCGTGCATTCTGCATTATACCAAAGGCCAAATAAATTATTTTCCTTAGCCCTAACGGAACTGAGATGTCTTTTAAACGCTAGGATGAGACACGTATTTTTAAGTGCAAAATTGATAGGCATGGGAGATAAGTACAAATTACGCTAAGAAAAGCAACGCGAACCTATATTTTTTGGACCAAAAAATACTGTCCTAATAACTTTTCTTTAATTCTAGCAAGGTTTCGTGAAAAAAATCAGCTTTCTAAAGTCTGTATCTCGAAAAAGGCTATCATTGTCGCCTATGGGGAAATTAATTGTTTATTATAATCTATACAGCGTCGACATTTCTTTATCATAGTGCTCAAAAAGTGTCAAAAACAGTAATTTTACTTGATATTTGATGTGAAACCGTATTTTTTTGTGACAAATGAATTATTGATTAACTAGTTTTTAAACTATAGTCTGTTTCATATTTGTATAGCGTTTTACCTTAGAAACAAGGGTGTGTTCGACTTTTGACTTACTGTGGAGAGAATATGTCATTTTCTGAACTTCTGCTGATTTGTTTGTAAAAAGCACATACACGTCTAGAGTTTGGATATACAAATCGATTTTTAAACATGACAATCTCGATCCAAGTGCTGTTATCGAAATTACCAAATTCAGTGAAAATGTACAGAAACGATCCCTTTCGAACATTGAAATGTTCACTCGAATGGCAGACTATAAAAATTAGAATAGGCATGACATTTCGTTGTTAACGAATAGTTTTCGATGTTTCAACACAAATATTTACACATTTTTCATATTTTGTAATGCTATAGTCTGTTTCAAAAATGTACTTTTATACGAAAATGGTTTCATTTAAAACTGTTGTTCAAAATTCACCGTAGTAGTTACATATTGGATCGGTTTTGGTATCAATATAATCAGTACTTGATGACATATAAAGAATCATTGGAGAAAGTGGACATTATCTTCAGGCCCTTTTTAGCAGTACCGCATTTACTAAAAAAATCAGAAATTTTTTTTTCACATTTTTTGACTGGGGTTACCTCTGATAAAAAATTGTGGAAATTCAGAGAGTAATGCCAGAACGTTTTGAAGATGATTTTTGTGTGGCATATATATTTATGCATCTAACGAACTATGAATTGCATGATTCTAGAAAGTATTAAATAGCGTATAGGTTACAATACACCATTAGATTTTATGGGCGCAGCCATTTTATGAGCATAACATGGTATTCAGATTTAAGAGTATAGCTAATCCTGATTGGTTGATATGTGCGCCCGTTATTTTTTGTAATTAGAGACTTCGTGCATTCTGCATTATACCAAAGGCCAAATAAATTATTTTCCTTAGCCCTAACGGAACTGAGATGTCTTTTAAACGCTAGGATGAGACACGTATTTTTAAGTGCAAAATTGATAGGCATGGGAGATAAGTACAAATTACGCTAAGAAAAGCAACGCGAACCTATATTTTTTGGACCAAAAAATACTGTCCTAATAACTTTTCTTTAATTCTAGCAAGGTTTCGTGAAAAAAATCAGCTTTCTAAAGTCTGTATCTCGAAAAAGGCTATCATTGTCGCCTATGGGGAAATTAATTGTTTATTATAATCTATACAGCGTCGACATTTCTTTATCATAGTGCTCAAAAAGTGTCAAAAACAGTAATTTTACTTGATATTTGATGTGAAACCGTATTTTTTTGTGACAAATGAATTATTGATTAACTAGTTTTTAAACTATAGTCTGTTTCATATTTGTATAGCGTTTTACCTTAGAAACAAGGGTGTGTTCGACTTTTTGACTTACTGTGGAGAGAATATGTCATTTTCTGAACTTCTGCTGATTTGTTTGTAAAAAGCACATACACGTCTAGAGTTTGGATATACAAATCGATTTTTAAACATGACAATCTCGATCCAAGTGCTGTTATCGAAATTACCAAATTCAGTGAAAATGTACAGAAACGATCCCTTTCGAACATTGAAATGTTCACTCGAATGGCAGACTATAAAAATTAGAATAGGCATGACATTTCGTTGTTAACGAATAGTTTTCGATGTTTCAACACAAATATTTACACATTTTTCATATTTTGTAATGCTATAGTCTGTTTCAAAAATGTACTTTTATACGAAAATGGTTTCATTTAAAACTGTTGTTCAAAATTCACCGTAGTAGTTACATATTGGATCGGTTTTGGTATCAATATAATCAGTACTTGATGACATATAAAGAATCATTGGAGAAAGTGGACATTATCTTCAGGCCCTTTTTAGCAGTACCGCATTTACTAAAAAAATCAGAAATTTTTTTTTCACATTTTTTGACTGGGGTTACCTCTGATAAAAAATTGTGGAAATTCAGAGAGTAATGCCAGAACGTTTTGAAGATGATTTTTGTGTGGCATATATATTTATGCATCTAACGAACTATGAATTGCATGATTCTAGAAAGTATTAAATAGCGTATAGGTTACAATACACCATTAGATTTTATGGGCGCAGCCATTTTATGAGCATAACATGGTATTCAGATTTAAGAGTATAGCTAATCCTGATTGGTTGATATGTGCGCCCGTTATTTTTTGTAATTAGAGACTTCGTGCATTCTGCATTATACCAAAGGCCAAATAAATTATTTTCCTTAGCCCTAACGGAACTGAGATGTCTTTTAAACGCTAGGATGAGACACGTATTTTTAAGTGCAAAATTGATAGGCATGGGAGATAAGTACAAATTACGCTAAGAAAAGCAACGCGAACCTATATTTTTTGGACCAAAAAATACTGTCCTAATAACTTTTCTTTAATTCTAGCAAGGTTTCGTGAAAAAAATCAGCTTTCTAAAGTCTGTATCTCGAAAAAGGCTATCATTGTCGCCTATGGGGAAATTAATTGTTTATTATAATCTATACAGCGTCGACATTTCTTTATCATAGTGCTCAAAAAGTGTCAAAAACAGTAATTTTACTTGATATTTGATGTGAAACCGTATTTTTTTGTGACAAATGAATTATTGATTAACTAGTTTTTAAACTATAGTCTGTTTCATATTTGTATAGCGTTTTACCTTAGAAACAAGGGTGTGTTCGACTTTTTGACTTACTGTGGAGAGAATATGTCATTTTCTGAACTTCTGCTGATTTGTTTGTAAAAAGCACATACACGTCTAGAGTTTGGATATACAAATCGATTTTTAAACATGACAATCTCGATCCAAGTGCTGTTATCGAAATTACCAAATTCAGTGAAAATGTACAGAAACGATCCCTTTCGAACATTGAAATGTTCACTCGAATGGCAGACTATAAAAATTAGAATAGGCATGACATTTCGTTGTTAACGAATAGTTTTCGATGTTTCAACACAAATATTTACACATTTTTCATATTTTGTAATGCTATAGTCTGTTTCAAAAATGTACTTTTATACGAAAATGGTTTCATTTAAAACTGTTGTTCAAAATTCACCGTAGTAGTTACATATTGGATCGGTTTTGGTATCAATATAATCAGTACTTGATGACATATAAAGAATCATTGGAGAAAGTGGACATTATCTTCAGGCCCTTTTTAGCAGTACCGCATTTACTAAAAAAATCAGAAATTTTTTTTTCACATTTTTTGACTGGGGTTACCGCTGATAAAAAATTGTGGAAATTCAGAGAGTAATGCCAGAACGTTTTGAAGATGATTTTTGTGTGGCATATATATTTATGCATCTAACGAACTATGAATTGCATGATTCTAGAAAGTATTAAATAGCGTATAGGTTACAATACACCATTAGATTTTATGGGCGCAGCCATTTTATGAGCATAACATGGTATTCAGATTTAAGAGTATAGCTAATCCTGATTGGTTGATATGTGCGCCCGTTATTTTTTGTAATTAGAGACTTCGTGCATTCTGCATTATACCAAAGGCCAAATAAATTATTTTCCTTAGCCCTAACGGAACTGAGATGTCTTTTAAACGCTAGGATGAGACACGTATTTTTAAGTGCAAAATTGATAGGCATGGGAGATAAGTACAAATTACGCTAAGAAAAGCAACGCGAACCTATATTTTTTGGACCAAAAAATACTGTCCTAATAACTTTTCTTTAATTCTAGCAAGGTTTCGTGAAAAAAATCAGCTTTCTAAAGTCTGTATCTCGAAAAAGGCTATCATTGTCGCCTATGGGGAAATTAATTGTTTATTATAATCTATACAGCGTCGACATTTCTTTATCATAGTGCTCAAAAAGTGTCAAAAACAGTAATTTTACTTGATATTTGATGTGAAACCGTATTTTTTTGTGACAAATGAATTATTGATTAACTAGTTTTTAAACTATAGTCTGTTTCATATTTGTATAGCGTTTTACCTTAGAAACAAGGGTGTGTTCGACTTTTGACTTACTGTGGAGAGAATATGTCATTTTCTGAACTTCTGCTGATTTGTTTGTAAAAAGCACATACACGTCTAGAGTTTGGATATACAAATCGATTTTTAAACATGACAATCTCGATCCAAGTGCTGTTATCGAAATTACCAAATTCAGTGAAAATGTACAGAAACGATCCCTTTCGAACATTGAAATGTTCACTCGAATGGCAGACTATAAAAATTAGAATAGGCATGACATTTCGTTGTTAACGAATAGTTTTCGATGTTTCAACACAAATATTTACACATTTTTCATATTTTGTAATGCTATAGTCTGTTTCAAAAATGTACTTTTATACGAAAATGGTTTCATTTAAAACTGTTGTTCAAAATTCACCGTAGTAGTTACATATTGGATCGGTTTTGGTATCAATATAATCAGTACTTGATGACATATAAAGAATCATTGGAGAAAGTGGACATTATCTTCAGGCCCTTTTTAGCAGTACCGCATTTACTAAAAAAATCAGAAATTTTTTTTTCACATTTTTTGACTGGGGTTACCTCTGATAAAAAATTGTGGAAATTCAGAGAGTAATGCCAGAACGTTTTGAAGATGATTTTTGTGTGGCATATATATTTATGCATCTAACGAACTATGAATTGCATGATTCTAGAAAGTATTAAATAGCGTATAGGTTACAATACACCATTAGATTTTATGGGCGCAGCCATTTTATGAGCATAACATGGTATTCAGATTTAAGAGTATAGCTAATCCTGATTGGTTGATATGTGCGCCCGTTATTTTTTGTAATTAGAGACTTCGTGCATTCTGCATTATACCAAAGGCCAAATAAATTATTTTCCTTAGCCCTAACGGAACTGAGATGTCTTTTAAACGCTAGGATGAGACACGTATTTTTAAGTGCAAAATTGATAGGCATGGGAGATAAGTACAAATTACGCTAAGAAAAGCAACGCGAACCTATATTTTTTGGACCAAAAAATACTGTCCTAATAACTTTTCTTTAATTCTAGCAAGGTTTCGTGAAAAAAATCAGCTTTCTAAAGTCTGTATCTCGAAAAAGGCTATCATTGTCGCCTATGGGGAAATTAATTGTTTATTATAATCTATACAGCGTCGACATTTCTTTATCATAGTGCTCAAAAAGTGTCAAAAACAGTAATTTTACTTGATATTTGATGTGAAACCGTATTTTTTTGTGACAAATGAATTATTGATTAACTAGTTTTTAAACTATAGTCTGTTTCATATTTGTATAGCGTTTTACCTTAGAAACAAGGGTGTGTTCGACTTTTGACTTACTGTGGAGAGAATATGTCATTTTCTGAACTTCTGCTGATTTGTTTGTAAAAAGCACATACACGTCTAGAGTTTGGATATACAAATCGATTTTTAAACATGACAATCTCGATCCAAGTGCTGTTATCGAAATTACCAAATTCAGTGAAAATGTACAGAAACGATCCCTTTCGAACATTGAAATGTTCACTCGAATGGCAGACTATAAAAATTAGAATAGGCATGACATTTCGTTGTTAACGAATAGTTTTCGATGTTTCAACACAAATATTTACACATTTTTCATATTTTGTAATGCTATAGTCTGTTTCAAAAATGTACTTTTATACGAAAATGGTTTCATTTAAAACTGTTGTTCAAAATTCACCGTAGTAGTTACATATTGGATCGGTTTTGGTATCAATATAATCAGTACTTGATGACATATAAAGAATCATTGGAGAAAGTGGACATTATCTTCAGGCCCTTTTTAGCAGTACCGCATTTACTAAAAAAATCAGAAATTTTTTTTTCACATTTTTTGACTGGGGTTACCTCTGATAAAAAATTGTGGAAATTCAGAGAGTAATGCCAGAACGTTTTGAAGATGATTTTTGTGTGGCATATATATTTATGCATCTAACGAACTATGAATTGCATGATTCTAGAAAGTATTAAATAGCGTATAGGTTACAATACACCATTAGATTTTATGGGCGCAGCCATTTTATGAGCATAACATGGTATTCAGATTTAAGAGTATAGCTAATCCTGATTGGTTGATATGTGCGCCCGTTATTTTTTGTAATTAGAGACTTCGTGCATTCTGCATTATACCAAAGGCCAAATAAATTATTTTCCTTAGCCCTAACGGAACTGAGATGTCTTTTAAACGCTAGGATGAGACACGTATTTTTAAGTGCAAAATTGATAGGCATGGGAGATAAGTACAAATTACGCTAAGAAAAGCAACGCGAACCTATATTTTTTGGACCAAAAAATACTGTCCTAATAACTTTTCTTTAATTCTAGCAAGGTTTCGTGAAAAAAATCAGCTTTCTAAAGTCTGTATCTCGAAAAAGGCTATCATTGTCGCCTATGGGGAAATTAATTGTTTATTATAATCTATACAGCGTCGACATTTCTTTATCATAGTGCTCAAAAAGTGTCAAAAACAGTAATTTTACTTGATATTTGATGTGAAACCGTATTTTTTTGTGACAAATGAATTATTGATTAACTAGTTTTTAAACTATAGTCTGTTTCATATTTGTATAGCGTTTTACCTTAGAAACAAGGGTGTGTTCGACTTTTTGACTTACTGTGGAGAGAATATGTCATTTTCTGAACTTCTGCTGATTTGTTTGTAAAAAGCACATACACGTCTAGAGTTTGGATATACAAATCGATTTTTAAACATGACAATCTCGATCCAAGTGCTGTTATCGAAATTACCAAATTCAGTGAAAATGTACAGAAACGATCCCTTTCGAACATTGAAATGTTCACTCGAATGGCAGACTATAAAAATTAGAATAGGCATGACATTTCGTTGTTAACGAATAGTTTTCGATGTTTCAACACAAATATTTACACATTTTTCATATTTTGTAATGCTATAGTCTGTTTCAAAAATGTACTTTTATACGAAAATGGTTTCATTTAAAACTGTTGTTCAAAATTCACCGTAGTAGTTACATATTGGATCGGTTTTGGTATCAATATAATCAGTACTTGATGACATATAAAGAATCATTGGAGAAAGTGGACATTATCTTCAGGCCCTTTTTAGCAGTACCGCATTTACTAAAAAAATCAGAAATTTTTTTTTCACATTTTTTGACTGGGGTTACCTCTGATAAAAAATTGTGGAAATTCAGAGAGTAATGCCAGAACGTTTTGAAGATGATTTTTGTGTGGCATATATATTTATGCATCTAACGAACTATGAATTGCATGATTCTAGAAAGTATTAAATAGCGTATAGGTTACAATACACCATTAGATTTTATGGGCGCAGCCATTTTATGAGCATAACATGGTATTCAGATTTAAGAGTATAGCTAATCCTGATTGGTTGATATGTGCGCCCGTTATTTTTTGTAATTAGAGACTTCGTGCATTCTGCATTATACCAAAGGCCAAATAAATTATTTTCCTTAGCCCTAACGGAACTGAGATGTCTTTTAAACGCTAGGATGAGACACGTATTTTTAAGTGCAAAATTGATAGGCATGGGAGATAAGTACAAATTACGCTAAGAAAAGCAACGCGAACCTATATTTTTTGGACCAAAAAATACTGTCCTAATAACTTTTCTTTAATTCTAGCAAGGTTTCGTGAAAAAAATCAGCTTTCTAAAGTCTGTATCTCGAAAAAGGCTATCATTGTCGCCTATGGGGAAATTAATTGTTTATTATAATCTATACAGCGTCGACATTTCTTTATCATAGTGCTCAAAAAGTGTCAAAAACAGTAATTTTACTTGATATTTGATGTGAAACCGTATTTTTTTGTGACAAATGAATTATTGATTAACTAGTTTTTAAACTATAGTCTGTTTCATATTTGTATAGCGTTTTACCTTAGAAACAAGGGTGTGTTCGACTTTTGACTTACTGTGGAGAGAATATGTCATTTTCTGAACTTCTGCTGATTTGTTTGTAAAAAGCACATACACGTCTAGAGTTTGGATATACAAATCGATTTTTAAACATGACAATCTCGATCCAAGTGCTGTTATCGAAATTACCAAATTCAGTGAAAATGTACAGAAACGATCCCTTTCGAACATTGAAATGTTCACTCGAATGGCAGACTATAAAAATTAGAATAGGCATGACATTTCGTTGTTAACGAATAGTTTTCGATGTTTCAACACAAATATTTACACATTTTTCATATTTTGTAATGCTATAGTCTGTTTCAAAAATGTACTTTTATACGAAAATGGTTTCATTTAAAACTGTTGTTCAAAATTCACCGTAGTAGTTACATATTGGATCGGTTTTGGTATCAATATAATCAGTACTTGATGACATATAAAGAATCATTGGAGAAAGTGGACATTATCTTCAGGCCCTTTTTAGCAGTACCGCATTTACTAAAAAAATCAGAAATTTTTTTTTCACATTTTTTGACTGGGGTTACCTCTGATAAAAAATTGTGGAAATTCAGAGAGTAATGCCAGAACGTTTTGAAGATGATTTTTGTGTGGCATATATATTTATGCATCTAACGAACTATGAATTGCATGATTCTAGAAAGTATTAAATAGCGTATAGGTTACAATACACCATTAGATTTTATGGGCGCAGCCATTTTATGAGCATAACATGGTATTCAGATTTAAGAGTATAGCTAATCCTGATTGGTTGATATGTGCGCCCGTTATTTTTTGTAATTAGAGACTTCGTGCATTCTGCATTATACCAATGGCCAAATAAATTATTTTCCTTAGCCCTAACGGAACTGAGATGTCTTTTAAACGCTAGGATGAGACACGTATTTTTAAGTGCAAAATTGATAGGCATGGGAGATAAGTACAAATTACGCTAAGAAAAGCAACGCGAACCTATATTTTTTGGACCAAAAAATACTGTCCTAATAACTTTTCTTTAATTCTAGCAAGGTTTCGTGAAAAAAATCAGCTTTCTAAAGTCTGTATCTCGAAAAAGGCTATCATTGTCGCCTATGGGGAAATTAATTGTTTATTATAATCTATACAGCGTCGACATTTCTTTATCATAGTGCTCAAAAAGTGTCAAAAACAGTAATTTTACTTGATATTTGATGTGAAACCGTATTTTTTTGTGACAAATGAATTATTGATTAACTAGTTTTTAAACTATAGTCTGTTTCATATTTGTATAGCGTTTTACCTTAGAAACAAGGGTGTGTTCGACTTTTGACTTACTGTGGAGAGAATATGTCATTTTCTGAACTTCTGCTGATTTGTTTGTAAAAAGCACATACACGTCTAGAGTTTGGATATACAAATCGATTTTTAAACATGACAATCTCGATCCAAGTGCTGTTATCGAAATTACCAAATTCAGTGAAAATGTACAGAAACGATCCCTTTCGAACATTGAAATGTTCACTCGAATGGCAGACTATAAAAATTAGAATAGGCATGACATTTCGTTGTTAACGAATAGTTTTCGATGTTTCAACACAAATATTTACACATTTTTCATATTTTGTAATGCTATAGTCTGTTTCAAAAATGTACTTTTATACGAAAATGGTTTCATTTAAAACTGTTGTTCAAAATTCACCGTAGTAGTTACATATTGGATCGGTTTTGGTATCAATATAATCAGTACTTGATGACATATAAAGAATCATTGGAGAAAGTGGACATTATCTTCAGGCCCTTTTTAGCAGTACCGCATTTACTAAAAAAATCAGAAATTTTTTTTTCACATTTTTTGACTGGGGTTACCTCTGATAAAAAATTGTGGAAATTCAGAGAGTAATGCCAGAACGTTTTGAAGATGATTTTTGTGTGGCATATATATTTATGCATCTAACGAACTATGAATTGCATGATTCTAGAAAGTATTAAATAGCGTATAGGTTACAATACACCATTAGATTTTATGGGCGCAGCCATTTTATGAGCATAACATGGTATTCAGATTTAAGAGTATAGCTAATCCTGATTGGTTGATATGTGCGCCCGTTATTTTTTGTAATTAGAGACTTCGTGCATTCTGCATTATACCAAAGGCCAAATAAATTATTTTCCTTAGCCCTAACGGAACTGAGATGTCTTTTAAACGCTAGGATGAGACACGTATTTTTAAGTGCAAAATTGATAGGCATGGGAGATAAGTACAAATTACGCTAAGAAAAGCAACGCGAACCTATATTTTTTGGACCAAAAAATACTGTCCTAATAACTTTTCTTTAATTCTAGCAAGGTTTCGTGAAAAAAATCAGCTTTCTAAAGTCTGTATCTCGAAAAAGGCTATCATTGTCGCCTATGGGGAAATTAATTGTTTATTATAATCTATACAGCGTCGACATTTCTTTATCATAGTGCTCAAAAAGTGTCAAAAACAGTAATTTTACTTGATATTTGATGTGAAACCGTATTTTTTTGTGACAAATGAATTATTGATTAACTAGTTTTTAAACTATAGTCTGTTTCATATTTGTATAGCGTTTTACCTTAGAAACAAGGGTGTGTTCGACTTTTGACTTACTGTGGAGAGAATATGTCATTTTCTGAACTTCTGCTGATTTGTTTGTAAAAAGCACATACACGTCTAGAGTTTGGATATACAAATCGATTTTTAAACATGACAATCTCGATCCAAGTGCTGTTATCGAAATTACCAAATTCAGTGAAAATGTACAGAAACGATCCCTTTCGAACATTGAAATGTTCACTCGAATGGCAGACTATAAAAATTAGAATAGGCATGACATTTCGTTGTTAACGAATAGTTTTCGATGTTTCAACACAAATATTTACACATTTTTCATATTTTGTAATGCTATAGTCTGTTTCAAAAATGTACTTTTATACGAAAATGGTTTCATTTAAAACTGTTGTTCAAAATTCACCGTAGTAGTTACATATTGGATCGGTTTTGGTATCAATATAATCAGTACTTGATGACATATAAAGAATCATTGGAGAAAGTGGACATTATCTTCAGGCCCTTTTTAGCAGTACCGCATTTACTAAAAAAATCAGAAATTTTTTTTTCACATTTTTTGACTGGGGTTACCTCTGATAAAAAATTGTGGAAATTCAGAGAGTAATGCCAGAACGTTTTGAAGATGATTTTTGTGTGGCATATATATTTATGCATCTAACGAACTATGAATTGCATGATTCTAGAAAGTATTAAATAGCGTATAGGTTACAATACACCATTAGATTTTATGGGCGCAGCCATTTTATGAGCATAACATGGTATTCAGATTTAAGAGTATAGCTAATCCTGATTGGTTGATATGTGCGCCCGTTATTTTTTGTAATTAGAGACTTCGTGCATTCTGCATTATACCAAAGGCCAAATAAATTATTTTCCTTAGCCCTAACGGAACTGAGATGTCTTTTAAACGCTAGGATGAGACACGTATTTTTAAGTGCAAAATTGATAGGCATGGGAGATAAGTACAAATTACGCTAAGAAAAGCAACGCGAACCTATATTTTTTGGACCAAAAAATACTGTCCTAATAACTTTTCTTTAATTCTAGCAAGGTTTCGTGAAAAAAATCAGCTTTCTAAAGTCTGTATCTCGAAAAAGGCTATCATTGTCGCCTATGGGGAAATTAATTGTTTATTATAATCTATACAGCGTCGACATTTCTTTATCATAGTGCTCAAAAAGTGTCAAAAACAGTAATTTTACTTGATATTTGATGTGAAACCGTATTTTTTTGTGACAAATGAATTATTGATTAACTAGTTTTTAAACTATAGTCTGTTTCATATTTGTATAGCGTTTTACCTTAGAAACAAGGGTGTGTTCGACTTTTGACTTACTGTGGAGAGAATATGTCATTTTCTGAACTTCTGCTGATTTGTTTGTAAAAAGCACATACACGTCTAGAGTTTGGATATACAAATCGATTTTTAAACATGACAATCTCGATCCAAGTGCTGTTATCGAAATTACCAAATTCAGTGAAAATGTACAGAAACGATCCCTTTCGAACATTGAAATGTTCACTCGAATGGCAGACTATAAAAATTAGAATAGGCATGACATTTCGTTGTTAACGAATAGTTTTCGATGTTTCAACACAAATATTTACACATTTTTCATATTTTGTAATGCTATAGTCTGTTTCAAAAATGTACTTTTATACGAAAATGGTTTCATTTAAAACTGTTGTTCAAAATTCACCGTAGTAGTTACATATTGGATCGGTTTTGGTATCAATATAATCAGTACTTGATGACATATAAAGAATCATTGGAGAAAGTGGACATTATCTTCAGGCCCTTTTTAGCAGTACCGCATTTACTAAAAAAATCAGAAATTTTTTTTTCACATTTTTTGACTGGGGTTACCTCTGATAAAAAATTGTGGAAATTCAGAGAGTAATGCCAGAACGTTTTGAAGATGATTTTTGTGTGGCATATATATTTATGCATCTAACGAACTATGAATTGCATGATTCTAGAAAGTATTAAATAGCGTATAGGTTACAATACACCATTAGATTTTATGGGCGCAGCCATTTTATGAGCATAACATGGTATTCAGATTTAAGAGTATAGCTAATCCTGATTGGTTGATATGTGCGCCCGTTATTTTTTGTAATTAGAGACTTCGTGCATTCTGCATTATACCAAAGGCCAAATAAATTATTTTCCTTAGCCCTAACGGAACTGAGATGTCTTTTAAACGCTAGGATGAGACACGTATTTTTAAGTGCAAAATTGATAGGCATGGGAGATAAGTACAAATTACGCTAAGAAAAGCAACGCGAACCTATATTTTTTGGACCAAAAAATACTGTCCTAATAACTTTTCTTTAATTCTAGCAAGGTTTCGTGAAAAAAATCAGCTTTCTAAAGTCTGTATCTCGAAAAAGGCTATCATTGTCGCCTATGGGGAAATTAATTGTTTATTATAATCTATACAGCGTCGACATTTCTTTATCATAGTGCTCAAAAAGTGTCAAAAACAGTAATTTTACTTGATATTTGATGTGAAACCGTATTTTTTTGTGACAAATGAATTATTGATTAACTAGTTTTTAAACTATAGTCTGTTTCATATTTGTATAGCGTTTTACCTTAGAAACAAGGGTGTGTTCGACTTTTGACTTACTGTGGAGAGAATATGTCATTTTCTGAACTTCTGCTGATTTGTTTGTAAAAAGCACATACACGTCTAGAGTTTGGATATACAAATCGATTTTTAAACATGACAATCTCGATCCAAGTGCTGTTATCGAAATTACCAAATTCAGTGAAAATGTACAGAAACGATCCCTTTCGAACATTGAAATGTTCACTCGAATGGCAGACTATAAAAATTAGAATAGGCATGACATTTCGTTGTTAACGAATAGTTTTCGATGTTTCAACACAAATATTTACACATTTTTCATATTTTGTAATGCTATAGTCTGTTTCAAAAATGTACTTTTATACGAAAATGGTTTCATTTAAAACTGTTGTTCAAAATTCACCGTAGTAGTTACATATTGGATCGGTTTTGGTATCAATATAATCAGTACTTGATGACATATAAAGAATCATTGGAGAAAGTGGACATTATCTTCAGGCCCTTTTTAGCAGTACCGCATTTACTAAAAAAATCAGAAATTTTTTTTTCACATTTTTTGACTGGGGTTACCTCTGATAAAAAATTGTGGAAATTCAGAGAGTAATGCCAGAACGTTTTGAAGATGATTTTTGTGTGGCATATATATTTATGCATCTAACGAACTATGAATTGCATGATTCTAGAAAGTATTAAATAGCGTATAGGTTACAATACACCATTAGATTTTATGGGCGCAGCCATTTTATGAGCATAACATGGTATTCAGATTTAAGAGTATAGCTAATCCTGATTGGTTGATATGTGCGCCCGTTATTTTTTGTAATTAGAGACTTCGTGCATTCTGCATTATACCAAAGGCCAAATAAATTATTTTCCTTAGCCCTAACGGAACTGAGATGTCTTTTAAACGCTAGGATGAGACACGTATTTTTAAGTGCAAAATTGATAGGCATGGGAGATAAGTACAAATTACGCTAAGAAAAGCAACGCGAACCTATATTTTTTGGACCAAAAAATACTGTCCTAATAACTTTTCTTTAATTCTAGCAAGGTTTCGTGAAAAAAATCAGCTTTCTAAAGTCTGTATCTCGAAAAAGGCTATCATTGTCGCCTATGGGGAAATTAATTGTTTATTATAATCTATACAGCGTCGACATTTCTTTATCATAGTGCTCAAAAAGTGTCAAAAACAGTAATTTTACTTGATATTTGATGTGAAACCGTATTTTTTTGTGACAAATGAATTATTGATTAACTAGTTTTTAAACTATAGTCTGTTTCATATTTGTATAGCGTTTTACCTTAGAAACAAGGGTGTGTTCGACTTTTGACTTACTGTGGAGAGAATATGTCATTTTCTGAACTTCTGCTGATTTGTTTGTAAAAAGCACATACACGTCTAGAGTTTGGATATACAAATCGATTTTTAAACATGACAATCTCGATCCAAGTGCTGTTATCGAAATTACCAAATTCAGTGAAAATGTACAGAAACGATCCCTTTCGAACATTGAAATGTTCACTCGAATGGCAGACTATAAAAATTAGAATAGGCATGACATTTCGTTGTTAACGAATAGTTTTCGATGTTTCAACACAAATATTTACACATTTTTCATATTTTGTAATGCTATAGTCTGTTTCAAAAATGTACTTTTATACGAAAATGGTTTCATTTAAAACTGTTGTTCAAAATTCACCGTAGTAGTTACATATTGGATCGGTTTTGGTATCAATATAATCAGTACTTGATGACATATAAAGAATCATTGGAGAAAGTGGACATTATCTTCAGGCCCTTTTTAGCAGTACCGCATTTACTAAAAAAATCAGAAATTTTTTTTTCACATTTTTTGACTGGGGTTACCTCTGATAAAAAATTGTGGAAATTCAGAGAGTAATGCCAGAACGTTTTGAAGATGATTTTTGTGTGGCATATATATTTATGCATCTAACGAACTATGAATTGCATGATTCTAGAAAGTATTAAATAGCGTATAGGTTACAATACACCATTAGATTTTATGGGCGCAGCCATTTTATGAGCATAACATGGTATTCAGATTTAAGAGTATAGCTAATCCTGATTGGTTGATATGTGCGCCCGTTATTTTTTGTAATTAGAGACTTCGTGCATTCTGCATTATACCAAAGGCCAAATAAATTATTTTCCTTAGCCCTAACGGAACTGAGATGTCTTTTAAACGCTAGGATGAGACACGTATTTTTAAGTGCAAAATTGATAGGCATGGGAGATAAGTACAAATTACGCTAAGAAAAGCAACGCGAACCTATATTTTTTGGACCAAAAAATACTGTCCTAATAACTTTTCTTTAATTCTAGCAAGGTTTCGTGAAAAAAATCAGCTTTCTAAAGTCTGTATCTCGAAAAAGGCTATCATTGTCGCCTATGGGGAAATTAATTGTTTATTATAATCTATACAGCGTCGACATTTCTTTATCATAGTGCTCAAAAAGTGTCAAAAACAGTAATTTTACTTGATATTTGATGTGAAACCGTATTTTTTTGTGACAAATGAATTATTGATTAACTAGTTTTTAAACTATAGTCTGTTTCATATTTGTATAGCGTTTTACCTTAGAAACAAGGGTGTGTTCGACTTTTGACTTACTGTGGAGAGAATATGTCATTTTCTGAACTTCTGCTGATTTGTTTGTAAAAAGCACATACACGTCTAGAGTTTGGATATACAAATCGATTTTTAAACATGACAATCTCGATCCAAGTGCTGTTATCGAAATTACCAAATTCAGTGAAAATGTACAGAAACGATCCCTTTCGAACATTGAAATGTTCACTCGAATGGCAGACTATAAAAATTAGAATAGGCATGACATTTCGTTGTTAACGAATAGTTTTCGATGTTTCAACACAAATATTTACACATTTTTCATATTTTGTAATGCTATAGTCTGTTTCAAAAATGTACTTTTATACGAAAATGGTTTCATTTAAAACTGTTGTTCAAAATTCACCGTAGTAGTTACATATTGGATCGGTTTTGGTATCAATATAATCAGTACTTGATGACATATAAAGAATCATTGGAGAAAGTGGACATTATCTTCAGGCCCTTTTTAGCAGTACCGCATTTACTAAAAAAATCAGAAATTTTTTTTTCACATTTTTTGACTGGGGTTACCTCTGATAAAAAATTGTGGAAATTCAGAGAGTAATGCCAGAACGTTTTGAAGATGATTTTTGTGTGGCATATATATTTATGCATCTAACGAACTATGAATTGCATGATTCTAGAAAGTATTAAATAGCGTATAGGTTACAATACACCATTAGATTTTATGGGCGCAGCCATTTTATGAGCATAACATGGTATTCAGATTTAAGAGTATAGCTAATCCTGATTGGTTGATATGTGCGCCCGTTATTTTTTGTAATTAGAGACTTCGTGCATTCTGCATTATACCAAAGGCCAAATAAATTATTTTCCTTAGCCCTAACGGAACTGAGATGTCTTTTAAACGCTAGGATGAGACACGTATTTTTAAGTGCAAAATTGATAGGCATGGGAGATAAGTACAAATTACGCTAAGAAAAGCAACGCGAACCTATATTTTTTGGACCAAAAAATACTGTCCTAATAACTTTTCTTTAATTCTAGCAAGGTTTCGTGAAAAAAATCAGCTTTCTAAAGTCTGTATCTCGAAAAAGGCTATCATTGTCGCCTATGGGGAAATTAATTGTTTATTATAATCTATACAGCGTCGACATTTCTTTATCATAGTGCTCAAAAAGTGTCAAAAACAGTAATTTTACTTGATATTTGATGTGAAACCGTATTTTTTTGTGACAAATGAATTATTGATTAACTAGTTTTTAAACTATAGTCTGTTTCATATTTGTATAGCGTTTTACCTTAGAAACAAGGGTGTGTTCGACTTTTGACTTACTGTGGAGAGAATATGTCATTTTCTGAACTTCTGCTGATTTGTTTGTAAAAAGCACATACACGTCTAGAGTTTGGATATACAAATCGATTTTTAAACATGACAATCTCGATCCAAGTGCTGTTATCGAAATTACCAAATTCAGTGAAAATGTACAGAAACGATCCCTTTCGAACATTGAAATGTTCACTCGAATGGCAGACTATAAAAATTAGAATAGGCATGACATTTCGTTGTTAACGAATAGTTTTCGATGTTTCAACACAAATATTTACACATTTTTCATATTTTGTAATGCTATAGTCTGTTTCAAAAATGTACTTTTATACGAAAATGGTTTCATTTAAAACTGTTGTTCAAAATTCACCGTAGTAGTTACATATTGGATCGGTTTTGGTATCAATATAATCAGTACTTGATGACATATAAAGAATCATTGGAGAAAGTGGACATTATCTTCAGGCCCTTTTTAGCAGTACCGCATTTACTAAAAAAATCAGAAATTTTTTTTTCACATTTTTTGACTGGGGTTACCTCTGATAAAAAATTGTGGAAATTCAGAGAGTAATGCCAGAACGTTTTGAAGATGATTTTTGTGTGGCATATATATTTATGCATCTAACGAACTATGAATTGCATGATTCTAGAAAGTATTAAATAGCGTATAGGTTACAATACACCATTAGATTTTATGGGCGCAGCCATTTTATGAGCATAACATGGTATTCAGATTTAAGAGTATAGCTAATCCTGATTGGTTGATATGTGCGCCCGTTATTTTTTGTAATTAGAGACTTCGTGCATTCTGCATTATACCAAAGGCCAAATAAATTATTTTCCTTAGCCCTAACGGAACTGAGATGTCTTTTAAACGCTAGGATGAGACACGTATTTTTAAGTGCAAAATTGATAGGCATGGGAGATAAGTACAAATTACGCTAAGAAAAGCAACGCGAACCTATATTTTTTGGACCAAAAAATACTGTCCTAATAACTTTTCTTTAATTCTAGCAAGGTTTCGTGAAAAAAATCAGCTTTCTAAAGTCTGTATCTCGAAAAAGGCTATCATTGTCGCCTATGGGGAAATTAATTGTTTATTATAATCTATACAGCGTCGACATTTCTTTATCATAGTGCTCAAAAAGTGTCAAAAACAGTAATTTTACTTGATATTTGATGTGAAACCGTATTTTTTTGTGACAAATGAATTATTGATTAACTAGTTTTTAAACTATAGTCTGTTTCATATTTGTATAGCGTTTTACCTTAGAAACAAGGGTGTGTTCGACTTTTGACTTACTGTGGAGAGAATATGTCATTTTCTGAACTTCTGCTGATTTGTTTGTAAAAAGCACATACACGTCTAGAGTTTGGATATACAAATCGATTTTTAAACATGACAATCTCGATCCAAGTGCTGTTATCGAAATTACCAAATTCAGTGAAAATGTACAGAAACGATCCCTTTCGAACATTGAAATGTTCACTCGAATGGCAGACTATAAAAATTAGAATAGGCATGACATTTCGTTGTTAACGAATAGTTTTCGATGTTTCAACACAAATATTTACACATTTTTCATATTTTGTAATGCTATAGTCTGTTTCAAAAATGTACTTTTATACGAAAATGGTTTCATTTAAAACTGTTGTTCAAAATTCACCGTAGTAGTTACATATTGGATCGGTTTTGGTATCAATATAATCAGTACTTGATGACATATAAAGAATCATTGGAGAAAGTGGACATTATCTTCAGGCCCTTTTTAGCAGTACCGCATTTACTAAAAAAATCAGAAATTTTTTTTTCACATTTTTTGACTGGGGTTACCTCTGATAAAAAATTGTGGAAATTCAGAGAGTAATGCCAGAACGTTTTGAAGATGATTTTTGTGTGGCATATATATTTATGCATCTAACGAACTATGAATTGCATGATTCTAGAAAGTATTAAATAGCGTATAGGTTACAATACACCATTAGATTTTATGGGCGCAGCCATTTTATGAGCATAACATGGTATTCAGATTTAAGAGTATAGCTAATCCTGATTGGTTGATATGTGCGCCCGTTATTTTTTGTAATTAGAGACTTCGTGCATTCTGCATTATACCAAAGGCCAAATAAATTATTTTCCTTAGCCCTAACGGAACTGAGATGTCTTTTAAACGCTAGGATGAGACACGTATTTTTAAGTGCAAAATTGATAGGCATGGGAGATAAGTACAAATTACGCTAAGAAAAGCAACGCGAACCTATATTTTTTGGACCAAAAAATACTGTCCTAATAACTTTTCTTTAATTCTAGCAAGGTTTCGTGAAAAAAATCAGCTTTCTAAAGTCTGTATCTCGAAAAAGGCTATCATTGTCGCCTATGGGGAAATTAATTGTTTATTATAATCTATAATTATGCATCAGTTGAACGGCAAACGCTTTAATGGCGTCTAAGTTCAAGACATTGGTCACGTGATAAAAGGTCAGAGTTTACCGTTTTCTTGTGAACGTGTACACCTCTTGGTTTTTTACCTCGTATCGTCTAATTGTAACTCGTACATAAATAAAACTTGTAGGGTCCAAATCTTGAGTGAATAAGCTTCATTATTATGTATACTTATTTATGAAAGGTGTTATAAAAGTATTCTAAAACAACGATGGAAGTTGAAATTTTTTTTGGAAAATTTGCGTAGGTCTACGAAAAATCCCAAATCATTTCTTAAATGGGTTTGGTAACGTATGGAGGGGTATAAAATATGAAGTAAAACCATTTTCTGCATCTTATATATTAATTATAGATCATAAATTCCCCGGATACGCAATTGTGTCAGCTTATTCGTGGCGAAGCGGAGATCAACGGGAGATAACTCCGTACACGCGTCGTAGGAAACTGCAAGTTCACAACAGTAAATTCGAGTAAAATTAATGATTGTAGTTATATTTCGACACTTTCTTGAATAACCATTCAAATGACAATATTTTATGTTCCTCTACTCTTGTAACATTAAAATAGTCATGGAATGTTTGAATATGGCATTTTTTCAAGTACCCTAAAACAGGTTTTTGAAAACTTCCAAAAAAGAAAATTATAGATAACTGACTTTTCTCTGAAACTTGGACTTATTTGTATATTCTCAAACACCCTTTTGGTAGATGGAATGATACAAGTCTTTGTTTTACTTTCTTTGTATCAATATTCTAAGAAAGGATATGAAAATAAACTCAGTGTTTGTACATGTTGGTTGTTTAGAACAGTTTGTTTAAATATATTAAAATTTCCGACTCTAAAATTAGACTTGAATTTTTATATTTAAATAAGTATCTAACATAGAAAGTTGTTAATCTGGTGCACTGAAAATGTTCCATCAGAAATGAGATTTAACAAAGTTATTTAGACTGAAGAACTTGTCACTTTTTATGCTGATCATATGGGGAAAAAAGAGTGATATTATAAATTCTAACACAGCATCAATTGTGAAACAATAGTTCTTTCCTACAGACATTTTATTTTTCAAGATGTGAGGCTTGTCGATCAATTTACATATTTAAGATTTCACTGTTAAGAGTGGAAAAATAACTTATTGACAGAGATTCTGTATGGGAATGTTTCTCTTGATATTTTTAAATACATTTATGTTACCAACTACATTGTATCTTTGTTTTTCTACTATGATCTGCAAAGAGATGGGTTCTTTATGTGTGACCTCAATGATTGTCAAGCATGATTATTGGTAGCCTTTATTCCTGATGTAACAATGGAAAATTCTGAGAAAAGCAAGAACTTTTAAGCAGATCCAGGTCTTTTATAAAGAGAGGGTGGATTATTCCTAATTTCCATATACAGAAAAAACATATTTCATTTCATGCCAAATAATTACATACAAGAGGGGTTTATCAGCCATTTGTCAGCAGAACTTGTGTTACAATAGAATTTAACTTTGCATTACATTAAATTACAATATGGAAAAAAAGAAAATGTAGACAATACATGCCCCCCTCTCTTTGAAAATTTGCTTGATCCACCCCGAGATAAGAAACTATATAAGATGTACAAGTTCCGTTGCTCGCTCTTAATCAAGAGAAAAAATCTGAACATCCAAAAAGCCAGAAAGGGATTTAAAACATTATAATCAACACAAAGAAAACTGAAAAAAAAGCTGTATTGCAATCTGATATCATGCAGTTCTCATAATTCCTATTGCATGTATTACTTCAAGTTTTGATTTTTTTCCCTTATATTTGAATTCATAAGTCCTACAAACAACTGTTGAGTCTTTTAATTAAATTATTGATTGAATAATGAATGATTAGCTAAGCTGGTCTGTAAATAAAGTCTGAAAATGCTTTGTTTAAATAAAAGAGTGTTATTATGTCATAAAATATACTGAATCAACTTCAAATTTAATCCAAATTCATATTTAACTGCTCTAAAATGCATAGTCAATTGAACTACAAAACAAAAACCTGAGACTACTATAACAATTAACATAGAGATTGGTCACTTCCCATGTTATAGTAGTCTCAGACAAAAACAAAGCTGACTTAAATACATGTACAGTATGTTCAGAAATTTTTTGAAGAATGGACAACAATCTCATAGTATCAAATCAGAATGAGAGTTCTTTTTATTGAGATAATCAATTTAATCGCATTATTTACTTTAATAAAAACCTCATGATAATATCTGAATTTACAGTCATGACTTGTCAACCTCTACACTTAAAAATTTAAGGTTCCTAGGCCTAAATGTGGTTGAAATACAGACAATTTTGGTAACTTTTACAAAAAATCTCTTTTTTATGACATACCTTACAATTTCAGAATAAGCTGCATTAAGTTATATATGTATCACATATAAGAATGCTAGTTTGTATTTTAATATCATGATTATCATGATTATTGCAATAAGTTGTTATTATTCAATTAATTAAAAAAATCATCAATTATTTTTGAATTGATAGATCTGGAACTAGTACATACATTTGTTTTTTTAAACATCTATATACTATTCATTAGGGAACTTATTCAAATATATTTTGTACAAGACAGTCATGGCAGTTCACAATTACAGTGGTCATTATAAACATAATGACACAATTTATACAACCAAATCTTATTGTTGATATATGTTAACTGAAATCATTGCAGAATTTTTCTTTCAAATGATTTAATGTTTGTTAGTCACTTACTTTAAATACTTAACCTGTACTAAAATAAAGAGATGTGGTATGATTGCCAATGAGATAACAGTATAGAAACTATCCACCAGAGTCCAAATGTCTGTTAGCAGTTAAATTATAAGTCACTTTACAGACATCAACAATGAATACATTTCATTGTTATCAGGCAGATGAGGAAAAAGAGTAATGATAGCTTTTAGCTTACTACATGTACAAGAGAATATAAGAAATATAATAATATAAATAAGGAAATAATAGAGACAAAAAAGACAGGACTTAGCCACTGGACTATATGTAAAGTGTTCCCTTACTAATCCTTAAAGGAGCTGCTGTATACTTAGAAAAAAGGTTGTTGAGGACTTGGCCACAACAATCAGCATTTTTAGACACTACATTATGGTCGATTGCAATCTGCCCTATTTGCTCCAACCTCTAATGAGTATTAAAATTAATACCTAGGGTGGGAATTAAACCCATGTATGTTCATTTACTCTTTTGTTCTCTATGTACATACATGTACATATATATGAAATATATCAAATGCAAAAAAATGATGGAATGTAAATATGGTAATTTACATCATGTACATTATACAGCCTCTTTTTTTAAGGACCTAGTAAAGGAGGTCCATGGACCTAGCTAGACCTATTTCTTAGGCAAGGTGTATTATATAACTCTTGAAAGTAGTTAAATGCAATTGTAAAATTAATTTTATCTGCTGTTAAACAATAATAACACGATAATGGTTATTTCTAAGTATTTAGTAACAACAGCGTGCAATTTAGGTAAACAAACATCAATAATCTACCACGTGTTTGTCTGCTGTGCTTGAATATTCAAAACGACCCATCGGGTTTATTTACACGAATTTTTGCTAAAGCAGACAGTTAAACATGTCTGTTTACCTAGTAAGTTCTATAAAAAATGCATTTGCTGTTATGACTTGTGTATGCATGGAAATATAATGAACATTACATTGATTATTTACCGTAAATATTGAATACACATCATTCCTGAGCTATACACACAAAACACATGGCACTGTTGTAACGATGGCTGGTAACGTATAGCCACTTTATAACAGTAAATCCCATTGGATAAGCTACCCTACACAGTACATAATATGCAAATTAATGATTGGATACGAATTTGTGTCAGCTCTCAAATCGATGGAAAAATGTAAACATTGGAATCCGCCATTTTGACATAGGAAACAAACTAATTTTGAATCTTGGATTAAAGGACATTGCGCACATTGCCAGCGTATCATGCATAACCAGTCATGTGCAAATATATCTTTTAATTAGTTTTATACACTTACTTTTCTATGTTTTAGTTAATTTAATGTTTTAATTTACTACAGAACGGAACATCGTTCTCAAAGACGCCGTAAAAAAAATTATAGGTGGCGCTGTCTGTGGGCGTAAACATTTTACATACGGGTACTTTTTTTGTCGACAAATTGACCTCTATCTGTCAGATTCAGGCGTTTGCCGTTCAACTGCATGTTAATTGATTTACAGGTAAAATATAACTTCAGGTAATGTCAGTTACACCAGATGCCTGAGATGTTATGTTGGGCAGAAATTTTTCATTCATGAAAAATTTCATACACGGGATTTTTTCAACGGGAGGGGGGGAGGAGACCCCTGAAAACGGGATTATTATACTCCTGTCGGGAGGTTCACATGTATGCCTATTCAAACCATATCATTATTATTTGCTTTTATATATAAATCAGAAATAACCAATTTAAAATGGAAAATGTTAAAGAAAAAAAAGGAAAAACCCCCCCCCCCCCCCCCCCCCAATTTTTTGAACCCCCTTATGATTCATCGCCCCCAAACTCAATCCCAGCTTTCCCTTTGTGGTATGGTACCTTGCAGTACAATTTCAGAGAGATTCATACACTTGAACACAAGTTATTGTCTGGAAACTAGAAAAATGCTTGTTTTTTGGCCCCTTTTTGGCCCCAAATTCCTAAACGTTTAGGGCAATTACCCCCAAACTCAATTCCAGCTTTTCCTTTGAGATATGGAACCTTGCAGTACAATTTCATAAAGATCCATACACTTACACACAAGTTATTGTCCTGAAACTAGAAAAATGCATGTTTTTTTTGCCCTTTTATGGCCCCTAATTACTAAAATTTTGAGGGAAAACCCCCAAAATCAATCCCAGCCTTCCCTTTGTGATATTGAACCTTGTAGTACAATTTCATAAAGATCCATACACTTACAAACAAGTTATTGTCATGAAACTAGAAAAATGCTTGTTTTTTGCCCCTTTTTGGCCCCTAATTCCTAATATTTGGAGGAAATTACCCCAAAAATCAATCCCAGTATTCCCTTTGTGATATGGAACCTTGTAGTACAATTTCATAAAGATCCATACACTTACAAACAAGTTATTGTCATGAAACTAGAAAAATGCTTGTTTTTTGCCCCTTTTTGGCCCCTAATTCCTAAAATTTGGAGACAATTACCCCCAAAATCAATCCCAGCATTCCCTTAGTGATATGGAACCTTGTGGTACAATGTCAGAGAGATCCATACACTTACACACAAGTTATGTCTGGAAGTTACAAAAATGCTTATTTTTGGCCCCTTTTGGCCCCTAATTCCTTAACTGTTAGTACCATAACCCCCAAAATCAATCCCCACCTTCCTTTTGTGGTATTGAACCTTATGGTAAAATTTCAATGAGATCCATTCACTTAAACTAAAGTTAGAGTGCGAAAACTAATGTGTATTCGGACGACGACGCCGGACGACGACGACGACGACGACGACGACGACGACGCCAACGTCATACCAATATACGACCACAAAAATTTTTTTGCGGTCGTATAAAAACAGTGTGGAAAACTGATTATATGAGGGAATTTTTCAAGTCCAAGGACCATAACTCTGCACAAAATTATTAGACCGAAACAAAAATTTGAACTTGATCTGTAACTTGTCATGATAAAACTATATACCAATTATCAATAAATATCTTATAAGCATGACGAAAAAAAACAATAGATATGATTAATAGTTCTCTAAAATTAGATATGATGTAATACAGTGTATATCTATTTTCAAATTATAATCAAATATAATTAATAGTTCCAAATATTTTTTCTTTCATTTGTCACAAACTAATATAGATTTGTAACTTATCTATAAAATGTCAACAACTTTTATCTACACAATGTAATGTATTGAAATATATACATTAATAAAAATAGATTATTAAAATATATATCTAATTAAAGGATTTCTCTTCATAATTTTTTTTTATATACATAGCATTCAGAAAATTAGTTTATACTAAATAACAAACATACCTGCCAAAAAAATCTTTAAATAATTTAACAAAGAATGTCTTTTAGAAAATGAGTTATCTCCCTTTGTACAGAAATATGGTTTAACATAGTACTCTTAACATTAGATATGGTCCATAACTCTGGTCTAAATCATCAGACCGGAACAAAATTCGAACTTGATCTATAACTTGTCATGATAAAACTATATACCAAATATCAAATCAATATCTTCAAGAACGAAGAAAAAAAGTGTGGAAAGCTTATTTCCCGGACTGACGGATGGATTGACGGACGGACAGACAGAGTGCATACCTAAAGTCCCCTTCGACTTTGTCGGTAGGGGACTAACAACCTTGTAAAACATTTCTGCCAAGGCTATTTGCATTCTGTACAAACCGTGAAATGTGAAGGTATGGAAGAAGAATGATGCCAAGAGCTCATATGGCCCTTGGTCAGGTGAGGTAATAAAATTCAAATGGAATTGACCATTTTGAAATTTCTAATAATAATGCAAGGTCAGAAATAATTATGTCATCTAGTCAGATTGTAAGCCATTAACAAGGCATCTCATTTTGCTAATGGTCATGTTTGGTTTAAATGAAGACGTTAAATTCAAGGTATGCACAAGGAAAACCCAAGGACCTGGGTGTGTTAAAAAACCAGACAAAACTTTTAAGAGGGGTCAACAGGTGACCTGTTCCACCACACTAGATATTCCATCAAAATTATCTACCTGCTATCCTTGTCAAATCAAGTTTAGACCCTGCCTAATGTTTCTTACTCTCTTTCCTGCTTATAAGACCTACACGATCAGCCAGATCTTTTAATGTGCTAGTTCACAAGGTAACATTTTGCAGGAAGACCTGTCACACTACCTATACACATCATTCTGATTTCAAGTTAACCAGTCTTTGCTCTAACTCCTAAATGCTGCCTACTTAGTGGAGAAGCAGCAAATACGAATTTTCAAGTCTGGTTTGACTATAATGCTACAATTAGACCACCAAGGCAGTGTTTCATTAAATTGAAGCATATCATGCCATGATTATTTTTCAATGATTTTTGCTGGTATCAGAATATATGAAGCTGATCATAAACTGTTGATGAGGGTAATGGTCATCAACCTTTCTACAAATCGTCATTCCAGAGTTTCAATGGGAGCAAAGTGCCAAAAATGCCATCATGTTTGCCACACAATTGAACAAGAATTGTTTGTAGAGGGTCTCCCAATCATTAATTCTGTAAAGTTTCAAAACATTTTCCTTGTAGTAGCAGTAGGAAAGTTCTTGAAAAATGGCAATTCACAACCAATGATTGTCTCTAACAGACATGTTTTTCGTCATTCAGAACCAATGATTGTCTCTAACAGACATGTTTTTCGTCATTCAGAACCAATGATTGTCTCTAACAGACATGTTTTTCATCATTCAGAACCAAAAATGGATAGTTTGATGAGGTACTTATAAATCACATTCCTGCCAAGTTTATTTTCATATTGGCCCAGTCATTTCAGAGAACAAAATGGTAATGTGATTTTCCATAGAGTTTCATTGGGAACTATGTGCCACATGATCAAGAATTTGTAGTGTGTCTCCCAACCACTAATCCTGTTAACTGTTGAAACATTTCTCCATGTAGTTTCAGAAGATGTTTTAAATTGGTCAATTATGTTTTTTTTTTCATCTGATCAGAAACCAAAAGTTGTTTTATCTGATCAGAACCAAAAGTTGTTTTATCTGATCAGAACCAAAATAGAGGAAAAAAGATGCTAAACTCAAAGTGATTACAATAGCTCAGCTGGCATGAAAAAAAGAGGAAATCAAACAAAGGATGGTTCACAAAAATCTCAAAGTTGGACAACATAAACCCCACTTAAAATAGGGGGATGGGGCTGTTAAGTGATTTGAAGGAATAAGGAGATAAATAGGAGTAAAACAGGTTATTACTACATGTATTTAAAAAAGAAAGAAAAAACAACTGTTACAGAAAATGTCAATTAATTTATTGAAAATTCCCATCACATCAATCAATGAGAAAATGTCAGATTTCAAATTCATCCAAAAATAAATATCTACACACTTTAACTAGCACATAGGCCATAGTAAAGTCAAGAGATTTCAAACAGAAAACTATACAAATGAAAATGATTATGATAATTTTCTAAACATCATGATTCAGCTCACAAAATCTACTATCAATCACCAGTACATTTCTGTAGCAAGTACAAAAAAACCCACTTTAGTTTAAGAGATTAAGTTATTTTAAAATATCTAAATCTTCAAACTTAAATAAAATTCTGTGAAAAAGATTTTTTGCTAACAACCTTACAGGACCAAGTAATCACATTACTTGAATTAAAAGTTATGTGTTGATAAAATATGACTGATTAAACTTTAGTTAATGAAACGACATAAATTTCCAAGGAAAAACTCTGCATATTCACATCTTTTTTTTTTATTCAACCACAACCGCCAAACAACCGAAGAATATTGTTAATTTTTCAATCCAATCATCTCCAAGTTTTCATTTATCACAACATTTTTTGAATAGAGTCAATTTCAATCTCTTCTTTGCTGAAATCACCCAGAAAGCAACATTTGTTTATGAATATATGTGGCTAGAATGAGTTACGATGGTACACAAGACTTCTTTGTGCTTTTTCTGATGATGAAAAGAAATCATTTTGCCAAGAAGTTTTGATCTCCGGTAGATTTATAATAAAAAATGGAAATGTAATAATACTGCTTTGTCAACAATTCATTCATATATACATTGCAAAACAGATTCCATATGCACCTTTTCTTAAAAAAAATCCATTTACTATTACTGATATTTCAATCACAGAATGTTAATAAAAAATGTGTAAAAAAAAAATTTTGTATAAACAAATTCTTCCAGAGTTCATATATAAATTATCCAGTAAGTAAAACCTGATAAAATTAACAATATATTATCAATTTAGAAATATACCTTAAAATTCAATGACCATAGTAATTAATATCAATATTCCAAAATAACTCATATTTGATGTTTTTAGAAATTTCAAAGCAAAAAAGTTGTCTCGATAAAATAAGTGTACTAATTTAAAATTCAAAAGATAGTTATGAATCAAATTACAGTGAAACCAAACCATAACTTAACAAGACACAATAAAAGCGTGTTTATCATTTAAATCTTTTCAATTAAACTGATCTATGAACCCTATTTTCTTCTTTCATATCTCTGCACCATGTCATCTCCCCACAGTTGAACCTAATTTTTCCAACTGATTTCAATGTAATAATTTCTACACTGAAGCACATAGGTCTAGCATAAGAACAGAGAAACGAAGAAATAAAATTGATAAAGCATAGCCACAACAGGTAAAACATTTGTTTTTGGCATGAATAAATAATCAACTACTAGATAATTAACGATCTTATTGCTAAAGTTCTACCTCCATACTACTTAGTCAATAAATTAAGATGGAATAATAAAGCGGTAAAATGTAATACTTTGAACCCCTGAGATTTCTTATTAATCTTCAATATCTAATGACAAAAAAATCTGACAATGAAGACCACAAATTCACAGTAAAACCTGCCTCTCGAGATATTTTTTTTCAAAATTCCTTGCAAATGTCAAAATTAGATATCTTGAGGTACCCAAATGAAAATCTAAGATATCTTGTGTTACCCAAATGAAAAATATATTTTTTTTTTATTAAAATTTTATAATACGTCAGTTCATATTAAAACAGAAATTATATATATGAGATTTTTGTTGCAGTGGAGAAAATCTGCAATGTTATTTTTAATTTCTAAAAGACAGCTATATATAACCAGAAATACCAGCAATAAGGTGCGTGGTTTTCAATACAAGACCAAAAACAATTATTAGATCTATACCAGGCAACAAGAAACAACTTTAAGCTGTATTTTTCCAATCAAATCATGAAATCATAAATTTGAATCAGTTCCTTAACAGCAGATTCTTGTTAGGATTTCCATCACCTACAAACTGGTAAAGTCTGGCTATATGTATTAAATGCAAGTGCTAATTTAATCAGGAGAAAAATTTGGCTGTGAAAATGTGATGATGTATCTGATAGAATACTTCCTTATACAAAACAATACATAATTAAAAGGTACTTTCTATACTAAAACCAACCCAACCATTTCTGATAAAACTAACAAGTGCACAAAAACATATAAGCAGACAAACTTCCCCCCAAATTTCAAATTCTACTTTAGCTTCATTCTTTTTGAAATATTGATGGCAGTAATTATATGCATTTTTATCAGCCATTCTTTTTTCTTAAAAAAAGAAGCATCTACATGAGCACCTTTGTACTATTTTGCATAAGGTAATTTCTATCAAATGATGAATATGATGAGTATGATGATTATAGGAAACACATTACAATTAGTTTTTGACTGTTTCAAATTGGAATACACAAACAAACAGAAAAAAATTCAGGAATAAGTTATTTTTTTTAACAATAACATGTAAATGTTGTTCAATTGTTGTCAAATTCTATACATCATTATTACAAAAATGTACAAATGTGTAACATCACGCTCCTCAGACCCTTTCTGTCCATTAAATAAACAACAACAAATAAATTATGTACATAAAAATTACCTGAAAAAATGTCCGGCAGGTTTAGTCGAAGTCATATTAATATAAATCACAATTATTCCAAAAATGTTTTTTAAGTACCTTACATACAATAAATAAGATTGTACAAGCTTCAAAACAAGTCATACATCAACAATGTTCAATAAATTATATACAAACAAGATATGGTGGTGGTCAGAATGGGGGAATGACTTCATGGACAAACTGGCCAGTGGTACATTATATAGCAAGTCAACATTTTTCTTCCTCGTCTTTGCTAATATCATCACATTTTGTGTCTGACCCTATACTAAGATCAACAGATCCATCTTCATCCACAGACTTTCTATCTTGGCTTCCTAATTCCTTATCTTCAACCAATTTATTCAAAATACTGTCTAATTTTGATTTTCTATCTTTCCGGGATCTGTCCTCCATTTTGTTAACCTTGTCTTTTAATGTGTCCACAATCTTACTTAATTTAAAAGAACTTTGAATTTTTGGTTTTGATTTGGCAGAATCTGGCGTACTTGGCTTGCTTTTCATTGACAAGTCTGTGGGCTCATCTTGCTGTAAACTAGCACTATATTGTTTGGAGGCACTCAACAATTTGTCATGATCCGAGGAATGTGATGAATGTTTTTTCTCACGACGATGTTTTGCACCGTCATGCTGATGCTTAGCTTTAACACTGAGATCTTGAGGAGCATCCTGTAGTCCACTGCTGCTTCCTCTGCGTTCCTTTTGACTAAAACGTTTTATTTCACCTTCTTCTAAATCAGAATCGGCAGTCGATCCATTCATCAACCCAGAGTGGGCTAAAGCTCCAAATGAAGTCGGTAGACTAGTTGGCAGTGAAAATCCAAGACTTTGTGCTTGCGCAGCAAACAATGGGTTAAGCAGCATTGGATTATACATGAATGGGAATGAAGGATGAGGTATGCTAGGTGATTTTGATTCTGATTTACTTGATTCTTTACATTTAGGTGATTTTCTGTCTTTTGATGATGATTCAGTGTCTTTTGAATGAGAAGCTGTCAAGCCAGGTAAGTAGCCTGCCATTCCAAGAAGTGGGTTCCCAAGTCCAAAATTTGGCAGGGCACCAAATGGCATTCCTAGAGGTAGTTTTGGTAATCCAGACATAGACATTAGACTAGGATTATGAAATCCTGATAGCCCAGCTAACGATGCAGCACTAAATGGAATGTCGGAACCCATCAAAGACGATGATAAACTGTCCTTTGGTTTCCTGCCTCTGGTGGGTGTCACAACACGACTTTGTAATGACTTAGGTAAATTAACCTATAAGAACAAAACAAATAATAATGTAGAAACATCTTGCAGAGACAAGTCAATTTCATCATGTGGTTATCTGAACTTTTACTTCTATAAATGATACAAAAGTGATGGATCTTTCCACAACCCAAGGTGTCACACAATTAATTAACAAGTGTACACACGCTAAAATGTCTCACCTGCTTTACTGACCATTGATTTTATGTTGATAATCCTAAATATAAATTTTACTACAAGTATCATATAAACTTAACATGATCCAATAAAATGAGGTCAAGGTCAGATAAACCAAACCAGAAATACATGTACACCTTACAGGTTGCACTTTGTAAATACAACTGTTTCACAAGCCACACCTCTTTTGGGGAGATATATAATATTCATAGATATGTTAACTTACTGGTTCCCAGATATGATCTCTGTGTTTCATCTCATAGAGACATAACTTGAGAATGTTACCAGTATAAAAAAAAATGGTAGCGCCTAAAATTTAATTCTTAGGAGGTGAAAAAGTGGAGGTAGTATAGAATTTTAGTATAAGTTTAAACTCTTAGAAGTTCAGGGCATATAAATGTTGAAAATATGCCGCACAGCCCTATATTTTGACCTTTGAATAAAATAGTAGTGCATATCAACTTTCCGTTCTGGGATATAATTTTTTACAAAACTTCCTAGTAAAAGTGGCACAGTTTAAGCCGCAAAGGGAGTTCCTATGGGAAATTGCATTGTCTATATTAACAGAATTGCAACCTACAATCATTCCATACACCAGATATAGTTGACATATTGCATATAGTTTCTAAAAAACTAACTAAACTATGAAAACTTAACATTGACCACTGAACCATGAAAATGGGGTCAAGGTCAGATGAACCCTGCCAGACAGACATGTACACCTTACATCTTTCCATGCATCAAATACAGTTAACCTATTGCTTATAGTATCCAAGAAACAAACTTAACCAGGAAAACTTAACATTGACCAATGAACCATGAAAATAAGATCAAGGTCAGATGAAACCTGCCAGACAGACATATACACCTTCCAATCATTCCATACACCAAATATAGTTGACCTATCGCATATAGTATAAGGAAAACAGACCAAAACACAAAACCATAACTTTAACCACTGAACCATGAAAATGAGGTCAAGGTCAGATGACACCTGCCAGTTGGACATGTACACCTTGCAATCATTCCATACACCAAATATAGAAGACCTATTGCTTATAGTATCTGATATATGGACTTGACCATGAAAACTTAACCTTGTTCACTGATCAATGAAATGAGGTCGGGGTCAGATGAAAACTGTCTGACAGGCATGAGGACCTTGCAAGGTACGCACATACTAAATATAGTTGTTTTACTCATAATATGAGAGAAATTAACATTACAAAATCATTAACTTTTTTTTCAAGTTGTCACTGAACCATGAAGATGAGGTCAAGGACAATGGACATATGACAGACTAAAACTTCATAACATAAGGCATCTATATACAAATTATGAAGCATTCAGGTCTTCTACCTTCTGAAATATTAAGCTTTAGTAGTTAGTAAATGCCGCCGTCTCTGCCAGATACTATCTCTATGTCTCGCTTTCTGCAACAGAAGTCCCAGGCTCGACAAAAAAATACCAATACCAAGAAATAGTCAAATTCAGTATTTGATACAATTTTAAAACATTTAAATCTCTTGGGACTAAGTGAAACTTCTTGAAATATAAGAAAAGGGATCATTGCAGTTCTGTTAGAATCGGTCCTCTGGGTACTCTTCTATGCATGTTTAAGAAAATTCTATAATTAATATGAAAAATACACACCTTGCTACGAACAATATCAGACCATTTGGAATCTACATCATAAAGAGGATTTTGTTCTAACCATTCTGTTAAATACTTCAATGGTGGGGCTTTGGCACCAGTAATCTGAAACAAATTCCCATGATTAAAACAACCTTCAATGGCATAATTTTTTAATCAAAATACTGTATCATATATTTTTATATTGTCTAAACTATTTACTATAGCTACACTGTGAGTGGCTTTGTGTTGGCATTTAACATGACACTTACAGAGATAATAGCCAAATATGAGCTAACTATTTTTGTAAAAATAACCAAGAATAGGTGTCTTCCAATATAATCTTTGTAAGCAAGTAGATTCACAAAACATGCTTCCTCTGTGAATATCTTTTTTTTTGGCATTGGTTTTGCTGTATGTTATTTTCAACATTTGTTTCATCATCAAACTGTCAATATAATATGTAATTTGCCCATTGCACTGTATCTTTTGTCATTTCATAATGTGTTACATAGTGCAAGACAATCTTTTCAGTGGAAATAAGCTGGTCTTTATACTGAAGTACATAAATATATTTTATTTAGTTCAGACATTTTTAATTATACTTCATTAAACGGCCAGTTTGACCCCCAAATTGTACATTACCTTCTCTTTTACAAGATTTTTGAAGTAAAATTAAGGAAATTTAATAAATAAACAAATTACCTTCTTGCCAGTTATTCTATTTACAACGGAGACATTTTCTTCACCTGTCATCATCATAGGATCAATCATAGATGGATCTAGACGAGACTTTCTTCCACGTCTTGGTATATCCTATTATTAAAGAATTATTACATTATAAATAATTAAATGTTAGTTTCTAATAACTGAAAATAAATATAGAATTGTTTTCCCAAATTCAAATACTTTGAGTAAAAATATAAGACACCACAGATATAATGTGTACCTTTGGCACTAGGCACTTTTTATTTTTTTAATGTTTCAGTATTTTGTTCTCTGTAGAGTTACATTAGCACTGAATGTAACACATATTTCTCATTACTCCTCTCTTTAATCTTTCATTTATTAATTTTCTTACTTTTCACTTTTTTTTATTTCCACAAAAGGTAAAAAATAAAATGCTTCGCTGGGGCGCAGCTTGATACGACCGCAGAGGTCGAACCCTGAACAGTTGGGGCAAGTATGGACACAACATTCAAGCTTGATACAGCTTTGGATTTGGATTGTGATTAAATATTTGACACAGCATAGGTTTCTAACACAGATTGAATGTGGTCTAAGAACTTAAAAATTTTAAATTGGACATTCACCTATTATGGTCCAATATCCAAAATCTAAATACATGGTTAGATTCAGCATATCAAAGAACCCCAAGAATTCAATTTTTGATGAAATCAAACAAAGTTTAATTTTGGACCCTTTTGACCTCAATGTGGACAAAGTTGATAACGGGGCCCAAAAATCAAAAATCTAAATACATGGTTAGATTCAGCATATCAAAGAACCCCATATATTCAATTTTTGTTGAAATCAAACAAAGTTTAATTTTGGACCCCGATTTGGACCAACTTGAAAACTGGGCCCATAATCAAAAATCTAAATACATGTTTAGATTCAGCATATCAAAGAACCCTAAGAATTCAATTTTTGTTAAAATCAAACTAAGTTTAATTTTGGACCCTTTGGACCTTAATGTAGACCAATTTGAAAACGGAACCAAAAATTAAGAATCTAAATACACGGTTAGATTCGGCATATCAAAGAACCCCAATAATTCAATTTTTGATGAAATCAAACAAAGTTTAATTTTGGACCCTTTTGACCTCAATGTGGACAAAGTTGATAACGGGGCCCAAAAATCAAAAATCTAAATACATGGTTAGATTCAGCATATCAAAGAACCCCATATATTCAATTTTTGTTGAAATCAAACAAAGTTTAATTTTGGACCCTGATTTGGACCAACTTGAAAACTGGGCCCATAATCAAAAATCTAAATACATGTTTAGATTCAGCATATCAAAGAACCCTAAGAATTCAATTTTTGTTAAAATCAAACTAAGTTTAATTTTGGACCCTTTGGACCTTAATGTAGACCAATTTGAAAACGGAACCAAAATTTAAGAATCTAAATACACAGTTAGATTTGGCATATCAAAGAATCCCAATAATTCAATTTTTGATGAAATCAAACAAAGTTTAATTTTGGACCCTTTGGACCTCAATGTGGACCAATTTAAAAACGGGGCCCAAAATCCAAAAACTAAATACACGGTTAGATTCAGCATATTAAAGAACCCCATGAAATCAAGAATAAAACCCCATTGAAATTGGTCAAGAAATAAGCAATTTATAGGAAGTATCTTCTTTTGCACAATCCTGTGCTATTAAATATTTCTTGCTATTGCGCAATACTGTACAATTGACAATTTCTTGCTATTGCGCAATATTGTGCTATTGGATATTTCTTGCTATTGCGCAATACTGTGCAATTGAAGATTTCTTGCTATTGCGCAATACTGTGCAATTGAAGATTTCTTGCTATTGTGCAATACTGTTCAATTGAAAATTTCTTGCTATTGCACAATACTTATTATATAATAATTTACACATCCTGTTTGGTGTGTATCTCCTACCATATCATTTTTATTTGATTTTAAATATAAATCAGAAATAACCAACTTAAAATGGAAAATTTTAAAAGAAACAAAAAAGGAAAAAAAGAAAAAAAAGGAAAAAAAAATAAATCCCCCCCCAAAATTTTTTGAACCCCCATTATGATTCATCACCCCCAAACTCAATCCCAGCCTTCCCTTTGTGGTATGGTACCTTGCAGTACAATTTCAGAGAGATCCATACACTTGAACACAAGTTATTGTCTGGAAACTAGAAAAAAATGTGTTTTTTGGCCCCTTTTTGGCCCCAAATTCCTAAACGTTTAGGGCAATTACCCCCAAACTCAAACCCAGCTTTCCCTTTGTGATATGGAACCTTGTAGTACAATTTCAGAAACATCCATACACTTACACACAAGTTATTGTCATGAAACTAGAAAAATGCTAGTTTTTTGCCCCTTTTTTGGCCCCTAATTCCTAAAATTTGGAGGTAATTACCCCCAAAATCAATCCCAGCATTCCTTTAGTGATATGGAACCTTGTGGTACAATGTCAGAGAGATCCATACACTAACACACAAGTTATGTCTGGAAGTTACAAAAATGCTTATTTTTGGCCCCTTTTTGGCCCCTAATTCCTTTACTGTTATTACCATAACCCCCAAAATCAATCCCAACCTTCCTTTTGTGGTATTGAACCTTGTGGTAAAATTTCATAAAGATCCATTCACTTAAACTAAAGTTAGAGTGCGAAAACCAATGTGTCTTCGGACGACGCCGGACGACGACGACGACGACGCCGGACGACGACGACGCCAACGTCATACCAATATACGACCACAAAAATTTTTTTGCGGTCGTATAAGAAATATATCAGAGAATAAAATGCTTCGCTGAGCACAGCCTGATACGACTGCAGAGGTCGAACCCTGAACAGTTGGGGCAAATTTGGACACAATATTCAAGCTTGATACTGTCTGAATTGTGATCAAATTTTTGACATAAGATAGGTTTCTGACACAAAATAAATGTGGTCAAAGATCTTGCAAATCCATTGCGCAATACAGTGCAATTGAAGATTTCTTCTTGAAACTTTTTCAAAAATTTGAAATTTTAAAAATTTTGAAAAAAAAATATGAATCCCTTAAAAAAATTGGGACCCCCCCCCCCCCCCCCCCCCCCCCCAACTTTTTGAAACCCCCCTTGGAGCAATAACCCCAAAACTCAATCCCAGCCTTTCCTTTGTAGTATGGAACCTTGAAGTACAATTTCAGAGAGATCCATACACTTACACACAAGTTATTGTCTGGAATCTAGAAAAATGCTTCTTTTTGGCCCTTTATTCCTAAACTGTTGGCCCCCATAACCCGTACAATGAATCCCAACCTTCTACTTGTAGTATTAAACATTGTGGTACAATTTCAGAGAAATCGAAATACTTATACACAAGTTATTATCCTGAAACTAGAAAAATGCTTGTTTTGGGTCCCTTTTTGGGCCCCTAATTCCTAAATGGTTAGGACCATCATCCCCAAAATCAATCCCAACCTTCCTTTTGTGGTATTGAACCTTCTTAAAAAATTTCATAGAGATCCATTCACTTAAACTAAAGTTATTGTCCGGAAACCAATGTGTCTTCGGACGCAGACTACGACATCATACCATTATACGATCCCCAAAAATTAAATGTAAGGGATCAAATAAAAAATTTAATTTTTTAAAAAATAATTGAAATAAACTTGCATCATAAAAATCCTCTTCACAATCAGCGATCATGTAGCCAGGATGTTCATCCAACCACTTCTCTAAATCTTTCTTTTGTGGAGCTTCATCGCCTGACAATCTGCTGCCATCCTCTAGATTTATCACAGGAACTCTTGATTCTTGAAAACAAAATTCAGATCAATTTAGCAAATCTTTCCTGTAGAATTTTGAAAATAAATCATTTAATTAAATTAATGTTAACAACAATAATACTCCCCAACCCCCCCTTTCCAAAAAGTGTCTGCAGGTTTGCCTATAATACCTATATGTGTCAAAGAAAAATGGAAAAACAGCCATACCAAATAATCATCATTCTAATATGACGTGCTGCTTTTGCTTTGTAGACAACAGCGTGACAAAATTCTCGATATATCTATACTTAGACATTTAGGTCACTGTTCTCTATTCTTTGCCCATTATCCTCCATTCTTTATATTTTAACACCTCATTATTCTCTATTCTTTATTTTTTGGCCCCATTTTCCTGTAGTATTCTGCCCATTATTCTCTATTCTGTAAACCCCATCCAGACCCTCATTGAGGCTCTTTGATTGATTGATTGGTGTTTAACCCCAATTTCAACATTATTGGGCTATTTCGTGGCTGTCAGTTTTTATTGGTGGAGGAAGCCGGAGTGCCTGGAGAGAACCACCAACCTTTGGTAGGAAAACTGACAATCCTAGTCAATTAAGATTTGAGTCAAGCGCACCTTTCACATGCTGCATTTAAACTCACAACCTCAGTTTTACCGCAGTGTTGACAGGCTAGTGATACAGTACTTCAACTACTTAGACCACTCTGCCACGGAGGCCCCATTTGAGGCTCTTAGAACATGAATATTAGGAAAGAAGCAATTCATTACAGTTCACAGTTAATGCGAATGTTACAGGAATACACAAGGAAGTAAAAAGTAGCCTTTTCTGCCCTTTATCATGCAAACCAAAAAATCTTTTAAGTTCAAACGTCAAATGATGGCTAATTAATGTCCTGCTGCAAACATTACATGACTATTATTTGAGAAGGATAATATATTCATGTATTAGAAATATACCCTCCTTTATACTGAACCACCACACTAGGTCTGATTGTTAATGTGCTAGCTAACAAGGAAACAGTCTACAAGAAGACATGTCACCCAACCTGAACACATTATTCTGACTGTGCTCCACCCAGTCTATGCTCTTATTCCAAATGGCTGCAGGCTTGGTAGAAAAGCAGCAAATACAAATTTTAAAGTCTTTGGTTTGACACAAATGGAGTTTGGTTTGTGAACTCCTGACTTAGAACAAGTACTAATACCTTATAAATAGTTCTTACACTTAAGTCAAATGTCTATACCAGATAATACCAAATTTCCCTATAAACCAACAATGCATTGTCATAAACTGTTAACACAGACACATGTCTGGCCTGTGTGACCTAATCACAAACTTCAACAACTGTTGATGATGCAGATGCCAGAATTAGCATGCCTAAGTAAGTATCACTTTCGTGACTTTCGTCGCAGACAAAACAAAAACTAACCAGGGTCATATCCTCCAACATTCTTTGAATGTTCCCTTCTTGCAAGAGCCTCCTGCATAGCAAGTTCAGCCATCTTCTCAGCTTTCCTTTTTCGTCCCCTTCGTTGTCTGCCTGGGAACATCAAAGCATGTTCCATCTGCAAAGACATCTACAGAAAATCAGAAAAACAAAGTCACCTGCAAATCAAGTTCATTTTTCCTTGATCCCATTTTATTTCATTTTATGAAATAAAATTAAACACCACAAGTAAAAAAAAGGAAGGCCTGACTAAGCCTTAGAAAAACAATCACTTTAATGCTATTACAGGTGATTCTTTTCTTCATTATTTTTATCGGAAAATCTTTGTATTCCATTTTTTCACAACCAAATTAATTTCTTTAAAATGATAAAATTTATACGAAGTTGAACACAATATCATGCAAAGTAAATCTTACAGGTATACAATGAGGAAAAATTCCATGTTCAATGGGTATAGTTAAAACTCAAAGCATCATCATCAAACAGGAAGTGACTGCCTGGCAGACATGATTTAGCTTACATTGTTTAACTCAAAATTTAAAAGTTCCCAACCAAATACCAAACAGAAGTTGAGTAATATGTACACAAGTTATGGATGGACCAAATGATTGCAGTATATCACCAACTCGTAAGCTGGTTGCAGTTTTTTTTATGAAACCTCCCATCTTTTCCCAACTTCTACTAAAACAAGTTAAAACCAAAATTAGTGTAATAATAACTTTTTAGTATGATCCTCTATTCTTTATATAGAATTGATTAAAAAGTAAACATAGTGTATGTTGATAAAAGCTGGTCAGGTAAAACATATTTAGGAAACTTGGAAGATGCATGTGTAATTTCAAATAAATGGAGAATGTGTCCATGGGACACAGATGATGCCTCTGCATGCATATTACATTATAAAGGGACATAACTCAAGAACGGTAAAAGTGATGCCCCTCAAATTCGAACTTGATCCGAGTTTTGTGGTAATAAGCATAGTGTATAAGTTTCATAACATTTTGTTGAGGCAAACTTAAGTTAGAGAAGGGAAACGAAAAATTTGGCAATTTTCCATCCATTTGTAAAGACGCATAACTCTAGAACGGTAAAAGTGACGCCACCCAAATTCAAACATGATCTGCGTTTTGTGGTAATAAGCAATGTGCATAAGTTTCATAAGATTTGGTTGAGGCAAACTAAAGTTAAAGAATGGAAACCAATTTCAAGAGTACCGGCGTACGGACGGACAAGGGTATTACTTAATGCCCCCTCTGCTGCGGCGGGGGCATAAAAAATAAATTCACACAAATTTAAATTTGTATAATTTTGAACTTGTAAGATGTATTTTCAGAACCGAAGCCCAATATAACTGTAACCACAAAAATTTAACTCATCTGCTTAGCGGAAAAATAATAAAAGAAATACAACGATATTAGTTTAAGCATTTTCCCAAGGTGTCACATTTTAAAAATGGACAGACTTATTAACTATTTCAACAACCTTGAAATGAGAATAAAAAGTTGTAGACAAATCCATTATGATATAAGTATTAAAGGAGAACATAAAATAAATATTAATGTGTTATATATGTATTAAAGGAGAACTATTTACTAGTGAAAGGTTATATAAAACAGCAGAGTAAACTTACCATACTCCTTTGAAGGAGAACAGGATCAAATTCAGGACCTGATCCATTGGAAAGTAAATCGGCAGGAGTCTGTTAGAAAAACAAAAAGTGCCCAGTGCCCATTAGTTAAAACAACAGGTATTAGTAAAAGTGAGATTAAAATCAACAATAGGCAACTCAAACTTAGAATTCAAAATTTACATCACTTTTAATTCCAAAATGTTCTATAGTAACTGTATTTTATAAAAGTAAATAGCTTGTTAACAATGGTCTGATAAAATGATCCTGATGTGATTTAAAATAACTTGATTTTTAAACAAATTCCAATTGATTTTACACAACAATTTTACATATTTTTATCAATTTTCCATGGAGTGCAAATGTCTCTTATTGTCCGTTGTGTACTGTGTCAAATTTATAACATGGAATGACATGCATGTATTCACAATGATGAAATGCAACCAACATCTTAGAAAAACAAAGTATCATGTGATTTTTTATGCTTTAAAATTAACCGTGAATATACATTTGCATTAAAACCCTTTTCAACAATGAATAAACAAATTTTAAGAAGTTAAGGAACAACACTGCAAACAAAATCAAGCACTGCATTACAATAATTCCAAAACAAAATCAAAATGTAATAAATGAAGGCTTGTGTGAATAGGTGGGATAGAAAACATCTTATTGCTTCAATGTTTTAAAAATATTCAACTTTCAATCATTTTAATAAATGGAAAAAAAAAATAGATGATAAAACTTTTTTTTTTATGACAGAGTATGTCAAAAGATTTCTTTTAAAACTACACAATGAAGCAATAAGTTGGATGATATGAATAATGGGAAAACTAAAGCTACACACACATCACTAAATAAATATCTTGTTTAAATTGAAAGAAAAGAAACAAAATCATGCATATGCGAAAAAGTAAAAAGGTATAGAGAATAGAAAAAGAAAAGCAGATATAATTTTAAGCGTAACAGATCACACCGGGTATCCCGATCCAAAAATGAGGAGGAATCCAAATCCGGAGAAGCATTAATAAACAATGTGTAACTGAGGGTAAGTAAAATGCTTCCGATTCCCATGGCTCCACGGGATTCCGATCCTGCTGCGAATTTCAGATTGGGATACCTTGTGTTCAGATGTTCATGCAAAAATTTGATTCAATGAACCTCTTTTTCTTTGTCTTATCTTAAAACAGGCTATATGAAGAGGATGCATAATACATATAGAAAAAATCTTTTGGTTTCATTTAATGTGTGTAGCAATAATTGAACGAACCTGTGAGAAGAAATAATGATGAGGTGAGTGTCGTGGGGAATGTCCAGCTACCTGAGATCGTGGGGTCAGAGACTCCGACTGACTGTCGTTATCACTAGAGGCTGCAGACTGATTCAATAGATGGGCCATCCTCCCTGAAATCACAAAATAAAATTATTTTTTTAAGCATTTCAATACTTTTTTATTCCAATTGATCATCAAAGTATATCATGTGCAACACAGTGTTCTTATACAAGCCTGACAATCAAGAGCTTACAAAAGGTAGCCCTTGTAAATGCCCTATATTTTTTGCATGTGTCCTATCATACACAAGCATCAATGTTATTTGGTGGGGAAAAAAATAACTTATTTACAAAAGAGATTATAAAAGGTAGCCCATGTTCAATATATATTTTTTTACTTGTGCTTATTCATACAAGCCCAAATGTTGTTTGTGAATACAATAAAATGTTGTTTTCCATTTTATCAAGGGGAGTAACCACAAAGTTGAACCATACACATTCAAACTGGATCTGTGTGGTCCCAGCAAAATTTCAAAATGATTTGAAAGAGGCTTTCTCAATTTAACAGCATGAAATGCCATACAATTTGAAACAACCAAAAAGTGCTTTAAAGAACATCAGATAGAGAAGTCATCATTGACTGTAAGTGTTGGATCTCTTGTTCATCATATGTTTTCAAGTTAAGTATCAGGTTAATCTTTTCTTATGTTATAAAAGACTTCAGGTTACCAAGTAAACTTTGTCAAATATAAAATGCTGTGTAAATAGTGATTGCAAGACACATCAAGTATTTTTTCTTATCAATTCTATATCAACAATTTGAAGTCACAGACCACAGTCAGGTTACATTTTTCCATTAATAATATTGTATGTTAGAGAACTATGTATCATTTTATTAGTTAAACTTGTCAACTACAAAGATTTCTCACATGGTATAGGTACTTAGTGAGCTGTGAAAAGTTGCTGTAGATAAAACAGTTTTGATTTACACCATCAATTCATGATACTTGTTTACTTTGAGTTTGTATAGATAGGTGATTACACAAGAAGATACTAGTATTAAGGAGATATGACATTGATTGGTGTTTAACTTCGTGCTGGTCTTTTTTTTTTATTGCTGGAAGAAGCTGGATTGCCTAGAGAAAACAACAGACCATCGCAAGGAAAACTTACAATCATAGTCAATTAAGATTGAAGTCAAGTGCACCTGCCACGTGCAGGATTCGAACTCACAACCTTAGTGTTGACAGGCTAGAGATACAGTAGTTGGACTACTTAGGCTACTCGGCCTCAGAGGCCCCTCAATATGACTGTATACTGGAAACTAATATCCATGTAACAGAAACATCAGATAGAGAAGTCATCATTGACTTAAGTGTTGGATCTCTTGTTCATCATATGTTCAAGTTAAGTTTCAGAATAATCTCTTATTTGTTAAAAAACAAAATTATCAATGCCATGTAAATAAAGGGATGAAAGGATAGAGAGATATTCTTCACTTTTGGTTTGAATAAGGGAGGTGATAATAGGGGGCAGTAACTCATATTAATGTGATTTAGCTGATTATATGAAAGTCATATCCATGTTACTGAAACATCAGATAGAGAAGTCATCATTGACTGTAAGTGTTGGATCTCTTGTTCATCATATGTTCTCAAGTTATACATTGAATAATCTTTTCTTATGCTATCAATAGTTATAAAGGAATTCAGTTACCAAGTTCAATTTTCAGATATAATCTTGTGCATGAATAGTTATTTAAGTATTAAATAAACAGCTGCGCCATGAGCGCATGATACGCCCGTCGTCTTGTGTGTGAATTTTTATGCAATAAGCATAAATAGTTTCTGACATATGGCGTGACATGCGAAAACCCCCTTTTTTTTTTACAAAAAACCCAATATCTCTAAAATAAAATTTTGAATCAAAACCAAAAAGTATACAGATCTTTAGATTAATATAACTAAGAAGTGTGTAAAATTTTAAGCAATAATCATAAATCGTTTTTGAGATACAGCGCGACATGTGAAAACACCCCTTTTAAAAAAAAAAACTCAATATCTCAAAAAAAATTTTTTGAATCAAAACCAAAAAGTATACAGATCTTTAGATTAATATAACTAAGAAGTGTGTAAAATTTTAAGCAATAATCATAAATCATTTTTGAGATATGGCACGACATGTGAAAAACCCCTCCCCCTTTTTTTACAAAATACTCAATAACTCAAAAATAAAATTTTGAATCATCACCAAAAAGTATACAGATCTTAAGGTTAATATAACTAAGAAGTGTGTAAAGTTTTAAGCAATAATCATAAACTGTTTTTGAGATACGGCGCGACATGTGAAAAACCCCTCCCCCTTTTTTAACAAAATACTCAATAACTCAAAAATAAAATTTTGAATCATCACCAAAAAGTATAAAGATCTTAAGATTAATATAACTAAGAAGTGTGTAAAGTTTTAAGCAATAATCATAAATTGTTTTTGAGATACGGCGCGACATGTGAAAAAAAACACACACCTGTTTTAGTTACTAAGTCCCGTAACTCAAAAAGTTTTAATCTTATTTTCACCAAAAAGTATACAGATTGTTTGACCATCATAAGAAACAACTATGTTAAGTTTCATGAAATTTGGATAAGTCATTCTCAAGTTACGGTGCGACAGTTTACGCCGGACAGACAGTCGGACAGGCGGACGGACACCGGACATTTGTATAACATAATACGTCCCGTCAAAAATTTGACGGGCGTATAAAAACACATCAAATTTGTATTTATATCAATCCTATATCAACAGTCATCACAGACCTATTCAGGTTAGATTTTCCTCTTTGATAATAATTTATGTTAGAGAATAAGTAGAGATTTCAAATTGACAATGTAGATCTTTTTTAATTTTAACTAATTTTCTACAAAGATGTCATTGTATATGTACTTCTTGGGCTGTGAAAAGTTGCTGTAGATAAAAAGTTTTGATTTACACTATCAATTCAGGATACCTATTTACTTCTTGGGCTGTGAAAAGTTGCTGTAGATAAAAAGTTTTGATTTACACTATCAATTCAGGATACCTATTTACTTTTGGTTTGAGTAGTGAAGAGGTGAATACAGGGGAATAGTCTCATATTAAGGTGATTTGGCTCAATAGATGAATTTCAAGTTCTTTTTTATGAAAGAGTCACCCAGCTAACCCTATGTAAATCGGCAAAAATGAGATTGAACAATCAACTCTTATTGTGACGTACAATTTAATTATATAAAGCTTTGTGACATTGCATTTGTACAGAAAAACTGCATGAATGTGAAAGTTGTATCCATGTTACTGAAACATCAGATAGAGAAGTCATCATTGACTTAAGTGTTGGATCTCTTGTTCATCATATGTTCACAGTTATGTATCAGGTTAATCTTTTCCTTTATATTCAGAAACTAAGTCTACCAAATAAAAAGTTGTCAGATATATATTATGTAAAAGTGAAAAAGGGGTTGTAAGATATGTCAAGTCTGTGTTCACATCAACAAAGGATTTAGTCACAGACCTCACTAAGGTGAGACATTTTAAATCTAATAATAATGAATGTCATAGAATAAATAGAGAGGAAATGTCAAATTTTATTTAATGTTGAACTTGTCAAAAAGAAAAGTTGTCATTAAAAATATATATGTATTTCTGAGTCCATAAAAGTTGATGCTGGTATAATTGATTATTTGGTGTTTTAAAGCCACTTTCAGCACTATTAGCCATCTTGCGGCAGCCAGTTTTATTGGTGTAGGAAGAGCCTTGGTGCCCTGAGAGAACCAGACCTTCAATTAGGAAAACTGGCAATCCTAGTCAATTAAGATTGGAGTAAATGCACCTGCCACTTGTGAGCTTCAAATTCACAACCTCAGTGTTGACAGGCTAGCGATACAGTAGATGAACTACTTAGACCACTTGGAAAATGAGGCCCCTTGATGTACCGTATAAACTTGTCTAATAGTCGATCCTACTATAAGTTGGGGGCCCTTTTCAGCTCCAAATTCTAAGGATTTAGTCTTGACCCTCGTATAAGTCGGACAAAATTTGGGCATTTTTTTTTTCAGCTGACAGTAACTGAACGCCGGTAGAACCAATGCAAATCCAGGAATAATATTCATTTCTGCATTAATGTTTGGTTTGAATTTAGTTGATGCTCATCATGATAATTTATATTGCTGTTAATAATAAAGATGTATTCATTTCTCTTGTTTTGTTCACTGTTCAAATGTTAGATTAGCCATGTGTTGTTTACGTAATGCATCAATGATTTTGTAGGGTATGACTAACAACCTATTGTTTGAGAAAAGCAAATATAAACCAATATGAACCTGAAAAATTTAAAGTCAATCAACACTTGATGAAAATATTTTTCACAGCATACATAACTCGGTGTTAAATGAGCATGTACACTTCATAATTCTTATTATATTGTGATGATTAAAGGATTAAAATAAAATGCTCCGCTGGGGCGCAGCTTGATACGACCGCAGAGGTCGAACCCTGAACAGTTGGGGCAAGTATGGACACAACATTCAAGCTTGATACAGCACTGAATTTTGATTGTAATTAAATATTTGACACAGCATAGGTTTCTGACACAGAATGAATGTGGTCTAAGAACTTAAAAAAATTTAATTTATCTATTCAAACCATATCATTATTATTTGCTTTTATATATAAATCAGAAATAACCAATTTAAAATGGAAAATTTTAAAGAAAAAAAGGGAAAAAAATCCCCCCCCCCCCAAATTTTTTGAACCCCCTTATGATTCATCACCCCCAAACTCAATCCCAGCCTTCCCTTTGTGGTATGGTACCTTGCAGTACACATACATGTGATGGACTGTGAAACTAAGATCAGGAGTTTTGGAGATTAGGACTGAGATCAGGATGTTTTTAATCGACATAAATTCTGTCGTAAATGTAACCGTGTGCTGTAGAAATTGTCTGTTAAAGTGTGTTTTCTTCAACTTTCCATCCGAATGTATTATGTTTATAGTACCTTTGTACTTATAAATTTTCTCTATCTTTTTAAACTTTCAACTTGTTCAATCTAACATTCTTCTTTTTCAGTATGTTCTTTAAATTTTTTAGGTCATATCTTTTTTACCATTATTCATTGCAATCAGATCATTTGCTTATCTATCTGCAAGTAGATCTTTTATATTTATCTTCATGCAAGTAGATTTATAATGCATGATAAGTAACACATTCAAACAAACATGGGTCATAGTTATTATATAAATTTCAATTTAAGCCTTGAAAGGAAGTATAGAACCCTCAAATAATTTTCAAATTATTATTTTTTTATTTGTCCTAAAACATTTAAAATCATTTAATTACCATCCTTTTATGATTATTTGTTCATTTTATATTTTATTTATATTCTTTTAAAAATTTACATTATTTAAAGGTAAGTAACTTAAAAACAGGATAAATCAAGGGAAGTAACCCAACATTCATTTTAAATAAACAAAGTTTTATTACACAACGGCAGTTAGCCTGAGGTAAAAATCGTTGATTACCAGTATGTTTGACACCCAAGGTGACAAATGAGGCCATATAATTATGCATGTTAATTGATATACAGGTAAAATATAACTTCAGTAATGTCAGTTACACCAGATATGTTGGGCTGAAATTTTTCATTCATGAAATATTTCATACACAGGATTTTTTTGTCTTCAACGGGAGGTCGGGAGGAGACCCCTGAAAACGGGATTATTGTACTCCCGTCGGGAGGTTCACATGTATGAACTGTACAATTTCAGAGAGATCCATACACTTGAACACAAGTTATTGTCTGGAAACAAGAAAAATGCTTGTTTTTTGGCCCCAAATTCCTAAACATTTAGGGCAATTACCCCCAAACTCAAACCCAGCTTTCCCTTTGTGATATGGAACCTTGCAGTACAATTTCATAAAGATACATACAACTACACACAAGTTATTGTCCTGAAACTAGAAAAATGCTTGTTTTTTTGCCCCTTTATGGCCCCTAATTCCTCAAGTTTCTAGGGAATTACCCCCAAAATCAATCCCAGCCTTCCCTTTGTGGTTTGGTACCTTGCAGTACAATTTCAGAGAGATCCATACACTTGAACACAAGTTATTGTCTGGAAACTAGAAAAATGCTTATTTTTGGCCCCTTATTCCTAAACGTTGTGGGCAATTACCCCCAAAATCAATTCCAGCTTTCCCTTTGTGATATGGAACCTTGTAGTACAATTTCATAAAGATCCATACACTTACACACAAGTTATTGTCATGAAACTAGAAAAATGCTTGTTTTTCGCCCCTTTTTGGCCCCTAATTCCTAAACTTTTAGGGCAATTACCCCCAAACTCAAACCCAGCTTTCCCTTTGTGATATGGAACCTTGTAGTACAATTTCAGAAAGATCCAAACACTTACACACAAGTTATTGTCATGAAACTAGAAAAATGCTTGTTTTTTTCCCCTTTTTGGCCCCTAATTCCTAAAATTTGGAGGCAATTACCCCCAAAAATCAATCAAGCATTCCCTTTGTGATATGGAACCTTGTGGTACAATGTCAGAGAGATCCATACACTAACACACAAGTTATGTCTGGAAGTTACAAAAATGCTTATTTTTGGCCCCTAATTCCTTAACTGTTGGTACCATAACCCCCAAAATCAATCCCCACCTTCCTTTTGTGGTATTGAACCTTATGGTAAAAATTCATAGAGATCCATTCACTTAAACTAAAGTTAGAGTGCGAAAACCAATGTGTATTCGGACGACGACGCCGACGACGACGCCAACGTCATACCAATATACGACCACAAAATTTTTTTGCGGTCGTATAAAAATTAAGTGAAGCTTATCAATATATTAAAATAACTAACTCCAACTCATTAGTGTCATCTGTTTACCTATCACTGATAGTTTTCACACCTTTAGTAAATACAACTCTTTGTCTCTTAATTGGGGTTATCAATGGATTATATTGGCTTGTCAATCAATTTTGTAATTTTTGTTTACCTGAGACACTTTAATGAATAATATTTTGATTTTGGGAATGAATCTTAAAATTATTTTTTGATTATTATATGATTTATAAGCATTGAATTGATATCATGATATCACAATAATGACACAATAACACCGCTGAAAACATCCTTTCACATATTTGGTACATTGTTATCTCCTTTTCATTTTTGGTTCTTGGCTCTTCTTTTGGGTTTATAGGAAAACCATATGACCATGAAAATCAATACACAAACTGGAAACAGTAGAATTTCAACACGAATTTGCAGAAAGTGTTTACCAAAGAACAAATAAAACACAAAGACAGTATTGTAGTCATTTATTTTCAACAAAAACTTTTTATTTATTGATTTATGTAGGTTTGGCAATCAAAAACGTAGTTTTGACCAGGAAATTCACTCCTGACCACTTTTCTCAAGCTTGGATTTTTCCTCTGGTCGCTAGATCTCGTCTATTAGTCGGTCCCCCTCTCTGGATTATGAATTTTACTCCCAATTTTCCGACTAATAAGCGAGTAGGTACGGTAGATACAACTTAAGAACAGTTTTGATTTACACAATCAAGGAGGTAATTACAGGGGCTAGGACTTACATTAAGGTGATTTAGCTGAATATTGGAAACTCATATACAAGTTACTGAAACATCAGATAGAGAAGTCATCATTGATTATAAGTGTTGGATCTCTTGTTCATCATATGTTCAAGTTAAGTATCAAACTATCTTTCCCTTTGTCTAAAGGAATTAATTCCACCAAGTAAAAGTTGTCAGATATAATATGAAATGATATATTGCTAAAAACTGAGGGTGCACTTGCCGTTGTCAATGTAAACATCAACAACATCATAGGCAAAATAGCAATAAACAGATTAACAATGGCTTTCAAACTTGAGGATGTTTCTCTGACAAATCCCATCTCAAGGCTGTCGCCCTTCGATGAGATTGTAGCTGGGAAACACCCTCTCGTTTGAAAAACCATCAATTATCTATCATTACATAAATAGTGATAAAAGGATTGCAAGATAATCGTGTATCTTTTCATATTATTTCAATTTATATCAATAAACTGAAGTCACAGAAAACCCTCAGGTTAGATTTTCTCCTTTAATAATGTTGTAGGTTAGAGAAGTCAAAAGAGAAAAAAAATGCAGAATTTTATTTAAGGATAAACTAATCAAGTACAAAAATGTAACAGTATAGGTACTTGTTTAGCTGTAAAAAGTTGTGTTAGTAAAGAACAGTTTTGATAAACACCATCAATTTAGGATACTTTGTTTGAGTAGAGAGGAGGTGAATACAGGTCAGTTTATCATATTTAGGCTATTTTGCCGAGTATGGCAGACTCATATACAAGTTACTGAAACATCAGATAGAGAAGTCATCATTGATTATAAGTGTTGGATCTCTTGTTCATCATATGTTCCCAAGTCAAATGATACTGTAGTACTTCACACTTACCATCAAATTTTTGTTCTTTAGCATTGCGTTTGTGGAATGTCATTTTTAATCCATCACCCTGGAAATAGAAGGAAAAGAAATTACAAAAATGTGAAACAGTCTTCATATATTAAAATAATTACTATTCCTAAATAATATGTTAATTCGGTATATGCATTTACAAATATCATCAACAAAATTTTTATTTAAAGTTAACAAGGTCATTATTTTTATTTTAACGACATTTCATTCATATCTAAATGTAAAACAAATGAATTGCTATGAAATCAAATGTATGCATAAAATCTAAATAAAATTTATTAGGACTTTTCATTACTTTTAAGTTCATACATTTGTTAAAATACTTGATTAAAACCTATACAGAACACATTATCTAGGATTTTAATAATCATATTTACATTTATTTTTACTGCACTTTCAAAATGTGGTATGAAAAATTAAGAAACATCAAAAGAGATATGATAACACAAATCAAGATGAAATAATAGTGAAGATGATATGATTTTAGTTCTGAGTTAAAATTATATTAGCATTGTTAAAATTTATAAATGAATTAAAATGATTTTATCTCTTTTTTTTCAATACTTTTTTCTACAGACCTAACAAAGGCTTATTATACCCTGCATACAAATGGTCAACTCATAGAACATTAGTAACAGACTGGTAAGAGCCAAACATATATATAATATGTTACTGTTTTCTGAATTTGACTCCCTACGTTTATAGATAGTGATTAATGGCATCACTCTTGTATCTCCAGTAAGCCCTGCATTTTCTTCACATCCCATTAAGCAGATGTACTTAAGGAGAACATTTAACAGCATTGCTACAGCTGAATGGAGTTGCACGATAAAGATAAGAAGTATAATTTATAACCCAGTTCTTATCTGTATACAGGGTGCATGTGATTATATTTTAGTATTACTTGAATAGAAATATCATTATTGATTACTGTAAATTCAGAAATTATTGTGAGCATTCATTCTTGCGAAACACTGATTACTGCCAAAAATGCAACATCTAATTAATGCGACTGCAAGAATTTTTGAAGGAAAATCAATACTGAAATTAAGTTTTTAATAATTGTGAACCTGATACTGTTGCATTTTTCACATTAATAAAAACAAGGCAATATTTTCTGAATTTATAGAATATTTTTTTCCTAAATATTTTCCTTGAAACAGGTTTCAAACAAATGCCTTTGCTGTGTAAATAAACATAAATGGAAGCTTCCTCATCCGTGGGATTCCACTGAATTAAAGTGACAAAGAAACACCACATCACCCTGCAGAGAGAATAGAAAAGCTGCTGTGCTCATACACCCAACCACAATTTACTCTACCTCGGTAAATTGAACTTCAAAATCCTTATCAATATCATTTATCCCTTTGTTCACCTTGATCCCATCATAAACAGAATCTCCAGCGTCTGACTGGCTCAGATCTTGGTCATCTCTGGGTGTCGATGATCCGAGGGGTGTGGCACTTCTGGAGTCATAGTTCATAGGAATGTTAGACATCCTCTTTGGGAATGGCCATTCTCCAGTCTCAACACAGTAACATATATGTTCTAGACGATGGAAGATTACCCTGTCCTAAAAAAGGAAAACACATTCATTATTATACAGTCGACGACAATTCTGAGTCTTTGAGTCGTTATAAGCTTTTGTTCCAGTGCTCATTTCTATGATTACATTGGTTCTGAATATTCAAACTTTGATACAATCAAGCTAACTAACTCTTACAAACATTCAAATGTTATCAATAAAATCAATTTGTATTATAAATTTAAAAAACCTCTTGGAATAAATCTTTTTTTAGATGAACTACAGAATTATCACTGAATCTCAAATTCTTTTAAATTTCTCAAAATGACATGTTCCATCCTAGTATCCATTCCTGAAGAGTATATTTTTACTCAATAGTGTAAATTATTATTGAAACGAGATTTCTAAGCAAATTTTGTGCTTGTCCATTAATGATTTTTTTTTGCATTTAGAGACTCTTCTCACTGTAATGAAGCACTATCACACTGTTTTCAACAAAGCTCAGTTTTACAATAAATTTATCAAATTGATAACTAAAATAATTGATTTAATCAGAATTGATTCTGATAACTAAAAAAAATTTGGTCTATTTAAAAATTAACTTTTGAAAACAAATGGCTTGAAAATCATGCCAAAACTTTGTTCTTGAATTTTCAGATTACTTTAAATTTCATATAAATATCTTCTCTTACCTTTGGCCATTGTAGAAAATCTGCTGGAATGGCTGACGATCTGGAATCTAAATTATCCTCTTCATTTATAAGCTTCTGTAACTCCTGAAAATGTTGGTTATATGTATTACATATGTTGATTATTTTGGTTTGCAGTATGCAAAATGCTTTGGATCAATTGCTCTAGACTTTAAAAGTAATCAATATCTATTTATAAATCAAATACACATCAATTTTTGTTATTGCTTAGAGCTATTTCCCTAATGCTTGTAGTTTAAAGGTCTAGTTGGCTTGCTTGCTTTGTTTGAATAAATGTTTGTTCAAGCTTTGTAATTAAGATTGACATCTGCAATCAATAGATAGGCAGAGCTTCAGCTTGTATACATTATACTTTGCATTATATTATTGTCAAATCCATGTACCCTTTAGTCTTTCAAATCATGAAATATGAAGAGGTGTGACAACTTCAAATGGTCTTCCAAACAATTAGTTTTGAAACAGTAACAGAATTAAGATTCACTGAGTATCAGTGTATTCAATTAAATTCAGGCGGTGCTTACCTTTTGAATTGACAAAAGTATGCTATTTTTGGACACTACTTATCACATATATATACATTTTATGATTTCTTTATAACTATGGTTTGATTCTACCCAGAAAATCAAAAGCATATGCCTTTTATTTATGCACATAGATAAATTACTCATCATCAATTTCAATAGTTTGACAGTTTAAAACATACCACATCTTCTTTGGTGAACTTCTCGCCATCTTCTACCTTTACTTTTTCCTTTTCTTTTGTCACTTCAGTTGATTCATCGTTCACATCCTTTTCCTCATCCTCTGTTTTAATTTCTCCAGGAGACTTAACTTTTTCTGGAGACTTTTCTGATTTTACTTTCCCTTGAGATTTCTCACTTTCATTTTGATTTTCAGATTTCACTTCATTCTCATTAGCAGTTTCATTGTCAGAAACATCATGTTCGATATCAGTGGCTTCGTCATCTTCATTATCTACAGCAGATTTCTTAGCTACAGATAAATCACAACTCTCTTCCTGAAAATCATGTTCTGAATGGGCTTCCTCTTTTACGTCACTTTCACTTTCATTTTCTTCTTTCACTTCAGTTTTGATATCCTTCTGCAGTTCTTTTTTACTATCAGGACTACCAGTTCTATTTTCTTCCTCTGCATCATGTTCAATGTCATTCATTTTTTTATCAGGAGAAATCACTTCCTTTTTCACATCCTTGCCAAAGTCTTGTTCAAGGTCTTCAGACTTTTTATCAGGAGATACTGGTTCCTTTTTCACATCTTGAGGATCAATTTCTGATTTATCTTTATTAGACTCCCTTTTGATTTTCTCTATCATTGCTTTTATTTCCAATTCAGTTTCTTCTTCCTTATCTATAAGAATATTTGATAAACATCTTTATGTTCAAAGTGCCCATTTAGTTTTCAGAAACTTAAAATGTTTCCTCTTAAACATAATATAAACTATCAACATGTACACATGAAACACAGGTCATAAATTTCAAACTTTTTCTTCTTGAAATATTTATCAGTATGCCAACTATGTGCTTCTAAAATTACATTATTTTCAAATAAATTTGTATACAAGTGAGGAAGTTTTATACAGATATTAAGTTTCATATTTTTTATGAAGCTTATAAGTTAAGTCTTTGTCTTTTAAATCTTTCTTTTTGGCTTAATAGTTATGCTATCATGTTATCCTGTTGATGTCTTTTTTTTGTGTATTTTAGTTGCTGTATCATTAATGTATTACCCCTACCCCCATCATCTCCTTTTCTATAAAACTTTAAATGTATGGTATGTCTCAATAACTTACTTTTAACTTTAACTGGTGTCTGACTGGCACCAGGTGACTGCATAAAATGAGGGGAATTTACATATGGACGTTTATTTCTGAACACATCTTTGAAAGACAATGCTGGGTCATTAAGTATAAATTCATCAGTGCGCACAACACCATGCCTGAAATTGAAAATATGTAATTATCAAATTAATAGTGTAAAATTTAAACATTAACAATTTAATCTACATAATACAGAGACTAAAGAGTCATATTTTAGTCTAGTTATAAACATCTAAGCACTAATAGTCATATGTTATTGAATTTATCTATGACCTTGCAGGATAATTTTTGAACTTCCATGTATCTACCCACTGTAAATGGACAAACCATAAATTAATAAAATGCTTCGCTGGGCGCAGCTTGATACGACCGCAGAGGTCGAACCCTGAACAGTTGGGGCAAGTATGGACACAACATTCAAGCTTGATACAGCTCTGAATTTGGATTGTGATAAAAAATTTGACACAGCATAGGTTTCTGACACAGAAAGAATGTGGTCTAAGAACTTCAATTTTTTTAATTTACCTATTATGGTCCAATGTCCAAAATCAAAATACATGGTTAGATTCAGCATATCAAAGAACCCCATATATTCAATTTTTGTTGAAATCAAACAAAGTTTAATTTTGGACCCCAACTTGGACAAACTTGAAAACTGGTCCCATAATCAAATATCTAAACACATGTTTAGATTCAGCATATCAAAGTACCCGAAGAATTCAATTTTTGTTAAAATCAAACTAAGTTTAATTTTGGACCCTTTGGACCTTAATGTAGACAAATTTAAAAAACGGGACCCAAAATAAAAAATCTAAAAACACGGTTAGATTTGGCATATCAAAGAACCCCAATAATTAAATTTTTGATGAAATCAAACAAAGTTTAATTTTGGACCCTTTTGACCTCAATATGAACCAATTTGATAGCGGGCCCACAAATAAAAAATCTAAATACATGGTAAGATTCAGCATATCAAAGAACCCCATATATTCAATTTTTGTTGAAATCAAACAAAGTTTAATTTTGGACCCCAATTTGGACCAACTTGAAAACTGGGCCAAAAATCTAAAATCTGAATACATGTTTAGATTCAGCAGATCAAAGAACCCCATATATTCAATTTTTGTTGAAATCAAACAAAGTTTAATTTTGGACCCCAACTTGGACAAACTTGAAAACTGGTCCCATAATCAAAAATCTAAACACATGTTTAGATTCAGCATATCAAAGAACCCCAAAAATTCAATTTTTGTTAAAATCAAACTAAGTCTAATTTTGGACCCTTTGGACCTTAATTTAGACCAATTTAAAAAACAGGACCCAAAATTAAAAATCTAAACACACGGTTAGATTTGGCATATCAAAGAACCCCAATAATTCAATTTTTGATGAAATCAAACAAAGTTTAATTTTGGACCCTTTTGACCTCAATATGAACCAATTTGATAGCGGGCCCACAAATAAAAAATCTAAATACATGGTAAGATTCAGCATATCAAAGAACCCCATATATTCAATTTTTGTTGAAATCAAACAAAGTTTAATTTTGGACCCCAATTTGGACCAACTTGAAAACTGGGCCAAAAATCTAAAATCTAAATACATGTTTAGATTCAGCATATCAAAGAACCCCATATATTCAATTTTTGTTGAAATCAAACAAAGTTTAATTTTGGACCCAACTTGGACCAACTTGAAAACTGGACCCATAATCAAAAATCTAAACACATGTTTAGATTCAGCATATCAAAGAACCCCAAGAATTCAATTTTTGTTAAAATCAAACTAAGTTTAATTTTGGACCCTTTGGACCTTAATGTCGACCAATTTAAAAAACGGGACCCAAAATTAAAAATCTAAATACACGGTTAGATTCGGCATATCAAAGAACCCCAATAATTCAATTTTTGATGAAATCAAACAAAGTTTAATTTTGGACCCTTTGGACCTCAATGTGGACCAATTTAAAAACGGGGCCCAAAATCCAAAAACTTAATACACGGTTAGATTCAGCATATTAAAGAACCCCAAGAATTCAAGAATAAAACCCCATTGAAATTGATCAAGAAATAAGCAATTTATACGAAGTATCTTCTTTTGCACAATACTGTGCAATTGAATATTTCTTGCTATTGCGCAATACTGTACAATTGACAATTTCTTGCTATTGCGCAATATTGTGCTTTTGGATATTTCTTGCTATTGCGCAATACTGTGCAATTGAAGATTTCTTGCTATTGCGCAATACTGTGCAATTGAAGATTTCTTGCTATTGTGCAATTGAAAATTTCTTGCTATTGCACAATACTTATTATATAATAATTTACATATCCTGTTTGGTGTGTATCTCCTACCATATCATTATTATTTGCTTTTAAATATAAATCAGAAATAACCAACTTAAAATGGAAAATTTTAAAAGAAAAAAAAAAAGAAAAAAAGAAAAAAAAAAAAAAAAAAATCCCCCCCCCCCCCCCAAATTTTTTGAACCCCCTTATGATTCATCACCCCCAAACTCAATCCCAGCCTTCCCTTTGTGGTATGGTACCTTGCAGTACAATTTCAGAGAGATCCATACACTTGAACACAAGTTATTGTCTGGAAACTAGAAAAATGCTTATTTTTGGCCCCTTTTTGGCCCCCAATTCCTAAACGTTTCGGGCAATTACCCCCAAACTCAATTCCAGCTTTCCCTTTGTGATATGGAACCTTGTAGTACAATTTCAGAAATATCCAAACACTTACACACAAGTTATTGTCATGAAACTAGAAAAATGCTTGTTTTTTGCCCCTTTTTTGGCCCCTAATTCCTAAAATTTTGAGGCAATTACCCCCAAAATCAATTACAGCCTTCCCTTTGTGATATGGAACCTTGTGGTACAATGTCAGAGAGATCCATACACTTACACACAAGTTATTGTCTGAAAGTTACAAAAATGCTTATTTTTGGCCCCTTTTTGGCCCCTAATTCCTTAACTGTTGGTACCATAACCCCCAAAATCAATCCCAACCTTCCTTTTGTGGTATTGAACCTTATGGTGAAATTTCATGGAGATCCATTCACTTAAACTAAAGTTAGAGTGCGAAAACCAATGTGTCTTCGGACGACGCCGGACGACGACGACGACGACGACGACGACAACGACGACGACGACGACGCCAACGTCATACCAATATACGACCAAAAAATTTTTAATTTTTGCGGTCGTATAAAAATAACCAAAGATTTCAATATCTATGCTCTTAAAGTGTTAAAACGTTTAAACCTGCTGCGTTTTTATGCACCTGTCCTAAGTCAGGAGCCTGTTGTTCAGTGGTTGTCATTTGTTGGTGTGGTTAATAAGTGTTTGTCGTTTCTCTTTTTTTATATAGATTAGACCGTTGGTTTTCCTGATTGAATGGTTTTACACTAGTCTTTTTAGGGCCCTTTATAGCTTGCTGTTTGATGTGAGCCAAGGCTCCATGTTGAAGGCCAGACTTAGACCTATAATTGTTTACTTTTTATACATTGTGACTTGGATGGATAGTTGTCTCATTGGCACTCATACCACATCTTCTTATTTATATATCTTAGCTTTAACTTGAGTATCTGTATCATGTTGTTTCACATATATATATTTATTTTAAATGATGATTAAACAATTTTTAGTCCTCTAATATATATTTAGTTTTATTCATTCTGACCATTTTAATTTCAGCCTATAAAGTCTTACCTAGCAGCTCCTCTGAGTAGATCTTTGTCATGTTTGCCACAAATCCACCATGATGGCAGATCATAAGACGTTTGACACAACTTGACACGCTCATCAAATTTGGGATGTGCCAATGTTTCAGTTCGTATTTTATTGAGAAGATCAATTCGGGCAAGACTGCGACTAGCTCTCTCTTCAGATATTGGTTCCACATAAATATTGTTCGGAGGCAGTGCTAAAAAAATAAAAAGGACATGATATTAAAGATCACTTTATTTCTGAATTGTGCACTATTCTTGGCCCATCTGGGAATTGCATAACAGAATTGAAATTTGAATCAACCTTTTTCATTTTACAAATGGTAATAATATCATATTATAAATTATTTCACTGATTTTGAATTTTGATGACTTTAAAATTTCAAGCAACATCTATAATGGAATAATTTAAACCAAAATTTCATGAAAAAAAACAGACGAACAAGATGAACATATGCTACTTTCTACAAATGAGAGTAACACAAACAATTATTGCTTTTCTGTATACCTTAAAATTATTTCAAAAGGGTGTAAAATGTGCAAGAAAATTACCATCATCATCATTTTTAAATTTCTTGCAGACTCGCATGCACATGTGGTAAAATGCCTGGAAATACTCTGTTAATGTGTCATCATGTTTCTTCTCCAACCTAGCTAAAGTTCTGAATCTATCCCACTTATATCGTCCTGTAAACAAGTCAAATTCCACTCCAAATGTAGATATAATACGATAGAAATCAGACTCCTCTCTCCGCGTCCAGTGACTGCAAAAATGTAAACAGTAGTTTTCAATTTTTTACATGTTTTCTCTGTCTCTCTATTCATTTATTTATTTAATAATTATAACACACATCATAAAAAAGTATTACCAGATTTCAATAAGGCAATAGAAAAATAATACAATAGGTTTAACAATCTTGCATACATGCCTCACAGTTTAAACAAAAAATACACTTATTTCTTGTGTTAATGTCAATTATACTTGATGGTCCATGAATTCAGGTTTTAAATAGACAAAAGAGGGCCTGGGAAGCAACATTGATTATTCATTTTCCCAACAAGTTTCAGTTTCTACTAGTTCTCGAGGTATCAAAATCAAAGAAGGTAAACAATATTGAAATGATTTGTGTTTTAAAATTTTGGAGTTTGAGAATTTACATAACTGGTATTAGAAAAATTCTGTGCATGCAATATTTTACAAAAATTAAGTTATGGATACAAATGTTACCAGATCATTTCATGCAATTTATTTGCCCAAAATCAAAATAAGCTTTTATATATATACATACATCCATGCGTTTACAAAATAAACATAAAACAATGAAGAAAACAGCAAAATAAAATTTAATGTGTTCTATCAGAAAATGTGCAGAATCTGAACGCATAAAACCTAATGACCAGCACATCTGGTAAATATTAGGTTTTCAGTATTAGCATGGCAAATCATCATGAACACAAAATTTTTCAAATATTAAAAGTAATAAGTCAACATCTCATAGGCCAAAAAAACAGAATAATTAATTGCTTCTACTATTTTCAAGCGTATCCATTAGCCTACCTTCAAATTTTGAGATTCTGGTTTTTAAGTGAATTCAGAACAAGAATGCATGTGCTGTTGTGGTAAACATACACTCACTCGTAATTCAAAATATCGGAAACAAAATAATGATGTCCGACAGATCCGAAAATTGTAATATCTTTCAACTCATCAATAAAAAGCTGCTGACCAAATACGAAGTCATTCTGTTCGGTATTAACAGAGAAATGTGTGACAAATTTTTTTTAAGTTCATATAAAATATTGAAAAATTCAAAGTATTGGTAAACCGGAAGTAGATATGACAGATCTTAAAAGAAATTACAAGTTACAACTCATCACTGTCAAGTCCCTGACCAAATATGAAGTAGTTCTGTTCAGTAGTACACGAGAAAAGTGTGATGGAAATATTTGTTGGATGAACAAAGGAAAGACATGGTGACTGCAATATAACCCACACTCCTACAATGAGGATTATTTTCATTTCTTTTTTTAATTTATTCATCATTTCCAATCTGTTTCAATGTCATTTCATTTTATTCCACAAAACAACCAGTCAAAGGTTACATATAAAGGGTAATGGATAGATTATAAATGCCACATACTCTAAACTAAATGAAAATAAAACATTTTACACATGTAGATCATGCAATGTCAAATTTCCTACCTTTCCCAACATCCAAAAAAACTGTCAAAGATAAATATTTACTTGTCAGCATTTCATCTTTTTAAAATAAATGGGAAAATAACTGACAAATGTGTTGAAATAACTTCAGATAACAATCCTTTCAGAAACTTAACAGTGGATTCATAATTATTTGTTGCAAACTAATTTTTAATGATTTTCATAGGTAAAGTTGAACAATGAAATTCAAGAGTTTTTCAAAATACACAATCTCTTTTAGTCTTTTATGGAGAATTTTACAAAACCACAATATCATGTATCCAAGAAAATATAATTTTTCCTCAATTAACAAAAAATTTTCCCCACAGAAATAAATGAATCCACGACATTTAAGGCATCTGTACAATATTGAGATTTGTTTTTTTATCAAAAATATCTGGTAGATAAAATTAATTTATAAAAATTCAGATTCATATATTGACATTTGGCATAGTCAACTGACCCCTTTAAGAAAATATTGCCCTTGAAAGATGATTTTTGAATTACTTGCAGAAACTATTATCATATTAACCCAAAGCTGACCGAGAAAAGCTAAAGTTGAACCAATTTGTCTTAAAGATTTTGTACTTCATACCAATCCACAACATGGTAAAGACTCCTTAAGCACTTAATTCAATAAAATTACTTAGCTCAAAATAATATGTATTGAAGAAACAAACCTTTGTTGGTACTGAATTTTCTCTTCATCCTTGTATCTGCTTACTATGTCATATCTCTCTCTTCTTTCCATCCTCTGAGATAATAAAAACATGGTGTGATTTTCACAATAATTTTAAGTAGTTTTGTAATAAGTCACCCAATCATAAAGTATGCTGGCATAACATAACTGATGAATCAAATTTTATGACAGGAACATGTATGTCTTGTAGCAATAATTCAAATGAATGATTTGTAGTCTTCAATGTCCAGCTGAAAATATTTCATGCATATTCAGATCAAGAACAATGTAAGATATGAAAATGCATTAAATATTTGCAAATGGACATTGAACTACTAAACATTATTCATCAGATATATCTTACAAGTAATAGTCATCCTTCTGTAATTCTTAATATCGTTCTTCTTTCTTGAAAGTCAATGAGACCTCAGCAAGTCAAACATTAAAATGAAAAAAGAATTTATTCATTATTAGAAATTTTTCAACCAAATTAACATATACGAGAAAAGTCTGTTGGTCTTTAAATAATAAAATTATTGAAAGGTCCTTTCAAAACGTTAATATGCATCAGAAAATCTACAAATTTGTGAATTAAAAAGAAATTCAATGAATTAAAAAAAAAAACAAAAAAACTGAAGAATACAGAAACTACATATTAACTGTAAGCACATTTTTAAATTTACCTTTGCTCTCTGTGCATCCTTTAACATTTGTCGTTTATGACTACGCTGGAAGCTGGTGATAATTCTCCTGAGCCTTGTGTTTAGATCAGACATGGTAGGCCATGGTAACTTCTCCCCCTCATCATCTCCTCCTTCAGGTGTAATAGTAGTCTCCTTAGCCATGTTACTGTCCTGATTAGAGATCACTGAGGTACATGTGTCTTCATCCTCATCCTTCAATGTACTCATATTACCCTTAGTATCATCCATGTCGTCACTATAATACAATTATTATCTTCTATATACTGTGGGTTAATTATTAATGATGGGATACCAAATTTCATGGATTTGCGTGGGTATATGTGAACCACATTTTAAATAATTCAAAAAAGTATTATCTTTTATAGGTTTGTGTGCACTTTGACATAACCACATAAAATAATCATACAAAAACAAATGGGGAATGTGTCCATGGGACATAGGTAATGCCCCACTTGCATATTAAGTTATAAAGGGACATAACTCAAGAACAGTAAAAGTGATGCTACCCAAATTCGTACTTGATCAGAGTTTTGTGGTAATAAGCATTGTGTATAAGTTTCATGACATTTGGTTGAGGTAAACTAGTTAGAGAATTGAAACCAATTTCAAGACGTACGGATGGACATACATTTGTGTACAGACGGACAAGGGTAAAACTTAACGCCCACTCCGCTACGGCGGGCATAAAAAAAACACACTTTTCTTGAATTCACAAAAAATTGGTACCTACGATAATAAATGAATCCACAGTACTAGTAATGCTTTTTACACTGAACTGATACTGTGGCTGACATTGGTTTCCTGTGCAATTTCAATGGGTGGGTAATATGCTAAATCCATATCAGCCCTCTTCTGGTTCAGATAGTAAATTTGCAGGACTTGCTTTGTCTGGAATTAACCCTGCTGTTTATAAAACTGGATAACCACTGCATTGTTACTTTCTTAATATTTTTAAAATAATGTCAAATATTGCTAGAAATAATGTTTTTGTTGGACGTGGGAAAAGACCAGATATGGTTAAGAGAATCATTTGAACGTTAAACCTGGTCACTTTTTAATTTCCCTGCTGATGATGAGTTAAAATAAACCTATGATATATGTGAAATAATACTACTTGTACAAGTACATACTTTACTAATGTGAAACTATCCATTTCTCATCAACATTTCATTGACTGAAAATAAATTAACCTAGTCTGTTGGGAGTGTCCCCATCCAAATTAGTATCAACAATAGACATATGTCTATCCCTCTACCAAATTAGTATCAACAATAGACACATGTCTGTCCCCTACAAATGATAGCCCACTACTTACTCATCATCATCATTTTGTTCTGCAGCAAGGGCAGCCCCTGCTGGTGGTCCACAACGTGACAGGAAACACAACAAAGGATCATTCCTCATTCGGTTGTATTTCTCATAACCTGAAATTCAAAAGAATGATTATAAGTAATGTACACTGGCCTTTACTTCCATTTCATACATATTCAATTTACAATGTCATATGATTTTTATGTTCTGATATTTATTTTATAGTTTCAATTTGATTTTTTTTAAATTTGTTAAAATATCATATATAAAGAACTTTTACAGATAATATGTTAAATAAACTGTTGACACAGAGATATGTCTCGCCTATTTGTAATTTTGATAAATGCAAATGTTGAAATTAAAATAGCAATACTTTAACATGTAAGTTATGCAAATATTCAAAGTCAATGAATCATGACTGAAGGCACATGGCTAAACAATCTGCATGGAAATGAGATGTGTCAATGCTAATACAAATGCATACCAAATACCATTGACCTACCACTAGTAGTTCCCCATAAACTGACCTAATCACAAACTAATACATGTAAACTAAGCAAAGTTTCAAAGTCAACAGACCTTGACTGAAGGGGCGGGGCCAAATAATCTCCATGATAATGAGATGTGCCAATGCTAATACAACTGCATACCAAATATCATTGACCTACCAGTAGTGGTTCACCACAAACTAGACCTAATCACAAACTAATACTGTCGCCGGAAACAGCATACCTATGTCTCGCTTTTTGACTCCGTCTATGCCAAAAAACTGTTTTAGATTGCAGTTCACTGGACAGACTTTTCTGGTGAACAGCTTTCTACTTGAAGCAGGTTCTTCATTTATCATCTGGAAACCAAAAACTATTGAATTTATCCAACAATCCAGTACCATAACTTTGGAATGGTAAAAGTGAAAACGATGAAAATCCAACTTTCCCTTAAAATTTCAATTAATCTCAAAAAGCAGTTCTCTATTCATCATCTGCAAACCAAAAGTGGGACAGACAGACAAATGGACAGTCATAAGGATTCCTATATACTCCAATCTGTTGAGCAGAAAATATATATATATAAAATAACATACTGCTAAGCTGACAATAGAATTTTTTTTATAGATGTTATTAATATTCTTACCATGTTTAAATACACCAATCAACAAAGACCTGTCTGATAATTCATCCCACCATAAAGTTGGTGGATCACCTTCTACATTTGCTCTTGGTATTTCTATTTCACTGTAAAGACAAAACATACATAAATGACATTAGAAAATTTCAAAAACATCTGCCCAACAATAATGTCTGCTTTAATTATAGACTAAAGCTATTTGATACAAAAACAATTATAAATTTTGTAAAGAGTTGGCTTGAAACTAATATTTTTCAAAACCCAAGTCTTTTCGCTGAAACAGCCCTAATAGATACTTTACTAATAATTGACTGCAAAAATACAGTGCATGAACAAAGCTAACACATCCCCCTCCCATGCATGTTGTTTATTGCTGTGATATGGATATTCATTTAACATTTAAAGTGAAACATCAGACTAAATTGATCTTCATTAAATATTATCAGATCGGATTGGTGTTATGTTCATCATCTGTTTCACTCTCAAAACTTTTAAATTAAATGCAGCACAATAATCTGACAGTATTTAGTACTTTAAACTGTGGATTTATTTATTTTAGTGAATACCAATTTTCATAGATTGAGGAAAACTTGTATTTTGATGGATATTTGATTTCATGGATTTGCCATAAAAGCCTTTAGAAAATCAGCACTTTGTTGAACATTTAAAATCGTGGTTAACTTATATCCACAAAATCAACGAATAATAATGAATCCATAGTAAGTTATAAAATAAATACTCGACTGATTAAATTATTTCAAATAAATTGTTTACCTGACATCAAGTCCTTTATTAATTTTGTCTGCAGCATGACCAATGATTTCTTCTCGAAGGTAATACAGTAGTCTAACTCGCAGTAAAACCCTGTAAATAAAATATGTTACCATTAATATCCAAATATCAAGTAGGTTTATAGAAGTTTAAAACAGAAATGAACTGTATACAGCAGAAGTCTGGTCCTTCTTTAGCATACAATTAATACTAACAGGTCACATCTAAAAAAAAGTTTTTTCTTTTGTTCATCTTTAAATCTATAGTTTCTTGTGCATGAAAAAAATATACTACTCTGTTTTGTCAATTCAACTTTTTTCAAAAAGAAATCTACAATTTATAGAAAGTAGAACAGAATTTAGTTCAATATCAATGTGCTATATTGTCATAAGTATACATGTAAAATTTGTCACTTGCACTGACTTACTTGTTGGCATGGCGATGAAGATGTCTTTTGTAACCAGTGTCTTTCAGAACAGACTCAGGATCAATGTGATATTTAGCCATTTCTATTTCATGTTCTGACTCTTTCTCTTTTTTTGTTGGTTTATTTTTACCTTTTCTCCCTCTAGGAACTGGTGCAGATAAACCTTAAAAATAAGGTTGAAACAAATAACTACTTAAATTTATAATATTTTATTTCAAAGCATTTATTATATAAAAAGAAAAGAATGTGATTTGGAAAAGGTTTTCGATTCTTGATTCCAGAAGTTAAAAAAATAACCCATTTAATTCAATATCATCATGCAAATTTGTGGTGGAGGCTATCTTGTATTTTTTATTCACAGCACTGAAGCAGTTTTTTGGCTTATTCATTTTTTTACATGTCCCAAAAACAAATGGTTAAATAGTAATGTCACAAATCTGGTCTACCTCAGCAAGTAACTCAACTTATAAAACATTCTACTATATTAACTGACACATTAGAGAATACAAGTACCTGAATGATTTTTCAAGGAACCATCATTTGCAGGAGATATCAAATCCCATATAAATTCTTTTATCTTCTCATCTCCTTTGTAAACTTTCAATGAATACATAAGCTGAAAAAAATCTCACATTTTAATATTGCATTGTACATTATATACTATTACCTGATTCCAAATAATTATTGTTTAAATTAGTATCATTTATTAAGATACATATAGGCTATTTCTGCAGGTCATTTTTGTTTTTAAGAAGATAATATGTTACAACATGGTTTCCAAAACTGTCATATTTTCTGGACATACCTGTTTAATTCCATATTTTTCCTGATAGAAGATCATTGGACCTGACCTGCAGATTATTTCATATGAATACATTATACAGAAAATAAAATGCTTCGCTGGGCGCAGCTTGATACGACCGCAGAGGTCGAACCCTGAACAGTTGGGGCAAGTATGGACACAACATTCAAGCTTGATACAGCTCTGAATTTGGATTGTGATTAAATATTTGACACAGCATAGGTTTCTGACACAGAAAGAATGTGGTCTAAGAACTTCATTTTTTTTAATTTACCTATTATGGTCCAATGTCCAAAATCAAAATACATGGTTAGATTCAGCATATCAAAGAACCCCATATATTCAATTTTTGTTGAAATCAAACAAAGTTTAATTTTGGACCCCAAGTTGGACAAACTTGAAAACTGGTCCCATAATCAAAAATCTAAACACATGTTTAGATTCAGCATATCAAAGTACCCCAAGAATTCAATTTTTGTTAAAATCAAACTAAGTTTAATTTTGGACCCTTTGGACCTTAATGTAGACCAATTTAAAAAACGGGACCCAAAATTAAAAATCTAAAAACACGGTTACATTTGGCATATCAAAGAACCCCAATAATTCAATTTTTGATGAAATCAAACAAAGTTTAATTTTGGACCATTTTGACCACAATATGAACCAATTTGATAGCGGGCCTACAAAATAAAAAATCTAAATAAATGGTAAGATTCAGCATATCAAAGAACCCCATATTTTCAATTTTTGTTGAAATCAAATAAAGTTTAATTTTGGACCCCAATTTGGACCAACTTGAAAACTGGGCCAAAAATCTAAAATCTAAATACATGTTTAGAGTCAGCATATCAAAGAACCCCATATATTCAATTTTTGTTGAAATCAAACAAAGTTTAATTTTGAACCCTAACTTGGACCAACTTGAAAACTGGTCCCATAATCAAAAATCTAAACACATGTTTAGATTCAGCATATCAAAGAACCCCAAAAATTCAATTTTTGTTAAAATCAAACTAAGTTTAATTTTGGACCCTTTGGACCTTAATGTAGACCAATTTAAAAAACGGGACCCAAAATTAAAAATCTAAATACACGGTTAGATTTGGCATATCAAAGAACCCCAATAATTCAATTTTTGATGAAATCAAACATAGTTTAATTTTGGACCCTTTTGACCTCAATATGAACCAATTTGATAGCGGGTCCACAAATAAAAAATCTAAATACATGGTTAGATTCAGCATATCAAAGAACCCCAAGAATTCAATTTTTGATGAAATCAAACAAAGTTTAATTTTGGACCCTTTGGACCTTAATGTAGACCAATTTAAAAAACGGGACCCAAAATTAAAAATCTAAAAACACGGTTACATTTGGCATATCAAAGAACCCCAATAATTCAATTTTTGATGAAATCAAACAAAGTTTAATTTTGGACCCTTTTGACCACAATATGAACCAATTTGATAGCGGGCCTACAAAATAAAAAATCTAAATAAATGGTAAGATTCAGCATATCAAAGAACCCCATATATTCAATTTTTGTTGAAATCAAACAAAGTTTAATTTTGGACCCCAATTTGGACCAACTTGAAAACTGGGCCAAAAATCTAAAATCTAAATACATGTTTAGAGTCAGCATATCAAAGAACCCCATATATTCAATTTTTGTTGAAATCAAACAAAGTTTAATTTTGGACCCCAACTTGGACCAACTTGAAAACTGGTCCCATAATCAAAAATCTAAACACATGTTTAGATTCAGCATATCAAAGAACCCCAAAAATTCAATTTTTGTTAAAATCAAACTAAGTTTAATTTTGGACCCTTTGGACCTTAATGTAGACCAATTTAAAAAACGGGACCCAAAATTAAAAATCTAAATACACGGTTAGATTTGGCATATCAAAGAACCCCAATAATTAAATTTTTGATGAAATCAAACAAAGTTTAATTTTGGACCCTTTTAACCTCAATATGAACCAATTTGATAGCGGGCCCACAAATAAAAAATCTAAATACATGGTAAGATTCAGCATATCAAAGAACCCCATATATTCAATTTTTGTTGAAATCAAACAAAGTTTAATTTTGGACCCCAATTTGGACCAACTTGAAAACTGGGCCAAAAATCTAAAATCTAAATACATGTTTAGATTCAGCATATCAATGAACCCCATATATTCAATTTTTGTTGAAATCAAACAAAGTTTAATTTTGGACCCCAACTTGGACCAACTTGAAAACTGGGCCCATAATCAAAATTCTAAACACATGTTTAGATTCAGCATATCAAAGAACCCCAAGAATTCAATTTTTGTTAAAATCAAACTAAGTTTAATTTTGGACCCTTTGGACCTTAATGTAGACCAATTTAAAAACGGGACCCAAAATTAAAAATCTAAATACACGGTTAGATTTGGCATATCAAAGAACCCCAATAATTCAATTTTTGATGAAATCAAACAAAGTTTAATTTTGGACCCTTTTGACCTCAATATGAACCAATTTGATAGCGGGTCCACAAATAAAAAATCTAAATACATGGTTAGATTCAGCATATCAAAGAACCCCAAGAATTCAATTTTTGATGAAATCAAACAAAGTTTAATTTTGGACCCTTTTGACCTCAATGTGGACAAAGTTGATAACGGGGCCCAAAAATCAAAAATCTAAATACATGGTTAGATTCAGCATATCAAAGAACCCCATATATTCAATTTTTGTTGAAATCAAACAAAGTTTAATTTTGGACCCTGATTTGGACCAACTTGAAAACTGGGCCCATAATCAAAAATCTAAATACATGTTTAGATTCAGCATATCAAAGAACCCTAAAAATTCAATTTTTGTTAAAATCAAACTAAGTTTAATTTCGGACCCTTTTGACCTTAATGTAGACCAATTTGAAAACGGAACCAAAAATTAAGAATCTAAATACACGGTTAGATTCGGCATATCAAAGAACCCCAATAATTCAATTTTTGATGAAATCAAACAAAGTTAAATTTTGGACCCTTTGGACCTCAATGTGGACCAATTTAAAAACGGGGCCCAAAATCCAAAAACTTAATACACGGTTAGATTCAGCATATTAAAGAACCCCAAGAATTCAAGAATAAAACCCCATTGAAATTGATCAAGAAATAAGCAATTTATATGAAGTATCTTCTTTTGCACAATACTGTGCAATTGAATATTTCTTGCTATTGTGCAATACTGTACAATTGACAATTTCTTGCTATTGCGCAATATTGTGCTATTGGATATTTCTTGCTATTGCGCAATACTGTGCAATTGAAGATTTCTTGCTATTGCGCAATACTGTGCAATTGAAGATTTCTTGCAATTGTGCAATACTGTGCAATTGAAAATTTCTTGCTATTGCACAATACTTATTATATAATAATTTACACATCCTGTTTGGTGTGTATCTCCTACCATATCATTATTATTTGCTTTTAAATATTAATCAGAAATAACCAACTTAAAATGGAAAATTTTAAAAGAAAAAAAAAAGGAAAAAAAGAAAAAAAAAAGAAACCCCCACACCCCCCCAAATTTTTTGAACCCCCTTATGATTCATCACCCCCAAACTCAATCCCAGCCTTCCCTTTGTGGTATGGTACCTTGCAGTACAATTTCAGAGAGATCCATACACTTGAACACAAGTTATTGTCTGGAAACTAGAAAAATGCTTATTTTTGGCCCCTTTTTGGCCCCCAATTCCTAAACGTTTCAGGCAATTACCCCCAAACTCAATTCCAGCTTTCCCTTTGTGATATGGAACCTTGTAGTACAATTTCAGAAATATCCAAACACTTACACACAAGTTATTGTCATGAAACTAGAAAAATGCTTGTTTTTTGCCCCTTTTTTGGCCCCTAATTCCTAAAATTTTGAGGCAATTACCCCCAAAATCAATTACAGCCTTCCCTTTGTGATATGGAACCTTGTGGTACAATGTCAGAGAGATCCATACACTTACACACAAGTTATTGTCTGGAAGTTACAAAAATGCTTATTTTTGGCCCCTTATTCCTTAACTGTTGGTACCATAACCCCCAAAATCAATCCCAACCTTCCTTTCGTGGTATTGAACCTTATGGTAAAATTTCATGGAGATCCATTCACTTAAACTAAAGTTAGAGTGCGAAAACCAATGTGTCTTCGGACGACGCCGGACGACGCCAGACGACGACGACGACGCCAACGTCATACCAATATACGACCAAAAAATTTTCAATTTTTGCGGTCGTATAAAAATAAATGGGGAATGTGTCCATGGGACACAGATGAGATGATGCCCCCGCTTGCATATAATGTTATAAAGGGACATAACTCAAGAACTGTAAAAGTAACAATACCCAAACTTGTACTTGATCTGAGTTTTGTGGTAATAAGCATTGTTTATAAGTTTCATAACATTTAGTTGAGGCAAACTAAAATAAGAACGGAAACGAAAAATTCAGCAATTTTTCCATTTGTAAAGGGGCATAACTCTAGAACAGTTTAAGTGATGCTACCAAAATTCAAACTTGATCTGTGTTTTGTGGTAGTAAGCTTTTGTACAAGTTTGATAACATTTGGTTGAGGCAAACTAAAATAAGAACGGAAACGAAAAATTCAGGAATTATTCCATTTGTATAGGGGCATAACTCTAGAACGGTAAAAGTGACACCACCAAACTGTGTTTTGTAGTAATAAGCATTGTATATAAGTTTCATAACATTTGATTGAGGCAAACCTAAGTTAGAGAACGGAAAACAATTTTGGTACATACGTGCAGACGGACAAGGGTAAAACTTAATGCCCCCTCCGCTACGGCGGGGCATATAAATCAGGTTTATATCTTTGGGCTGGACAATTTTCCCTAAAAGTCACATGAAAAGTAATCACTGTAAAACTAGATCTAATAAACATCAGTCACTAGTAAATGCTTTTTTCATAGCAGACAGCTGCGATTTACCTGTTCACATGACAGTACAAGTTATTATTCCTATCCTTTGAACAAAAAGTCTGCAGAGCCAAGTGTTTACATAGTTACAAAGGTGTGAAACATACAAAGGCTTTCAAAATAAATAGATCAGTTCTATTCTCTAGGGTTATTTTCATAAAATGTTTTCTTTTGTGCATCTTAGTTTAATTCTTACCAAAGCTCTTGCAATTGTTTCAACATCCTTAGCTGCTAGTGTTCTCTTGAATCTGCCATGACTAACAATATCTGTCCATCTTCCCCAACTGCAAAATAAAACTCAATGAAACTATATAGACTAATCAGGCATTTGCTGTTATATATTAAAATCCATACATCCATCTTATGTAAAATGTTGCGCTGACAAGAGCTTATCTTTCTCTTAAGAGTATTTAAAAGGCTCTTTACCTCATCTCAGAAAAGTACTATAGTTATTTTGAACAATAGGTGCACCATAAATACAATGGTACATTCAAAGCAAAATTACATTGTCTCCTTTAATCAATTAAAAATAAATTGCAGTATCCTTTAATAACAGATTTCTTTACAATTAAATACTAATATGCAACACAATTGTTCAAGCTTAGAAATAAGTTTATACATACCCATAAACTAAGAGATTCTTCTCCACTTTGAAACAATCTGATCTTGAATACATCTCTCCTACAGCACCACGAGCATCAAAATCATCATCAGAATCTCTGCCCCTACCCCTTCTACCTTTCTTGCCCTTCTTTCCTCTGCCACGCCCTCTTCCTTCACCGTCTTCATCATCTCCTCCCTCTTCCTCATCTGAAGAGGATTCTAATTCAGACATTTCCATGGCTGCCTCATCATTTCCATAACGCGCCGTTTGCTTCCTCATTCTAGGCACCTCAACTATCAGCTCATTCTGAAGTAAAAAGTATCTTATAGAAAATGCAAGATTTTTTTTTAATAATATATCTATGTATTGTAATTAAAAAGTATAGCATTGAACTGATAGTTGTTATAGATAGAATGTCTGAAACTAATATTTACAAGTTTAAAAAAAAAAATGCAAGCTCATGTCGTTTTTGTAAATTCTCAAAAGTCTGGCATATCAATTTTTTAAATTTCACAAACACAGGAATTCCTTACTGTATAATAGTTAATACAATACCTTGTCCTCATCTGCATTCACATCTGCCTTCTTTGCCCATTTCTGCCAGAAGTTTGGATCGTTAATGTCAATGTCATCCCTGTTCTCACTCATGGTAAAACTTGCCTATTGAAACACATATAGTAGTTTATTTTTAAATGTAAAAACCCACAATTCAACTCTCTTCAATAATATGAGATAAGTTTGCACATAAATAATTATCTGAGGGCTATTCCAGAACTAACTGTATGGGGGTTGGAAGACACGAAATATTAATATAAAATAAAGTAATGTGGTTCAAAACATTTTTCCACATAATAATCAATTAAAATTCTTCATAAAACTGCCATCCAACCACCTAATACATTTAGTTTTGGAATACCCTTAATAGCAAAATCCTATCACATGGTATACATATTAATTGCGGGTATTTCTACAATAGCATGTTTATCAAAAGGATGGATAATATGCTTGCTATGTGTGTCAGGAAGTTTGTTCTGACACACATCGAAATAAAATTGACACATCTGTATTATCTAACCAATTAAACTTCAATATTTATCACAACCAGACTGAAAATCTGCCTATCTCATTGGTTGCAAGTGTCAATTTTAAATTTCAGTATTTTCTAAAACCAGATTGAAACTCATAGAATGCATGATTCCATTTTAAGGACAATGCTGAGCAAATGTTATAACAAACATGGCAAGTGCATGCAACAAAATAGTTTTTAACATAACTTTGCAGAACAGCCTTAAGATATTACAAACCTCAGACCATTTGTAATATTTAAAATCTTATCTATTCTAATGATGATATCCTTGGAAACTATACTACAATCGCCACTGTGTAAGCACATCATGTTCTTACCTTGGAAAACGTGGACCCTTTGCCTTCGGATTCTATCTGTATAACCTGTGTTCTCCTTTGTAGAATCTGGTCAATATCTTCCTCACAGAAATCATCTCCAGCTTTGTCGTCATCCATTAATGCACCATAGGCTCCCTTTCTCAATAGTTCCTCTATTTCTTTTTTTGTTAACTGTTCCCTCTAAAAACAAAAGAAAGGATCAGTATGAAAATAATTTTAATTTTCTGTCATCTAGCATATCAAAAATCCTCAGACCTGATAGCAATTATTCCTTTCAAGACGAACTATTTACAGGTGAAATTTTGTGCAGTTAGAATACCAGAAGTTATCAACACTATGGCTGATAAAATAATTTACTACCTATGATTTTTTTTTATATTTACAATGTCATAAGAGGCAGAAGTTGAATGGTCTTTAGCAAACATATTTTTCCATTTGAAAATTTGACAGTACAAACTTACGGGATTGGCAGCCTTATCTCCTCCCATAGATTGCAATACAGCCTTGTCTAAACCCAACTTCAGGGAAGCTCTGTCAAACATTTCTCTCTCATAGGAATTTCTGGTGATTAATCTGTACACCTTCACTGCTTTGCTCTGCCCTATTCTGTGACATCTAGCTTGGGCCTATAACAACAGGATCAATAATACAATAAGAACTATAACAGACCTAACTTTAAAACAATGACTTGAACCTCCCTGTCTCTTTACCTGGGCAATTACTGTATAAAATAATTAACTTAGTATGTCATATTATTCTTACTTGAAATTTATTCTAAATTATTCTACATCCAATCATTCCTAACAACCTCATACAGTCATTTCAAGAACAGTTCCACTTTTGGTTAAAATAAAAACCAGATATAGAAGTTTGGTTCCCTGTTCAATAATATACCTGCAAGTCATTCTGTGGGTTCCAGTCAGAGTCATAGATAATAACAGTATCAGCTGCAGTCAGATTAATACCTAAACCACCAGCTCTTGTACACAGTAAGAATACAAATCTATCTGAATCAGGCTTAGAGAATCTGTCAATGGCTTCTTGTCTCATAATTCCTGTTATTCTACCATCTAATCTTTCATATAAATACCTAAACAAAGAATACGATCATTATTGTCAGCAAATATTTTCTATTTCATTTCATTTTCTGACTTCAACTGATTTTTTTATTCCCTATTCCATTATTAGTCTACAATTTATTGAAAACTAACACAAACAGCTTGTGAGCAATGAAGGGTAAAGATTGCTTTTATTTAGCAATGACACACATTAATTTTAGCAACCTATATATTTAAAATTTGAGTTATCTTCCTTTGTACATAATTGTACAATTGTAGTTGAACCTATTTTATAACATATATATTCATATGCCATGCACAACTTATGTAAACCAAATCAAATATATTTTTACAAGTATGGTTATTCAAATACACATTATCTTTTGAGCATAACATATTATTAACAGGCATTCTGAGGGTATTGCATGGCAATACATAGTCCAATACCGGGTAAAAATTCATTTTTACTGGAACAAAATGCTAACTTGTTCTATAACTTGTCATGGTGTAAACAAAAAGTAAATATCATGTCAATATCTTCAAGCATGACTAAAAACAGTGTGGAAAACTGATTATATGAGTGAAAAAAACATTAGATATGTTTAATAGTTCTCTAAAATTAGATATGATGTAATATAGTGTATATCTATTTTCAAATTATAATCAAATATAATTAATAGTTCCAAATATTTTTTCTTTCATTTGTCACAAACTAATATAGATTTGTAACTTATCTATAAAATGTCAACAACATTTATCTACACAATATCATGAATATAATGTATTGAAATATATACATTAATAAAAATAGATTATTATCTAATTAAAGGATTTCTCTTCATAATTTCTTTATATATATATAGCATTCAGAAAATTAGTTTATACTAAATAACAAACAAACCTGCTAAAAAATTCTTCAAATAATTTAACAATGAATGTCTTCTAAAAAATGAGTTATCCCCCTTTGTACAGAAATATGGTTTATCATAGTACCCTAACATTAGATATGGTCCCGAGTTATGATCCATAACTCGGGACTAAATCATCAGACCGGAACAAAATTTGAACTTGATCTATAACTTGTCATGATAAAACTATATACCAAATATCAAATCAATATCTTCAAGAACGAAGAAAAAAAGTGTGGAAAGCTGATTTGCTGGACTGACGGATGGACAGACGGACAGAGTGCAAACCTAAAGTCCCCTTCAACTTCGTCGGTTGGGGACTAATAAGATGCATGACATTGGCTAGATCGGATCTAAAGAATGTTCACCTCACAGCATTATGTTGTTTTAACATAGGTGTCAAGTCAGTAGTATTAGGGTTTTGATTGCATGAAACCTTGAATTAAAAATCAACAATCAAGGAAGATGTAAACATTGTAAGATGTCCAATCCCATAACACAATTTTTTTTTCTTCATTTTTTTATTGCTAGCATTCCTCTGCAAACTTCTAATCCTACCATCATTTTTAATTAGAATTGGGGCACATATTTACCTTCTTTGAATCAAATAGTCCTCTAAAATATCTAGCACTTTTATCATTTGAGAGAATATCAGCACTTTATGTCCACCTTGTTTAAGCTTTGGTAAAAGTTTGTCCATTAGTACAAGTTTTCCAGAAGATTGCACCATTAATCTATGTATATCAAACATATCCAATTCTGGTTTCTTTTCCTTTTCCTTAGTTTCCCTTATGATCATGTCTTCAGCACCTGTAATAAACAAAATTTAATTATTAACAACCGCTAAAATTTTGACCCAAGAAATCATAAGTTTCTTTCAAGATATTCACAAGTCCAGTGTATAGAGCATATTAAAGTAATATTTTGAAATTTCTATAATATTTGTGGACTAAAACATGATGGCTAGCTGAAAACTTCTGAACTCCTCTCTGAACAATAATGTTACTGAGCTGCCTTCCAAACTTTCAACATGTTTAGTATAAGTATACATCTATTACAAAATAAATGGAGAATGTGTCAATGCGATTAAGATGATACCCCTGTTTGCATATATATAAAGGGGCATAACTTGAGAACGGTAAAAGTGATGACATCCAAATTCAAAATAGATCTGTGTTTTGTGGTATTAAGCATGGTGTATAAGTTTCATAACATTTGGTTGAGGCAAACTTAAGAGAATGGACACAAAAAATTCAGCAATTTCTCCATTACTAAAGGGGCATAACTCATGAACGGTAAAAGTGACTCCAAAAAAATTCGAACTTGATCTATGTTGTCATAACTTTTATTTGAGGCAAACTAAAGTTAGAGAACATAAACTAATTTTGGGACGTATGTATGGACGGACATACAAGGGCAACACTTAATGCTCCCTCTGCCATGGTCGTATACGTTATAAACAAGCATCTTGGAATCAACATTTTCTCATATTTCAATCTTGGAATACTGTAAAATAACCACTCCTGCGGATTATACACAATTTACAATTTCCTATGGTTCCCCAAAATCATTTTTGTTTTGTCTAGAGATTTGTAATTGCAATTCAGTGAAACCTGTCTAAACCTTACCTCTTTATCACTTAAGATTTTGTTCATATAAGGTTTTTCAATTTATACAGGTTAAATAACTGAAAATATTCACTGAAAGTCCTGACACAACAGTTCAGTTTACACAGAATTCTTTTTGGCTAATGCAGGGTTTGGTTTGAACTGGTTTTGGATGCAATATACAAAATACTGTTGCTTTTTTTATTTTCAAATTTGCATCTTAAGCTTTGAGTACATATAGACAATATTCATTTCGTCTGTTTGGATTTTCAAACATGATGCAGCTATTGTAATATTTTATGTGGTTTGTTTGCTAGATCTAGCATGAAATTATACAAACCTTTGACTAGATAGGGATGATTACAACACTTTCTCAACTCCATCATTGTGTTTAGAAGATTTGGTACATTAGCAGAGGTAGTCGAACCTTTAGACAAGAATGTAAAATTCCTTTCAAGAATAGCACGATAATATTTCTTTTGTATGTTAGTCAATTCCACTTCAATGATTGTTTCTTCCTTTGCTGCTAGAGAGGTTTCTACATCTTCTTTTAATCGCCTAAGCATCATAGGTTTCAGAAGTGCTTTTAACTTGTCGACCTGATCATCAGTTCTTAAATTGCCAAACTCTGCTAAGAAAGTTTGTGAAGAATTAAACTGTTCAGGTTCTAAGAAGTTGAGTAAACTGAATAATTCCTCAACATTGTTTTGTAGGGGAGTTCCTGTAAGTAACACACGATGTTCCTGTAAAATAAAAAAGAATACATTATTCATCACCTTGTAAATATTAATTGAAAAAATAAAGTTTGATTGATTTTCTCCATTTCTAGATCCTGATCATCATTTGTACATTCTGAATTTCTAGATCCTGATCATCATTTGTACATTCTGAATGAAATATAGATTCTGTGTTTACATTTAGCTTACAAGGATCTGATAACACAATATTCAAAAAATATCTTACGCCATAAATTACAGAAAAGAAGGAAAATGTAGATCAAAAACTGAATTCATAATAAAATCTGTTCTATTTAAGTGTTCCTGTGATGGAGAAAGCAAACTCTTTATTATTATGAGAGGGCTTCTGTCTTCTTAATTATATATCATATATAAAAAGAATGTTTTCAACAAAGAATATTTACTGGTTAATACTTACACAATCCACATATCTTAATCCTTCCATTAATTTACATTTTTTATTTTTCAGCCTGTGTGCTTCGTCAATAATTAAACATCTCCAGTCTATAGAACTTAATAATTCACAGTCAGATATTATAATCTCAAATGTTGTCACTAACACAGTGAATTTACACAGATCTGGTATCCTTTGTCTTTCTTCATCTTTGTAAAACATTTCATATTCTTGTAACATGAACTTACTGGTATTACTAAAAATGGAATTATAATGTTAATTAAATCTATCTCACACATTTCAACTATTTCAATGTTTTACCAGGAATATTTGAATAATGAAGACCAAAAGATAAACCTGATTTAGGATTAGTTGATGTTTGCAAATATAATTTCATAAATGGGATAAAGTAAAACAAAAATATTCTCTATATGACACAATTAGTAATAGAAATTTTCAGTGTCTTCAGGAATGTTCTAGAAGTACTTTTTCTTGGTTTACAATTACTGTCCTCCTCATTATGCTGACCTTTTCATTTTTTGTAATGTCATTTACATATTATCCTCATATTCATGCATATGTCCAATGACGAGCCTTTTGGCAAACTTGTACATGATGTTTGCATGTATTAGGACATTCAGCACTTTCTCCATGTCTACTTCTCAGAACAAGATATTAACATAAGGGTCACAAAATAATCACATTTAAAATCTAATCCATCTAACTCTAGTGGTTTTCTTTGTCACATATTTGCAATGTTAATTTTTGTCAAGTACAGTGTTTGCAATGATGTTAAAATTATCTCTTCTAAATAATATATTGAAATAATGCTGTCACTATTTTCCTGAGATAATCTCTATAAACAGCCATTTTTGCTGCAAAATTTTCTGTTTTAACAACTTGCCTTCCATGATATACAATAGCATTCATATCAGTCCAGGTCTCAAATTCTCTTTGCCAGTTACCCAATGTTGACAGTGGTACAACCACTAGAAATGGTCCCTTAATTCCATATTCTACAATCTCATGCAGGAATGTTATACTCTGGATGGTCTTACCCAGACCCATCTCGTCAGCTAATATACAATTTTGACTGAAAAACACATTTATAAACAATTTTTTATGCATTTCTTTAAAGGGTTGTTTCAATAATATATATATACACAGTACCAAAGAAAGGCACTTTAAAATAGGGGTAGCCAAACATTCACTGCATCCACTTTGAAAAAAGGGAAAATAATAACATTCACATTAATCAATTGGATCTGTTTTTATTTATTATTTATTTATCTTTTATAATATCCATCACCAAACTTTCATTCATTTGAGTTTTAAACTTCCGAAATTATAAATTATTAATTTCTTTTCTATATAATGACACCTGTTATACGCTATATTTTCATAAAGGTTACAAGAATTTTTACCCTTTAAGAAATGCTAAAATATTTGTCGGTTAACTTACTGTTTATACCAGTTGAATGTCAACCAATTTACACCTTCCAATTGATATTCCCTCAAAGTGTTGCCTCCTTTATAGGTTTTTGTTTCAGGAATTTGTGTCCATTCATCTCTGCTAGGTCTTGCAGGAACCTAAATACCAAAATATATACTTACTTCAGTGATTTTGCTAGCGTTTGTCACTTTCGTAATTTACGAAACTGTTTTCAAAATGACGAAAGTATTTCAAATCAATTTCGTCACTTAAATTTGGAAAGTGTAAAAATATTTTCGCATGAAAATACTATAATTCTACCTGTCTACCCGTTTCTGACAAGTTTATGACCCTCAGCTAATTAACATTTACAACAGGTGTTAAAAAGTTGTGATTACAGCTAATCCGCTTTCGCCATCGGATGACCCACGGGTCACTAATCCGTTTAATTATTTTCCCCAGTAAAATTAGTCAGTCTGCATTTTAATTTCAATATTTCTCAAGGCTAACGACCACAACTTGCAGTTCGCTTGTTGTAGTTTCATCATTTGAACAAAATTGTTTTCCCCTGGACAGTTCGCATTTTAATTTCAATATTTCTAAAACAATCATAATTTGCAGTTCGTTTGTCGTAGTTTCGTCAAATGATCGTATTTTCGTCATCTTTGATATAAAACGTTCAATTTCTATTAAAAAGATAGAACTTTATTCAAAACATTCAGAAATGTTTTCAGGTTAAAAACTTCCATCATCATCAACGAGTCAAACAGGTGCTTGCTTTACGATATACTGCGCATGCGTGAAAGTATTCCTATGAATTTATAGACATTAAAACGTAAAATACGTTTTCGAAAAAATTTTAGTGCCAAAATAAATGAGAGAGACAAATATAGTTCTTACTAAGCAAATTGAAATAAGAAAATGATAATTTCCTGCCTTTTTTAAACACGAACCAATCCGTAGATGAATCCGAATTCATTCTGAATTTATTATCTAATTGTCACTTCCCGTTTACATTTCATTTGAAAATCCAAAGTAAACGTGATCAATTCTTGATTAATTTACAATTTACAGTTATTGGAATCGTTCCATGTGAATTTGTACAAATCCTTGGTTCCAACTTTATAGAAATTAATTCAAAATATCGATTTTAATGTCTTATAAGGATAATGATTATGCAGTGTAATAGTCTTACAAAGTTCAACAAGTTCATTTATACTGTGATTCCTCGTTTTAAACTTTTGTTGATCAGGAATGTCCCCTGAAACTAATTGAAGTAAATTTTTGAACTAGATTTTCAGATCTTATATCCTAATCTTCAAATTTAAGTGACAAATCAGTCAAGTCATGCAATTACTGCCTAGTAAATTTATGCCTTAGTCCTTCAAAGTCTGACAAAGATGTATAGCTAGTAATATACATACATCCTTGGTCCCTTGCTGTTACCCAAAATAATGTTGATTTTCATCGCGCGCAAAAGATACTAAAGCCCTAAAAATCCTAGCTTAAACCCTGCTTACTTATCATAAATCAAAGGAAAAAATGGGATAACTTTGATGAAGCAACATCAATTATCAGGTTTTGTTCTATTTACATTTTTGCCTCGGTTGCAATTTCATTCTCACATAAAATGATATAAGATTTCTATATTTTTGGTGAAAAAATAAGCAAATTGCCACAAAAGTTATTCAACCTAAAGATTGTAACTTTATCCCCCAAAAGCTTAAAAAAAGACTAGAGAACACAGGATTAATTTCTCCAATCCACAATTTTCCATGTCCATTTTTTTACTTTCATACAGGTACCAAACATCAACAATAAGTATTTCCAACCATGTTTTTGGGATGAGAAACATATATACATGTACCTTTCAAGGCAATCCTGATAAGCTCATTAAGAAGTACATTCAATCTTGATAGACCAGAAATCATCAGTGAAGAGGTTAACTAACTTCCAAACCTACTAAGCTGGGTTTATACATTATGCATCAGACCAGTTTTTTAAGTGCAAGTTCTCACTATTTATAATTGATCCTTAGGCCTATCATGTCCAGATTATACAAGAGTTAAAAAAATATATATTCACCTGTCTGTCTTCCTCTGGAGGAGGGTCTCTGAATTTATAAAACAATTTAACTTTTTCTGGATCTACATCTTGCTGTAGTTCCCAAGTACTGTCCTCATATGGCAGACCTCGCCATTTTACAAGGAAGTGAGTCACCTCTTCCTCCGTTATTGGATCAGACGTTACAGAAACTTCCATTACACGGTCAACCTCTACATAATCTGGATTGAATAATTCATCCTCATCCACCTGAAATATACATTCATACATATATTTTTACTTAGCAAACTACTGAGGGTCTTTTCATAGTCAAAAACATCCTGCATATTTAAAGTACATAATTTCTGCATGCACACAAAAACAAACTAGAACGGTCCGCTGCTACAATTTTTTGTTAGCCCCAAGGGGAAAGGGGGGATAATATGTGTTGCTCATTTATACACTATAAAGGAAACAACGATTTGCAGCAGATTTTATATTTTCAACCTCTATTTACAAAACAGGTAAAACAGTTTTATAATAGATTGATGAATGTTTAATGCCTAGAGTGTAATCTGTAAACAGTATACAGAATTTCATGTAAATAAGCATGTCTCTACTAGTCAAACATACAAAGCTGACTTTTTAAGGTTAGCTCAAAAGGTAACAGTCTAAAGGAAGATAAGTCATCATACCTGGACAAACTGTTCTAAATACAAGCTCGGTAGTCCTTTGATTTCCTCCTAAATGCATCTAAGTCAGTTAAAAAGTTCAAACTATCAATTCTAAAGTCTTTTGTTTAGTCTTGTCTTGATCTAACCTTTGACCTCAAGGCTCAAGCAAATAAGTATAACAAGGTTCAGTGAAAGAAGTGAAGCAGTTAAAACTTTTAATAAAATTTACCGTTTCAAAAAGATCCAAATGCTCCCTTTTAGACCTGAATCTTTTAAGTTTCATGTGAATTCTTTTGTCTCTTTCTAGTTCTGTTATTGTTTTCCATTCACAATGCAAGTATGAGCTGAAATTATACAAATTTTCAAAACTTAAATTTGCAAACAATTACATGAATTTTGAGTATCATATTAATCAGAAACAAAATTCCTCATAGATAAATTTTTGAGATAACAACTTGGCTAGAGTAGCAGGGTTGTCAGTTTTAAATTTTTTACTGATTCATTGTTTATGTCTTTTACTTGCATACATATGTTAAAATTAAAGTAGTGTACTGTGGACTCATAAATTTTTTCATGGATTGAGTAAAAAAGGTATTTTCTAGAACATTAGATTTCATGGTTTTGTCAAATTCTGCAAACAATCCTATACAAAATTCACACTTCATTGAACTATTAAAATCGTGATTCACCTACACCCTTGAAAATTGATATCCCATGAATTAATGAATCCACAATTGGGCCTTATCATTTGACATGCAAATCTTTACAGAAGCAGTAATGTATATCTGGTAAGAGACTTATTCCATAAAAATCTAACTTGTTCCTATTTCATCAGTTTACAAGCAAGAACTATATAAAAATGTAAAGTTGACATACAAGTTTTTGTATTTGACAAAGTACTCTTCCACCTCTTCCTCTGGTTGAGCTTCCTCTTCATCATTGACAACATCAATCTAAAAGAAAATTTGAATTTACAATTTACAATTATAAGTATCATAATTTGGTGTTTTTGTTTACAAAAAGCAACTGGATATCTTCAGGAATATAAATTTCCTTAGTGGTGTAAATTCGATATTCCATTCAATAAAATTACAAAGTTTGTTTCTACGGTTTAGTCAGATGATCGCCAAGTTACTGTTTTACTGACTGTAAACAAACTAATTTAACTTGAGTAGAAAATAACACTACTATAAATCGTTGTGTTTACGTAAAACATTGATGTTCCTTTATATAAATACATCAAGAAAATCAGAAAATCGCCAAAATTGTAATTGCAAAGTTGGCTTGAAATTGTGAAACCTGGAATAAAGTATCCGCTAAATTACGTTGGTCTACAGTATCTGTTAAGTTTAATGGGAGCTACACTTGATGAAATCAACATGAATAGAAATGTAGCTAGCTAATAACACAATAGTCTTTCAAAACAAAATAGTAATTACATCTTTATCAAGCTTTCTCATCCTCACGCCTAGAATTTTCTCAACAACCAAAGATTCTTCTTCTGGAGGTAGAACAACAGTTGTTTCCTGGAAAAAAATAAGATATAAGCCATGTTTTTTTTTTTTTTTATTTTATTCCATTCTAATCAAATGTACATGTATACCTGAAACTTTTACAATTCTTAAACAGACAAACTTATTTTTTAATTCTTTAAACCATCAAAATCATTATTTATCACATTTGAAATTCTTCCAGTATTAAAAATAGCAATTTAAAACTATTTAATTTAAGAACTATTTGCTGTTCCTTTGTTTTGTGTGTGTTTTTTGCTGTGCATGTAATGATTTTGTGCCATGGATGGATACCTCATATCCTTTGTTTTTTAATTATTCTTATGATTTTTTTTTAGAACTTAAGAATTATGGCAAATTTCTTAAGTATTTGTTCTGCTATCAAAAAAAGGGGGAAATCAGGAAATTGATGAAACCTAGTGGAATTCGAATATCACATATATCTATAAATAATATGTTACATATACATTAATGTTAGACAATTTTGATACATGTTATTGCAAATTTCACAAGTTTCTGTAAAATTTTCTATCTAACGACACCTTAATCTTAAATGAACTAGAAAGACAATGCTCTAAACATGATAACCAGACGTTAAAACAATTGCAAAGACCATGATTTGCTATGGGAAACAAATCTAAGTCAAATTGACCAAACCGCTTTAAAAATAATCTGAAGAAAATGTAGCAGTCGTATTAAACACTTCTTTCATCTAGTATCAGCAAAAAAACTTAGTCTTTCAATTTTAACTCTATAGTTTCACAGCAACCGGCCATTGCAATTTGATAATATGACTAACTAAATTATTTGGATGCAAATTATTACAACATCTAAACAACATCAAATAGTTAATACTTGTGACTTGGTGCAGAACTAAACACATATGTGCAAGTGTGTCATAAAGTAATTTGACTACTGACTTTATGTAGAGATAACGACCATCTTCAAAACAAGCTGTCAAATTCTTACCATTATCAACTATACTGTCAAACTTGTTTTTAATGCTGAAGTTTTACTATTTAAATCTAAACAGAATTTTAGGTTTATCTAAAATTTAGGGTAAATATTGAAAATTTCAATTCACATGTATGTATACCATTATACCATACTAAATATATGCTAAGTAGGCAAAAAATTTAAATGAAAATTTCTTTGATTTTAATTTAAAAGACAAGATTTATCATATGCTGCACAAAGTCAATAAAAATACTGATTCTAAACTTAGTACAACTTACTTTTCCTCAGCCTACGAATAACTTTAGAGACGACAGTTCATAATGCATTTACTTTTACTACATTTTGACAAACAAAAAAGTCACTTTTAGCAATCAAAACCTATTTTATACTCATTCCATTCACTTTATTCCCAGCAATGTCATTTTGGACAAAATCTAGTATTGTTAATCCAAGGACTGGCTGCTATCAAGGTAATCTCAAAGATTTCTCAAAATTAGAATTCCATTATCAAATTTCTGCTCTTTATATTAACAATTATCTGCATGGTAACAGTGAATAATAGCACTTATTCTTTAACACAAACAGAATTAAAATTTTGTACTAGTATAATTAATTAATCTTGTAAGTCTAATGGCACTTTGTTTTCATTAGTTTCTTGCATACTTTCTAAATGAATTCCAAAGTAGTGCCAAAACTACCTCTCAATTATGTCACTTAAACCATCTCCTTAATGGGAATAAATACAAATAAATCTAGAATTTTTCAACCTAGTGTTTAAAGTTCAGTCGCTTGATTAGACAACAAACATGCAGCATGCACCTACCACAGACAGAAACGGTACCGGTTTTGTTACAGCTCCTCCTGTGGCATTAACAGTGGCACCAACAACAGCCTCAGCCTCTACGTCCAAAGTATCATCATCAGAAAGGTTCAGGTCAACTTCATCATGATATTTCTTTCTCTTGGTATTTCTAGCTGATCTTCTTTTCTGAAAATGGATACAGCAATTGATCTTAAAAATGATCAAAACATGCTTTAAAATCTTACAAATCTTTAGTCTTTTAACATTCATATGCTCATGTCTCAATTTTCATTTTGTAAAAAATTTATAAATCAAAATTATCAAGAAATTAAATATATTTATCTAACACTGTTTCTCTTATTGTGTCGACATGTAAGCTTAAAACAGCAATAAACAGTTACCATAAATCACACAAAATGCCAAAACAATGACTTTTAATCATGTTAATTATCTAAAAACAAGAATATGTGTCCATAGGACATCATGCCCAGCTTGCACTTTCACATTTCTTTTTTAAGTGAATCATGAAATTAAGGTCAAAACTGTAATTTAGCATCTGATCTAAAATGTTCACATAATAATGTCCATCAGTAATAATTTTTCAAGATGATGTGATCATAACTTCATGACTACCTTAACCAAAAACTTCAATTTGATATGGGATGGATAAACAGATGAACGGCCCAAATATCAGAAAACAAAATTCCCCTTCTACACTAGGCATGGCATAATGTTTGTACCTGTATACCACTATCTTCATCATTTTCTGGTGATGGTGGTGGTGTAATTTTAATTTCAACATCTGATCCATCTGAAGATCCATTTCGTCTCCTTTTCTTGCTTTTCAAGAATGTTGCTGGTGGTCTGAAAAATACAAATCAAAATATTGTCTTTCAGCTATACATTTAAGTTTTCATAGTTCTTACATAAGGATTTAGAACAAATAAATTAGCAGAAATAGTAACTGTCTTAGAAAAGGGTATACTAGTAAACCGTCCAAGCTCTAGTAATATTCTCTTCTTATTGGGATTACAGTCAAGACACTTAGTTCAGGAAAGGAATATGTGCAAAAAGAACATTTCACCGAGATAAATGATATACAATGGAATCATTACCCAGACGTTCTAGAAAGCTAGATTTAATTGAGACAATACCACTTACTGCACGTTTTACTAAGTGGTGCTGCTTTACATTAATAAGTAAAGACTATAATTGAAAGTGAACATTTCTAAAAATTTGTAAACAATTCAGATGTTGAAAATATCATGAAATCAAACATCTTATAATTAAGATCATGGTTACCCTTCAACCACACTGCCAAATAAAGACCTTACAACACCTTCTTTAGCATCATATTATGATGACAGTGTGCACGTGTTATGAATATTCATTATGAAATTTTAATTTAATCAGGAAAAAGGTTTGTAAAAGTATTCTAGTGTCCTTTCAGATTTTTCTGTTCAATTTTTTCACCCGTAAATAAAGAAAAAGAAAAATATATCATGTTGTTCCCCCATTCAAATCTGCCTTCCATAAACTAAACTAAATATGGAAGATTGATTGACAAAGGTTATGGCACAGGGTCCCTAAACACTGTGCTTTAAAAGGTCTTTTGAGTACCTAAGTAAAGCACCGTACTTTAAAAGGTCTTTTGAGTACCTAAGTGGACAAGTGAAGAAGATCTTATTTCAATAAGAACAAAAATAACAGGACTTAGGGACAATTTAAAAAAAATTATTTTGGCCTTATTCAAAATAGACAGGAACAAATCAAATTATCTAATATATTTGAATTCATAAAAAACAATACTATCCTAGTCCTTATCAATTAAATTATTAGTTCCTTTCCAACAGATTGTCAACATGTTACTGTAATCAATAGGTTTTAGTGTCATAACTGGTACATGTATCTCTAAGTCAATGCCAGTCCTTAAAGAGTGTGAACTGAACTCAGTTGTTAAATTATTTAAAAAACAAATATGTTTTATGTGATAATCACATGCATCAAGATTCAGATACTTCTCCATTTGCACTCATTTAGGATAGCAACTCGTATATTAAAAAAAAAAGATGTAGTGAAATTGGAAATGAGTTATTTGCCAACCAAAGATTTTGATTTTGATTTTTGGTGTTTTAACGCCACTTTTAAGCACCGCTTTTGGGCTATTTCATGGCGGCCAGTTTTTATTGGTGGAGGAAGCCGGAGTGCCCGGAGAAAACCACCGACCTTCGATAGGAAAACTGACAATCCTAGTCAATTAAGATATGAGTCGAGTGCACCCGCACGAGCGGGATTCGAACTCACAACCTCAGTGTTGACTGGCTAGTGATTACAGTAGTAACTACTTAGACCACTCGGCCACCGAGGTCCCCCAACCAAAGATCATTCCCGAAACAACTGTTAACATCTAAATGTCATCTTATGGCCTATAACAATGAGCAAGAACCATTACTGCCTGGAAAGCTCTTCAACAATGAGCATGACCTAATTTTGTATGGCAAGCTCTCCAACAATGAGCTTTGATCAAAACCAAATATAGTATAGACTGCTCTAAATGTCCCCAGTCCCATTTACTTATCCTTAATATATATGACCTTGAACATGAACACATTTATACGCAATAACCTTAAGTCTGAAAATGAGAAGACACATGACAATAGTTTTAAGCAGGTGTAAAAAAACCTGTCAATAAAGGTATGATACATATATGACCTATATACTTATATAAAACGATTCATGTTTTTTTTTTCATTAAGTCAGGTGTGACAAGATGTTTTATTATATACATGCTGAATACATGTATCATAAATTATCTAACATTTTATCAATACACTTTCATTTATATGTTAGAATTGAAAAGAGAATGTCGATGTAAAAAATAATAGTTGGATTTAATTAGGACTATTGAATACTTGAGATATGCTGATCTTTTTCTATGCATGCAAAGGACTATAATGCAGCTCTAGTCAATTGTCAAAGACAAGAAATCTCCTAACTTAAATATAAATATTGTTAACATTTTCCTCTTGACAATTTTGTTTAGCAAAAATATATGATAAAAGATATCATGCAGAAGTTAATTTTTAATTTATAATTGGAAATATGACAAATAATCTGCAGACCAATCAACCTCTTTCACAACGTTTTCTCAACAACATGCATGATAAATGGATGATCACTTTGTTTATTAATTTATTACATCTGGATAGAAAAGCGAATGCACTACATCATTCTTGTATAAACATACAGAGAAATATTTATTCTTCACATTATAAGTCTTAATAACTTGTCAGTCAGATTTATAATTAGTAAGATAGTATTTATATTGCATATTAAACACTGCCATGACTGCTTACTAAGCAACAAAATTTAAGAGAAAACCAGACTATTGTTACAAAATTAAAATGTAAATGTTTTTGACATTTTTATTAAAATGAAATCAATAATTGGAAACAGACACCTGACAGGAACACTTGTAAAATGACTTTTGTAAATTTATCCTATTCATGCACATTTTCATTTACCTGTTCCAAAAATAAAGTCTTCTAAGAATCTTATTTTATTATTAAGTAATATCAAATTTTATTCACTAATGTATAATTATGGGTTTGACACCAAAAATACCTATTTACAGCTAGTATTTATAGATTATCGTTGATCATCTCAAAGAGATTGATTTTCTCGCTTGAGCCAGTACAAAATGAAAGTAAGAAAAGCAATCGAGTTGAGATGACCAATGATAATTTGTTTATCGCTATTTTACCTATGACGACATTGTCAATTTCATTAGCAACGCCACATGCCCCCTTAGTTTCTAGCGATAATTTTTCATATCACTCGACTCCGCTGAGAAAGGAAATTATCAGTCAGCAAGATCAAATGGAAATCTCGTAAAATTGCGATAATGGGACTTATATTACTTTCATATTTAATGTGAGACACAAGCAAAACTTTCACACAAAAGTGCACACGCAGAAATTTCTCGCCTGATTTGGTTATCATTAAATTTATGTTGAAAGTCTGTAATATGAAGATTTTACTACAAGTGTCACATAAACTTAACATTATTATATATTGTTCTATGAAAATGAAGTAACCAACAGATGAACCATGCCAGACAGACATGTACACCTTACAATCATTCCATACACCAAATATAGCGGTCCTATCACTCATAGTACATGAAAAACAGATCAAACCACAAAATCTTTACATTGACCAACGATCCACAAAAATGAGGTCAAGGTCATGTGAACCCTGCAAGACAGACATGTACACTTTACAATCATTATTTATTCCATTCACCAAACATAAAATTGAGAATGGAAATGGGGAATGTGTCAAAGAGACAACAACCCGACCATAGAGCAGACAACAGCCGAAGGCCACCAATGGGTCTTCAATGCAGCGAGAAACTCCCGCACCCGGAGGCGTCCTTCAGCTGGCCCCTAAACAAATATGTATACTAGTTCAGTGATGATGGACGTCATACTAAACTCCAAATTATACACAGGAACTAAAATTAAAAATTTGTAAGGGTTCCACGGAACCCAGTGTCTCGCCTACTTTTTCCGTTACTCGCAGGCTCAACAAAAATGAGGAAGTAAATCAATAAAAATATTCCTCTTGATACTATCTTTTGATTGAAAGAAACTTCTGTCCAAGTTTGGTAAAAATCCAGGATTAATTTATGAATCTAATAAATGTTTAAAAACTTTAACTGCAGACTGAATGTAATGTTAACTGGAAGAAAACAAAACTTCCTTCTGATACTAGCATTTGATCATAAACAAGCTTCTGTCCAAGTTTGGTACAAATCCAAAATAGTATAAGAAAGTTATTAAAATTTTTAAAAACTTTAACCACAGAGTGAATGTGTTGTTTCCTGGCAGAAAATCTAAGTCCATTTAAAAGTAAAATAAGGAAAAAATGGATTTATTTTTTTACAAAATTTACTTCTAGATACTAGCTTATGATCATAAACAAGCTTCTGTCCAAGTTTGGTACAAACCCAGGATAGTTTAAGAAAGTTATTAAAATTTTAAAAACTTTAACCACAGAGTGAATGTAATATTTCCTGGCAGAAAAACTAAGTCCATTTATAAGTAAAATACGGAAAAAATGGAATTTTTTTTTTACAAAATTTGCTTCTGGATACTATCTTATGATCATAAACAAGCTTCTCTCCAAGTTTGGTAGAAATCCAGGATAGTTTAAGAAAGTTATTAAAATTTCAAAAAACTTTAACCACAGAGTGAATATTTGTGGACGCCGCCGACAGAATGTAGGATCGCTATGTCCCGCTTTTTCGACTAAAGTCAAAGGCTCGACAAAAATGATACAAGACTAACAAAGGCCAGAGGCTCCTGACTTGGGACAGGCGCAAAAATGCGGAGGGGTTAAACAGTTGATTTTATTGCTAATAGTATATGACAAACTAACAAAAACTTATCATTGACCAATGAACCATGAAATGAGGTGAAGGTCATATGAACCCTGCCAGACATACATGTACACCTTACAATCGTTCCATACACAAAATTTATTGATTTACTGCTTAAAATATCTGAGAAATAGACCAGACCACAAAAACTAAACATTGTCCAATGAACCATGAAAATGAGGTCAAGGTCAGATGAAGCATGCCAGATGATACACCTTACAATTATTCCAAAAACCAAATATAGTGGCCCTATTGCTTATTTTATCTATTAAATAGACCAAAACACAAATGATCAATGAACATTGAAATTGAGGTCAAGGTCAGGTGATACCTGCCAGTCAGACATGTACACCTTACAATCATTCCATACACCAAATATTGTTGACTTAGTGCTTATTGTTTATGAGATAAGGACTTGTTGTCTCATTGGCACTCATACCACATCTTCTTATATCTATTGACCGTGCATCACATCCACAAACTCTACCTTACAGACATGTAGACATTGCAAGGAACCCTTATACCAAAAATTTAAATTGCTGGGAGATTATTTGCCCATAATCAAAAATATTGAGATTTATTAGGTCCAGTAAGTTTACTTGATCTGATAATTACTAATCTTTTTTCTTTACTAGACTGAATGTCCAGTGAAACTTAAGACTTTAATATGTTGAAAAATAATGTTTTTTGACAGTTGTTAAGCAGCTTCCAATCAGTCAGTCAACAATTTGATGACCCAGACAACAAACTAACTTAGTTGTAGTTATATGTACATGTACTTTAAGTGAACAATGTAGAGTTAAAATCAGTGCTAAATTGTAATTTTTTAGTAACCAATTACAAGTGATGGTTTCAGTATTGGTTAAGTGACTTGATTTTTCCATGAAATAGGAGGATCAGCTGGGTAAGCAGGAATACATTTCATTTATGGAAATGAAACACTTTCAAAAACATGGATGGCAAACGTTACAAACAGCAGGACATTCCTTTAAAGCCTGGCACCTCTATTCTATTTAACATTAATAAATCATGCTGTGTGCTCTTCTTCTTAGCATTTAATGAAATGATCAGTATACAGCAATATTATATTAAAACTTGTTTTTACATCATTTCGACTTATTCTAAAGCTATTTTGTCTAAATTGCTGGTTATAGGCTATAGGTTTTTGGGTAAATTGGCTAAGCTAGATATGACGAAATCCTTGGGGAAAATTGGCTAAGCTAGATATGACGAAATCCTTGGTTAAATTGGCTAAGCTAGATATGACGAAATCCTTGGGGAAAATTGGCTAAGCTAATTATGACGAAACCCTTGGTTAAATTGGCTAAGCTAGATATGACGAAATCCTTGGGGAAAATTGGCTAAGCTAGATATGACGAAATCCTTTGGGTAAATTGGCTAAGCTAGATATGACGAAATCCTTTGGGTAAATTGGCTAAGCTAGATATGATGAATCCTTGGGGAAAATTGGCTAAGCTAGATATGACGAAATCCTTGGGGAAAATTGGCTAAGCTAGATATGACGAAATCCTTGGGGAAAATTGGCTAAGCTAGATATGACGAAATCCTTGGTTAAATTGGCTAAGCTAGATATGACGAAATCCTTGGGGAAAATTGGCTAAGCTAATTATGACGAAACCCTTGGTTAAATTGGCTAAGCTAGATATGACGAAATCCTTGGGGAAAATTGGCTAAGCTAGATATGACGAAATCCTTTGGGTAAATTGGCTAAGCTAGATATGACGAAATCCTTTGGGTAAATTGGCTAAGCTAGATATGATGAATCCTTGGGGAAAATTGGCTAAGCTAGATATGACGAAATCCTTGGGGAAAATTGGCTAAGCTAGATATGACGAAATCCTTGGGGAAAATTGGCTAAGCTAGATATGACGAAATCCTTATAACTATTAATATTGTTACTCACTTTTTCTTTTTCTTAACAGACTTTGGCCTTTCTACTTTAGATTTCTTTTCCTTTGATTCGCCATCTTCATCCAATTCTTTCTTATCCTTTGGTGTTTTGCCTTTCTTTTTTGGTCTTTTCTTTGCTGATTTTTTCTTACTATCATCGTCACTAATGGGTGCTTCAGCATCACCAACAGTTGAAGGAATAGGTGGTGGAGTCATTACCTTTGGAATTTGTGTATTTCCAGCAGCCTGAGCTTTAGCAACAGCTTCTGCCACAATTTGATTGGCTTTCTCTTGTGCTTTCACTTTCTGTACTGATTTGTCTTCTTCTTCATCTTCTAGTTTAGGTAGAATATCTGTTTTCTGTGGTAACTGGATCTGCACAACAGACATTGGAACATTACCACTACCTATGGCCATAGATGATGGTGGCATCTGATTCTGTGGTTGTCCTTGGGCAATCAATCTGATCTGCTGTCCTGGCTGCGCTTGTTGCTGCTAAAAAAATATATCAAAAATGATAAGCACTTGGTTAAACTTTTCTTGATTCAAATTCATTCAACTGTAGATTACGGGTTTCAGCATTAATTTTTTGAACCATGTGGTTTCTTCCAGGGTTTTTTTATTACAATTAAACCCAATAGGGCTTTTCCATTAAAATGGTTGTGAGAGGATAGGATGGTTTGGGTTATTTTGAATACCCCTGGTACATCAAATAGACATATATTGTACATGTTCCACCAAAATAAACATGACCCTGTCCAAAACCAAAACTTCCCTTCATACCCTCCCAAATTTATTCAAATGGAATAGCATTCCTAGCTCATAAGTTTGTCAATCACAGTTAATGGCAATACTAGCGAGTGATTTGATCCCTAAACCATTCATGAAATGCAATGTACAACAAATACAATGCTAATATATGCATACGGTTAAGCAAACAATTCTTCTTGTTAATAATGAAAATTAGGGCAAGAACATTGTGTGCATAAGGGGTTAGAAAATGTGCAAGTCTAACAATCTATTTCATCAGAATATAATTTTGGACACTGCATGCACACAGGTGAAAGTTATTTTTACCTGAATCAATACAACCTTTTGTTGTGGCTGTTGAACAAACTGTTGACCAGGAGCCTGTGACATGGTTTGCAGAAATCTTGTAGGCTGACCTGCCATGTTATTGGATACAAGCAGAATTCTCTGTCCTTGAGGCTGCATTTGTTGTTGTTGAATGGGTTGCTGCTGGTTTGGAAATGGTTGCTGAATCTGAACAATCTGTTGTCTTGGTTGCAACTGTGGCTGTTGAACTTGAATTATAGCTGGTCTCTGAGGACTTTGTTGCATTTGTTGATTTTGAATCTGATACGCTGGAAATGATTGTGCAGCCTGTTGTTTTTGGCTTTGACTATTGAGTTCTTGTTGTGCTCGTAATGTCCGAACACGTTCTTGCAAGTCCAACATTTGTTGCTGAGTTTGTTGTGTCTGAGGCTGATTATGCAGCTGTTGAATTTGTTGCTGAAGCTGATAGATTTCCACGTTTACATTTTTTACTTGTCCTACATTTGGACTCATCTGTCCCATGCTATTTAAATTAGTTTGACTTACACTCACAGACATCAGCTGATTTGGTATTGTATTGCTCTGACTATTTACAGATACAGTATTAGTATTGCTTATATTTCCAAACGAGTTTGTAAGAATCTGTGCCTGACTTACTGAAATATTAGCATCAGACCGGTTAGGTAGATGGAACGGACTAGACGCAGGTGTTGTGTTCGGTCTAGAGACCATTGTAGGTGAGACAAGTTGATTTACATTTCCCTGAGAATTTGGAGAAGTGTGAGCATTCTGATCAGGCGTGCAAGCTGGAGAAGGGATTGGTCTAGGAGAAGCTGATGGTGTAATTGTCCTTTGAGGTGTACCAACTGTGTAAGCTGGTCTGAACTGTACATTCTGGTTGGGACTAGTATTTTGGAATGGAATCATATTAGAAGATTTATCGTTCAAATTTTGAGACATTTGTATTTCACTTGCCATTGTATTTTGATTTGGCATTTGCTGCTGTGGCTGTTGATATGTAAACTGCTGGAAAGACGAACTTGGAACATTGACACTACCAGGATTTAACTGTCCTACATTCTGAATATTTGGTAGATTGAAACTGTTTTGGAACGGCTGTTGAACTTGTTGTTGACTAGAGCTGAAGTTTGGTATATTTACAGAGTTAATATTTTGTTGGGTCTGGAATGTCGAAGTCCTATTAATCATCATTTGCCCCTGAGGAGGCCTAGGACTCTGACTTATATTGCTTACATTTTTTACCAAATTATTGTTTGGACTGGACATTGGCACATTTGGTCTCATGTTACCTGTAGGGGACTTCATTCCTTGCATAAACACATTTGCATTAGGTGTTGAGGGCATACCGTCTTGGTATCGATTCTGTGGGATATTATTATCTTTAGATAAGGCATAGTCGTGATGAGTGAGGTAGGTTGTCTGTAAGCCATTCCCTGGTATTTGTTGTATGTTTTGCAATCGGGGCTGTTGATTTGGCAGTTGTTGTACATATGCTGGCTGACTAGGTCCATTCTGGTTAGGGTTCCACATTCTTGGCATGTTCTGTTGTATTCCAATTTGTTGCTGGTGTGGGTTTGGCAACCGTGGACCGTTTGCCGTAGTCATGCTTCCGTAATTTTGAAATCCAGGTGATGGTTGCATGTTAGCGCGAACAACCTGCATCGGTGATCGTTGTGCCATAGGTTGGTTGTTCTGTTGAAGAACCATGATATGAGCTGCAGTTCCCGGCTGCTGTTGTTGACTACCAAAATGATGCAGTTTGGTGGTATTAAATTGATTCTGTTGTTGACCAAAAGTATTTGTCATGAACTGATTTTGCTGAGCAATATTTGGAGGCTGCATCTGCATGTTGTTGAATTGGTTTGTTGGCATGCCACCCATTTGCTGATTAAACATTTGAGTCTGCTGTGGCTGAGTATTCATAACTGGGTTCATTTGGCCCAAAATTCCACCTGCATCCAACAATGATCCAGTCCCAGCCAAACCATTATCTGAGGCCAAATCTTCAAGAAAGCCTCCATCAGTATCAAATAAACTAAGCATTCCATTATCTGACATTGTAGCTATCCACTTTCAGCCAGTCTGGCTGGTTTCAGCTGTGAATGAAGCTGTTGTTATTCTATCTACACGTTATCCATCTTCTGTAGCCTTGAATATACTGGTGCAGTTGTTCTTCTCAACAGCACCTGAAAAATGTCAAATGCCAATCATGATACATATCAAAGTAACCATTAAAACTGTATGCTTTTAAATTCAAAATGGCAAACCAAAAAAATCCATTTTCAACTGATTTTTATAGTGTGTTCTTATGTTGTGCTGTAACACCACTGTCCCAGGTAAGGGGGATGGTTGAGCGCTAACAGACATGTTTAACCCCACCAAATTCTCTAAGTGTCTGTAGTTCAGTGGTTGTTGTTGGTTCATGTCTGTCATATTTGTTTTTTGTAAATAGGTTTGTTGTAAATTAGGCCGTTAGTTTTCTCAATTGAATTTTTCATGTCAGGCCTTTTATAGCTGACTAAACAGTATGCATTTTTCTTATTGTTGAAGGTTGACAGTTGCCTATATTTCCTTTCATCCACTTCATTTGATCTTGGATTCAGTAGCTAAAATACTTGGAAATTGTGACATTTTGGATGAACCATCAGGCAAAACAAATTTAAGAAAGGTGGAGGGGACACATGTTCATGTATTGCACGATACTCTCAAAAAGTCAGTAGTATCTAACAGATTCTTAAATGGTACAATGCTGATTCTATTCTGGCAAACTGGTCATTGTATAACAAATTGACCATCAGACAGATTTTCATAACTCTAAATTCAAATTACCGGTCCTGTTAACTCAGAAATTAATGCTTGCATTTATCATTGTGAATCCTTGACCTCTTGCAAAAATGTCAAATCTATGTGAATGCAAAATTTTATACAGGAAGATCACTACTGGAAGTTTATATTAGTGCAAACCTGATACTGTCGATTTTTTTGCATTTATAAAAACATGACAATAATTTCTGAATTTAAAGTACTAGTTCTTAATTTCTATCATAGTCATTTTTGATTGGAAAATAAAATTGATAAATTGTTCCCTTGGCCATGGTTGAAACTTTTGAAAAGTAACTGAAGCTACTCTATAGGGACCACCAAAATTTTATCAGATTCGTCATTATAACATTTATTCTCAGGTCAGATTGTCCGAATGGTTAATACTGACAAAAAGGGTTGTTGTTGTTGTAACAATGTTAGGTAGTTAATCAGATCATAAGGCACTGGATTCAAGTTTTAACTGATATATAAATTTGTCGCTAAAACCATTTATTTAAAACCAGTTAAAGGAATTTCCATGGATTAAGGTGGTGTGTCATATTTGATTGCCAAGGATGCAAGGCCAATAAAATGATAGACATGATAACTGAAAATCTTTTTTTATATTTTCCATTAAGAATTTAAATTTAAAGATTTCTAAAAGGATGCTTACACACTAATTTCAAAAATGTAAGACAATTTTTTGTGGGACCAGCAGCATCGGCATGGTCTGACAATCAAATTTGAAATCAGCAAACTTTGTTAGGCCAGGGTTTTAATTTATTGGTTTACAGATTTTTAAAGATGTTGGGCAAAATGTTGGGTCGGTTGGTCGAAAATGAAAAAAAATTATTAAATTTTACAAGACATAAATAGGTATAGAATTACTGTGTACTTCAGTCATATCACAATATTTTTCCAATCCCTTTTTTTCATCATTCCTTAAATTTTAGTGCCAGACATATTTTTAAGCTGTTTTAAACATACAATGCATTTCTGTTTATGATTAAATATGATGCAATAATACACATTTTGAGATAAATGCTAGTAAACAGATAGGTTCAATTACATTTCAGGGATAATGAATTTGGTAGAACATGGTAGGCGGGTATAGAAAAGAAATGAATTTAATTTTTTTTTCACTTTTTTCTGAAATTCAGAAAAGTAATGGTTGGCGGATCCGTAAACCAACAAATTAAAAAAACCATATGCCTTTTTGACGATATCAAAAATTTTCCCTTAACATCTGATCAAGTGGTATATTATTACATAATTAATGATAACCTCACATTTTTTTCTCTCTCTTTTCTCTATCTTTTTTTACAAATGCCGATTTAAATTTGTATCTGGAAATATTGTTCAGGTAAGCATACATTTTCTTACAATAGACAAATTTTGAGTTCCTTTTTATGAACGCCATGAATTTGTTACGCCAAATGTTTGTTGGTGTGAATGGCTTTATTGAATGATCAACTTTTACTGCTTTATGTTATAACATACACTATACAAGTAGCCTGATCATCTATTTTAATTTTATTTCAGTCAAGGTAATGGGATAAACAGTTTTATATGTCCATAATATGGATTGAATTTGCTTGGTTTTTCTTTAATATACAACTTTTATCTGTCAGAAGTAAGCTACATGTAGCTTTCATATAATTTGGATCAGGACTTAAAATGTCATAAATGAGGAATCCGGGTTCGTTCGCCTTGGGTCCGTTCGCCCTAATTCCTGTTCGCACTAAGTCCGTTCGCCCTGATTTCTATTAAAGTTTGTTGAAAATTCCCCCGAAATATTTGGTTAGATCATACATTTTCGTACCTCATATGAATTCGTACTATGCATGCTTTTTCAATGGAAATTGTGACGTCACAATGCATTCTTAATAGCACGATAACCCATGAGATGAGGATTTATGTTGTATTGATGCTACCAGATAATGATTTTTCTTTTGATTTGCATTGAATATTCTTGCATCATGTTGAATGTGGACAGTATTTTGAAGAAGTGTTCAGGAACTGGAGACCAAAAAGTTATCTGTATGAATTTATCTTTTTTTTGAAACCTTGTAACAATTTCAAAACAATCCAAACAGGTATAACAAGATCCAACTCACTCAACACCTTGAGAGCAAAGAAGCCAATTAAGCGGCGAAAACAATTTCTCTTTAATGTCTTACAATTCATACATCATTGTTTTAACTCATTCCAAGCTGACTTGTTTATTTAAAAAAAACAATTTCATTATTAATCCACCAAAATAATAACTACAACAATCAGTGAGACCAAAGACATCGTAATCATATCTAATCAGCATTCTAAATTACAAAACTTTGAATTTTCGGAATACTAAGGCTTTTCCACCTCAGAAATATATTACCTTAGCTGTATTTGGCAAAACTTTAAGAAATGTTGGGTCCTCAATGCTCTTCAACTTCATACTTTATTTGGCCTTATAAACTTTTTTGATTCGAGCGTCACTGATGAGTCTTTTGAAGACGAAATGTGTGTCTGGCGTACAAAGTTTCAATCTTGGATCTATGATGAGTTTAAATACAATCAACAGTCATTAAAAGTAATTCTGAATAAAAACAAATGTAACAATGAAGCCAATTTGGAGTTTAGTATGACGTCCATTATCACTGAACTAGTATACATATTTGTTTAGGGGCCAGCTGAAGGACGCCTCTGGGTGCGGGAGTCTCTCGCTGCATTGAAGACCCATTGGTGGCCTTCAGCTGTTGACTGCTATATGGTCGGGATGTTGTCTCTTTGACACATTCCCCATTTCCATTCTCAATTTTATAATTACTAGCCTGATTAATGCTTCAAAACAAAAACCTTTTTTTTTTATTTTCAATGTTTATTCATGAATTTGGAGATATATTTTTTAATATTAATCATTTAAATATCTGAATAAGATTACAAAACTTTAAATTAAACCACTAATATTATTTTTTTTATAAAAATTAGGGCGAACGGACCCAGGGCGAACATGTAATTAGGGCGAACGGACCCGATACCATAAATGAGAGAATACTCAAATTTTGTGTACTCAACATGCAAAAATAGTACAATTAGAGGTTTACGGGAGGTAACTCTTGATACCTTTTTCATATGCAAAGAGTGTTTCATAGAAAAAATTATGGAAATGCACGAAAAGAGAAAAAACACAAAAAAAACAAACTATTAACCAGCTAGTGCTGATAAAGCATGACAATCCTGAATTTGCCCATCAGCTGTTTACAAATAAATTCTAAAATATAGTTATTTCCTCTTTGCTGCCAGGCGATAAATGTACAGACTATATCACATACATGCAAGCATTGTGACATCTGAAATGTACGGGAAATTGCACAAATGAGGTGAAAGTTGTCTCTTTTTTCTTTCTTGAATGGAGGTCAATATTTTGTCTATTTTAACAAAATTGAGCTGGTAAAATATATTATTACATATTAAGTGTATGGATTCCATTTTTTCCGTCATGTTATATTTGTATCATTATGAAAATATCATTCAAATTCAGCTTTCAGTTTTACTTTCTATTATGGTAAACCCCATTCTGACCCCCTAACATCATCACAAATGAAACTGAATTAAATTATTACTTAACTTTCCAATAAAAAGTTACAAACCATGTATGTATAAACTTTATTGTGTTCAGATATAACAACATTCTAAAATATCTTTTTTTAAGATAACCTCTGTCGAGGAAAACGTCCTTTTGTTGTCCATTAGCTGGGCCCACCAACGGGAAAATCCAAGTTTTCTGTTCTCAAACACGTGCAAGGAAGCAAAATGAAAACAAACCAAGAAAACTCTCTGAAATCACCATTAAAGTGTTAACAACCACCTCATAATCGAATGTTACACAATGCATCACATAACTAAGTGACACAAAGAAAAGTTGTCTTTGAACGCCATTTCTATTTGTAGTTTTTAAGAAATTATTGAACAGAAGCCAACTGAATGGGACCCTTCCCGGGGGTGTTAGAAAAAATCGATGACAAAAATGTTCTTAAACATAAAGATAGAAGACCAATTGACAAAATTAACATAAAATTGTTGCCTTACCTGTCATATAATGTCAAAATATCAAATTTATATACAAGTTAATTTTGTTGATTTAGACCGCTTATAACCTCAACATCATGCAGTCGTGTGAAAGCATTCTAATTTTGAATCGAACGTTTTGATTGGATATCAAATAAACCATATCAAATCATTTTTTACAAATTACATGAACATTTTAATTTATATACACTATTATATATTGTTTTTATTGCCAAGAATTGAAGTTTTCATTAATTGCAACTAACAAATTTATTTTTCTTCATCTGGTAAAATGAAACAATGACATTCATCAAATATTGCCTTTGATGTTATTATCCAATCAGAATGCCTGTTTGAAGAACGCGTTGACCAGGTGCTTTATAACAATAGCCAATCACAATAGGTAATTTTTCATCAAATGCCCGGATGATGTTACGAAATTAGTGAATTTATTTTCAATAATTATTTTTAATTGATTTGTATCAATTGATTCAACGATCTTTGGTGGTCTAAAAAAAATACACAACTTCATGTAATTAAGGATTACAAAGTTTGATTAAAAATCGAAACTACATATTTTGTTAATTCTAGCTGGGACTTTTATAATAGTCCCAGATTCTATAAAGCACATTTTATGACTCATAAGTTACTATACAAATCCTTGCTCATATATAAATTGTGTATTTAAATAAAAAAATAATAAAAAATCTGTTGTTTCTTTTAAATTTAGCCGGTATGGTCAAGTTCGAATGTCCTAAGCATATCAATAACCGTGTTTTATAGTTACAGTCTGTCACGTTAGACTTTGTGCTTTTCAAGTTATAAACACACATATAGCTGCGTAGTTTGAAAATTTTAATATGATATATTAAAACAGCAATTACAATGAATGCATTTTATAATAGGACTTCTATTTAAGTTAATTTATGCTGATGGTGGGTTGCTGTCTAATTTGTGGTTATCCGATTTTACCATTCAACAACATGATTAACTATAACTATATATTATACGTCCATTGCTTTTAATAATTTTATGTAGAATTTAAAACACATATAATGAACCAAGACGGCTTCTCGAGATCTTTGAATCCGTGCATCAACTATTTATGATCTGCTTACCCTTCCGGAGCACCTGAGACCACCCCGGTTTTAAGTAGGGTTGGTGTTGCTTAGTCTTTAATTATCTATGTTGTGTTTTGTGTACTGTTGTTTGTCTTTTTGTCTTTTTCTTTTTTTTCTTTTTTTTGCCATGGCGTTGTCAGTTTATTTTCGACTTATAAGTTTGAAATGTCCCTTTGGTATCTTTCGCCTCTCTTTTAGGAAGGACACCAACTTTTGGTCGCCCTTTATCGTATTTTGAAGATGAAAAAATGTTATGAATGATGCTTAGTTTCCAAACGCATTTTCAATTTCCGAACCATTCTTAGACTATACTGAATGTTAAAAATACATTTTTCACAATTTAGGGTTTTCTAAATGTTTGACTTTTTTCAACAAGTAAATTCAACACAAGTAAAGTACTTATTAAGTTTTTACTGTTTCTATTCATTTCAAAGCCAATCGAAAACAGGCTGATATCCAGTTGAAATTAAACAAAAGAAATGGAACTCTTTATTAGAGAAGGAAAAAATCCAAGTTGGTATATTTGAATTGTTTACATCTGTTTCTATGGACTTTAAGAGTTTAATGTAGGTCAGTGGATTATTTAGGATTTTTTTTTTTTTTTGCCTCTTTGTGTTTTTACTTGAATTATAGTATGGTACTTCGAGATATTTAATTGTGACCTTTTAATTTAAAGACAAATTTTCAAAAAAACAGTTGATTGTGGTAGAAAACATGTGGATCTTTTTTGTGCATAAGCATTACGTGCATAAAAGTTACGCCAAAAAAATTCCACAGAAAGATAAAAGAATGATCTTTTTTAAAGCATTCTCTGCCATGACAGTTTTTTAAAAAAAATCTTAAAAATGGACAATAATCATATCGAAAAGAGAAGGTCGACTGAGTACACCTTTTTATGTTCAGGCGTGTTTGAGTTGACTGTTTTGTCTTGAAAACGTATAAAGCAAACATATTTGTTACATCATCTCGCTTCAGATTCTATTATTTTTATATATTTAGTCTACAGGTTGATATAATAACATTAAAAATTCACAGTACTAAAAAATGAAATATATGGGTCAAGTGAAATGTCTTTCTAATGAGTCATTATAACAGAGGAGGTGTGTTTGAATGACAAATTTTAACTAAAAGTACTCGACAAACTTTACAAGTGGATCTTAAAAATGCATAACTTAAAAAAAATATATATTTGTTTGTGTGTGGTATCTAGGTTAATAAGTCTTCGACCTCTGAAAATATTTAGTCTACTCTTCCCTTCCAAGAAATATTCAATAAGATTTTTTTTAGTTTTTCATGATTTTCTATTCATAATATTATTTTTGGTTTTGTTTGTAGTGTTTTTATATAAAAGTAAGAAGATGTGGTATGATTGCCGTTAACAACCATAGGTCACCGTACTGCCTTCAACATTTATGATGAGTAAAACTGATATTGTAAGGAAGTTATTTGAAAACCCTCAAAACAAAAAATGCAAAATAATTCATACAAAAAAAAACAACGACCTGATCGATAAAAACAATTACCAATACAGCAAGTTTTAAATTTCGAAAATCCCCCCTGACAACCGATCAGAAAATTGTTTTAAGTTGACAAAATGCCTTACAGTACATTAAATGATGCTTAATTACAAGTAGATACGTTTGTCTTTTAAAATACAACTGTCATGTAAGAATCGTAATGAAGCTATGAGGATAAATTTATCGGTTTTTAAGAGCTAAACTGACATCGAGTCATCCCTACAATGGATTCCATTTTCACGATTAAAAAACTTAGGTGGCGTAATGGGGAGATAGTTTTGACGAAGAAGAATCCTGACTGAAAAGAGGCAGATGATACCACAAATTATTTGTTTGCGTTCAGTGGAAAATAGTTTATGCTTATTAAGGACGAGAACAAAATGATAATAAATCAAATAGGTAAGTTCTGCAATAAATTGATCAAAAGGACAAGAACTTTGACTGCCGCTTGACAAGAAAGTATGTTGGATAGGGACAGATGTTCCAGCAAAACCCATGCCTCTCCAAAGCATTGGTTTCACCATACAAGGTCGTGTTTGGTTGTAAAGTAAAGATATGAGTATACTCATCTTCACTGCCTCAAGGACATTCTTAGGTCTTTATAATCTGACGAGTTATAAGGTGACCGTAGTGTACTGATGCTAGAATAAAACAATGAACAAAGAAGAGACAAATCAAGGTGCTGTTTGCGAAACCCCATGTTTTTATAAACGTTTAAATGTTGACAGAGCTGAAAAAGTCATGGTCCGGGTTTCACAAAATGTGGTTGTAGTGCTAAGATCAGATTTAACGCCAAACGATATATTTGCCAAAAATTCAGGACAAATGTGCAACATAACCTGCCATCCAAATATTTTATGAAATAACAAAAAATTGTCGAGTTCAGTATTTGTGGGAATTTTAAATTATCCAGTTGAATTTATTTTTGATAAATGAATTTCTTTGAATGCAAGCGTTAAAATTCAGTTATTATCATAGATAAGTCTGTTGTTTTGTTCTATACTTTCAACGGCTCAGTTTTTGTGTACATTTCAGTCGATTAAATAATTCAGGCATTTTGTAAAATGCCTTTCATTTTTTCTAGGCATTATGTAAAGTGCCTGAAAAAAAATAGTCAAAATATAAATTGCCTAAATCGTACAGGCGCTTATTTTAGAAAATGTCTAAAGTTTTCAGGCATTTTAAAAAATGCCTAAATTAAGAAAATGCGGCGCCTGTAACATATACATAGATCTGGTGTCCAGAATATACATGAAGAAGATAACACAGCACAACATATATGATGATGACCGTACTACATAGGCAGGAAACTTAAACAGGTATGAAAATAATGGTATTAATTATTTTTGGAGTGTTAATTTTTTTTTAGAGGTTTTAGATAAAATACATGCTTTTGATGGTCCTTTTAATTCTGTTGACAGTTATGATGTTTCTACTCTCTATACTACACTTCCACACAATCTTATCAAGAAAAAGTTTTCATATTTAATTAAATGGTCTTTTGAAAAATCTCATTACAAATTTATTTGCTTTAACTCGTTTAAAGCCTTTTTCTGTAACGAAAAAGGAAAGTATGCAAGATACACTTACTGGAAATGTGAAGATATGATTGAAGCTTTAAATTTTCTACTGGACAACATATATGTACGTTTCGGCAATAAAGTGTATCGACAAGTAGTAGATATTCCTATGGGCACTAACTGCGCCTCTTTAATAGCAGATTTATTCCTGTATTGCTATGAATCTCAGTTTATGACCAAACTCAGTAAAGACACGTCATTGTTACATTTGGTTGATACATTCAACAATACCTTCCGTTATGTAGATGATATTTTTTCGTTAAATAATCCAGAGTTCTCTAAATATACTACCGAAATTTACCCAAAAGAACTTACTTTAACTAAATCTAACATAAATAGCAGTAGTTGTCCTTTTCTAGATTTGGACATTTCAATCTCTAAAGGAAAACTCCATACTAAAATTTACGACAAGAGAGACGACTTTTCATTCCCTATTGTTAATTTTCCTTTTTTAGACGGCGATGTTCCTTTGGCTCCATCATACGGTGTTTATATATCCCAACTCGTTCGTTATGCCCGTGTGTGTAGTGATGCAATAGATTTTAACGAACGTAATTAATGCATTACTAGTAAATTATTAAGTCGGGGATTTCGTTACCATAAATTACGTAAAACTTGCCTGTCGATACATTTTTAGTTTTGGCATTGCACAAGTCATGTCTTCTTTGACTGTCCATGACGTTAAAATACTAAATCCCTGGGATGTGTTTTAGTTGATTTTAGTCTCTGATGCATGATTTTTTATTATTAATTGTTTTTGGCTTTTAACTAGCTGTCAGTAACTGCGAATACTCTCAAATCGTACTTTCTTGTTTATTTGACCTGTTGATACTAATTGTAATGCTATTTTGCTATTTAATGTTATTCAGGGTTATATCTGGTCTATATACAAGCTTTGCTAACTGTTTGGTATTACTATAAATGTCCACTTCTTCGTACTATGATCATCAAAATTATTTATTTTGTTAAAATATTTCCTTTCTCCATTTGAACTGTGTACGTATTTTCATTTACCTGTGTTTAAAGTAATTGCAAATGGCTGATATTTTTGTTCAAGCATATTGATTTTCTTAAATTGTTTAACAGTTCACAGCGGTATAACATGTTACTTTAATTATTCTTCCCTTAGTTTATTTAGTTTGTATTTACATTGTATCATAGATCAAATTTATTTGTTCAGTGTATGTTCACTGGTGTTAATATGTCTTTTGGTTGAGTTAAGCCATTTCAATTGAGATTTTATAGTGTGCCTTTCTATGTTGTGATGTTACACTATTGTTTCAGATTAGGGTGAAGGTTTGGTACCATTAAAACGTTTAAACCCGCTGCAATTGTTTCCACCTGTCCTAAGTCAGGAACCTGATGTTCAGTAGTTTTCGTTTGTTGATGTGGTTCATAAGTGTTTCTCGTTTCTCGTTTTTTATATAGATTAGACCGTTGGTTTTCCCGTTTGAATGGTTTTATACTAGTAATTTTTGGGACCCTTTATAGCTTGCTGTTCGGTGTGAACCAAGGCTCCGTGGAAGACCGTACTTTGACCTATAATGGTTTGCTTTTATAAATTTTGACTTGGATGGAGAGTTGTCTCATTGATACTCATACCACATCTTCTTATATCTATGTATACACTGATCTGGTGTATACAACATCCGTGATTACTGAAGAAGACCACACAGTACAACAGATGAGATGATGACAATGGGTGTACTGTATAGGAAGGAATCAGGTTGTATATACTGATCTGGCGTATAGAACATCCGTGAAGTACACCACATAGAACAAACAGATATGATGATGACTGGACTGTATAGGAAGGATGTAAATTGTATACACTGAACTGGTGTATAGAAAACCCTGAAAGTAGATCACACAGGACAAACAGATATGATTATGACAAAGAGTGTACTGTATAGGAAGGATTAGGAAGCAGGTTGTATACACTAATCTGGGACATAGATCATCCGTGCAGTAGATCACACAGAATAAACAGATGAGATGATGACAAGTGTACTGTATAGGTATAAACTGATCTAGCGTATGGCACATCGGTGAAGTGCACCACATAGAACAAACAGATATGAAGATGGATGTACTGTATAGGAAGGAAGAAGGTTGTATACACTGATCTAGTGTATGGCACATCCGTGAAGTAGATCACACAGAACAAACAGATATGACGAATAGATGACTGTACTGCATAGTAAAGTAGTTGATTGTATACACTTATCTAGTGTTTAGAACATCCGTGAAATAGATCACACTGAACAAACAGATATGAAGGTGACTGTACTGTATAGGATGGAAGTAAGTTGTATACACTTATCTGGTGTATACAACATCCGTGAAATAGATCACACTGAACAAACAGATATGAAGGTGACTGTACTGTATAGGATGGAAGTAAGTTATATACACTTATCTGGTGTAAACAACATCCGTGAAATAGATCACACTGAACAAACAGATATGAAGGTGACTGTACTGTATAAAGGTAGTAAGTTGTATACACTGATCTAGTGTTTAGAACATCCGTGAAGAAGACCACAGTGAACAAACAGATATGAAGATGACTGTCTTGTATAGAATGGTAGTAGATCGTATACACTGATCAGACATGAAGTAGATCATACAGAACAAACAAAGTTTGTTCTTATGTTTTACTGTTTCACCACTGTCCGATGTGAAGGGAGGGTTTGCCACCAGCAAACTAGTTTAACCCAGCCACATTCTGTGTGTACCTGTCCCAAGTCAGGAGCCTGTAATTCAGTGCTAGTCGTTTGTTACTGTATATCATATTTGGTTTTCGTTCATTGTTTTGTACATAAATCAGGTAGCAAGTTTTCTTGTTTGGATTGTTTGTCGTTTTAGGGCCTTTTATAGCTGACTATGAGGTATGCATTTTGCTGTTTGTTGAATGCTGTACAGTGACTTATAGTAAGTTGGTAACTTTTATATCATTTGGTCTCTGGTGGAGAGTTGTCTCACTGGCAATAATACCACATCTTCTTATTTTGAGATATGCTGAATGGTGTATTGTTTAGGAAGGTTACTTTGAATAAACTTATATTTCATGATTATCAAGTAAACAATAGAGGCCACATGTGGAGCATGATCTCTCGTACTCTTAGATCTTTACTTTGTGTCTTTTTATTTTGTGCATTGTGTTGATCTGAGGGGTCAAGATCTTTAAAAATGATTTTGACAATTTGTTCTTATGTTGTACTGTTACACCACTGTCCCAGGTAATGTGAATATTTGAGTGCTCACAAGCATGTTTACAACCCGCCACATTCTGTATGTGCCTGTTCCAAGTAAGGAACCTGTAATTCAGTGGTTTTCATTGGTTGGTATCTGCCAAATTGTTGACATCTGTACAGAGACCATCTATTGCTTACATCCACATCCTTTGGTCTCTTGTGGACAATTGTGTCATTTGCCAATCATATATAATACTTAGCTATGGCATTGTCAGTTTATTTTTTTACTTATGAGTTAGAATGTACCTTTGGTATCTGTCACCTCTCTTTTGCAATCTACAACTTCTCATTGCTAAATGTACACCTTAAAATAATTTTATATACCAAATATGATGTATTGCTTAAAGTATCTGAGAGATGGTCCTAATCCCAAAACTTCAATCTGATCATTGAACCATGAAAATGAGGTTAAGGTTATTTGAAAACTACCAGACAGACTTGTACACTTTACAACTCTATATACTCAATAGCGTTGACCTATTGCTGATAGTAAATGAGAAAAGGAATCATAAAAGGTCAACATGAAATAAATAAAGATCAGGTGAACCCTACTTGACTGACATGATTTCCTTGCAATGATCCTATATATACTGAGCTGACATGCATACATTTTGTATTGGAGTTATCTTCCTTTGTTCATAATTGTACATTTGTAGTTGAACCTATTTTTATGACAGATTCAAACACCAGGCACAACTTAAATACTTTTTAATAAAATAGTTTTCTTGACAAGTATGGTTATACAAATACACATAACTTTGTAACTTGTATATCTAAGTATTATCTATCATTTGCAAAATTGATTGACATTTGCTGGATAGGAACTTAAGAATGTTCACCTCATTGCACTATATTGTTTTATTTATCAAAAGTAATGATAAAACCTGAAAGATCTAGAGACCAAGCCAGTAGCAAAAGGGTCATGCAATCTTTACCCAGAAATCTTTCAAAAACAGGTGACTGTGAGGTTAGGTTGAATGTAACTCTACTGCATATCCGTCATGCTTGATTTTTTTAAATCAAAAGAAACATTAACTTTAAGACTCTCTACACTGCACTTCCACACATATTTATTAAACAAAACTATCCTATTCAATTTAAAAGTTCTTTGAAAAATCTGATTGTATATTTATTTGCAGCAACTCATAAGCTTGAAGCTGCTGCTTTCTTTCTGAATGAAATGGGGAAATATGCTAGATATACATTATGAAATTACTCATAGCTGTCATTTACGTGCGTTTCAGCAATAAAGTTTATCGAAAGGGTGTAGGTATTCCCATAAGCACCAAATGCTCCCCTTTAGTAGCAGACTTGTATCTACTTTAAATAATCAAGAACTCTATAAATATACAGTTGAAATTTACCCGAGGGAACTAACTTTAAATAAATCTAATACAAACAGCAATAACTTCCCTTTCCTTGATAAAAATATTTGAGTTTCACATGGGAAACTCTCAAATAAAATTTAAGACAAAAGGGACAATTTCCCTATTGTTAATTTTTCTTTTTGGACATAAATGTTCCTTTAACCCCAACTTAAGAGTTTATATATCCAAATTCAATCGCTATGCCTGTGTCTGTAGTGACATTTTAGATTTCAAGACATGAATTTTGTTACCACAAGTTTCTGAAAACCTTTACTAAATTCTTTTATAGATAAAAAGATTTGGTTTGGAAGTTTGGCTGTATATGTAGAAAACTTACCACTAAATCGATATCCTTATTTTTATGGTGATATTATTTTTTGGACCCATAGTGTTTTTGTTAGTTTTTGTTTTGTTTTGAGCTTTGCATCATTCTGATGAGTCAAGTCCTATTCAACAGATTTTTATAGATTGTTCTTATATTATGCTGTTTCATCGGGAGAGGGTTGGGTCCCTGCAAAAATGTTAAACGCCATCACATTCTTTATGTGCATGTCCCAAGTCAGGAGCCTGTAATTCAGTGGTTGTCGTTTGTAGCTTTTTATCCTTTTTGTTTTTCCTTTGCTGTTTTGTACAAAATCAAGTTTTGGTTTTCTTGTTCGAGTTTTTGTCATGTTAGGGCCTTTTACAGCTTGCTTTGCGATATGGGTTTTCCTCATTGTTGAAGGCTGTACAGGGACCTATAGTTGCTAACATCTACATCATTTGGTCTCTGGTAGATAGTTGTCTCATTAGCAATCATACTACATCTCCTTATTTCATATATCAATTTCACTTTGAAAAATTCAGTTATTACAAGGAATTGTATAATAATAAAAAAAAATAATCATACTATTTTTATTGACATATATAAACAATGTTATTTGCACACATACATGTAAACAGAAATCAGCACATAACCCAAGGAAAAATGAAAATTTGTGTAAAGAATGTTCTTTTAGAATACTGTAAATTCAAAAAGTATTGAGATGTTTTTAATATTGTGTAAAAAGAGTAGCAGGAATAATATCACAATAACAAGAACTCACATTTAAAATTCTAATCATGCATTACATGTATTCTACATTTTCTGAAATAGCAGTAGTTTATTTTGTTTGTTTTCCTGTTGATCAACAATAACATTCATAAATGCAGACATTAATTTTTAAATTTACAGTATTTTATAACAGCACTTTTTTTCTAAAACGGGAATATTAAATGGATTTCTTGATCAATGTCTTTCACATGCAACAGTTAGTTTTACTCATCCAATAATGGAAAAAACTGGCCTATCTAAACATACATAGTATGGAGTAACTATCATAAAAAGCAATTTTTAAATTTCTAAAAAGTATTATTAGACACCAACCTGGGTGCCAAGTACTTTAACAGCCACAACCTTTTAAACATAACTGTCTAGTTTAAAACAGTACATTAAATTGAAAGAAATTTTTTTTTTTTAATTTTGTCTTTTCAGACAGCTTTTTTTGTTTGTTTTTGAAAACCACCTTCTCCACATCAAGAACAAAAAAAATTTCTGGGAAAATGAGATAGGTTTTGTATCTTTGGGTGTAAAATCTATTTTACACATTACATAAGTAGTTTTACAATATACAGATCAATTCCTGGCAGTATTGGCATCTTTAAAAAACTTACTTATGTCAGAATAATGTACATTAAAAATAATTATGATATTTAAAATAGACTTTGTTAGCATCATGTATTTATGATTTAAATAGTACACTAATAACTAGTACACAATCATTCGTTTTACACATTCAAAATGGCTTTTAAGATAAATGACTCAGAAATGAATACACAAACTTTTACAACCCTAAAATGAACATAGTATAAAAATAGAACAAAATATGAAATTGTACATCGCAGGTAAATCAAGAAAACTCGGGTATTAATGGTTACTCTTATAAATAAATAAAACAAAATAAAATCACATGTGAGGCTAGCTTTTTATCAAATTAAATGAGAGAAAAAATGAACCACAATTTTGTGATCGTTAAACCTTTGCTGTAATCATGTTATGAAAAGAAAAATTATATAAATTTCTGCTATGCAAGTTTTACACTATTTGCTTAGTACAGTTTTCCCCTTTTTATGTCTGGTATTCATCTCCAACTTTATACCAGGTACATGAATTTCTCTATGATGAAAAATTTGTCCTATCACGGTGAACAGAAAAATATAAATTGAAAAATTTGAAAGGTTTGATACAATTTTGCTCATGTGAGGTGTTATTAAAGAGATTTTCATAAGGAAAACTTTCTAGGGGTTATGGGACAAATGATTTGTTTAATTCAATGATGTGCAATCTTAAAATATATTATTCATTTCATATCATAAAGATTATATATTTAAGTATCTACAATTTTTGCTTTAATTATATTTCTTCATTAAGCTGCAGAGATAAATAAAGACTTTATGTACATTTACAAGAGTTAACAACATTAAAGATTAAAACAAAACATAAACAACATCAACAAAGTAACTTCCAAACAGTATGTAAAGTCCTTTAGTTTTCCTTCTATAACTGTTCTAAAAAACAAATAAATTTTACTGTTTCCCTTTTATCAACATCCTCGCAAAATACTTGAAATTTCAGATTTCGCAACAATAAGTGCATTCTTAACCCAAATTTACCAAAGAAACTGTGACATCGAAAAATACTAATGAGATGTAAAAACCATTCCATTGCACTATACATCAACTCTTACAGTTATCATATTATTCAAAATTTAGTGACAGGCTTAAAATGTGAAAGTACATGCAGACTTTTTTCCAGATAAATGATAAATCAAATGAACTTAAAATAATTGAGACCATCACAATCATACGGTTAAGTTCATTAACAAAACAATCACTGAAAAGCATACAGTCAATTCCAATTTCATTTAGCTGATAACAAAAGTATGAACAAAATCAGTTGAAATATGTTGTTTTGACAAAACATTTCACATGTGACCCGTTTTCTTAAACATTTTACAAGCTATTTAAATAGACAAAATTAAGACAATGTTTATGGTCCAGACAATTTTTTTATGTTATTTTCATTTATAGAACCAGATTTTACCAAATATGTGCATAGGGCAAGTGACTTAAATTACAGATGTTACCCAGAAAAAGTTTAGTCAATGAACTTTATAAGATCACATTTTAATTTCTAATGCCCTAAAATTGCAATCGATAAATGCATTGTTTGCACAAAAGAAAAGTTGCAAACAACACAAGTAGCAATTACAACTTATAACTGTTAGTTGTAACTTTTTCTATCTATAGAATGATATGAGTTTTTTTACAATCAATGATGACTTTCAAATTGTGTCTTTACACAGAAAAATATTAACTCCACTTACGTTACCAATCAACAAATAAAAATGTTGTTGTTTTAGTTGCATTTATTATAAAAATCCTTTTTAAAGTTATACTTCTGAAACATATTTGGAATGTAAAATATGTAAAATCTTCTTTTTTTAACAATATCATGATTAAAACTGAGACAAATACAAGAAAAGATGCAGACGTAAAATCATAACACATGTATGCAACATCGACATATAAACACAGCTTTATCCCCCTACCCAATTGTGCTATAGGTTTTTAATTACAATGAAAGAAATTTTCTAATTTTTGTCATTTAAACACATGATGTAGTTTTCTCCCTTGGTGCATTTGACCATTGCAAAATTTATATATGCAAATGTATTCAGAAATGAAAAGCTATAAATGAAAACTATTCACCTATCACATCCTAAGTCTTCAACAAATCATACCAAATAATATTATAAAACTACTTGTGACATATAATATTTAAATCTCTTTTTAATAAAAAGTGTGAACTTTAGTAATGAGTCTGTATGTTGTCATCGAGCCTGCTATGCATGAATATATAATATTTAAGAAAAAAATTATCATAAAGATAAATAACGTTACCAATCACAAGATCTTTTGCAAATTTTGAACTAAAGATATTCATAATTAATGATCTATATCCTTCCTTAAGTATTTTATCTCTAAAAATACATTTGACTATTAAGCATTCAAAGGAATAGTAATCTAGAAGTTCAGACCCTATGAATTTTGTAAGTAGTTTAATAATATAATTTAAACACTCAAGACATTTATAGTCTTCTACAAACATCCCTTGCATACTTTCACTTTTTCGTAATGATCACAACAATGTCAGTCCTATATTTAGCAACATCCACCTCCTTGGTTAGCTCCACCTCCTCCTGATGGCATGTTTGGATTGTTTGGTGAATGTTGTGGTCCAATCTTAATACCATTAGCCTACAAACAAAACCAGTCATGTTATAAAAAATTTCATTTGAATTTAATTTCAAAGTTTCTCATTAATATTCAATTTCGTCATTTCTCATCTTCCAAATATATTCATTTTTTCACAAAGGTTTTTTTTTTGGAACAAGCAATTTAATAATAAGGTATGCATATTTTATCCAAAAGAAAATTAAGAAGAAGATGTGCCTATAGATAGCTTTCGATTAACACAATTTGAGCACAAATTCCTTCATGAATCAGCCAAATTCAACTTGTTACACTTCTTACACTAATTACTAGACTTCGGAAAAAGTTGTTTTATGAACAATTTTAATTTCTTTTAGCTTGATTCATGACTACGATCTAGTGAGGATCTTTTATAAGACTTGTTTGTACCGCATGTTTCAATTTGGTTAGTCAAATAAGAAAATCAACCATTTGCCCTTCAAAAATGGCCACAACTTCATGGTAAACTACTGTAAACCAATATTTTAACCAGATATGACATAGACCATCATAAAGACAATCAGATGGATGCAGACTGGAAAGCAATATTCCCCATTTTATTGTAGGAGGGGCATAATAATATGGAGTTTCATCAATATCAAATTTTAAGACATCTTTCAATACTAACATAAAATGTATTTTATGACATTTCCTCTTTATCTGTATGAGATGACAAAAACACACTTCTTCATTCAGAGATAAAACATAAAATAAATAGAAAACTATACTTACCTCATTATTAATATCAAATACACCATCTTGTATTTTTTGGTAAATCTCTTTAGCAGTGTTTATAAAAGCCTGAAATATATTTCAGATATCTTTAAAGCTATGCTTTATAACATATTATAATGAGTAATTTGTTATTAGATGTGATTTAATTTTTTTTTCTAAATAGTTTTTGGTTTTAACACAATAGGGTCTAAATAACAAAGGAGTAAGACTAACTCTTTTTTTTTAACTCCAACTGTAAAACGTGAAAGGTTCATGAAAAACAAGAATTCTGAGAGTATTGCATGGCAATACATAGTCCCCTACCGGGTAAAAATTCATTATACTGGAACAAAATGCAAACTTGTTCTATAACTTGTCATGTTGTAAACAAAAAGTAAATATCATGTCAATATCTTCAAGCATGACTAAAAACAGTGTGGAAAACTGATTATATGAGTGAATTTTTCAAGTCCAAAGACCATAACTCTGCACAATTTTATTAGACCGAAACAAAAATTTGAACTTGATCTGTAACTTGTCATGATAAAACTATATATATATATATACCAATTATCAATCAATATCTTATAAGCATGATGAAAAAAACATCAAATATGATTAATAGTTCTCTAAAATTAGATATGATGTAATACAGTGTATATCTATTTTCAAATTATAATCAAATGTAATTAATAGTTCCAAATATTTTTTCTTTCATTTGTCACAAACTAATATAGATTTGTAACTTATCTATAAAATGTCAACAAATTTTATCTACACAATGTAATGTATTGAAATATATACATTAATAAAAATAGATTATTATCTAATTAAAGGATTTCTCTTCATAATTTTTTTTATACATATAGCATTCAGAAAATTAGTTTATACTAAATAACAAACAAACCTGCCAAAAAATTCCTCAAATAATTTAACAAAGAATGTCTTTTAAAAAATGAGTTATCTCCCTTTGTACAGAAATATGGTTTAACATAGTACTCTAACATTAGATATGATCCAGCGTTATGGTCCATAACTCTGGACTAAATCATCAGACCAGAACAAAATTCGAATTTGATCTGTAACTTGTCTTGATAAAACTATATACCAAATATCGAATCAATATCTTCAAGAACGAAGAAAAAAAGTGTGGAAAGCTGATTTGCCGGACTGATGGATGGACAGACAGACGGAGTGCAAACCTAAAGTCCCCTTCGACTTCGTTGGTAGGGGACTAATAAATGGGGAATGTGTCCATAGGACACAGATGATGCCCTTGCTTGCATACATGTATCATATAAAGTTATAAAGGGACATAACTGAAGAACGGTAAAAGTGATGATACCCAAATTTGTACTTGATCTGAGTTTTGTGGTAATTGATCCGAGTTTTGTGGTAATAAGTATTGTGTATAAGTTCTAAAGTTAGAGAATGGAAACGAAAAATTCAGCAATTTTTCCATTTGTAAAGGGGCATAGCTCTAGAATGGTTAAAGTAACCCACCAAAATTCAAACTTGATCTGTGTTTTGTGGTAATAAGCATTGTGTATAAGTTCCGTAACATTTGTTTGAGGCAAACTAAAGTTAGAGAACGGAAACCAACTTTGGGACGTACGTACGTACAGACGGACAATGGTAAAACCTAATGCCCCTTCGCTACGGCCGGGCATAAAAACACAAATGTTTATGCCTTCCAATTTCCCAGCTCGTTTTGTTTAAACAACAAATTTACTGTCATATTTATTTTCAAGATTTTACATTATCATATACCGTCGAACCTTGTTATGTCAAGGTCAAAGGGACCAAAGTATTCAACTCATCCGAGGTCGAGTGTGTCATCATAAATTTGGAATGCATGAAATACGGTATGAGAAATGTGTAAACTTGATACTTTGAACAGTGTGCCTTTTTCGATATAACACTTTATGATTGTGTATTCAATCTCTGTATTTTTTTGGTCCTTCATTATAACTAAACACACAAGTACAGATACAACACGTACAAGTTATGCACAAATAAAATCAATATTATACACAAATATTTACAAAGGTCAGTCACTATAAATTATGAAATCATTCGCAGAAGGAAACAAGTTCTCAACGGTCTCTGATGAGGTCGTCTGCTTTACATAAAATTATTATAAATTATCATTATTGTCTTAAAATCCTTTTATTCATTGTAATTAATGAATTTCAATTCTAACGATTCATTTAATCTTGGCTTGGGTCATATAAATTTGTTCAAAATATGTGCAACACACTAACTTTCCGCTTGGATGATCAACACAGGTGTTAATTACTGTTCATACTAAACATGTAATTTTTACTATTATACAAGCAAGTATGCTAACTCAGCTTTAATCTGTAATAGTTATCCCATGAGGATGTGGTGTGTCTGTGTAAGTTCAGCCCGGAGGCCGATCTTACACTGACACACCAAGTCCGAGTGGGATAACTATTTTACATCCCAGCTCTTCTAGACTATATGAAAAAACATTTACGCTTCATAACATCTAGTTCAGAATGCCGTACAATAATTATAATATACTTTATATATAACTATATAGTATATACCCTTTATGAGCCCCGGATACAATGTTTAAATATGTTAAATTAACAGTGAGTTTGTATCCAGTTGTCCTGGTGTAGAGGTATGAATAGCGGCTTCATATGTTTAAGGTCTTGAGTTCGATTCCCCGCATAGACACTGGAAATTTAGTGGATTTTTTCTACATAAATTTAGAAAATTAGTCTTTATTCCGCATAAATATTTCTAAGTTTTATTGTGTGTTCTACATTCTCGCCAAAATGTTACAGAACAAAAGAAAGCATGCAGAACAAAGAAACTCAAGGTAGGGTGATCTGGTAGGGATGATCAGACTCAGATCACCCCTGTTAGAACAAAGGAGTTGGGATGTAACTTTTGAAAATGATTAGGTTAAATATGAAATACATCCGATTTGAATTTTTATCATTAGGTCTGCATCTTTCCAAAATTATTACTTTTGAACTTCGAGACATCGGGGTCAATACACATTAATTTTATATCGACGGGACTATAACATTTACCCGACTTAACCAAGTATTTGAATCAACCGAGTTCGCCTTATCAGAGGTAATTATGCATTGATCAAACAGGAATTTTACCGGAACCGAGAAATTACTTCGACTCATCCGAGTTTTCGACACAACTGAGTTCATACTATTAACAGCTTTTTGGGAACTAATCTTCATGACGTTATAAGTATCATGAAAATAGGTATTTGAGTATTCTGGCTATAAGTATTCAGCAAACAGGAAGATGATGAACTATGGATGTGAAGATGCCTCACATGGTATAGCATTATCACATTATTAAGCTTGATTCTAAATTTAAGAAAGCTCTCATTTGTAGTTCCTAAGAAACAATGTGAAAAAAGTTTCATGGGACAGACAGAGGTAAACCAGTATCCCCCTCTTTGCAAAGTATGGACATAATTAGAAGTATCCATGATTTTTGACGAAATTACCTCCTCTACATTGGCAGCTGTTTTAGCTGATGTTTCCATGAATATTAAACCATGCTCTCTAGCAAAAGCTTCTCCTTCTTCTTTCTTTACATCTCTTCTGGCTTCTAAATCACTAAAACAAACAAATAAACAGTTACAAAAATCATATCTTTAAAGGTATATTTCATATACATTATTATTCAAATTATAACCTACTTAAAGGAATAAGATGCAAGCCTTGAATTTCCTCTAATGTATAAGTATTACTGAAGATAGACATAGAGAGCTATAAAATTCCTATTGTTATTTTACAAGCATTTCTGGTGTTAATCTGCAGTTTACTTTAAACCAGTATAAGCCAATGAAATGCTAATGCAATTAAACTTATCATACTATTAAATGATTAAAACATCATTTAATTCTATTCTGAAATGCAGCTGCAAGAAAAATAAAACTCATGTTTTCTGACACTTAAAGAGCAAAGTTTTTTTAGTGATTTGCTGCCTCGAAAACAATTTTTTTTTAAAGTAATTTGTTTTAGTTGACTGTGAGAAAACACTGTTCCATGCATTATAATCATGTCATTATAAATATTTTAAAGCAATCCTGTTGAGACCCTGGATACCATTCCTCCTCTTTACTACAAAAGCTAGATTCTCCCCTAACCCTACCTCTCACCCCTTCCTACCTTTTATTTCCAATTAACATAATAACCATATTAGAATTGGAATGTTGTCTGGCATCTTCTAACCAGGTTGTTAAATGGTTAAATGTGTCTCTCCTGAAAATAGAAACATATATACATGTAACATGAAGATATTTAATTGACATTTGATCATCAGAACTTTTTTTAAAGTATAAAAATTTGATACTATACATATATATATTTATATGTTATCTATTATTCAAAAACTTCTTTAAAATGATGTATTTCTATACATATTTATTTTTAACAAAACTGATCTCTCATTTCTCTCTTAATTTTGATAAAAGTACTTTTCTCTATTCCTGACATTGTAATCACTTTTTATGGCATAACTTAATATTTATTGATTTACAAATTTCAAGCAATTTTCATACTATGACAAGTTTTACCATGTGATATCAAGTACACCATATATCGAAAAACACAAGTAGCATTCTTCTTTGAAACTTTATATTATCATTGATACACAGTATAACATCAGTTCTAGGCTACTATAATGAAAAATAGTTGTTACCCTGTAATATCAACAGTTTTTACCTTGTAATATCATATACTAGTAAAGCACCAGCAGCACCTCTGTAGTAAGATCTTGTTATAGATCGGAATGATTCCTGACCTGCCTGAAAAAAAGAAAATATATTGTTAAAAATTCAATGGAACCTTTAATTTTTTATGTCCTTTGTATTTAATAATTATACATAAATCTTGCCATAGACCGGGTTGATTCTAGGCCTACCTGAATTTTTCTGAGTTCTCACTAAGAACTTTACCATAAACACTAAAACAGTCCACGGTCTCCTCATTTTATAATACAAATCAATATCAACACATCAAAGACTTAAATAATATTTAAGTCTACTTGTCAAAACACAATGGGGAAGAATTTTGATTTATTGATGACTTATTTCAACTTTGACGTTAATTTTCAAAGTTATCATTGTATCAATACTCAAGTATATTGGGAGCATGTGGTAGAAAACTTAATAGCATGTACAAAAGATAAAAAATAATTGCCCTTTCCTCAAACAATAAAAGTGCCCTGCCATCCACTGGCACCCTGCACCTTTCAAATTTTAGCTGGACCACGAAATGATTAAATGGACATTAAACATGAAACTAGACAAAGTGATCATGTCCCGCAGTCTACTCTGAAGTGACTGTATTATAACAAAGTCAATGTAGGACTTTCTTTGAGATATTATTGTGTCTGGGAGACACAAATGATGCCCCTGCAGATGCAAAGTGTTATTTTAAAATTGACAAAGTTGAGCATGGGAGCACATAGGTCTAGGGTTCACTGCAGGAGGAGTTATCTGGAAACGCTATGCACCTCTTATGCAAGTATTTACTCCAAAAATGACAAAGTTCAACTATCTCCCAAAAGAGCAAATATTAATAAATATCAAAACCCTTAACCACATGCACACCTTCAATATATGTACAAACAGCCAGCAAAGTGAAAACTTCCTAGCAATTAAACTGTAGGAGGAGTTATCCGGAAACGTTATGCACTGCTAATGCAAGTAAATACTCCAAAAAATGGCAAAGTTCAACTATCTCCAAAAAGAAAAAAAAATTAATGAAAATTTAAACCCAGACCTCATGCACATCTTCAATATATGTACAAACAGCTAGCTGAGTGAAAACTTCCTAGTATTCAAACTGTAGGAGGAGTTATCCTGAAATGCTATGCACCTCTTATGCAAGTAAATACTCCAAAATAAGTGGGGAGTGTGTCCATGGGACACAGATGATGCCCCCGCTTGCATATAACGTTATAAAGGGACATAACTCAAAAACTGTAATAGTGATGCTACCCAAATTTGTACTTGATCTGAGTTTTGTGGTAATAAGCATTGTTTAAAAGTTTCATAACATTTATTTGAGGCAAACTTAAGTTAGAGAAAGGAAACAAAAAATACAGCAATTTTTCCATTTGTAAAGGGGCATAACTCTAGAACGGTAAAAGTGACGCCACCAAAATTCGAACTTGATCTGTTTTTTGTGGTAATTAGCATTGTGCATACGTTTCATAACATTTGGTTGAGGCAAACTAAAGTTAGAGAACAGAAACGAATATTTCAGCAATTTTTCCATTTGTAAAGGGGCATAACTCTAGAACGGTAAAAGTGACACCACCAAAATTCAAACTTGATCTATGTTTTGTGGTAATAAGCATTGTGTATAAGTTTCATAACATTTGGTTGAGGCAAACTAAAGTTAATGGAAACCAATTTTGGGACGTACGTACAGACAGACAAGGGTAAAACTTAATGCCTCCTCCGCTAAGGCGGGGGCATAAAAATGACAAAGTTTAACTATCTCCCAAAAGAGCAAATATCAATAAAAATCTAAACCCTGACCACATGCACACCTTCAATATATATACAAACAGCCAGCAAAGTGAATACTTCCTAGCATTCAAACTGCAGGAAGAGTTATCTGGAATAACTATATACCCATAATGGGAAGGACGGGAGTAAAACAATATGCCCCCAACTTTCAGTTGCAGGGGCATAAAAGAGAACAAGACTGTGGCTATGATCATTTCTAAAGCAATGCTAAAGATGATTTAATAGATTGTGTCATGTTCTTTGTAATCTTCTGTAATAATTATGTTTGTAACTTACTGTATCCCAGATCTGCAGTTTTATTTGTTTACCATCAATAGTTATCATACGAGCACCAAACTCCACACCTGAAATTATAAAAAAAGGAGAGATTGAAGTAGTTTTCAATTGCATAGTTTAGCAAAGTATAAATACAAAAAACAAATCCTGAGAATTTGTTGATGGTGACAGTCTTGACATGTAATTTACAGGCTATATTCCTTAAACTGATGTACCTGCTATATAAAATGTACTGGTAAATCATTTGAAAAATAAAATTCTCCGCTGGGAGCAGCTTGATAGGCCGCAGAGGTCGAACCCTGAACAGTTGGGGCAAGTATAGACACAACATTCAAGCTTGATACAGCACTGAATTTGGATTGTGATTAAATATTTGACACAGCATAAGTTTCTGACACAGAATGAATGTGGTCTAAGAACTTAATTTTTTTTAATTTACCTATTATGGTCCAATATCCAAAATCTAAATACATACACAGTTAGATTCAGCATATCAAAAACCCCAAGAATTCAATTTTTGTTAAAATCAAACTAAGTTTTATTTTGGACCCTTTGGACCTTAATGTAGACCAATTTGATTTGATTTTTGGTGTTTTAACGCCACTTTTAAGCACCGCTTTTGGGCTATTTCGTGGCGGCCAATTTTTATTGGCGAAGGAATCCGGAGTGCCTAGAGAAAACCACTGACCTTCGATAGGGAAACTGACAATCCTAGTCAATTAAGATTGGAGTCGAGTGCACCCGCACAAGCGGGGTTCGAACTCACAACCTCAGTGTTGACTGGCTAGACCAATTTGAAAACGGGACCAAGATTCTAAATACACATTTAGATTCAGCATATCAAAGAACCCCAATATTTCAATTTTTTATGAAATCAAACCATATCATTATTATTTGCTTTTATATATAAATAAATAAAAATAACCAACTTAAAATGGAAAATTTTAAAGAAAAAAAAAGGGAACCCCCCCCCTAAATTTTTTAAACCGCCTTAAAATTCATCACCCCAAAACTCAATCCCAGCCTTCCCTTTGTGGTATGGTACCTTGCAGTACAATTTTATAGAGATCCATACACTTGAACACAAGTTACATGTGTATTGTCTGGAAACTGTAAAAATGCTTGTTTTTTGGCCCCTTTCTGGCCCCAAATTCCTAAACGATTAGGGCAATTACCCCCAAACTCAATCCCAGCTTTCCCTTTGTGATATGGAACCTTGTAGTACAATTTCATTAAGATCCATACACTTACACACAAGTTATTGTCCTTAAACTAGAAAAATGCTTGTTTTTTGCCCCTTTTTGGACCCTAATTCCTAAAATTTTGAGGCAATTACCCCCAAACTCAATCCCAGCCTTCCCTTTGTAGTATGGTACCTTGCAGTACAATTTCAGAGAGATCTATACACTTGAACACAAGTTATTGTCTGGAAACTATAAAAATGCTTATTTTTGGCCCCTTATTCCTTAACGTTTTTGGCTATTAACCCCAAACCCAATTCCAGCTTTCCCTTTGTGATATGGAACCTTGAAGTACAATTTCAGAAAGAATCTTTTAAGATCCATACACTTACACACAAGTAATTGTCATGAAACTAGAAAAATGCTTGTTTTTTGCCCCTTTTTTGGCCCCTAATTCCTAAAATATTGAGGCAATTACCACCAAAATCAATCCCAGCATTCCCTTTGTGATATGGAACCTTGTGGTACAATGTCAGAGAGATCCATACACTAACACACAAGTCATTGTCTGGAAGTTACAAAAATGCTTATTTTTGGCCCCTTTTTGGTCCTTAATTCCTTATCTGTTGGTGCCATAACCCCCATAATCAATCCCAACCTTCCTTTTGTGGTATTGAACCTTATGGTAAAATTTCATAGAGATCTATTCACTTAAACTTAAGTTATTGTCCGGAAACTAAATGAGTCTTCGGACGATGCAGACGACGACATGATAGCATTATATGATGCAAAAAAAATTTTGCGGTCGTATAATAAATGGAGAATGTGTCTATGGGACACAGATGATGCCCCTGCTTGCATATAACATTATAAAGGGACAAAACCAGGGCCTAATCTAGGATTTTTGAGAGGGAGAAGTGATTTCTCCTTCCATGAGAGAGAAGGGAGAAGTGGTCAACTTCTTGGAGAAGTGTAATTCCATTACTGTTTCGGTTGCGTTGTGTTTTCGTTCATATGATCTATGACATAAATACATTAAGGACATTGTTTAATATATACAATAAAAATATACCTGCAGTAATTTTATATGATACTGTATATATTGAAAACTTTTAATAAAATAACTTTGAAAATGTAGTTGTTATTTATTGAGTCATATCATTTGTACTGTAAATTTGAATTTGTTTAAAAAATATCATGCATTATAGTTTCATGTGCATCTACCTCAATACGCTCAGTTTGAAAAATCATTATTCATCTAATTTCTTGTTTTCTTTTATTATCGAGAACTGCTTGGGAATGATCTAGGACTAATATATTAGTTAGTGTAATAGTCCCAGGAAGGATTGGGCAATTTTTTTTTTATCACCACTTGTCATAATTTTGTAGAACATTATTGAATCATCAATGTACAGGACATCATATCAGTTGTAATTTGAGATATCTCCCAATCCCATATTAATTAACTGATAAAGAAGTATGTTTTGTTATTTTTGTTAATAAAGATATCTCTCTTTGGTCGTAAAACAAAATATGCTGCTAACCACAAGCTGACCACGCGTCGTACATTTGCAATTAAATTATCCATCAGCAGGTTTAACTTTTTACATTTCAATTTTTTCAATTAATAGCAAAAAAAATCTCCTGTTAATTCTCAACCCTTAACCTACCGATTAGTACAACTGGTCGGCTCGTAATGAATGAGAATAAAATAAATCAGCTGAGTGATTACGCAACAGCCTCATGAGGAAAATATCGTAAATGATGACTCAAACAGATGCTTGGTTTTCAGTTTGATTAGTTTTAAATGTTAAATCCAAGGATGTTCAAATTTGCTGTTGTATTTATTTCATTTAATTGTCGATAGTATTAGTCCGTGGTCGTTTCGAAAAACTTGATTTTCCTTGTCAGTCGCCATTTTTGATTACCTGTGTGCCTTGTAAATCAAAAGTTGTCTCCCTTATACCAATTTTGATAGTGATTTGACTCCACTATGAAGTCAGTCAGCTGGCGAGTTCTAGCGATTTTCAAAATTTTCAAAAATTGTCATTTCGCTGGCAAGATTATGGCCTGGACATAACTCAAGAACGGTAAAAGTGACGCAACCCAAATTGAACTTGATCTGTGTTTTGTGGTAATAAGCATTGTGTATAAGTTTCATAACATTTGGTTGAGGTAAACTAAAGTTAGAGAATGGAAACTAATTTTGGGACGTATGGACGGACAAGGGTAACACTTAATGCCCCCTCTGGTGTGGCAGGGGCATAATTATGACAGAGATGATTTTTTCATGACATAAACAGCTGTCCCTGTTCTAATTTCCGATACTGCACTGACAAAAGAATATAAAATTAGAACATAGTCATGCAATGTACTTGTTACAGCTAGACTATAGGAGTGTTTAAAACCTATCGTCCCTTAGTGTCTCAGTGATAAAATATCTATCAAATACATAAACTTTATATACCAAGACATTTTTTTGAATACACAAACTAAATATTAATTTACAATATATATATATACCAGTGTGCAAATAGGGCATTTCTTAATTTGAAAGGCAGCTTAGTTACTCTTGATATAATATTATACAGTAATTGTTTTCCCAAAACTATTCCTATATATCTTTCAAACTAATAATTAACTTTATTTACTGACAACATTTCTTACCAATGGTGAGATCATGTACAGGTTGAAATCTCTTATCTGTAAACTGTAATAAGAGACAGGATTTTCCAACACCTGAAAAAAATTCATAGATTTTTAGTATAACAGTAAATAATAAGTACACTGATTCACCGACCTCATAACAAATGTCATAGTGTTTCCTGAAGATTTCAATAGGACATTGCAAGGTAAGTTTTTACCAAGAGGGCACACCACTTTTTTGAAATAAATTTACTTAGCGTATTGAATCTTCATAGTGCTCTTGACTTAATAACTTCAGTAAACTATTATACTGAGTGCAGCAGACCAGGATGTATAGGATGTTTTGTGTGGAATAATCAGGAATTTCCTTGCCACGAGCAAAAGCATTGTTTTTTTGCTGTACTACAGAATCAGTACTCATAACTATGCAATTTTTTCTAGGTCAGTATTTATTTTCAGTTAATTCTGTGTTTTTTTCTAATGAAACTGTGATTGTTTTAGTACTAAATTATAACTAAAAACCTAATCAGTTAATCTATAAACAGCTAATTATTTTTTAAATAACCTGACAGCTGATCTAGAATTGTAGTTGCAATAAAAACTATTGGTCAGAGATTCTTTATTTTTTATAAAAATCTAAATAAGTGTCAAAAGACAGCCATTGTAAGACCCGACCCCTCAACAGACCAATAGCTTAAAGGGTCCTACTAAATGAAAATATAAAAAATAATGAGTGATTATGCAACATCCCATGCATTGTAAAATTGTAACACAGACAATTGCCTGGTATCTCTAAAAATTGTATGCATTATAAAATTCATGAAGGAAAATGCTATGTTGTCTTAATTCCATTCAATAAACAACAGTAGTTGTACCCGATAGCTTTAAAATGATATTGAGTACTTTATTATTGCAGATACATGTACTTTGAATGACATATAGATATCATGTGTTCTGCAATATGACTAATCATTACAAAAAACAACTAGTCCTAAACATTAGCAACTCTGTGTGTTGTCATGTAAAATCAATTTTATTTATTATCATGATTCATATATGTACATGTATGTATCTGAAATTCACAAATGAGTTTAGTGTTTTCAGTGGAATTGCTTTACACAATACATGCAATAGTAATTCATAAAATGTTTATAAAGTATTAACAGATGTTAACAATTATTTCTTTTGTTATCACTTTCAAACTGCCACTAACAAATGACCTAACACCTGGTAAATAATTAATCAATGATCGACAATCAATACATTTGTAAACAGTACAGTGATTAATGAAGTCTATTTCAAATGTAGAAATGATATGAACAAAAAATGATTGACAATCCAAAATAAAGAAGGAAAAAACCATTGCAAAACCAACCCATTGGCATTTTTATGTGCTTCCAAATTGTCCAGGACACATAATTTTGTATATTGTTGATAATATCAATAATAAATGTGAAGCTTCATTTTAACTCTATTTACAGTGCATGTTTTTAATGTGTAATATTGACAAAAATAGTAACTTCAAATTATATCATAAACCCGTGATCGCTAACTCGTTGGTAAACAACCGTGTAAATAAAACGTGTGAAAAATGAAGCTAAATAATTGTTTGGTCAGCCATTTTGAATCAATATGTATTTTTCTCCTACGCATATTATGAAAAGCAACTTGCTTTTGTATCTGTAAAAATTCGATACCGTTCCTAAAACATGATATATTTACGTTACCTGTATCTCCTATGATAATGTACTTAAATAAGTAGGCATAAGACATTTTGATCGTTCTTTTTTCTGTCGATATTGGCTGATGATGTCAGTTTGTTGACGTCAATTTCTCACCCGGAAGTAGTCCCAGTTCAACTATAAGTATGGACTCAAACCGGAATTGAAAGATATTTCCGGTTTTTTTTTTCTTTAGCTGTGTGTGGATTTCAAGTTCCGTTTTGTTTTAATAGTTGTTTTATGTGTATTTAATATTGTTTTACTTGTGTTAGGCTTAAAAAACGCAAGTCTTAGCTTTTCAAACTTCTTGTCCGGTTTCAGAGTATGGCGTACAGTCCCTTTTCCTCTACATTTTTTGCCATGGCTACATTATCTCAGATATTTGCAACGTTTGCCAAGTCCATTTTGTTCATTTATTTGTAATAGAAACAAAAATGCATATAATTGGCCGGATTTTTTTTATTTTTCGTGTTTTGCAAAATCATCAAAATACAGTGCGAAATATCCTACGGCTATATAGTCATTAGTTATAGAAAACAGTTCGCTTAGTGTCTTCTGTTATCCATTCTAACATCGGACTCGGGCTTCCTTTAAACTGAGTTTTACTGTGCGTATTGCTAGTGTTTGTTTATTCTACATTGGCTAGAGGTATAGGGGGAGGGTTGAGATCTAAAAAAAAAAAACATGTTTAACCCCGCCGCATTTTTGCGCCTGTCCCAAGTTAGGAACCTCTGGCCTTTGTTAGTCTTGTATGGTTTTTTTTTTTGGTTCATGAGTTTAGTGTGACATCCATTTCCTCTGAACTAGTACATATTTTTATTTAAGACCAGCTGAAGCCTGCCTCCGGATGCGGGATTTTCTCGCTGTGTTGAAGACCCATTGGTGGCCTCTTGTGCTGTTTTCTGTTCTTTGGTCCGGTTGTTACCTCTTGGACACATTCCCGTTTCCATTCTCAATTTTACTATTTAAATAGATTTATAGATTTTTATATACAATTGCTATAAATCTGAAATTTTGGTTGTTGCTTGACTTTATTCAGTTTTATGTTTTATATGTGAATGATGATTTGTTTCATTTGTGTTGTGTACTTATTTATATTATGTCAGTATGTTTGTATGAGTGTGCCATGGCGTTGTCAGTTTATATTCGATTTAAGAGTTTGAATGTCCCATTGGTATCTTTCGCCTCTCTTTTATGCTATGCCGAATCAAAATTAAGTTTTCTGTGTCTAAAAGCATCCTTCAAATATAAACAATTTAATCCTTTAAATCATTTTGATATTTTCGCATAATGTTCTAATATATATAGCTCGAAATGTGAAAGGCTATATATCTAAAACTGCGTACGTAAACAGAAAAGTAATGTGTCTACCGTGCATGGTAACGGGATGTCATGTAAAAAAGGGGGATCCAGTACGATTTAAATAATCATAGACTAGCGCTATGCAGAGAAAGATATACATTTTATGATACACAAATTGCAAGTTATGGTTTTTTGGCAAAACCTGATGTAAAAATTAAGTAAGGTCACGGCGTGTTAATTATCCTGGACCTCGTTTCTTTTGAAAAGAAGCCAATAAGACTGTGATTTCGTGTGGTACACTGCATCTTTTTCTTCTATTCAATTCTTAAATCAATTTCAATGTCTTGATTCCGCGTGTTCAAAAGACATGTCTTCCGCATTAAGAATCGAAATATTTTGTATCAATGTATTGAGGGGACGACCAAAACTTGTTTTAGGGAAAAGTGGGAGGCATTGGGTAGGGGAAAGTTGGCTTGGGTATTCTTTAATATACGAGTTCATTTTAATTTTGTTGGTACTAAAAAAACTTGAGGCAGAGAGTTGTGGACATTTTTTTTTTCACATCAAAGGGTACTTTTTTCAAATCAGAATAATTACAAATGGTCGTACCTCAAGTTAGAGATAATTATATCGCGGAAAAGAACCAACCAGTGTTTGCTCTTGTACTGTTTCTATTTTCTCAACACTTTTATCTCTTCAAAATTACACAACAAAACCTTTTTGTTTTATCAGTCTTTTAAAAAAAAGAGGCCTCCATACATGTACATATATGTTATATATTGAGACTTGCTTTGAGTTTCATTCCAACGTTTGTGTGTGTGTGTACATGAAGGGAGATTATTTTGAGGATACGAAAGGGGTCTCTATAAAAACCTTTGAATCTTTGCTTTTGATAAGATGACAGTTTGACATTAAAAAATGATGTCACTACTAAAAGAACAGAACCTTTGTTTTGGATATTGTATATGAAAAGAAAAAAATGACACGCTCGTATATTATTGTTGAAGAATATTTCCAGTGTCTGTTGCTATTGTATGTAAGCATGTGATATTTGCAAAACGGCTTTTGCGAGAAATTGTTTGTGTTACTGTTACTGCTTTGTTACGAATATACTGATCTACCGTCGGAATAAATTAAAAAAAAACATGATTTACAATGACAATTGTCTATTTTAGAGTATATGTATAAGAATTCATCGAGAAATACCGTATTATGAAAATTATTGTTTTCTTGTTCTGTTCTTGGAAGAAAGTTCAGAAAGTTTAATTTTAAACTAAAATGCATAGAAAATCACGATCCGTTTCGCAAAAAGTCGACAGATGATACCCACGAATCAACTTGCTTCTTCCCTAAACTGTAAAAATCATAGATACGTGACATATATCAAAATTTTCAATAATACTTTTTTTATTTAGTTAAAAGTGAGATTGTCCTCACGATGGCTTTGACTGTTCTGTTTGATATTTTGCTCCATCTTTTCAATTTTTTTTTTTTTTGGTTTTACACATTTCGTTGATAGAAAATGCGTATCCTCTCATTCTGGCATTGTAAGATCTAATACCACGAACAAGTATCTAGTGAAATGAGACACAAGTAAAGTATAGATAAAGCAAACTTTCAATCTCGTTTAAAAGTTCAATTACTTTTATTATGTCGCTTAAACTTCAAAATATATTATATTATGCGGAAATCCTATGTTGATGACAATAACCATTTAAAAGGAATTTAGTAGGCTTGATAATAATATATGCGAATTAAATATGTTGAAGACGTTGCACTTTTAAGTAATCTTAATATATTATATAATTACGATGATTTGAAATCTCTAATTATACTGCAGTCAAAGTGAATGTCCGAAGTTCAACTAAGTGTCACACATCCGATTGAATATAAATTAAATCTTTGCCCAATATAACATGTACGACTAATCCTGCGATTTGGTTCAAAATAAGATAAACACCTAGTCTTAAATCCCCAGTACCGTATCAAAACCCACCAGCAAAAAGCCAGGAATCACAAGTGGGCATAGAATTAGGACATTTATAAAAGGCAAATTTTAATCGATTGCTGTTGTTTTTTTCATGCACGTAACGATTATGTCTTACTGATTCGGAATTGTAAGCAGACTCCATGCAGGATCATTTTTGTAAAAAAAAATCGTTCCATGCAGGTGTTCTAAAAATAAGCACTTTGTCGTTACGCTTAAACTGAATTGGTATAGATAGAGCCAATTTGTTAGTTCTTGACATTGAACCCATGAGAAACCCATTCAAACATTTGGCCTATTTATTTTATATATCTGTTATTTGGTCAACAAAATCATCGTTGTCACCTTGTTTTCATATTTTTAACGATCACCAGCACCGATTAGGGCGAAATCACCAGCACAGACATTCTGCAACATGTCAACATAAGTGCCCGTGAAATAGGGATGACAGGTTTAATTATAACTTTGAATCTCACTGTTCAGTTGTAAATTCTGTTTCCATCAAGAAAATAAAGTAACGTAAACAAACAAACCCTGTAGGCATTTCACATTGAAGTTGTTTGTTTTCATATTTGGATTACAATCACTTTAGATTGTATTATCTTTAGTCTTTGTCAGATGATAGTTTAGACGAATTCGTTTGTTATTGTGATTATTTAAACTACTAGGAGAATAGTTCCTACTACGTCGGTTTTGGCTTTCTAAATTACACAAGAAATCTTATAACAATTCAATTCAATTCAAATGTTTATTGCCATGTAAACTTCTTCAAATGTTTATTGCCATGTAAACTTCTTCAAATGTTTATTGCCATGTAAACTTCTTCAAATGTTTATTGCCATGTAAACTTCTTCAAATGTTTATTGCCATGTAAGAGAAATTTATGTATTACTGAAAAATTATTACCCCAGGGTTTTCGATATCATAAACTAGTCAAAACATTTACTAAATTTTATCATCGGTATAAGGACATCATTCGTAAATATAACTCAACATGCAGACATCTTATACGTTCTGGTATTTCACATCCAATCTTTTATGGTAATATTCTTGACAAAGCACAAAAATGTCAGTATTCACCTCAAAAGCTAACAAAACCTTTAAACAGACTTATTAAGAAGGGATATAGTTACGATACTGTTGTCAGGTCATTAAACAATTGTTAAAGATTGCATATTTTGGCTTTAATATTGATTCACTTATAGGGTCTTTGCATCGGAATTAACACATTTATTCTAAAACCAGTTGTTGGCATGACACGGGTTATGTTCTTCTCATATATTTTATGACGGTATAATACTAAACATATGAAGGTATAATACTAAACCCCTAACAGGAGGGATTGTGCCTGATATTCATATGATGAAGACATAATCTTTCAATCAGTTTAATTGAGGTCTGGAGCTGGCATGTCAGTAACTGCTAGTAGTCTGTTGTTATTTATGTATTATTGTCATTTTGTTTATTTTCTTTTGTTTCCTATTCTGACATCGGACTCGGACTTCTCTTATACTGAGTTTTACTGTGCGTACTGTTGTGCGTTTGTTTTTTCTACATTGGCTAGAGGTATAGGGGGAGGGTTGAGATCTCATCAAACATGTTTAACCCCGCCGCATTTTTGCGCCTGTCCCAAGTCAGGAGCCTCTGGCCTTTGTTAGTCTTGTATCATTTTTAATTTTAGTTTCCTGTGTATAATTTGGAGTTTAGTATGACGTCCATTATCAATGAACTAGTATACTTATTTGTTTAGGGGCCAGCTGAAGGACGTCTCCGGGTGCGGGAGTTTCTTGCTGCATTGAAGACCCATTGGTGGCCTTCAGCTGTTGTCTGCTCTATGGTCGGGTTGTTGTCTCTTTGACACATTCCCCATTTCCATTCTCAATTTTATTCAACAATAAGTTTGTAACAAAGTACAAAACAAGTATACATTAACTGAAAATTCACACATATATACACAATAACTTAATTATAGTGAATAAATTGAGAACAGAAATGTTTCTGTCCAAATTATCAATAAAAAGTTGTTTCAAGAAAACTTATGAATTTCAAATTTATATCTACATACTGTATATGTTCTACCACACAAATTAGACACACAAGAACAATAACTTGTGAATTAAAGTCATATAACATTTTGTTCTATGATACTTAACGGTTCGTTCGTCTTGGAAATAAAGTATACCATCAAGTGATTGATATTCTAATGAAGACTAACTGTACTCCTCTAATTGCATATTTATTTCTTGTTTGTTTCTTGGGCAATATATACTATGTCCCAGATGCACTGTTTGATTTTACTGAAAGGCCTTGATAAAAGAGGGGCGAAAGATACCAGAGGGACAGTCAAACTCAATCGAAAATAATCTGACAACGCCATGGCTAAAAAATAAAAAGACAAACAGACAAATAATAGTACACAAGACACAACAGAGAAAACTAAAGACTAAGCAACACGAACCCCACCAAAAACTGGGGGTGATCTCAGGTGCTCTGGAAGGGTAAGCAGATCCTGCTCCACATGTGGCACCCGTCGTGTTGCTCATGTTATTACAAATCCGGTAAATAGTCTAATTCGGTAGGTCACATTCGTGGTGAAAAAGGAAGTGGATTGTAATTACGACATAAGGAACATATCCGATATCATCTGTGAAACGGTTATTCCATAACGGTCAACCAACTCGTGATGGCGTCCGTAAAATTTACGAAGGGATGATTTCAACTTCACCATTTGGAACTCTTGGTTTAATAGATTCCTTGTGAGCAGCAACCCTCTATCAAGGAAATCATGATAGGAAATACAAGCCCGGGAATAACGTATCAATTGGGAGATATATACTCCGTATGCAGGCGCTGCTGGAATGTTGCTACATAGAAATGGAAAGTTCACAATTGAGAAGCTGAAATCATCTCTTTTGTTGTAAAGTTTTGTTTTCAACCGACCCTCATTGTCAATTTCTAGCTGTAAGTCAAGATATGAGGCAGACTTAACCGTATCTGTTGTATCCTTTATCTCTAGTTCGATGGGATAGATGCGTTCAACATAGTCACCAAATTTTGAATTATTTAGTGAGAGAACATCATCTATATAGCGGAAAGTAAAGTTAAAGGATATTGCTAACTTCTTATCTTTCCTCCTAAGAAAGAAAGTTAACAAACAAATAGTGCAATACAGGTGTGTCCGGATGACCAGTGAAAATGTTTGACCTTGTCGCCTGTTTTTCCTTCGTCGTTTTGCTTTTGACCATGGTGTTTTTTTTCTATTTATCTCGGTTTATGGCTTTTGATTGTCTCCTTGGTATCTTATTCCCCCTTTTTAATTTAAAATCATTCATCTCCTTCTTTCTTTTTTTATATAAAAAGCTAGATAATGTTTTGAGGCTAAAATATTACCCATTCACAGACAAAACAGAATTTACCGGCATTTGAATGTTTAATAAACTACAACCAACCCAATGATATAGGGAGATCGTTATATAACTCTTTAAAATATATTAATCAAAGAGAGTGGCCTAAATTGTTCCAAAGTTTGATTAGGGAAGGGGAAGGAGATTAAGTACAACAGCAATTTAGTTAAAGTCAGTCGATAGTCATTTTCGTCGTTCTTCTTTATAGCCCTGCTGGTGTAATTTTTGCGTGAGGAGCATCCTGTTGATATAGTCCATATGATATGAACATGTACGCAAGTAAAGTATTTATTGAGATAAGTAAACGCCATAAGTTGGGGTAGAGGGTATATGTTGCTACAGAGAAATGGGAAGTTGACAATGGTAATATACGAAAGCTGAAAACGTCATGTTTATAAGCCTGAGTTATCTGCGTTGTCCGTAAAACACATTTGTTAATCAAAGTTAAAGAAAAGTGGACAATAGCACAATTTTAAAATTGTTATTCACTAAAACATTTTAGCAAGTATAATGTTTACAACACGTGTCTCACTGTTAGAACATGAGTTTAACATTCTACATAAAAAAAATGATGCCTTTAATAGGAACAATGAAAATACATATACCTGGGGAAAAAATCATACAAATTTTGCATGTTCACAAAAAGGAATTTATAGAATAATCAATACACTGTTACAATACTACATTTAGCACAAGTGATTGACAGAATAATTGTTGTTAGTAGTATCATAAGGACTTGACTTTGACCACTTCTTGATCCACTTGAATCTATCAAAATAAAAGAAAATCACAATGAAGTTTTTTTTCCTCATAGACTATTAATTTACTTTGAAATAGACAATTTATAAATCTTATTTGAAACTTAAATTACAAATGAATATGAATGTACCCCTTTTTTCGATCTAACACTTGTTGGTAAAAAATAAAGAGTAAACTAACTCCTTTGCTTATTCCAAATTAATTTTCTGCAATAATTTTATGATATTATGGTTATTTTAAATTATCTACTGCTATTGCACTGGAAGGAGAGTAACAAAATATATTTCAAGCCAAAGGTAAGATTTATTCCTACCACTGGGTCGGTTCTGTTGTTGATGCACTAACATTTTCCATATGATACAATGCTCTTAGTAATGGCATGATTATGATACAGTTTGTCTATAAATTTCAACTATGCAGTGGTGCAAAAGGTATGGCTGCAGCTCTATCAGGGCTTTGGCTATTCTGTTTAGGCTCTCGATTGGAGTTTATGCTCTGACATTTGTCCCGAGGCTTACCGAGCTGATGCATGGTATTCTAGAAACGAATGTTGTGATCACAAAAATCATATATGTTTTGTACTTTTTCTCAACGAAAGTATTTTTTTTTTATATTTCCTTTAGTGTAAATTGGAAATTTCAAAATACATTTATAACATCTGATGTTCAAAGTTATTCTCTTTCAAATTCATGTATGGTCTATAATATATTAGCCGAAAATCAAAACAGAACTTGATACATAAATATGTAAACCAAACTGATTACTATTTCTTCTTTTCGTGTTTTTTTTTAATTGTTTTTAATAATTTCAGTTACCTCCATTTCAAACATTAAAATTAGCCTACGCATTTACAAAAAGGAGAATTAACATTGGCGTCTAAGGAACAACACTATTAGATATATAAATTGACAATATCATTAGTTTTACCACTAATAATGGGTGCAGATAGATGATGTACAGTCATGGAAATGGCGTCTGTTGTTTTTGCCAGAAATCTGAGTTTTTCTGGTGTTAGTGATGTCTTCGGGTCGTCACATGCCTTCTGGTAACAATTAGACACCACACCACGATATTATCCTGAAAACACATAATTAAATTTCAAATCAAAACTAAGATGATTAGAGAACTTTTTGTGTATATTATAAACTATCAAAAGAGATCATGAAATATATTCAAAAATAAATAAATTATTTTGTTAATAAACGTTTCACAATATATACCGAAACAAAATTAAAATGCACACGCTAAAATGTCTTGCCTGCTTTACTGACCAGAATTGAATTTAATTTTGAAAGTCTTTAAAGATCGAGGTCTAACTACAGATATCACACAATCTAATTAAAATATAGTTCTCTGATTTCGTTATACTCATATATACGAGCATGCGAGTTGATATGGATCAACATTTTAATAAGATTGAGGTATCACAGTAACTTAGCTTAAACAAAGATCCACGACAAGAGTGCACACGCTGAAATGTCTCGCCTACTATACTGACCATTGATTTTATGTTGATAGTCCTTCATATAAAGTTTTACTACAAGTATCACATTAACATTATGATGCAAGAAAATGAGGTTAAGGTCAGATAAACCAAGCCGGAAATACATGTACACCTTTAATACAATCCCTCCATACACAGAATATAGATGACCTTTTGCTTATAGTATAAAAGAAACAGACCAAACCATGGAAATTCTAAATTGAGCAATGAACCATGAAAATGAAGTCAAGGTCATTTGAACCCTGCCAGACAGACATGTACACATTAAAATCATTCCAAATATAGTTGACCTATTGCTTAAGGTATCTAAGAAAAAAGTTAACCAGGAAAACTGAACATTGACCAATAAACCATGAAAATGAGGTAAAGGTCAGATGATACCTGCCAGACAGACATATACACATTACAATCATTCCATACATCAAATATAGTTGACCTATTGCTTAAAGTGTAAGAAAAACAGACCAAAACACAAAAACTTAACATAAGCAATGAACCATGAAAATGAGGTCAAGGTCAAATAAAACCTGCCAGACTGACATGTACATCATTAAATATTTCCATACACCAAATAAAGTTGACCTACTGCATACAGTATTAGAAAAACAGACCAAAACACAAAAACTTAACATTGAGCAATGAACCATGAAAATAAGGTCAAGGTCAAATAAAACTTGCCAGACTGACATGAACATCGTAAAATATTTCCATACACCAAATACAGTTGACCTATTGCATACAGTATAAGAAAAACAGACCAAAACACAAAAACTCAACTTTGACCACTGAACCATGAAAATGAGGTCAAGGTCAGATGAAACCTGCCAGTTGGACATGTACACCTTACTATCATTACATACACCAAATATAGTAGACCTATTGCTTATAGTATCTCAGATATATACTTGACCACGAAAACTTAACCTTGTTCACTAATCCATGAAATGATGTCGAGGTCAAGTGAAAACTGTCTGACGGGCACGAGGACCTTGCAAGGTACGCACATACCAAAATATAGTGATCCTATTACTTATAATAAGAGAGAATTTAACATTCCAAAAAATCTGAACTTTTTTTTCAAGTAGTCACTGAACCATGAAAATGAGGTCAAGGATATTGGACATGTGACTGACGGAAACTTCGTAACATGAGGCATCTATATACAAAGTATGAAGCATCCAGGTCTTCCACCTTCTAAAATATAAAGCTTTTAAGAAGTAAGCCAACGACGCCGCCGCCGCCGCCACCGGATCACTATCCCTATGTCGAGCTTTCCGCGACAAAAGTCGCAGGCTCGACAAAAATGAGATCAAAGACAGATTAACCCTATAAGACGGACATATACACCTTACACTCGTTCTATACATTCAAACACCAAATATAGTAAGTTAACATATTGCTTATTGTATTTGAGAAACTGATCTAAAGTTGAACAATTAACCACGAAAATGAGGTCAAGGTCAGATGAACCCTGTCATATCGATATGAACACCTTACAATCCTTTTATATATCAAATTAAGTTGACCTGTTACTTTCAATATCTATGAAACGGACTCTACGTTAAGTTTTCATGATTATGTCTAAGACCCAATTATTATAGTGAAATACGAAAGGTCAGATGAACCATGTCATACGAATATGTACACCTTTCATTATTCTACACCAAATATAGTTGAACCTTTGCTTATACTAGCTGAAAAACAGACCTAATCACAAAACTTTAAATTGACGAATGAACTTGAAAATGAGCCCAAGGTCAGATGAACCCTGCGAGACGGATATTTACACCTTACAATTATTCTATACGCTCTATTGACCTATTGTTTATAGTAACTGATAAACTAGCATAAAAACGATGACATGACGTTGACAAAAGAATAATGAAACGAGGTCAAGGTCAGATGAACCCTGTCCGACGTGCATGTATACCTTGCCGGCATTATTTCTATAGTATGCATGTGACAGAGTTGTCAGTTCACAACTGGAGGTTTGAAAATTTTCAGCTGGAGTTTGGGCCTCATAAATGGAGATTTTTTATCGACATATTTATCGACGTTTTCAGTGTTCATTTTGATGATAAAGCTACATATTTCCCCTGTTTTTAAGATAACAGTAACAGTATTGGTAAAGTATACGGGAAAAAAGGATTAAGGATTGAAAAAATCGTTTAACCTTTCTCCTACCTTCCAAAATATACAACCTCCTTTAATATTGCTAGATGATTTTACCTCCATCGGTCAACCAAATTGCTGGAAAATCGTTGCGCCAAAAATTTGAGTGGTCGCTTCTAAAGAACTGATGTAATTGTCTCTGTTGGTCACTAGATACAGACTTCATTTCTGCAAATGGCAAAGGGAAAGTTTCCAGTCGGAACTGTTTTTGTGGTATAACCTTCCACGATGATTGAAAGTGTAAATTCAGCCAGTCTGGCATCCATTGTGGGTTTGCGGTATATCAATGATATGAAGTCGCCTCGAAAATGATTTGATGACACACTTGCATAGGTTTTTGGAAACTTTGTCTGAAACTGAAATTTATAAATTATTTCGTTAGAAGATACGAATGCCATAATGCACGATAAGTACATTCACACGAGCCATTAATCTTTTTGTCATTTGGACACGGTCAGTTGAAATTAGAATATAAGAAACTGTTTAAAAAGTGTCATCTGCATGTTGAACATGAAATGTGTTTAAGTTAACATCAATGTTCGGACAATATTTCAACTTAGATTCATTTGTGATTCCGCATTGATATCATCTTCGTGAAGTCATTTACATTCAAATTGTTTGTCTTTTCGTCAGTCATGTTTCTTTTGCCCATGGTATTTTTGATTTTTAACAAGTATATTGTTTTTAATTGTCCTCTTGGTATTTTCTCCCCCATTTTGTAATCATTTTCTGTTTATTTTAATCCCCAATGGTATATTTTGATATTACAACAGCTACAACTTCAAAGAGAGTTATCTGAAATTCAATGTCTACATTTTAAAAATTAAAATCGTTGGAATCTAAACACAAGTGTTATGTTGTTTAAGAATAAAGAGACTGTGGTATGATTGCCAATGAGACAACTATCGACCAAAGTTCAAATGAATTGGATGTTAGAAATTATAGGCAACCGTACGACCTTCAACAACCAGAAAAACCCATACCTTATAGTCGGCTATAAACGGCCCCGACATGAAAAAAATATGAAACAATTCAATTGAGAAAACTAACGGCCCAATTTACGAAAAACAAATATGACAGACATGAACCAACCACAACCACCTTAGTTACAGTTGTTTGCTTATACATTTTTTTAATTGGAATGCCACATACATACCATTTGGTTTATTCCAGAATCTATCGGAAACAACTGCGAATTATATGACGTATTGTATTCCATCAGTGAATCTAGAATAATCATTCCATGAGGATCAAGGGAGGAAGCGGCTGAACCATGATGATCTTTTATCCACTGTTTGAACCAAGATTGTATGAAATCCTTGCTGTCAGTCATATCCTTAAGCTAATAGCATGAAGGGTCAATCTGATAATCATTGAACAGTCCATAAAACCCATGAAATAGAAAAGACAAGAAACGACCAATGCAATCTGTGTGATAATCATGATATCCGGAAGACAATTGCACAAAACAAAACTAAATCGGTAACAGAATATGCAGAAGATTTTCAGAGGTTCGAAACAGAATATTCGATCCATGCAAGCATAGCGTCAAATATATTAGACTATCGGCATTGAAGTCCTTGTAAACTTTTTCTTTTCTTATGCTTCTTGAACAAGCTTATTGCATCAGTTTTAAACAAGTAAATTATATCTGCTTTCATTTACTGGTGACAATGATTTTAGTTTGTACGACAAATATATGTTTGCATGAACTGTTACATGTATATATGCCGCTTAACTAAAAAAAATTAAAATCCTAAAACTCACCATACTGGAGATCAAATGCTGCCAATATAATTGTATTGTCTCTTTCATTTGCAAGTGTTTTCAATTGCCTTGCTACCTCTAACATTGCTGCAATTCCAGACCCATTGTCATCAACACCTATAGGAACGAAAAAGATTTAAGTCAAGTGAAAATTTTCCGCCTTTAGTTAGTATTAATTGCTATAAAAAGTAGAATTTCAAGCTCGGCATTTGACAATGTTATGAGTGTTTGGTGCAGTGATTTTGCTGGTTTGATTTGGTGCAGTAATCTTGTTACGATTTAGTGCAGTGATTTTGTTATGATTTGGTACAGTGATTTTGTAATGATTCAGCGCAGTGATTTTGTTATGAGTTGGTGTAGTGCGTGGGTCATGACTAATTAATCTATGTTATCCACCCCCCCCCCCCCCCCCCAAACCATTGAAAAACTTATTCACCACCCTCTGCTGCATCAAATCACGAAGAAATCATTAACATTTATCAAAACGTAGCTACCAGTATATAATGTTGAGTTTTATCTGGAGAAATTGCATTGGTATCATAGTGTGCTCCAATTCCAATCATTCTGTCATTTGCATTACCAAAATTCTTTCCTTTCTTAATACCGATTACATTGTGGAAGTTTGTCTGAAAAAAAAATAATCTTGAATAGTATGATATTTATTTGTCTATTAGGATATTGATTTATAAATTTAAACTGTTTTAAGAAATAGTCAGAGTTACATATGGTATATAACATAAAGACTATACGAAACATCGACATTGCTACATTTTTATTACAGAGTGAATGATATATACCGATAAACCTTTTCTAGGTAGCATGATTTTAAACCACAATTCCATAGCGTTAAAAAATAATTCCATAGCTCTCTTTTTATATCAGATTTGAGTGGGACATATGTTCAATGTAATTCGTATTTGTCTTTTGAACTGACGGAAAATATCAATAGAGGGGCATCCTATATAAACTACTATTATTGTAATATCGTATGGACAAAAGCAGGACTTTGAAATATTAAAAAATATCAACTAACAATATTAGCACAAATAAAAATATTTAGAAAAAGAGGGGGTGCGTTCCCCAAGCGCCTGTGATAAATTTGTTTGTGACTTAAGACAGGCGGAACCTGATACCAAAGGGAACTCATAAGTCGAAGACAAACTGACAAAGCCATAACAAAAAGACAGAAAAACGACGAAAAGACAGACAGCAGTCTACAAAATACAGCATAGAAAAATAAAGACTGAGCAACGCGAACCCCACCAAAAACTGGGGGTGATCTCAGGTGCCCCGGGGATGGCAAGCAGATCCTGCTCCACCTGTGAGAGCCGACGTGTTGCTCATTATAATAGATGTTTTGATAAAGCTTATATATTTACTGCTGTTGTAAATACATTGCGTTTGGTATATATAGTTTGAGAAAGACAAAAATACTATAAACAAACAAACAAACAAACAAACAAACAAACAAACAAACAAACATACAAAGCAATATATACATTTTTTGAAACAAACGGTTTTATAAACTGTTGGTACTCCGTCTCGAAGCCGTGTTCTAGACTCTGTTTGTAAATAAACTCTTTAGCATGTATTTTATTCAGCATGGTATTATTAAGGTGATGGCGTGGTTTGGAGAAATATCCTCGAATGACATCTTCCATATAGTCTATGTCAGCAGCCCCTGCAATAAGAACAAGAAGTTTTGATTGGTGAAATAAATCATAACTAAGGTTACTAATATTTCTGTTTAACGATAATTTCCTACAATTTCAAGATATGTTTGGTAAGTTTATCAGCGCCCTTACCTTTGCAAGCAATCCTAACCAAAAGTTAAAAGAATTGAAGTTTGATAATTATAGTTATTGATAAGTGTTATCTTTTACTTGTATCTTTTCATGCAGCAGCAAAATCTTCGCTTGAAAAGCAAATAATTATGAATAAGGCATACCCCCAACATAATACTTTTACATGTCAGCATAGACTTGATACATGTCCCTTCCTACTTACCTTTTTTTTCAATTTTGCCCCTTTAACAATTTTACTGCTATAACTGAGAGATTTCAAGAAATAAAAGAAAGGGAATTGTAGCAAGTCTAATGTCAGCATTGTTAGACAACATCCGCAGCAATTAAAGATGCACGTAGTCTGTAAATCTACTATTTAAGAGTGTAATGTGTTTTCTATATGGTGTGGGTTCAAAATGTTTTAAAATATCGTATAAAATATTTTCAGATCTTCCATCTTGCTGTTATTTACCCACCGAACTTGATTTTTTTTTTCGTCTCTACTTCTTGAATTTCTTCGTGGATTGTAAAAAAAAAATGAACTTAACAAATTAATGTCGAAAAATACTGTATGGACAATTTTAAATATATCCTGCACACTTACTGGGCAAAAACTTTCAGCTCATACTTTTGCCAAGAGAAGAAAGTCATTTATATATGCTTATTATTCATAATTTGAAAATCGAATTAATTCATCTCCACTGTTCAGTTCTTGTGCTTAAATGTTACATAGAAAATAGGTTCTACAGACATGTGTACCACGGTGTTTAAAAAAATTCAAATTGGGACGAGATATAGTATAATAGTATATATTTGGCAAAGACTGGTTAAGAAAAAACAGACCTATGGTTTTTGCGCATGGTAAAAGGCCATACAGTACACAATGTAGAAATAAGGAGATGTGGTATGATTTCCAATAAGACAACTATCCACCAGAATCCAAACAACGTGGATGTAAACAACCTTGCGGCCTTTAACAGCGAGGAAACCCCGTATAGCCAGTTACAAATTGAAATGCCCAGACGTGACAAAATGTAAAACAATTCAAACGAGAAACCAATGGCTTAATTTATACAATAATCGAAAAAAACAAATATGACAGACAGGAACCAACTACTACCACAGGCTCATGACTTCGGATAGGCACATACATAATGTGGCAGGGTTAAACATTTGGCATGTTTACATTTCTGTGTGTGCTCAACCTTCCCCTATCACCTGCAAGGGACATGTACAGAACCAAGACGAAACGGAACTGATATTATTTACACCAAAAACTCATGTGAAGGAATATTCGAATTGTCATTTGATGGAACAATCGTTAGTAATGCATCGGTTGTCAAAAACCTTGGTTTTTATTTTGATATGAAATTGAGCATGGAAAAACAAGTCAATGCCGTCACAAAGTCGTGCTACTTCCAAATTCGAAACATTGGTCGAATTCGGCAATATATCACCGAGGATGCCTGTAAAACGTTTGTCTGTTCGCTTGTCACGTCACGTCTAGACTACGGGAACGCTCTGCTATATGACATGAATGCCAGTTCAGTAAATAAGTTACAGCGAGTACAGAATAAGGAGCAAGAATCGTTACACGTACAAAGAAACACCATCATATTACACCAGTTCTTGTGTCACTTCATTGGATCCCGGTGCAGTATCGAATACAATATAAACTGTTTTATATACTTTCAAAATTCTACATGGCCTAGCGCCTGTCTATCTTGAGAAACTTATTAGTGCCTATCAACCATCAAGATCTCTTAGATCGGAAAATGCAATGCGACTAATACAACCACGTGTACGCACCAAAAATTGCGGAGAAAGACGTTTCGACAAAACTACTGCGAGCCTCTGGAACATTCTTCCTAAGCCATCGAAGACATAAACACTCCATCGAACTTTTTAAGAAAAATTTGAAAACACATTATTTTAGACTCGCTTTCAGTAATCACATTTAACCTTTTATACTGACGGTTACTCTTATCTTTGTTCTTTCCGTTCTAGTATATGCCTTAAATTTTAATTATCTTTTTTAATTGTTCTGTTTCCTTTTTTATAAGTGTTCAAAATTTGAATTCATTCTATTGTATTGATGGTTTTAATGTTAATCACCTCTTTTAACTGCATTGATTGTTTTTATGTTAAGCGCTTAGAGTAATTTTAATTAGATAATGCGCTATATAAATAGTGTAAATAATTATAATAACATGTAACTCTCTGGTGGATAACTGTCTCATAGACAATCATAAACACATCTCCTTATTTTTATATTCCCGTTCATAATTATGTATATTACTTTTTGTACATCAAAATATATATTAAGTAGCCTCGTGGTTTAAAGATACCAAAAGCGTTGTGTAATTAATAAAAAAAAAAAGTATTTGCGTACACATGTACGGCTTAAAATCGCAGAGTGTTATTGGGGTTTCATGCAAGAGCATTTTCGAATCACTGCATGTGAATCAGAACAAACAATCAATTTGATATATTTTTTAATTCGCGGTAGAGTATTGAATCCTGTTTCAAGTGCTTGTTCGCTTTTAGACTCCCGCACTGTCCTTGTCTTATAGCAACCACAGACATATGACATACCAATTAAACGATCCAAGACCAGCATAATAGAACTAAGCTAGACACACGCAGAGACTGTGTAATATCTATATTAAAGCAATTAGTATAACGCACACAAGAAAGTTTAACAAATGAAACTAACGACATGAATGAAACATTAGGACAAAGAAAATCAGCTTCAACCACAGCATCTCCATCGCTTGTGATGACTAGCAGGAATATTGAATATATTTTTAGAATGTGTTTTACTGAGTATTCTAGCGTTAGTATCCACCTCTGAGGGTCACCACAGGTTTTGCTGTGCTATTTGTATAACTTAGATGTCAACTTGCAGGGTCTGGATGGGGTTTACAGAAAAGAGAAAAATGGGTAAAAAGTGCAGAATAAAGGCCAAAAAATATAAAGAATAGAGAAAAATCGGCCCAAAAAATAAAGAATAGAGAATAATGGCGTGCTAAAATATAAAGAATAGAGAATAATGGGCAAAAAATATACAGGATAGAGAATAATGGGCAAAAAATATACAGAGTAAAGAAAAATGACATAAAAATTAAAGAATACAGAATTGAAGGATCCCCCATCCAGACCCTCTTGCACTGTAAATGTAGTGATGCTTGGTATTTTGATATCAAAACTTGAAACGACATGCATATGATCTGATCTAATAATGTATTTTCTATTTGTATCTTAAATGGTCAAATTTACACACACACAAAACATCAACCCAAATGGCCAATACTAATGCACTAATTTAAGTCAAAGAAATACATAATATACAATATACAGATGGGGTTAATAAAACGTTATTTTAGTTGATAACTTATAAATTAAATATTAAGGCCAGTTTAAGATGTGGTATGAGTCTTTTCAAATTAATAGGACCAATAGGATAACATGCATGGAGTCATATCATGGTTGAGACATTAGAAAATCTGTCATAATTAAATTACCAAATATCTAAGTTTTTTCAGATCTAATTATTTGGTTCCTGGACCCTCTACTTTTATTTTAAACACTTTTGGTATTCTACGTCTCTTAAAGTTACTATACTATTTTAAATACATTTTAATAGATCACGATGTCAAATATAGAAGGCAAACTTTGGTCTTTTTGCAATTTCTTATAAACTCACTAATGGTAAGCTTCTTTATTGCATTGCAACGTATTATGGTTTTCCTAAGTGTTTAAAATTATTATATACGAGAGCCTTTAAAATTACACTGTCAAGCGCTTAAGAGTTCAAGTAACTTTTCGAATAATTTTGATATCAGAGACATAATACATTGATATTATATGTCTATGTAATATATAAGCCTTTCATAGTATCAAAATTGAAGTAGAAATATAAAGGTTTCGTTTAAAGTAAATGTAGCATCTATATCTATATGTGTATCTAAACCCGCTGCAATTGTTTGCACCTGTCCTAAGTCAGGAATCTGATGTTCAGTAGTTGTCGTTTGTTGATGTGGTTCATAAGTGTTTCGCGTTTCTTGTTTTTTATATAGATTAGACCGTTGGTTTTCTCGTTTGAATGGTTTTACACTAGTAATTTTTGGGATCCTTTATAGCTTGCTGTTCGGTGTGAGCCAAGGCTCCGTGTTGAAGACCGTACTTTGACCTATAATGGTTTACTTTTATAAATTTTGACTTGGATGGAGAGTTGTCTCATTGGCACTCATACCACATCTTCTTACATCTACTTTCAAACTCTTTCTCTATTCGATTTCAAAATGGTTCAGACACGCGTTATACTTATTATGAAATTTCTTAACGCATAATGGACAAGACAGCAATATAAAAATGCAAAGTTATCAAATATAGACCTGAAAGGTTACTATAAACCTTCAAGAATGAACGATGAAAAGGGATCATCGGGCTGTTTAACGTCCGGTGGCAAAATAAATGCATATTCAGGACAAGAACATGACAATGTGATAAAAACTGCTTTGTTCACGCTGAGCCAATTTTTCACGTACTGGTTCACTTAGTAACAGTCCGAAGGAGTCAATGTCACCTTACCCGGACACCGTTTTTCTGACTCTGAACCGATAGGTCCAAGCTTTGCTCTTACTCCCAAAGCCGCGTGCTAAATGGAGAAGTAGCAAAAACCAGTTTTCAAGTATTTGGTTTAACCCGGGTAACCTCACGCACTCGAAGCGAACAGGCTATCATGAGATCACCGAGGCGGTTCCCTTAAAGGATGGACAGAACCCGTACCGTAAATCAAAATATAACTTGCTCCCAGTCTAAATAACTTGTGAACAAATTCAACAAAATTGACCAAATATCTGACACAAACATACAATGGAAGTAAGACAGCAACAAATAGAGTGAGTGACGAGATTTCTGAACTCAGATGGGCGAATACACATTTGACTGGATCAAGATAGTTGTGTATGCCTTATTGTATGATGAAACTGTTGCAAAAAGTAAAATGCTTCTCAGATTCTAAAATGGTGTACAAAATTTTAATCCTGGTATCTATGATGAGTTTATTCTAAGACATGGCATGATAGGGTAATTTCAGTCTTTCATAACGAGTAAGGGACATATCACGTATACATGACGATTATTTCATAGCTATGATTGACAAAAGTAAGTGTTCAGCTGACCCTATTAAAAAACAGATAGTTTTATTTACCAAAACGGTGCTCATAGGAGACAGATTAAATACAATTCAATTATGCATTACATAACAAACACAAAACAGTGGCGGATCCAGAACTTTTTGTAAGGAGGAAGGGGGGGCACTGACTGACCAAAGGGGGAGCCCACTCCAGTCATGCTTCAGTGATTCCCTATAAAATCAACCAAATTTTTCCCACAAAAGGGGGGCCTCGCCCTCCCCCCCGGATCCGCCTATGCAAAACACAATACACTGAACCAAGGAGATTACATAACATCCTTGACTGAACTAAGAAGATACATACCATGGATAAGCACAAATATCAAAATCACAACGCTTTGCTTTTGAGTCATATAGTTCATAGACCATACAGTATATTTATATGTCAGATATGTAGTTTTACCTGAAAAATTCAAAATTGCTGGAATGTAATCAAATTTACCTGTGTAAAGAAATTAAATTTACCTTTGTATAGTAATTAAATTTACCTCTGTATTATAATCACTCACCTGCATTGTAAGCAAACTTACTTACATTGTAATCAAACTTACCTGCATTTAATCAAACTTAACTGTGTATTGTAATCAAATATTCCTGCTGTCTTTAGAATTACCTTTTTTCAACTTAATTTTGATGTAGCTATCCGGTTAATCTTTCCATTAATTTCATACTGATGACCAACATATAGTAAATAAAAAATGTTTGAAAATTTAATATTTACCAAGGTCTTAACTTATATCAAATGTTTTTGTAAGACTTATATTAGATTTTTATTAATTTCCTACAAATGACAAATGTGGAGTGCATCATTTCCACAGTATTCCTCTGACAAAAAGTTTTGATCTGACGAATCAAAGACTTACTCAACTGATTTTTACAGTTTTCCCAGCTTATGGGCAAGGTTGAAGGCTCACAAACATGTGTAACCCAGACACATTCTATGTGTGTCTCAAGCCAAGGTTATGCAATTCAGTGGTTGTCCTTGGCTGTCTGTCATAATTGTTTTCTTCTATTGGTTTAGTATGATTGTTCCTGTTTTGAATTGGTTCACCATTTTTCATCCCAGTGCTATGTATAATTTATTACTAGTGCTTTGGTCTTTAATGGATAGTTGTTTCATTTGCAATCATACTGCATTCTTCTTATATTTATATTGACAAGTACTTTTACAAAAATCTGATTAAAATTTTCTAGAGTAGTTAGAAGGCAAACAAACTACATTTACAAACTCTCAAATTGTTAGTGCAGTGGACTTTGAAATACAGGTCTAGACAGTGCATCAGCAGACCACATTATATTGCTGTATGTCAAACATTTTGTACAAAAACTGGAGGTAGCATGATATACATAACTATATACATGTATGTTGAAAAGTAAATTATGTGCTTATGTGGACCAAAATTCTGCAAAGGGTAATTCACTGAATCAAGTACACAATGGTTCAACTTATGAGGGTCTGGAGGGGGGTCTTTAATTCTGTATTCCTAATTCTTAATGTACCTTTGAGCCATTATTTTCTATTCTGTAAACCCCATCCACACCCTCACTTATGTTACAAATTGATATCATTTAGGAATGACACATTGACTGAGAACAAAGATGGGCAGAGAATAATGACACAGCAATACTGGTACATGTGCAAGGTAAGTAAAAAATAACAATGAACACAACTATATATCTAAAAAGAATTTTTAATAAAAAAATAAAGGAAGTGCTGAAATTATACATCTGAATCAGTTCCTTGAATAATGATAAGCAACAGTATAATGTGAATTTAACAACTTGAAAGTAACCCACATGACTATTTATTGGGAAGATGTTTGTGTCAGATATTTGTTTATCTCTGCTGAATTCACAACTTGTGTGGACTCTGACCAAATTAGATCTTGTCAATTGATGAGGGTGACTGTACATTGCTGAAGCTGTTTGATGATCTGCCCATTTTATTGTTCAACATCTGGATTTCATGAGATCATGTTAACACATGTTTATTTTGAATCAAAGGCCATCCTCCTTTGGGGCATACATTGCATCTTTTTGTTTAAAAATATTTGTATTAAAAAAATTTGTAAGGGTTCTGCAGAACCCAGTGTCTCGCCTACTTTTGCTGTTAATCGCAGGCTCAACAAAAATAAGGAAAAAAATTAATAAAAAATATTCCTCTCTATACTATCTTTTGATTGTAAGTAGCTTCTGTCCAAGTTTGGTAAAAATCCAGGATAGTTTATGAATCTAATAAATGTTTTAAAAACTTAAACTGCAGACTGAATGTAATGTTAACTGGAAGAAAAACTAAGTCCATTTATAAGTAAAATACGAAAAAAATGGAACAAAATTTTAACAAAATTTCCTTTTAGATACTAGCTTTTGATCATAAACAAGCTTCTGTCCAAGTTTGGTAAAAATCCAAGATAGTTTAAGAAAGTTGTTAAAATTTTAAAAACTTTAACCACAGAGTGAATGTAATGTTAACTGGCAGAAAAACTAAGTCCATTTATAAATAAAATACGGAAAAAATGGATTTTTTTTTTACAAAATTTACTTTTGAATATTATCTTATGATCATAAACAAGCTTCTTTCCAAGTTTGGAAGAAATCTAGGATAGTTTGAGAAAGTTATTAAAATTTCAAAAACTTTAACCACAGAGTGAATGTAATGTTTCCTGGCAGAAAAACTAAGTCCATTTATAAGTAAAATATGGATAAAATGGACAAAAGTCGAAGGCTCAACAAAAAAAGGTAAAACTAACATTTAACTGTTTCATCAGGAATTGCACAATATAAAATCCCTCAAAGCTCCCTCTAAGTATTTTGGTTCAAATGGTACTAAATATTCAGAGTAACTCTAAAAGGAGATTTTAGAAAAGAACTGCAATAGAAATATTGGTGATGTAAGTAAACATAAAACATATATTATTATTACTTAAGATTTCCATATAATGGCATTGCTCACTTGCCTGCTTTCACCAATTTTTAAGATAAACTTTGACAAAAAATTTACCCAAGCCATTCAAGTAGGAAATGCAGGTAGTTGTGACTGAAATGGGGCATTTTTACAAAAGAGGATTGCAATAATATTATATATCATCGTCAAATCAAATAAATGTTTGCAGAATAAAAAAAGACTTTGCTTAACTAGTTGTTCATAAATACAGACACACTAAAGGAAATTTTTTATGACAATCAACATTTGTTTCTAGTAAAAACACTTTGATAATTTTTAGATTACACTTTCTTTACAGAAAATGGAGTTCTAAAGGTTTAACATTATAAGCAGAGAGGGGAGTCAGCAACCATGTTCTATTTATTGGTGTTTGGGGAATTTTATTTTATTGTATATGTATATAACTGTATATGGAATGTTTATCTAAATCCTTGCTATCTTTGTACATCACAACCAAATACAAGTATAATGCATAATGTAATTAACAAAATTATAATGATATGTCAAAATTGTTACCACACATAAGCTGTGTAAAAAATACATTATTTTAATAAAAAAAAAATACTTGGAAAAGCCATGTATAAAAACAATATATGTTCCAACTATACAAAAGGTGTACAGAAGTCTGGGCTGAGCCCGTCAACATGAAGTGAAAATGTTTTATTGCAAACCAATAAAAACATAGCTGTTACAAAGAATGTGTTGTGGATTTTATTAACAGGAGACAAACATTCAACTGGAATATTATGATCTTTAATTAACAGCTACATGTATGTACAATTAACATGTATTATATTTTGCTGTTTTAGAGTATAAAGAACTATGTGTTATTTTATTGTTTGTACACCAAAGTGAAAATAATGTAACATCATTGGTTAAATTTCCATTGTTTAGGTCATTGTTGACCAATTAAAACATTTTGGTGTATGTTTTTGGAGATAATTACCCAGAATGCATAAGATTCTGAAAGAGTGAATAAGACCAATAATGATGATGATGATAAAGAAGCACTAATCCTGCTTAGCAGGTGACTAAAGCAACATTTTAAAATGATTATATTTACAATCCTCCAAGCATTTTGAATTAAATATTACATTGATAAGAGGTCTTTTGATGGAAAAGAATCTGACAGATTTCATCTAATGGAAAATTGCAATTATAGTTATGAATTAGAGGAAATATGAGGTATATCTCATTGAGCTAACAACCATATGATACAAAAAAAAGAGAAATTTCCAGGCATTTGAAAATTAGTAAAAATGAGTACCAACATACATGTATACAGGTTCAGTATATCTTAACAATTAGTAACAATAAATGTAAAAAATAATAGCATCCACTTCTTCCATTTATGAAAGATAATATGAAAATAATCATAAATATATATATATGGCAAAATAATGCATAGTTAAAAAGATTCACTTCTTAGACTTTTCAGGAGAACAAAAAGACTCTGTGTCAATTAAAACATTTGTGTTTCTCAAACCTTTTTTAAATTTGCTGCATGTCTTGGTAAGTATAAATTCTAGTATAAAAAATTCTATATAATTTCTAGGTTATATGTAAGTATAATCTACATATAATTTAGTGAAATTAACTTCATAGTAATATAAAAATAAGGAGATGAGGTATGATTGCCAATGTGACAACTACCCACCAAAGTTCAAATAAAGTGAATGTAAGCAATTATTATGAATGTTTCACCTATGTAAAATAACCATTTAAAATGTCTATCCAGTTATCATAAGCAATTCTTAATCAACAAAAATGCAAAGTCTCTTCCCAATACAAATTTAATGCATTTCAATGGGTTTCAAAATTTTTTGTTTAACAATAAATACATTGAAATGCTTACCAACATGTATAAATTTATAATTTCTAACCAATAAGCATGTATTATATTTGCTAATATGAATCTATGACATAAAAAATATATATAATTTACAACCCTTTTCTAACTATCAAATATAAAATTTCCAATTGCTACAAGGAGCCAATCAAAACTTCAACATATTTAGCATGTAAAATGATGTGTATCCTATAAACCAGTATTAATCAGTAGCATATATTTTCATACAGTTTTTAACCAGTATGAGCTGTAAAGGTGGAAATTTTCACTTGTTTTGCATTCAATTCAATTGTGCAGCTATATTCCCAAAAGAATTGTTTTCAAAAGGCAAAAATATTGATATACAGCATGAGTTTGCTGTTGAAGCATGAATTCAATTCTGGTGAAAAATTAAATGCATTGAAATTGAAAAAAAAACCTGCAAAAAAAGTTATTGTGTGTACCATTTCTTGATAATATGCTTTGCTTTTTAATATAATGTAACTAAATAAAAAAAATTTGTGAGATTTTAATTAACTTGATTTCCGCAACAAAAAACATAAACGAGACAAAATCAGAAAGTGAATCTTCCCTTCTATAAAAAAACTTTTATCACAGAGATATGTCTCGCCTTTTTGTAATTTTGATAATGCAAATGTTGAAATTAAAATAGCAATACTTTAACATGTAAGTTATGACTGAAGGTACATGGCTAAGCAATCTCCATGGAATGAGATGTGCCAATGCTAATACAACTGCATACCAAATACCATTGACTTATCATAAGTCGTTCCCTTTAAACAAACCTAAACACAAACATTAACTTGTAAACTATGTAAAAGTTTCAAAGTCAATGAACCATGATCAGGGGTGGGGCTATATAATCTCCATGGAAATGAGATGTGCTAATGCTTATACAACTGAACACTAATTAACATTGGCCTACCACTAATGGTTCATCTTAAACTGATCTAATCACAAACTAATACATGTAAACTAAGCAAAAGTTTCAAAGTTAATAGACCATGACTGAGGGGGTGGGGCCAAATATTCTCCATGGAAATGAGATGTGCTAATGCTTATACAACTGAACACTAATTAACATTGGCCTACCACTAATGGTTCCCCTTGAACTGACCTAATCACAAAATAATACATGTAAACTATGAAAAGTTTCAAAGTCAATAGACCTTGACTGAGGAGGCGGAGCCAAATAATCTCCATGGAAATGAAATATGCCAATGCTTATACAACTGCATACCAAATATCATTTACCTACCACTAGTGGTTCCCCATAAATTGACCTAATCACAAACTAATACATGTAAACTATGAAAAGTTTCAAAGTCAATAGACCTTGACTGAGGGGGCGGGGCCAAATAATCTCCATGGTAATGAGATGTGCCAATGCTTATACAACTGCATACCAAATATCATTGACCTACCACTAGTGGTTCACCATGAACTAGACCTAATCACAAACTAATACATTGTTGACACGGCCGCCGCCGCTGACGCCGGAAACAGCATACCTATGTCTCGCTTTTTGACTCCGTCAAGGCGAGACAAAAAATCACCACAGGTTATAGAAAATTGTGAAAATAGATTGTCAAAAAGTTGGCTAGAAAGGGATAAATGAAAATAAAAAGATTCCAAGAAAAACAAGCATTCTGAGAGTATTGCATGGTAATACATAGTTCCCTACCAGATAAAAATTCATTATACTGGAACAAAATGCTAACTTGTTCTATAACTTGTCATGGTGTAAACAAAAAGTAAATATTATGTCAATATCTTCAAGCATGACTAAAAACAGTGTGGAAAACTGATTATATGCTTGGATTTTTCAAGTCAAAGGACCATAACTCTGCACAAAATTATTAGACCGAAACAAAAATTTGAACTTGATCTGTAACTTGTCATGATAAAACTATATATATACCAATTATCAATCAATATCTTATAAGCATGATGAAAAAAACATCAGATATGATTAATAGTTCTCTAAAATTAGATATGATGTAATACAGTGTATATCTATTTTCAAATTATAATCAAATATAATTAATAGTTCCAAATATTTTTCTTTCATTTGTCACAAACTAATATAGATTTGTAACTTATTTATAAAATGTCAACAACTTTTATCTACACAATGTAATGTATTGAAATATATACATTAATAAAAATAGATTATTATCTAATTAAAGGATTTCTCTTCATAATTTTTTTTTATATATATATAGCATTCAGAAAATTAGTTTATACTAAATAACAAACAAACCTGCCAAAAAATTCTTCAAATAATTTAACAAAGAATGTCTTTTAAAAAATGAGTTATCTCCCTTTGTACAGAAATATGGTTTAACATAGTACTCTAACATTAGATATGGTCCAGAGTCATGGTCCATAACTCTGGACAAAATCATCAGCCTGGAACAAAATTCGAACTTGATCTATAACTTGTCATGATAAAACTATATACCAAATATCAAATCAATATCTTCAAGAACGAAGAAAAAAAGTGTGGAAAGCTGATTTGCTGGACTGACGGATGGACAGACGGACGGACAGACAGAAGGAAGGAGTGCAAACCTAAAGTCCCCTTCGACTTCGTCGGAAGGGAACTAAAAATAAGTTGGTTTACAGTATCATAAAAATGGTAAAATAACAAGCATTCTGAGAGTATTGCATGGCAATACATATTCCCCTACCGGTTAAAAATTCACTGTACTGGAACGATATTCTAACTTGATCTATAACTTGTCATGATAAAACTATATACCAATTATTAAATCAATATTTCCAAGCACCATAACTCTGCACAAAATCATCAGACCGGAACAAAATTCGAACTTGATCTGTAACTTGTCATGATAAAACTATATACCAATTATTAAATCAATATTTCCAAGCATGACGGAAAAAAAGTGCGGAAAACTAATTATTTGAGTGAATTTTCTAAGTCCAAGGACCATAGCTCTGCACAAAATCATCGGAATGGAAATTCAAACTTGATCTGTAACTTATCATGATAAAACTATATACCAATTATCAAATCAATACCTTCAAGTGACGAAAAAAAGTGAGGAAAAACTGATTATTTGAGTGAATTTTCTAAGTCCAAGGACCATAACTCTGCACAAATCATCAGACCAGAACAAAATTCGAACTTGATCTGTAACTTGTCATGATAAAAACTATATACCAATTATTAAATCAATATCTCCAAGCATGAGGGAAAAAAAGTGCGGAAAACTGATTATTTGAGTGAATTTTCTAAGTCCAAGGACCATTAATCTGCACAAAATCATCAGACCGGAACAAAATTTTAACTTAGTCTGTAACTTGTCATGATTAAACTATATACCAATTATTAAATCAATATCTTCAAGCATGACGAAAAAAAGTGCGGAAAACTGATTTGCTGGACTGACGGATGGACAGACAGCCACACAGACGGAGTGCAAACCTAAAGTCCCCTTCGACTTCGTCGGTAGGGGACTAATAAAAATCTTTACAGAACAGGAAAATATACCAAATTAATTTATTAGAAGGTGACAGAATCAAATATCAATAGAAAAAGCTTTTGCCAGTAAGGTATTTTTTCAAAACCAGCTTTCTACAATATAATATTTGACAATAAATCTTCCAAATTTTGTCCAATATTAAAGTGTTATTTGCTAAACAGAAATAAGTGATGCTGTTACAACACTATCTATTTGACAGTGACAAGGTTGCATCTAAGAATTTGAAAACATTTATCAATGTTTATAATTGTTATGAAACCCAGGGAGAATTGTTGAGCATTTAGACAAATAATGTTCCAAAATATGTGCTTTAAAGTGATTGTATGTGCTTAATGTGTCTATTCTATATCTAAAATGGTACATATGCAGAAACAACACAACAGTAAATAGTACTTTGAAAATTACAAACAAAAGATCTCCTTGAATCTTGTTAACTTCAATCATCCCTGGTTCTAAATCAATTCTCTTGGATCTATCTATCTATATGACAGTACTTTTAGGACAGCAATGGATGGTCAATAAAACTTATATACTTTCCTATCTTTTCTTCTTCAAATACAATGATCTGAAAATATATAAACATGTAAACAGTCAAATGTGAACTTCTGAAGAGATGCTAAAGTTACCTACAGTGAAACATAAGAATAAAAACAATCATGTCATGATTTCTTAAAAAAGTGATAAAAGAAAACAGAATATGAATGCTATGTGAGGTGGCTTTGCCAGTACTTATAATGGAACTATGTCAGTGTTCAAAATTGTATACTGTATACTGGAGAATTTTGGTGTCATGCAATTTTGATAATTTGCAATGAAGATCTACATTTGCAATGTTTTAATATCATTGTTTATTATTGTTTTTAACTGAAGAAGGCCAGCGGCCGAAACGTCTTAAAAAATGGTTTATTACTACAATAATGTAATATATGTTCCCTATTGAAATTTTTGAAACAAGAATATTATTGTTTTAATATCATGTTTATCTTTTGCAATTTGATGTGCCAACTGTTTAACAAAAATATTATTTTATGCAGTTTTACTTTTCAGAGAAAAGCTGTCATTGTGGAAACAGCAACATTTGAATTATTAAGAATATACTATATGATACTTTATATATGTTATTTATTAGGCCTACAGAAAATCTTTTTAGAAAATCTTCACATGTTCTTTAGTTTTACCAAGAACTTAACTTACCCTTCAGAAAAATAGACATAGACTGTCTCATCATTACATTAGTCTAATTTTTAGACACCAAACTAAACAAAAGAATTTAACTTTTTAAATTTCAGTTTTCAACTGGTACCAGAGTGTGTCTGTTAGACCAAGAACTGATGATCTTTTAAAAGTATTTAATTTCACTCCTGGTTTTTTAGTGGAACTTATGTGGTACAAAATAAAGATTAAACTGTGACATGTTTTGAAAACTGTTCTCAGTCTTTTCATCCTTTGTTTTTATTGTTTTCACTATGGTGCTGTCTATTCTTCAACTTTTTTAAATTGTTTGCTTGCTATCTTATAGTGTTATACCCCATATTTTCTTTTATTCATTTTAAATAGTTTCAATCAATGTAAAATTTATATAATAGATACCCTTCCCAAATATTCTTTTAGTTACACTGTCAAGCATCTGCTCTGTAATTGACAAAAAATATTCTTTTGCACCACTATTTTTTTATATCATTAATCATTGTACAGTGTTCTCCCCAGGCCGATATGACGCTGCGGTGCCGCAGCGCCTTCATAATATTTTTGTAGATCCCGCAGCGTCTTAATTGGCCGCTGTCCCTTAATACTTTATCCCGCAGCCTCTTAATTTCACATTTTCATTATTAATGTTGGTTAAAATTGTCAAGTTACTGATCACCACTGATGGGTCGGTCAGTGTTACGCAATAACTGATAATTAGTTTTACCTGAGCCACGCTTATCTCAGCCTTATCGGACTATGTTATCAGGTAATAGCGTAAATGATCATCAAGAAGATAGATATTTTTTGAAGAAAAGTAAAAATTTTAAAAACTTCAGTGCAGAAATTGAAGAAATAGATCGCAAATACATTGTATTTACGCATCGTGTGTGTGATTACTTGACCATTTATATAACGAATTCTTTCACTGGTCGAGAAGAAGAATCTATTTAAACACGACCAATGAAAGTGTTGAATACACATGATAAATTTGAATACACATTGCTAAAGATATTTCGATGAAAACTATGAATGAAAGTATTAGTAGTTGAAAAAATTAAAATAAAGTTTGATTAAAGATAACGAGGAGTGATTTACTGTAATAGAAAGTGAAAAAATGTTGCTTGCAAGGTAAATTCGTCTGAAACTGTCATATTTTTAGAAATAAAATGATCATTGAACATCGATCGTGAATCCGTGCGTCGGGAAATATGTGACAATCAACACGGGTACTGTATAATGTCACTGGTAAATAATTTCAATGGTTTTAACTTTAACGAATTTGTAAAGTTTCGTTTATATCTATCTGCCAAAGATAGGATTAAACAATAATACGCACGGAAGCGTAATGTGAAACTACGGAAACTGGTCAGCTGTTCATTTATAAAAAAAATTTGTTTTAAAAAGTTGTATACCAAATATCTTAACCATATTCGATTTTATTAATTCTGAATGAACATGTTCTCTGCAAATAACAAAGGGGTGAATTATAAGCAAAAGGTAGATGATGGAAGTAGAAGTTTTTTTCACACCAATGACTTCTAATGAAAAGGGGATTACACCTCCGTCTACACTGTCAGTATAAGCAGATTTCATTGCTTCTCCTAATCCCAACCAAGCTCAAGTTTTAGCAATTGATAAAAGCAAGCACCATGTTTCTGGTTCAATGACAAGTGGCTGACTGAGTTTTCATGGCTTAGAAATGTTAAAGGGGGTATAAGCAAAAGTTATTGTGAGTGGGGGTTTAATTTTTAACCCTGAAGAGGATAAAGACAAAGTTGAGGAACAGACTGTCCAACAAAATAACACTATCTTGAAACAATATCCCTAGAAGGAGCAGAGAGTAGAGATGAATATTTATATTTTGACTTCTTTAATTGACTGAATATAAATAACTTTTGTGTTTAAAATCAATTTATTTCATATATATATTCTAGTAATTCATTAATACTCTGCATTATTAAACACATAACACAAAGCATTATAATTCATATTGCATGTCATGATTTATGTCTTATTGCTCCAGATCACAAACGTTCACTCTAAAAAAAGAGTTACGCGCCCTTGAATTTTGCGCCTTAAAAAAATTCTGGGGAGAACACTGATTGTAACCACCTATATGGTCTCATGGTAGTATGCTGCCCCAAGTAAATTGTGCTTTCAAACATGGATGAAACAAACCAAAGACTTGAACATTGGTATCTGCTGCTTCTCCACTAAGTAGGCATCATTTAATATGCAAAATATTACAATAGTGGTTTAAGTTATGTGTTGTAATCAAAATATTTTACCAAATTATATCCTGCCTTTAAGTAAGGTGCTGGTACAAACAAAGTTTTCTGAGGGCCAATGCTCCAGTATCTTCCTAAATGATGTTCATTAACGAATACTATTCCTTTACCCCAGCCCTGCAATAATGAAAATGTATATGTAAATCAACAAACACTTAATATTATTAAGAATTCAAATACAATGTAGAAAACACAAAATTATTACATGTACTTTAGGATACAATTTAGTTCTGTTTATTTTAATACAATGTCTGAATAAACTTTTTTCATTATCAAAAATAAAAAAAATATATAACTGATAAAAAACTTTATCTATATTTCATTGCAAATTGAAACAGAATAAAGAGTCTTACCTCCATTTGAAGAAATGTGTCCTTAGGTACTGGTCCCTCTATCTTTAAATTGGTTCTGAACAAGCATGGTGGTTTGGTTAATGATGATAATGGAAAATATTTATCATTTGTATATATTCTGTAAGACATAAAAAAGACAATAGACACTTTCATAGCAATGAATAACCAGAACGCATGCATTGTCATGCTATGGATATCCCCACTTGTAAGTCAAAGTATTAGAAATAAAGAAATGGAACATATAAAACTAATTTTAAAGTTGTTTGGCATAAGAATATTGAATAATGGGATGTCCCAAATTTCCCTCCATAAAAAAGGCTAAGCCAGATAGTGTTTATACACCATTGAGTTAAAGCATAAACTTTACCTAACAAGACCAACCATTGTATTGTTCATCAGCTAAATTGCATATAAAATTCCTGTCAAATGTCATTCTCTAGTGGACTTACTTGTGTATAAAATTCCTATTGAATGTCAATGGATAGACAGTCCAATTCTCTACTGGTTTATCATCTAGTAATATTTCTCCAGTTATTCCTGTAGAATTGAAATTAAAATTGAAATTAAAGTTAGAAACTAAATTTCCAAAAATGTCACATTTTTAGAACTTTTTTTTCAAAAGTTTTAGAATTGACTGATTCTTACAGCAAATAGGGTTAAGCACCTTGAAGGTTCCATTGTCAATAAAAGAAATCACATCAAAGCATGACACATCCCCTCCATTGGGTCTCTTATGACTCAAATGAATACAATTAAAGGGATGAAAAAGGGACTGAAAAATGTCTGAAAGACACCATTAAAAACAAGAATGTGTCAATAGTACACTAATGCCCCACATGCACTATCATTTTCTATGTTCAGTGGGCTGTGAAATTGGGGTCAAAACTCTAATTTGGCATTAAAATTAGAAAGATCATATCATAGGGAACATGTGTACTAAGTTTCAAGTTGATTGGACTTCAACTTCATCAAAAACTACCTTGACCAAAAACTTTAACCTGAAGCGGGAGAGACCGATGGACGGGCGGACGAACGGACGCAAAGACTGAAAAACATCGTAAGTGGGGCATAAAAAACTTTACTGTTTAATTTGTATTACAATACACACCCTGAATTTTTTTTCAGAGTAAATTATGTTTAAATTAACTGTTATCACAGAGATATGTCTCACCCTTTTGTAATTTTGATTATGCAAATGTTAAAATTAAAATAGCAATACTTTAACATGTTTCATAAGTTATGCAAATATTCAAAGTCAATGAACTATGACTGAGGTACATGGCTAAACAATCTCCATGTAAATGAGATGTGCCAAAGCTAATACAACTGCATACCAAATACCACTGACTTATTATAAGTCGTTCCCTTTAAACAAACCTAAACACAAACATTAACTTGTAAACTATGTAAAAGTTTCAACAACTGCATACCAAATACCATTGACTTATTATAAGTCGTTCCCTTTAAACAAACCTAAACACAAACATTAACTTGTAAACTATGTAAAAGTTTCAAAGTCAATGAACCATGAAGAGGGGGTGGGGCTATATAATCTCCATGGAAATAATACTTGCAAATGCCAATAAATTTGCATTCCAAATATCATTGACTTAACATTAGCAGTTCATCTTAAACTGATCTAATCACAAACTAATACATGTAAACTAAGCAAAAGTTTCTAAGTCGATAGACCATGACTGAGGGGGCAAGGCCAACTATTCTCCATGGTAATGAGATGTGCTTATGCTTATACAACTTATTAACATTTGCCTACCCTAAATGGTTCCCCTTGAACTGACCTAATCACAAACTAATACATGTTAACTTAGCAAATTTTCAAAGTCAATAGACCATGACTAAGGGGGCGGAGCCAAATAATCTCCATGGAAATGAGATATGCCAATGCTTATACAACTGCATACCAACTATCATTGACCTACCACTAGTGGTCCCCCATAAACTGACCTAATCACAAACTAATACATGTAAAATAAGCAAAAGTTTCGAAGTCAATAGACCATGACTGAGGGGCAGGGACAAATAATCTCCATGGAAATGAGATGTGCCAATGCTAATACAACTGTATACCAAATATCATTGACCTACCACTAATGGTTCCCCATAAACTGACCTAATCACAAACTAATACATATAAAATAAGCAAAAGTTTCAAAGTCAATAGACAATGACTGAGGGGGCAGGGCCAAATAATCTTCATGGAAATGAGATGTGCCAATGCTAATACAACTACAAACCAAATATGATTGACCTACCACTTGTGGTTCACCATAAACTAGACCTAATCACAAACTAATACATTGTTGATGACGCCGCCGCCGACACCGGAAACAGCATACCTATGTCTCGCTTTTTGACTCTGTCAAGGGGAGACAAAAATTGTCAAAACTTTTTCATTTTGTCATATTGAGTTATGTAAATGAAAATTTCTGAAATAAAAAGATATTTACCTTTTCTTTCTTTGTTCAACACTTTAGATCCTTTGTTAGCATAATTAGCACGTCCTAAATTTTCCACAATGATATCCAGAGTATGGTTACCCTATTGAGTAAAATATAACATTAGGTTTGTAAGTTTCTTTTCATTCATGGAAAATTGTAAAGAAGGATACAAAAGAGACTTCAGACTTCTTGGATCATCTTATATATTACACAACATATTGTTTTAGCAAATGTGCAGTAAAGATTATAACTGATTATAAGCATCCAAACTAGCCTGGGATTCTGGTTCAATCTTTGCCTGATGTAGGTAGCATCAGACATGGAAGAATTCATGTATCCAAATTTGAGTGCTGATTGTGGCAAACTAAATATTTCCCACCATATACATTGTACCAGGAATTGATGCTACCTAACAATGCATTGGTCAAGTAAGATTTTCACTGTTATCACAATCACAATTCAGCCGTAATAAAGATTAATTGTCTCCATATGGTAAAATTGATAGTTTCCAGATGCTATCAGTAATTTGTCATGGGCTAGAATCTTTTGTTGTCAGTCAAAGAGGGACGAAAGATACCAGAGGGACAGTCAAACTCATAGATCTAAAAACAAACTGACAACGCCATGGCCAAAAATAAAAAGACAAACAGACAAATAATAGTACAGATGACACAACATAGAAGTGTTCCATTCTGGAAGCATCATTTGGCTCTTCAAAATTGTCACTTGTTCTAAAGGCCTTGCTCTGGAGGCTTTCTGTTATAACATTTGTGAAAACATTTTGACATTGATAGCTTTTGGTCAAACTATGACCTTTATTACTCTGAGTCAACATTATGATATTCTAATGAGTAAAAACTTGGTACATTAGTTAGTAAGTTAATATAGATGAAGGGAACTTTTTTCTTGTCTTATGTGTACTTATACTTAGTTTATTGTTTTCTGTTTGGTATTAAATTAATAGTTAAGATCCATTTTGTTACATCTGGTGATCCGTTTATTTGGCAATCGCCAATGGCAGTCAGCAGGGGTTAAGAACATCTGTTGTTCGACCTGCTAGTCAAATGCGTTTTGTTAAAATATACTTTTTCACTTTTTTGGTCTTTTGGAAAATGTTGTTTGTGCTGTATTTAGACCCCTCTACCAAGAAATTTGTTTTGCATGAACACGTATAAAAATTGCGATTTTTATCCAATGCAATCATAGGTTTGAACGTTGTTTTCAATTTAGACTTGCTTATACTTAGTTATAAATACATATTCAATTTACCTCTCTCATAGAATGAGATGAAACATCAATAGTGTAATCATAATTTGATTTCCAGTCCAGAACTTTACTATCTCTTCTTCCATCAATCACAATCTGAAAATAACAATACCATTCATAAACAGTTATACAGTCAGCATTTTCAGTAGAGAAAGCAGTCTTCCTGATTTATGCCAGACCGTCGGATAATTCATTCAATGGACCACTTTCGAGTTTGTCCTTATCCGGAAAAAATTTGCAAATTATGCGCGCCTTTATGACGTCATTTACCAGATAGGGGGGTCGCCTGTATCCCTGCACTATTAATGTTCATCAAGCGTCTTAGTGATCGTCATTGTGCAGGATAAACTAGGAATAATGTTTGTTCTGTAGGTGCTTAATCACAATTTCCTAATGACAGCAGTGCTGATAGTCAATTATGAGAATTCAATTTGCCGAGGAATTCGTGCAATATAACATCATAGTTTTCCAACCACTGGCTCAACATGGGAACGGAAGTGACGACGCCCCTAAACGCACGAATGATGTTCACTAAAACCAAAGTTTTTGACGGAAATGCATCGAACTCGAAAGTTGTCTATTCATTTCAATGTTCCACCCACTTATATACAAAAAGAATATGTCATACTTAGATACATATTCTGTCAACTGACATTGTACCCATTTAAAGGTTGGAGCATTATCATTCATGGAACTTTATTTTGTAATATAACAGTTATCATTGTGATTTAATTTGAAAAAAAAGTTTAATTCTTAACACAATGTTTCTTTTAAACTAGATGTTTACCTTTCAGCAATAAAATTTATACACTTTTTTGTGAATAGAATGTTATGTACCTCCATTCTATCTTTCATTGTCCCTTTGACCTCCAACTTAGTAAACTTTGGTACAGTACGTCTGTATACAATATATCCATAATTCTGTCCATAACCTTCTCTGCTTTCAATCATTTTTAAATATTCCATAGGTAATGGTTTCTTGTAAGTGTTAATATCCTGTATAAAACATTGCAAAATGTTAAAAGAGCATTTTTTTCATAATTTTGTAGAATTTTCACCTCCAGCATGATCAAAAAAGTTTAATGCATTTTTTTGTCTACTGTTGGAGCAAGTGATATCAGAAGACAATTGTATTTATTTTTACAAGTGATTTAAACATCATGTAAAGAAAACAAATATTTTACCTGTGTTACTGTTTTCATGACATCAAGCATATCAAACCATGACATAAAATTCAACATTTTAACCTGACCTGCAATTATTAAGTTAGTTTTTTAAGACATAAGAAAATACAGGTTTGTACTTTTTATGAAATAAAGAATGCTTTATAAAAACTAGAGGCTCTAAAGAGCCTGTGTCGCTCACCTTGGTCTAAGTGCATATTAAACAAAGGACACAGATGGATTCATGACAAAATTGTGTTTTGGTGATGGTGATGTGTTTGTAGATCTTACTTTACTGAACATTCTTTCTCCTTACTATTATCTCTATCTATAATGAACTTGGCCCGGTAGTTACAGTGGAAAATATATTGTAAAAATTTACAAAAATTTACAAAATTTATGAAAATTGTAAAAAATTGACTATAAAGGGCAATAACTCCTTAAGGGGTCAATTGACAATTTTGGTCATGTTGACTTATTTGTAGATCTAACTTTGCTGTACATTATTGCTGTTTACAGTTTATCTTTATCTATAATAATATTCAAGATAATAACCAAAAACGGCAAAATTTTCTTAAAATTACCAATTCAGGGGCAGCAACCCAACAACGTGTTGCCTGATTGGTCTGAAAATTTCAGGGCAAATAGATCTTGACCTAATGAACAATTTTATCCTCATCAGATTTGCTCTAAATGCTTTGGTTTCAGAGATATGAGCCAAAAACTGCATTTTACCCTATGTATTATTTTTTAGCCATGTCGGCCATCTTGGTTCGCGGGCGGGGTCATCGGACACATTTTTTAAACTAGATACCCTAATGACGATTGGGGACAAGTTTGGTTAAATTTGTCTTAGTAGTTTCAGAGGAGAAGATTTTTGTAAAGGATTACAAAAATTTACGAAAAATGGTTAAAAACTGACTATAAAGGGCAATAACTCCTTAAGAGGTCAACTGACCATTTTGGTCAAGTTGACTTATTTGTAGATCTTACTTTGCTGAACATTATTGCTGTTTACAGTTTATCTCTATCTATAATAATATTCAAGATAATAACCAAAAACGGCAAAATTTCCTTAAAATTACCAATTCAGGGGCAGCAACCCAACAACGGGTTGTCAGATTCATCTGAAAATTTCAGGGCAGATAGATCTTGACCTAATAAACAATTTTACCCCATGTCAGATTTGCTCTAAATGCTTTGGTTTCAGAGATATAAGCCAAATTCTACATTTTACCCCTATGTTCTATTTTTAGCCATGGCGGCCATCTTGGTTGGTTGGCCGGGTCACCGGACACATTTTTTAAACTAGATACCCCAATGATGATTGTGGCCAAGTTTGGTTAAATTTGGCCCAGTAGTTTCAGAGGAGAAGATTTTTGTAAAAGTTTACGGACGACGGACGACGGACGCAAAGTGATGAGAAAAGCTCACTTGACCTTTCATGTCAGGTGAGCTAAAAACAAGATAAATATTCATTACTTTAAGATTAAAATGTAGGATGTCACTTGTATCTAAGTTTCAAGAAAATGAAAAAAGTTTGAAAACAGAGACCTATAGCTGTTTAAATCCTTGCATTTGGTCTTTAATGTTGGCAATCATATAAACAACATCTTACTTTTCATATTATCAACTTTTTTTTATCATGCAGCTTAAAGATTTAGGCAACATTAAAGCATTTTGGGGGTACAAATTCCTTCAAAACTTACCATAAGCAGCCTTTTCCCTGTTTGGTGGTACAGGTCCAGGTTTTACTGAAAAATATAAAAATAATAGTAAAATTTCTATATATATGTAATGGAATATGATGAGATAATAGCTAGAAGAAAATAAAAACTGTGTACAAAAAATATGGTAACTTCAATTGTAATGCATTTGAAAGAATACATCTTTAAATGATACATTCTATAATCCTTTAAAAGACGTCTGAGCTTGCAATACCAATTTCAGACAATCATTTGTAGAATTGATGTCCTAAAATTTGTTGTGTTACTCAATTGATATGAAAGTTACAAAAGGTGTTGCATTCCCTTCAGCAATGATGACAGAAAAATACAATCAATTCCTGAACCAGCTACTGTTCCAACAAATCCATCATATTCATAAATTGAATGGTTGTATTTTGTATTGTCTGAAACACTATCTGTATATCAAATTACCATATAGAAAAACTGTGTGTCAGAAAAACTATTTGACACAATGCATGTTTCATGCGTAAATAACACAAAACTTTTATCTTTGTATTATGGACTAGCAGGTTATAAATCATGGCAATATTCAATCATTTTGCTTCATAATCTTTGAAAACATACTTTCCAATAAATCCATAGTTAAATTTCTGTTAAAAACCCTATTTTCATTTGTCTCACATTTAAAAAATCTGGATGTCTTAAAATAGAGTAAACATTACCTGATGAGTACTTAGTTATTAAATCTCTCATTCCATGATAGAGTGGGGTTGTGTCCCCTGCCTCTGATATTGGGGCACCATAATCTGAAAAAATATCATTTGTTATAATTCTCAGCTATTTAAGTTTCAGTACCATTATCTATCTCTATATACATCACAAATATTGTGCAGAATATTTACAGCATATCTGTTTCCGTGTGTACAAAAAGTAATGAGGTAAAGTTTGTTTGCTTATTAGGTGGACCATGAAATAGATTACCGTTGTCTACTTCCTGTTGAAAGAGATAGACATCATTAAACGCTGATCAAATCATGGAACAAACAACAAAAGTATGATTGTTTTACTTGTTTGACCAGACTGTTTCAATTTTCACAACAGCTAAGAAAGAAATAATGGTTCATCAAACAAACAAACACTTAAATTTTATTCATTGATTACACATTTAATAAATTAGGTGTATCATAACTGGAGACACATATAGATTCTACCACAGCATCGAGTGTGATACAATATTTCTACACTCAAGACAGTTAAATTTTCATATTTAAAGGCAAGGCATGTAGAGCTTTTTAAATATTTAAAATTTAATTTTTGAGAGTAAAAAAATAAGGTATTGCACATATTTCCATTGTGGAATCTGTTTCTTATGATTTATACAAACTGTATCTGTCTTTTTCAATTATCTGCAAAAAGATATGTTCTTTTATATGAGATGTTATCAGGGATGGTCGCCGTTTTTGGTGACATCATAAATGGTAGTTCAGAGGACAGCAAGAAAATTAGACGTCACAATTGAATAATGACCACTGAAGACCTCAGATCAAACGGTTCATTAATTATATAAACTGTTGACACAGAGATATGTCTCGCCTTTTTGTTATTTTGATAGTATAATGCAAATATTGAATCCAAATGGCAATACTTAAACATGTAAACTATGCATAACATTCAAAGTCAATAAACCATGATTTATGGTGCAGGACCAAATAACCCAATGGAAATGAGATAGTCAATGCTTATAATAATATGCATACCAAATACCATTGACTTATCATAAGTGGATCCCTTTACAATAACCTAAACACAAACTTTAATTGGTAAACAATGTAAAAGTTTCAAAGTCAATAAACCATGCTGAGGGGGTGGGGCCATAAAATAACCATCGAAAAGAGACTTGCAAATGCTAGTACAACTCCATACCAAATATAATTGACTTAACATTATCAGTTCCTCTTAAACTGATCTATTCACAAACTTAACATGTCAACTATGCAAAACATTCAAAGTCAACAGACCATGTCTGAGGAGGCGAAGCCAAATAATTTCCATGGAAATGAGATGTGCCAATGCAAATGCTTCTACATACAAAATATCATTGACCTACCACTAGTGGTTCCCCTTAAACTGACCTAATCACAAACTAATACATATGAAGTAAGCAAAAGTTTCAAAGTCAATAGACCATGAATGAAGGGGCAAGGTTGAGTAATGTTCATGGAAATGAGATGTACCAAAACTAATGCATCTAATGCCAAATATCATTGACCTACCACTAGTGGTTCTTCTTAGACTGACCTAATCAGTAATCACAAACTAATACATGTAAGTAAGCAAAAGTTTCAAAGTCAATTGACCATTACTGAAAGGGGGGACAAGTAATCTCCATGGAAATGAGATGTGCCAATGCTAATACAACTGCATATCAAATATTATTGACCTACCACCAGTGGTTCCCTATAAACTGACCTAATCACAAACTAATACATTGTTGAAACCTTCAACGCCGCCATTGGAATCAGCTTTTTGACTGGGTCAAGGCGAGACAAAAAATATAATCAACCTGTCGGGAAATTCTTAATTGGTAGGAATTAGAGAAATAGCAATATACACAAAGATCATATAGAAAACTTTGTATAACTCTTTCTATAACTTATACAGTAATCTTACCATAACTGGAAACATCTGCTCCAAAATTTGGACTATCAGCATTATTGGCTCCAGCCATGAAACCAAAGTTTGTCCCACCATGAAACATGTAGATACTGACAGAAGCACCAGTCTTCAAAATCTCCTCAAAATTTGACAGAATAACTGAGAAAGAAAAAAACATATACAAGTATTATTAACCATAAAGTACTGAATTAGGAAATCTGTGCATGTATTTATTGGTGGCAATGCATGAGTTTAGGCATTTAGCTTAAAACCAAGGCATTAAGCTACTGCCTAGCCCAATTGGCTATTGTTATTTCAATTAAAAGTAGGTTATGCCAAAACACATAATTAACAGTGCCTGGTGATGATTCAAAGCCTGACAAGTTCGGTACTTCATGGACCCTCTTCAGAAATGTAGTAATTGCAGACCTAAATCCCATTTTTGCCATTCCAAATTTATAAGTTTTGTGTAATGAAATATAACTTTAAATAGAATGCTCCGCAGGGTGCAGCTTGATATGACCACAGATGTCCAACCCTGAACATTGGGGCAAGTATGGACACAACATTCAAGCTTGATACAGCTCTGAATTTGGATTGTGATTAAATATTTGACACAGTATAGGTTTCTGACACAGAATAAATGTGTTCTAAGAACTTAAATTTGAAATTGGACATTTACCTATTAAGGTCCAGCATCCAAAATCTAAATACATGGTTAGATTCAGCATATCAAAAGAACCCCAAAAATTCATTTTTTGATGAAATCAAACAAAATTTAATTTTGGACCCCGATTTGGACCAACTTGAAAACTGAGCCAAAAATCAAAGTTTAATTTTGGACCCTTTGGATCTCAATGTGGACCAACTTGATAACAAGGGCCAAAATCCAAAATCTAAATACAAGGTAAGATTCAGCTTATGAAAGAAACCCAAGCATATAACTGTGAATTAAACCCTACTGACATTGGTCAAGAAATAAGCAATTTTTACAAAGTATCATAAAAGTATGGTTTTTGCACCTTATTCCTAAACAGTTAGGGCCATAACCTGCAATATCCATCCCAACCTTCCTTTTCTGGTATGGAACCTTGTGGTAAAATTTCATAGAGATCCATAAACTTACACTCAGTTTATTGTCTGGAAAACAAATGGTTCTGAATGACAATGACACAAAGACAAAGACACTGATGACAACATCGCAATATCATTATACAGCCACAAAAATTTTGCGGTCGAATAAAAATACAGACTTCTTTATGGCTTAAGTTAAAATTCTCATCTTATCAATTGCTCATTATATATCTTTCACTTTTTAGGAAAATACAGCCCAATATAGGGTTTCAATGTAAGCTTTGACCTCCTTACTGCTATTTTAATTTCTGATTTTGTTTTTATAAGGTATATTTTATAAATAGTTCTTCAGCTGAAGAATAGATATTTGGTAGGTACATGTATTTCACATTTTTATGAAATTTTAAATGCATTTAGAACTCGTAGAGATACATCTAATTATTAAATAAAGACTACCATACTATCACTCATTCATCTTTATACTTACAACTTTCTTTTCTCCCATGATGGTCCTCTCCCCAGTGGTCAAACCATCCACTCCAAAACTCCATGACCATTAATGGAAAATCTTTAGATTGAGCTTTAATACGTTCAAAATCTGTTTTACCATTTTGAAAATTCTGGAAATTCACAGTTGGCAAAGCATCTGAAACAAGACGATTTTGGAAATTAGTTCCAAATTTTTCTATGTTAAACCCAAGCGTACGTTTTGTCAATCAACATTAATTTCTATAATTCAAGTCTGTCAAACATTATCATGGAGCAAAAAACCCTGATCCTATGATATTTTGTCTTTTTTTAAAACCTTCCATAAGAAAATGTCAAAAGAATTAAATCTTTTAAACAAAACGTCCACAATACCAGTATACACAGCAAAAATCATATTAAAAACATTTATGATCTAGGGTGCATAGGAAAAGTAGATTCAGCAACTTTGAAATTAATGATATGCTAGAACAATTTTAAATGCTTTGATACAAAATAAAATAACAATGATAACTGTTAGTTTGAGGTTCTGCTAATTGTTTGTGTAGACTTTATCTCTACCATGATGTTTGTGCTTGCATTGCAATACATCAGAATCTTATACAAAAATCTTGTTTTATTGACAACTTGACTGAATCAATATAGTAAACAGCTGCCATGACTATCATGAAGTAGAATTAACTTTAAAATTATATAACAGACTTCCATGGATGCCTTATTGTTCTTGAGCAAAGATTAATCTGGAATAACAGCATTTAAGGAAATCAAAATTTCTAAAAGCATGTACAGAGAACTTTTAAAAACCATGAAAACAAGTATCCACAAAAATACAATTTTCCCTTACCCATGAAAAGTGGTGCCCTTGAAAAAAATTAAATGAATCCGCAGCATTGGAGTTTGAATTGAACTTAGATCTGAAATATGATGACATCAAATAGGGCTGTAAATTGACAATACAATTAGTGCACAGCTACAATGACTCAAATATAACTTCCATTTAAGAAAAGGACACTGAATCAGAAAGAACATCAATTTGACTTTAACATCTATAATTGTATAAATATAAAATAAAAGATGTAGAGTATATGTGAATAAGACAACCAATCAATTGGAGGAAACATGATAATTATTAAAATTCTTCCTTTTGAATAGCTTCCAATTGGTTAAGATCTGACATTGCAGACCCTCATGGGTAATTTATGTTTATGTTGATTTATAAACAATCTCTAAATAGTTGTGGTTAAAAGCTCAGTAGAGAAAATTATATCACAAGGCTGAAACTTTCAGTTGCTTCGAAACATTTGAAAAGTTTTGATCTCTACATTAAAAGGAAATAGAGGTATTGAGGAAACAAAAAGATGAAATTTCATAGGTTGCAAAAGCACCACTTTCACTTTCAGATATCCAATGAATTACAATGGTAATTTGGTACTGTAAATTCAGAAATTATTGCGAGGTTTTTATTAATGCGAATATTGCGACTCGTTGAGTATCGCAATAATAAGAACTCGCATTTTGATAACTAAACCATAGATCTGTATGTAGATTTTTCTAAAATCACAATAATTAAACTCGCATTCTTGTCCATTTTTGAAAAATCGCAATAATAAATGCACGCAATAATTTCTGAATTTACAGTAGTTATAATTTGAGTTTACCATGTAGACAATAACAAAGAAGTTGGGGCAATAAGGCCCTTATTTGTCCCAAATATAAGCGCAAATTGAAAAGTTACCATACATATTCTTAACTTTGTCCAAACTACACTGAGGTTCAAGTAGTTCAGAAAATAAAAACAAATTTCACATTTAACGAATTACCATGGCAACAAACTTGGGATGCTTTTCCAATCTTATATATATATAAAGGTTGACAAAACAAGGAAAATCATGAAATTTTACAAAATACTCATATTTTGTCATATTTCATGATTTTCCTTGTTTTGTCAACCTTTATATATATATAAGATTGGAAAAGCATCCCAAGAAACAACTTTATATTTGGTTAGAATATGTCAAAAGTTATAATAAAGCATCTCTTCAACTATTTTGTTGTTTCTTGCCTGTGCACGCTGTTTCCTCAAAGGAAATAATGAAGGAAAACTGCATAAACGTTGCAGTTTTCTTTGTTTTCATGAAATTAGTGCATTTAACAGGTAATTGTGATGTCATAACATCAAAAATCTGATATAATTCATTCATTTTTCTTGAATTAATGCATTTCCAAATATTATGTGCAATTTGAAATAATTCTCAAAAGCTTTGTTTTCATGGGTTAAAACCTGACCTTAATGCCCCTACTCCTTTATGGATAATTACACATGTTCTAAAGACATGTACATGTATTTAAAAAAAACCTACGGTTGTAAAATAAAGATTGACGTCTTCCATTGTCTGAGGTTAGTAACATCTCTTGTATACCATATTTTTGTAGAACCTGTAAAAGTAAGTTAGGAACACTATACTTAAATGGTAAATGTATCTGTAATAGCCAACCATTCAAGGCCCCCTTTGAGTAGTCAAGGTGGTTTAAAAAAAACCTTGTTGTATCTGCAGGTATGCTAGATATATTTTGTGCGAAGTTATAATTGAACAGGTCTACCAATTACAAGAAAAACATAAACGTGCTCACCAAATCCATCAATTCCATTTTATGACTTCCAAAAATAAAAGACCAATGTGACTGAGGACACAAATGCCCCCGCTCAAGCTTGCTTGTAATACGTGAAAATACTTTTTAAGAGCATTTGATGTCACTGCTAGTTTTTAAAGAGTTCTTTTGTTCTAGTCTAAGGTATTTTTGTATTGGTTAACATTTACACTGTTTTGTTTTTAGCTTTTATGTAATAAGTTTTCTGATAAGTTCTGTTGTGTCCAGTGAATTTCTCGAATAATGCTTTGGTTCTTTTACTTTTAATCTCTTTGTCAGCTTTACTTCTTTATTTGAAAAACTAAGCATTTATGACCTTAATAGTAGTTAAGTGAAGATCACATTTTTTGTTCTGAGAATTGTGTTTATTAGTGTGTATGAATTTCATAAACTTTAAATGAGGTTAAACTAAGTTAGTGTGCGGAAACGAAAATTTTTGCAATTTTCCAAGTCATAAAGAGGCATAACTCTAGAACAGTAAGTGACAACTCACTGCCAAAATTCAAACTCTGTCTGCCAGTTTCAGTCCTTAGCATTGTGTATGAGTTTCATAACATTTGCATGAGGCAAACTTAAGTAAGGGTGCGAAAACGAAAATATTTGCAAAGTTATAAAGAGGCAAAACTCTAGAACGGTAAGTGACTAACTGCCCAAATTCAAACTTTGTCTGCAAGTTTTGATTCTTAGCATTGTGTATAAGTTTTATAAAAATTTGAATGAGGAAAACTTGTTAGTGTGCGGAAATTAAAAGGGGACGGATAGACGAAAAGACAGATGGTCAAGGGTAACAATTAATGCCCCATTCGCCAAGCAGAGGGGGCATAAAAATAAATGTTTTCTTGAAAATTGCTCATTGCATTTAGAAATTTGTTAGGAAGTGAACTGTAAGGATATTACCCGTAACATGTTTTAATTTGCTCTGGTATTTGAAACCAACAGGTTTAGCTAGGCAAATGCATGAAAAATTTTGCACTGCTACAAATGTATTTGTTTCTACCTTAATCATATTAAAACCATCTTTAATTCTGACAACAGATATATTTAAGTTCTAGTTTAATAAACATGATGCATCAAACAGTACAAACTTTGAACAGGATCGTTAACATTTTATTATACAGTCTACAGTACCCTAAACTTAATATCTATAGGTATGGCAACACAAGTCTAAATAACTGTTGCATTTCTAAATGACAGAAGGAACTTGATCCATGTTACATGAGTATGCAGTCTTTGCTTAAAATCTACAGGTATGTCCAAACAACCTTTGAATTTCTAAATGGCAGGAGGAGAAATAATGGAATCATGGTCATGGTTAGCTCTATGCCCCTGCAACTTAGTGTTGGACCATAAAAAGCTATGGTAAAATAAAAGAAGAATGTATCCATGGGACAAAAATGCCCCTGTTTAGAAATATACGGCAAATTCAGCAAATTTTCCATTTATAAAGGGACATAACTCTAGAACGGTGAAAGTAAAAGCCCCCCAAATTTGATCTAGATCTGTGTTTTTTGGTATCAAGCATTGTGTATAAGTATCATAATATTTTGTTGAGGCAAACTTAAGTTATATAACGTAAAATAAATTTCGGTACGAACAGAAGGACAAGGGTAAACCCTTAATGCCCTCTTCCCCTAGCTGCGGGGGCATAAAAAACTTACTTTTTTGATAAACAAAAGATGATCTGTTTCATCACTATAGTGACCAAACTCATTCTCAACTTGAACTGCAATGATTGGTCCACCTTTAGATCTCTGGAAAAAATTAATTGATTAATGTGTTCAAGTTACATTAAAAATTAATGTGTCTCAGTTGCCTAAAAAATTACTGTGTGTCACACTAACGTTAAACATAACTGTGTGTACCAGTAACATTAAATATAGCTGTGTGTCTCAGTTATTGTAAAAAGAAATTCATGAAATTATATTTGACAAATTGTCTAGAAACTTATTTATCATTGAAGACCAAAATATGTCAACCTCTAGATGTCTTTCAGTTTTTGTCTCAATTGATTGATGTCTCACTAATGTATTCCAGACACTTCTTTTATTCATATAAAACTATTTCAATTACTTTTAACATTATTTAGAACATCTAATGTGACGATGCTATTTGATATTCTAAAGTATAACACTGTTTATAACAGCAAACAAACATATTTGAATGTGGTTTCATTGGCATGTACCCCATATCTCCTTTTATTCATATTATTTGCTATTTTTGACTTTCAAGGAAATAATCCCTGTACCAAACATATCTCATTACTTAATTATGACAAAATTTTACTTACCAAACAAACAAAATGTTATTACAATAAGAAGTATTAGGCCTGAAAGGTCAATTACAAGTCCATGTTATTTGGCTATTTACCTGAAAATCTTTAATTTTTGGAATAAGTGCACCAAACCATCTGTCCACTGCATCTTGGTATGGTTTATAGTTAGATCTTATCACCATTTCTGGATCCTTCAATAACCATCTAAAATATTGGAATATCCTTATGATTAATTGTAAACAGTCTAAACATGTATCATATATCACATATTATCAGCAACTTGTACATTTTCCCTTTGATCTTACTGCCTAATATTTTCAAGATCATGGACAGGACTTGATACTTTAAAATATTAGGCAATGGCGTCGTGTGTTAGTGCAGCAACGTCACATATTCATGTCCATCCACGTCAATTTATCAATGAAATGCACACGACTTCATTCATACAACCAAACAACTATCACAAAGTTTTGTACGTGAAAAAATAGTTTTACTAACTATTTCATTTGATTTCATATTTTCAACCCAGAAAAATACAGTTAAGACAAATTGCTGATAAAAAGAATAATGGCATTTTATTTTGTCCAAATAAATAAATAGAGCCTAGCAGGCTCGCTTGATATTCTTGCTGATAAATTTAGTATCAAAAATGAAAATGCCATTATTCTATATATAGTAGGCACATTCGAGACAGAAAATTTTCAGTGAATTGCAGGGTTTGGGTAAAAGAGTAGAAAGGGTATGTAGAGGAAGGCATGCAAGATGCAAATTCCCCACTTTAAGTCTATATTTCTGAATATTGATAGAAAAAACTATTATGGGAAAAGAGTCAAATATTCAAAAAAGATGATAGAAATATTGCCCTTGAAATTGAAGTAAAAAAACACCATAAAGCATAGTGGTAACATTGCAATATTGTTATATTTATATCTTTTTACACACAGAAAAAAAAATCAAACACTTTTCTTGATGCACATGTTTTCCTTACCCACCCCCACTCACAACTATTGTTCATAGCCACTTGATCACACTATTTTGTATTATTACTAAACATTTATTCATAAATCTGGTAAGACTTCTTTTTGAGTTTGAACCCTCGTATTTTTACAGAACAAGTCAAGGCATAACATAAAAAGGGGCCCAAAAGGAAGTCCTGCCAAATTATTTGATGTGTTCATAGACAAAAAGCAATTTTACTTTATTTTGGATATTTACCATACTTGAACAGTATCAGTCTCTATGATGTTTTGTCTGTTTGTTTACAGTAAGTTCAACATAATTATTGGAAGACAATAAATGCTACATATATAGTGGTCAGTCCTTTACTCACACACAAGAAATCCTTGACAAAGTTATTTTAAATATTTAGATTTGTATTGAAAGCCTTACAGTAACTTGTTGAAAACTGTAATATAAGTCCAGATTCTTTGGTGTGAAGTCATGAAAGATTTATAGATTATTGATGGTTTTTCAAACAAGAGGGTGTTTCTCAACTACAATCTCATTGAAGGGCGACAGCCCTGAGATGAGATGTGGCTGAGAAACATCCTCGAGTTTGAAAGACCATTGATCATCTGTTTATTGCTATTTTGTTTATGATGTCGTTCATGTTTATATTGACGTCACATGCACCCTTAGTTTCTGACAATAATTTTCAATCTCAAGCAAGTAGCATGATATGAAAAATTATCACCAAAAAATATCAAAGGAAAATGCACAAAATGGTGATAATTACTGTTACAGTATTAACTAATTAATGCAGTTACTGTGGATACTTTTTTTTTCGTGTAGTAAAGAAAAATCATTTTTTCATGAAAACTTGATTTTGTGGATTTGCTTATGTTTCTATACAAGCCTATGAGAAATTCATACATCATTGACCATCTAACATGTCTAAATTGATGGTTTGCCTCTACCAAATGTAATCCACAAACCTTGGTATCCAACAAACAATACTGAATCTACAGTATATTTCTCCCAAAGTATTCTATTGTATAAGATAACTTAGTATAATGAACAAGATTTAGGGTAACAACTGAAATACTTAACATAAACTTGAAACATTTAAAACTAAACATCTTATTTTGATTTATATATTCAATATTGTGAGATCTTGGTTTCTTTTTAATTACAAACCCTGGTAAGCCTCCGAATTCCCATTCTGAGCATATGTATGGTCCAGGGCGAAATATCACATATAATCCTAAGTCATTTACCTTCCGCAAAAATTTTCTGAAAGAAAGAATGTGTTTAAAAAAAATACATTAGTTTGAAACAATAGTGAAGTTAGTGTGTCAATCTGGTGAGTCAAGACTTTTTTAACTAATTTTTACAATTTGCACATATTGTGCTATAACACCATTGTCCCAGGTTAGGGGGAAGATTCAGTGCTCGTAAACATGTTAACCCCCCCTCCCCTTTTCATTTTGTATGTGCCTGCCCTAATCAAGAGACTGTAAATCAGTGGTTCATATTGTTCATTGGTCACTGTCTCTCCTATTTGTTTTTTGTGTATTGGTTTGTACATAAATCAGGCTGTTTATTTGTTTTGTTTGAATTGTTTTATATTTTGTCACGTCAAGGCCTTTCGTCATGTTCATAGCTTAATAAAAGTTATGGGTTTTGCTCATTGTTGAAGGTCATACAATGTAATATGCAATCTTAACAACAATTCAGATAAAACACTACATTTGCTAGAATATATTTCAAAAAAGTTACACAATTAAATAAATAATTCATTTTTAACTTTTACTTTCACTTTCATTTTAACATCGTCAATCAATTATTGTGACGTTACGTCTTGTTAACCTTTGTAACATCATATGCACCGCATTTTATGTACTTCAGTATTTGTTTTCTATGTTTAAATTGTCCTAAAGACGCCACCGTAAGTGGCGAAACATAGACCATAATAAAGATTTTCCTTGCAGTAATCTACGATGTTGTTGTCTTTGTGTAGCATTATTTTCCTGAGGTTTTAAGACAACCGCAGCATACCTCCGGGTATCCTTCCTGATTACTCTCTACCAGCCTGTACCGTTAGAAGGTGTTTGTTCACTTGATGCAACCTTAATTAAATAAATTGTTAAAACTGACCACAATTTATGTCTGAGAACTCCAAAAAAAATGTTTGTGAATGATCTTCAATATATTATTTTCTAGCTTGGTTAAGAAGGGCTCTACAATACATAGTAGTAGTCTTAGATTTAAAAAGTAAAGCAACAATAACTTGTTGAATAGATTTGCTAAAAAAACTTACTCAATGTCAAGATGTTGAGCAAAGTAATAATTTCCAGGTCTGTCTTCATGTAAATTCCAAGGTACATATCTATAATATAATAACAATGCACAAGTTATTATATACTGTCATGTAGGAATTTAAAATGTTTCATGTTGATAGCTATACTAAAAGTATGTAAATCATGAAAGAACCTTTGTGAGCACGCTCATATACCTCTTGCCTCAGCACTGTCACTGGGCAAATAAAATCTCTCCAGATTCCTAAGTTCAAAGACACATAATTCTTACAAAGGTCAGCTGATCAAAATTCTACATTTCATGTCCTCATTAACTACAAAGTTTCATGAGATTCTATTCTGTGGTTTCAGAGGAGTTGGGCTGACAAACTCTTGCAGTTGTACAATGTATATCATGGCCAAAATTCTAAGTTCAAAGGGGCATAGCTCCGATATAAAACAATGAATCATAATTTCCTGTCAATATGCACATCTACATAATATGTCCTTTTATCTACAAAGTTTCTTTAAATTCTGTTGTGTGGTTTCAGAGGAGTTGTGCTGACAAACTGTTGCAGTAGTATATCATTGCCATATTCTAAGTTCAAAGGGGCATAACTCCTAGAAAAAACAATGAATCATAATTTCCTGTCGATATGCACATCTACATAGTATGTCCTTATTATTTACAAAGTTTCATCAAGTTCTGTTGTGTGGTTTCAGAGGAGTTGAACTGACATTAACTGTTTCAGTAGTACATTTAATGGCCAAAATCCTTTATTCAAGGGGCATAACTCTTAGAAAAAACATTGAATCAATATTTCCTGTCAATATGCACATCTTCATAGTATGACCTTATTATTTAATTATATACAAAGTGTCATGAAATTCTGTTGAAAAGTTTCAGAGGAGTTGTTATGACAAACTGTTGCAGTAGTATATCTAGTCCAAAATTCTAAGTTTAAAGGGGCATAACTCCAAGAAAAAATATTGAATCATAATTTCCTGTCAATATGTACATTTACATAGTATGTCCTTTTTATCTACAAAGTTTCATGAAATTCTGTGGTGTGGTTTCAGAGGAGTTGTAAGTAAGAATGCAAACTTTATTTTCAATCTACAATACATCATGTACATGGTTTGAATATTTCAAAGATATACATGTACAATCATTAGTTACTAAGATTTACAGCTGTACACAAGTTACTGTAAATTCCAATTTTTTTGCATGGATTTAACAGACAATACAAATAGAATGCTGAAAAGACAATTGAGCACCTATAAACTTATGTTCCTTATGATAATAAAATGACAAAAAATATTTGCAATGAAATAACCCAAACCAAACTTGATTATGTTTGAAGATACACACATGTACCAGTAATCAAAACATAATTGATTGTAAAGATCCACAATGCTTGCATTAATCATTATTTAAGTAGCCATAATAATTTTTTCGCAATGAAGATAAAAAGTGCACAGCTTGTGTGTGATAATGATGATGTTTTATCTATAAATTCTGATGAAAACAAAATGCCTGTAAATAAATTTTATTGTTATTAAGATTCCAATTGTTAAACTATATATAATGGGCAAGCCATGGTGAGTAAAATCCAGTATCGAGAAACTTCAATGGATGGCCACAAAAACCGTTGGGATAAGCAATAATTTATAAGGTCTGATAACTAAATGTGGAAAATAAACAAGGTACATGTAGTTGAATTGCAGAATTTTGTCTCTTATAACCCACTATGAATTAAGGAAAACAGCTGAATTTACTGTGCCTTAACCTCACATAAACATACATTTTTAACTTAACTTTTACATAAAAGAAGAAATGAATTTTGCAAAACACAATATTAATTTAAACAGCACATAATTTAAAAACGACAATTGAACTTTAAACCATTATCATATACAGCATCAGTTATAGACCCAGAGTCTATTATAGACAAGTATAAATACCAATTGCATTCAGACCAGCTGCTTTAGTAAAATCAAATTATAAAGTTAATTTACGTGCCAATTGTATTCAAACCAGCTGCCTTAGTAAAAAAAAAGTATTAAGGTAGATAGGGTGTCTTCCTCCATCTTGGATTTTGAAATACCAGAAAACAATCGGTCTATGTCTTTAATAAAATGTGCAAATTTTGAGAGTAATAGGTAATTCATGTGTAAGAATATTTTCATTTCAATATAGAAAATGACATGTTTTATTATATTTATGGTTGTATTTTACAAAAAACGGATTACTTTTGTTTGATTCATTTTTTTCCCAACTTTGCCACATAAAGGGAGGCAACTCAAATGTAAGGGCAGATAATTCAGATAAAGTTACTTTTACAATAGAATGTGTTAGGAATTTACTTATTTTATTGTGTAGCAAGAAAACGGGTCCCGTGACCCCATTTTTTCTTTTTCTTACCTGAAAGCTATCTTCTCATATTTTATCTCAAAATTCTAAGGTGTAGTTTTTGTTTTATGGCAGAAAATTGGGTTTCCCATGCATAATCTATACAAAATCTGTCAATTTTGCACAACCTGTAGCGTGAAAATAAGCCCCGTGACCCATTCTTTTTATTTATTTATTTTTAAAAGCATGATATAAACTACATTTTGGCAAATTATTAAAAAATTCTATGGATTATAATTTAGACACCCCATCTACCTTAAGTGAACTTACGTACCAATTGTATTCAGACTTGCTGCTCTAGTAGAATGTAATAATAAAGGGAACTTATGTACCAGTTGTATTCAGACCAGCTGCTTCAGTAGAATGAAAGTATAAAGTTAACTTACTTATTAATTGTATTCAGACCAGCTACTTTAGTAGAATGAAATTATAAAGGGAACTTATGTACCAGTTGTATTCAGACCAGCTGCTTCAGTAGAATGAAAGTATAAAGTTAACTTACTTATTAATTGTATTCAGACCAGCTACTTTAGTAGAATGAAAGTATAAAGTGAACTTACGTACCAACTGTATTCAGACCAGCTACTTTAGTAGAATGAAAATATAAAGTGAACTTATGTACCAGTTGTATTCAGACCAGCTGCTTTAGTAGAATGAAAGTATAAAGTGAACTTACCTATCAATTGTATTCAGACCAGCTGCTTTAGTAGAATGAAAGTATAAAGTGAACTTACTTATCAATTGTATTCAGACCAGCTGCTTTAGTAGAATGAAAGTATAAAGTGAACTTACCTATCAATTGTATTCAGACCAGCTGCTTTAGTAGAATGAAAGTATAAAGTGAACTTACCTATCAATTGTATTCAGACCAGCTGCTTTAGTAGAATGAAAGTATAAAGTGAACTTACCTATCAATTGTATTCAGACCAGCTGCTTTAGTAGAATGAAAGTATAAAGTGAACTTACCTATCAATTGTATTCAGACCAGCTGCTTTAGTAGAATGAAAGTATAAAGTGAACTTACCTATCAATTGTATTCAGACCAGCTGCTTTAGTAGAATGAAAGTATAAAGTGAACTTACCTATCAATTGTATTCAGACCAGCTGCTTTAGTAGAATGAAATTATAAGATTAACTTACATACCAATTGTATTCAGACCAGCTGCTTTAGTAGAATGAAATTATAAGATTAACTTACGTACCAATTGTATTAAGACCAGCTCCTTTAGTAGAATGAAATTATAAGATTAACTTACGTATCAATTGTATTCAGACCAGCTGCTTTAGTAGAATGAAATTATAAGATTAACTTACGTATCAATTGTATTCAGACCAGCTGCTTTAGTAGAATGAAAGTACAAGATTAACTTACGAACCATTTGTATTCAGACCAGCTGCTTTAGTAGAATGAAATTATAAGATTAACTTACGTATCAATTGTATTCAGACCAGCTGCTTTAGTAGAATGAAAGTACAAGATTAACTTACGAACCATTTGTATTCAGACCAGCTCCTTTAGTAGAATGAAATTATAAGATTAACTTACGTACCAATTGTATTCAGACCAGCTGCTTTAGTAGAATGAAAGTACAAGATTAACTTACGAACCATTTGTATTCAGACCAGCTCCTTTAGTAGAATGAAATTATAAGATTAACTTACGTACCAACTGTATTCAGACCAGCTGCTTTAGTAGAATGAAAATATAAAGTGAACTTACGTATCAATTGTATTCAGACCAGCTGCTTTAGCTTTCTTTAAAATATCATCCCAATAATCCTCTGGTATACGAAAATAATGTACTGCACCACTCAAAATACGCAATGGTTGCCCATCAAGATAAAACTGACGTTTTTTAAACTTTAAACTTCCAGGACTAACATAAGTTTCTCCACTTTTAATAACATTGTCTTTGGGAATGTCAAATTCTTCTACTTCATTAGAAATAAATATTGGAAAGTTCATAAAATAAATGATTGTAGCAATAACAAGAACAATTGCAAACACAGTTTTAGTTTTTGGATTTAGTTGTATAACTTTCATTGCTGTTTTCTTTACTGGTTTATTATCATAATCACTGTCATCATCTTCATTCAATAATCGTTTTCTCATTACTATACACAGCAAAACAGATGTTTCTACAGATGGTACACTTTTTGTATGTATAATGTACACAGTTTTTATTAAAATACAATATTAAATGTTTTTAATAATAATTCTGAAAAAAAAGAAAAGAAAAACTTCCTTAAAATGAATAAATCAATATTTTCACACATTATGGTAAAATAAAATCATACACATCATTAGGCAAATAAAAATACATTTGTCACTTTCATGAACTTTCTTACTAAAGGAATTAGAATTTCATGAAGTCAAAAAATAGAAACAAATACAAAATGGAAACATTTTTGTGTTTGTATCTTCATGTTACAATACATCAGTGTACATGTATGATAGCATGACACATATATATTTAATAAAAGCTAACCTTTGACATTTGAATCTTCATTGTCAAAATACATGTATCGTATATATATAAAGCCCTGGGTATATAGATCAAAAATTCAATTCAAAGGGTTAGGGAGTTTTTTTAATATCTGGGTTCTAGTCAGGAAATAAGGTCAGAAAATAATAAGCCTTTGTCAGTTTTAAACTATAAATAGAAATCTATAATCTTTTGGCCAGTTCAAAAATATCCTTTTTGTGTTTTTCTGAAAATAGTACCTGTAATTTATGCAAATAATGGCATTCCTTGCTCCCCAAGAACTAAACTTTGATGCCTGCTGTTTATTGTGCTTTGATTATACATTTATTTTTTAATGTAGAAAGTCTTATAACAACAACACTCGAGAGATTGCTGTGGTAATTTTATTCATCGACATGTTTCGGTGCCTAGGACACCGTCATCAGAATACATATAATACAAATAAATGCGAATCAGGTTGTCTAAATGCAAGGTCATAGTTTAACCATGAAAGTGAAAGTGGAATGTATAAAAGTATAAATAGACAATGAAACAATATAAATAGATTTTCAACATGAGAAAGAAAGTAAAATAAATTGTTCATGAATAAAGTCTTAGTTTGAATATTATGAATTGAAAGCTTCTTTTTGTAAATTTATTGGGGTGTAAAAGCGTTGACTGAAGTACATTTTGTATGAAGCGTGGAGCGCTTCATTCTAAAAATGTGCGCACGGTCAATGCTTTTACAACCCTATAAAAGTACTAAAAGAAGCATCAATTCCTGTACGACTGAAGGGAGAGTGACCAACTAATAAGATTTTATCTTCCCAAATTTTTTGTGTAGTATAGCTGTAAGCATTTATCTTTTTCACCCGTTCGCTCAACGTGTGTTGGAAGTGACGATGCCTACATTTTGGTCACATGGTGAAGGAAGTCACATGACAGATTCAACTATCTCGAAACTGGCGTATTGACTAATACATGTTTTCTATATTTGAATTCAAAATTGTATATTTTTACGCTAAATTTATCTTCTCGTTAAAATTAAGTAAGACGGTTTAATTTAAACTGTAATTAAAGTTTATATGAACTGGTGAACAACTACAGTTTGTCTAGTTTGTACAGTTTTTTGACTGTAATCACTAGCCAGTCAACACTGAGGTTGTGAGTTCGAACCCCGCTCATGCAGGTGCACTCGACTCCAATCTTAACTGACTAGGATTGTCAGTTTTCCTATCGAAGGTCGGTGGTTTTCTCCAGGCACTCCAGCTTCCTCCACCAATAAAAACTGGCTGCCACGAAATAGCCCAAAAGCGGTACTTAAAAGTAGCGTTAAAACACCAAAAATCAAAATCAATCATATTTTTTTGACAATTTGGTTATTCCCCTATATATATACATGATACATATATATTTCATAAAAACTTTTTTTTAAATATTGTCTAAAACTTATTTCATGTCTGGTATTTTCAAATGTTAAACTCATTAATGTTTATATAATTTCATGGTCATTGAGAAATATTTTTATGAAATGGCATAACTGAGAAATCATTATTTTATACAAAATTATGTCACGTACATTTGTACAATGTATGTGTCATTTCCTATATGTATACAAAATGTACAGACATAATTTTTTCGTGTGCAAAAATTCATATTTGTATATAAACAGTGATTTCCTTAAATAATTCATAATTTTCGTAAGAAACTGCCGACATTTCTGTATTCAAAGGGGAAAATTCCATTCAATTCGGACAACAGGACAAGAAAATAAGTTACATGTATAAAGGAGAAATTTGTTTAAGGTTCATGTGGACCCTTCGTCTAAAATGGCTGCATTTTCACCTCAAAATTTACTCTGAGTACAGACAAACCTGTGCATCTGGAAAAGTTTTAAGGCATAGCATGCCCTAGATAAATAAAATTCAAATATATTTTATGTTTTAGAAAATTAAAAACTTAACTGGATTTTGCAGTGCACTTTTTTTCATTCCACCAGGACATGCAGGAGGTGCCAAAATAAAGTTGGGAAAGAGGTTTGAGAACTTCCCCGCAGGTAATAATTGAAGTGAACTGTTTTGATTGACATGGACAATAGATGGACAATAGATACCTGACAATAATTGGTGATTTAAACTGTGTACCTGAGTGGACCATATCAAGTGAAACTCAACTGTTTGTTAATTTTATCATCTTCTGCAGGGACGAAAAAAAGTGCACTGCTAAATCCAGTTAAGTTTTAAATTTTCTAAAACATACAATGCATTAGAAGTTTATTTATCTAGGGCATGCTATGCCTTAAAACTTTTCCAGATGCGCAGGTTTGTCTGTCCTCAGAGTAAATTTTGAGGTAAAAATGCAGCCATTTTAGCCAAAGGGTCCACATGAACCTTAAAATAGATGAATTTTCAAATGGGGAAACACTTTTGACCTCTAACTTACTATTGTGCAGAGTGGTCTTTTTTTCCGGTGTTTGGGACTAATTCAAGTTACCTAAAACTTTATAATTCACCTGCTTTGAAATATTTTTTATAAAAAAAAAAAAGTTTCCAACTTACCGGAAGCTTCAGAGCATTGACTAAAATAAGTCGGATTCGGATTCCTGCACGTATTCCGTGACTTAACTTCTGATTTTTATTAAGGATACTATACAAATCCTTGAATTTTATGAAACGGAAAGTTTTCATCCTTTTTATATATTGGGTTATTAATATTGGGTATCTTCTCTCTTAAAAAATCTTAATCTAGGCAATCAATCTGTAAGATTAGAATAAGCGCTCATCCATTAAGGATTGAGACTGATAGATATGCCAAAATTTATGTGAATAGAACACTTAGAAATGTTTATACTGTACATTAAATAAAGTTGAAGATGAGATACACTTTGTGACTGAATGTCCACTATATGTTGATAACAGAAATGAGTTTTTTTACTGAAATTTCTCTAACTTGTAATAATTTTCAATCTTTAGACAATTTTTCAAAGTTTTCATGGCTATTTACACAAGAAAATTTAAATATGTATAAATGTTTGGGAAAGTATTTATCTAAAAATCTTGAGAGAAGGAGAAGTTCAAAGATAATAAATGCAAATTAGCCACAAATACACATATTTCGAGTAGTATATGATTTTGAATGGTATATTTCAATGATGTGAATTGTATTATCTGGTTCTGTCCTGGCCTTTTATAGCATTTTTTAATAGTATTAAACGATGTTGTTTTCTTATATGTCTCTAATTTATGTCTAATCTTATGTACTTGTATGTAATGTGATGAAAGCTCTTTATAGGGCCCTTTAATTGGAAATAAAATATTCTTATTCTTATTCTTATTCTAGTATGTTATTTTTGAGAAAAGTTTGAAAAACTGAATGCATTTGTTTTGTAGCAACTTCTGGAAACGATTGACTTGGGACCAGCAAATCAAAATCAATTAATCCGAGTATTTAATGTTGTTTTGAATTGACACAGGCACTTGGAGCTTGGACCTTTTTTTCTTTTATTTTCCTTTTTTTCTCTTCACCTAAATCATCCGTGTTTATGTTGTCGATATCAAATCGATATCGACAATTGAAATTTCCATTGCATTGATTTACTCTAATTTTGTTTACTTTAGATACATTTAAAGCAAGAGTTTTCTTCGCCTTATGTGTATGTTCAAAATGTTTATATGATACAGTTGTCCACAAAGACAATTAATTTTCTCCTGGTGTATCTGTTTCAGCTATCGATGCAATATATCATATTGATTCCAATTCGACATTTCAACTTCATGATGTTTTGTTTTTATTTCATATAGTTTAGTTTATGTTTTTCATTCAATTCTTCAATTTAACAATGTAAAAATAAGTTTTATAATTTCCAATGAGACTTTTAAAAGTTTTCTCACTGATTTGACTCGATGATCTTTCAATGAGTTTACACTATATTCATCTGATACAGTTGTCGATATCGACGATATCGATAACATCGAGTCGTTATCGACAAACTATATTTCAAATGTCTATCTGCTATACATTTATCTATATCGACAACTCACTTTTTTCCTGGTTCGTCAGTTTTAGCTGTCGATATCGACGATGTTGACAATATCAATTGCGTTCAAAATTTGAATATATTCCTCATGATTTTTTCTCTATTCCCTTTTTTTTTTTAGTTTAGTTTGTGTGCCGTAATTAAATGTTACGATAAGGAGATGTTGTACGATTTTAAATTAAACAACCAACCACTAGACACGAAAAGGATGAGGAATTAAACAACTATATATGTAACCGTACAGTCTTCAACAACAAGCAACACTAATACATGTAATACCGGCATGACAAAATGTCAATTACAAGTATTTCAAATGAAAAAAAAACATTCTGATTCATGTATAAATGATAAATGAAAAAATCAAATATGACAGACAGCAACCGACGACACTATGTTATTATCTTGAGTTATCATCAATAACTTGTCAATATTGACGATAACCACATCAGGTTTTGTTAATTGTGTCGCCATCAAAAGCTACATCTGACTATGTCATGAGTGTTTAACTTTATCGATATCGATTGGACGTCATGTCTACATTGTCTATATCGACATCGGGAAGTCTTGGACATGTATCATTTCAAATATCATCTTGTATTCAGGACTATAAAATGCTGAATCATTGTTTATGTAAGTATAACTGACGTTTTAAACTTCAAATGTTCAAGGTAGCAAGCGCCTCCGGGAGTTTTTCGTCGACTGTGAATGCTAATGTTCGAATTCGATCAAGATATTTAAGTTTCATGCAGAAATGCATTTTTTTTCTAGAAAATTTCATTCGAATAAAGAAGGAAATTGGTTTTAACTTATGACATTTATATATGTGCTTTATTTAAAATACGAAATTTAAAGATTTGAATAAATAGCAGCAACATACAGTACTGTATATATTATATGTGTATTGTGTATATCTCTGTAATAAAGGGTGATGAGTATTATAAGATAACATACAGTATATATGTCCACTACTAAACTGTCTATTCTACTTACAAGTACACTTAGTACAATCAAAAACCTGGTAATGATTTGTTCAAATAAGGCCTTTGAAAGTAGTGGAATAAATTACTTTTGGAGTGTCAAAAATTCTTTGGAAGTACTTGATAAATTGCATGCTTATATTTGTGATTTCGAATCTGTTCAAAGTTTTGATTTTTCTACCCTATATACCACTTTGCCTCGTCATAATCTTATTAAGAAAAAATTTACACACCTAATTAAATGGGCATTTAAAAAGTCAAAATGCGAATATATATATTCACACGCTTTAAGGTCATTTTTTAGTAACTACAAACAAAAGAACAATGTCAATTGGACCTGCTTTGATACTATAACTGCCCTTGAATTTTTACTAGATAACATTTTTGTTCGCTATGGGGATTCCGTATATCGTCAAGTTATCGGAATTCCAATGGGGACTAACTGTGCACCACTTATTGCGGACCTGTTTCTGTATTTTTATGAGTTACAATTTATGACTAAAATCAGCAAAGACCCATCGAAACAATCATCTGATACAAAAATTTGATAACACTTTTAGATATTTGGATGATATATTGGCTCTCAATAATGACGACTTCAGTACAATAAAGAGATTTATCCTGCTGAACTGACTTTAAATAAAGCTAACACTAACAATGAATACTGCTCTTTCCTGGATCTTGATATCTATATCTTTAACGGGAAGCTTAATACCAAAATTTATGATAAAAGAGATGATTTTTCATTTCCTATTGTTAATTATCCATTTTTAGATGGTGACGCTCCCTTGTCACCATCTTATGGTGTTTATATAACTCAACTTGTTCGATTCGCTCGTGTATGTAACAACGTATTTGATTTTAACGAAAGAAATCTCTGTATTACTGAAAAAATATTACACCAGGGTTTTCGATATCACAAACTAGTCAAAACATTTACTAAATTTTATCATCGGTACAAGGACATTATTCGTAAATATAAATCAACATGCAGACATCTTATACGTTCAGTTATTTCACATCCAATCTTTTATGGTAATATTCTCTACAAAGCACAAAAATGTCGGCATTCACCTCAAAAGCTAACTAAACCTTTAAACAGACTTATTCAGAAGGGATATAGTTACGATACTGTTGTCAGGTAATTGCAGATGGCATATTTTGGTATTAATATTGATTCACTCATAGGGTCTTTGCATCGGAAATAAACACATTTGTTCTAAAACTAGTTGTTGGCATGATACAGGTTATGTTCTTCTCATATATTTTATGATGGTATGATATTAAACCCTAACGGGAGGGATTGTGCTTGATTTTCATATGATGAAGACATAATCTTTCAATCAGTTTAATTGAAGTCTGGAGCTGGCATGTCAGTAACTGCTAGTAGTTCTTTGTTAATTTATGTGTCATTGTCATTTTGCTTAGTTTCTTTTGTTACTTATTCTGGCATCGGACTCGGACTTCTTTTAAACTGAGTTTTACTGTGCGTACTGCTGTGTGTTTGTTTATTCTATATTGGCTAGAGGTATAGGGGAGGGTTGAGATCTCACAAAACATGTTTAACCCCGCCGCATTTTTGCGACTGTCCCTAGTCAGGAGCCTCTGGCCTTTGTTAGTCTTGTATGTTTTTTTAATTTTAGTTCATTTATATGTTTTGGAGTTTAGTATGACGTCCATTTTCACTGAACTAGTACACATTTATATTTAGGGGCCAGCTGAAGCCCGCCTCCGGGTGCGGGATTTTCTCGCTGTGTTGAAGACGCATTGGTGGCCTTCGGTTGTTTTCTGCTATTTGGTCGGGTTGTTGTCTCTTTGACATATTCCCCATTTCCATTCTCAATTTTATTTGTATATCTCTTTAATAAAGGGTGATGAGTATTATAAGACAAATACAGTATATATGTGTATTTTGTATATCTCTTTTATAAAGGATGATGAGTATTATAAGATAAGATATGATAAGATCAGCATTACTTCAGATACAAAAGGACTAAACATATACATGTCTAGAAGATTCTGTCTATAAAAGTATTTCCCGTAAATCTATTATTTTTGTTATCTAGCAACAAATTTCAAAACGAGCACAATGATCCCATCCCTTTCTTTCATCGAAAGCATTTTACCAGAACTATCATTTCATATTTTATCTCAAACTTCTACATATTTAATTTTCTTTCTAGTCACATGATCATTGGTGCCTTTTCCGTGTAAAATCCTAATAAAATAAGAGACTTTTGAATAACCTTTTGAAAACGTGCTTGTCGACACATCTTTTTAAATTTTTGTTGTAATACGACGATATAAACTACTTTTTTACAAACCGTAAAACAAGTTATATCCCCTTTTGTTTATATCCTAATACTACCTTTTTAAAGTCCAATTGACATTTGGAACATTGCCAATTATGATTTGAAATATCTGTAGCGTTTGGTACTTCAAATTCGACCCTTGATCAAAGTCTATATTTTGAGAAAACGCGGCCTAGCACACAACGTTTTAAAAACGAAACTTGATTTGTTGTGTTTTCTTTTTTAAAATAGGTGAGAAATACCAAAGGGGCAATAAAAAAAACCCCGTTATAAGTCTAAGAAAAAAAGCATAAAAAAGATGAACAAACAAGCACTGCACAAAAAACCTGATGGAACAAAACGATCCTACTCCTGCCCACCGCCTACCCCCCCCCCCCCCCCCCCAAAAAAAAAAGAGAAAGAAGAAAAAAGATGGTGATTAATGCTACGCCAAGTTTAATTTATCTGTGTTCATATGTGACATAAATATTCCATAGCAGACAACCAAATGATGGAGATATATACTCCATATACAGGTGAACTGGAATGTTATTGCATAGAAATGGAGAATTTACAATTGGAAAATTGAAATAATCTCTTTTGAAGTAAATATTAATTCAACATCGACTTTTTCTAGATGTAGGTCAAGATATCAATCAGATGTACACGCAATCTAATTGAAATACAGATCACGTGTCCACGCAACGCTTGTAAGAAAAGCATGGACACAGGATCTGTATTTTATAATCATATTGACTTATATGTAAATGTGTCTGTAGTATCCTTGGGATTGATAGGTCGGATCAACATATATAGTCACCATACTTTTAATTATTTAGTAAGATGTTATCATCGTCGATACAGCGGAACGTGAAGTTTAAAGAATAATCCTAGGCTCATAAAAAAACCTTGCATGAAGAATGCCGCAAACAAATAAAAGAATAAGTGGAAGAGAAGAGGAGCAAATGCATAATTTTCATTGGAATGCCGACTGTCTGTTGAAAAAAAAACGTCCAACAAGCATGTCAATTATATAGTAAATTAAAAATTCAAGCAACTAGATAATGTCAGTTTGAGAGAACTTTGTCGTTGGTTGTAGTTTGTCGGATAATGTCAGTTTGAGAGAACTTTGTCGTTGGTTGTAGTTTGTCGGATAATGTCAGTTTGAGAGAACTTTGTCGTTGGTTGTAGTTTGTCGGATAATGTCAGTTTGAGAGAACTTTGTCGTTGATTGTAGTTTGTCACATTAGTTTTTCGTTTATTGTTTTGTCATTGATTAGGTGGTTGTTTTCCCCGTTTGGATTGTCTCACAATTTTGTCATGTCAGACCCTTTTATAGCTGGCATTACGGTATGGGTTTTACTCATTGTTAAAGGTCCACATTGACCTATGGTTGCTTACGTCCGTTTCTTTGGACTTGGGTGGATAGTTGTCTCTTTGGCAATCATGCAACATCTCCTTATTTTTATTTTGTATGAACTAGTGTGGGTTTCAAGTTTTTGCAAAGTGTAGTTTGTCTCCTCATGTAACAGATGTTTAAATTTTCTTTGATTAACTATAATGCTTTATGAAATTAAGTTATGCTCATTCTTCCATTCTCTCATTAAGTTTAGACTCAGGAATATTTATGTAATGGGTAGAAAAGTTAAGTATGATTATACATATTTGATTTGATTTGATTTGATTTGATTTATACAATTGCACGAGAAAAGGGACTTGGATTGTATGTCCTCTAAGAGTTTTTTATGCCCCCGCAACTAAAAGTTGGGGGGGGGGGGGGCATATTGTTTTACCCCTGTCCGTCCCATTGTGGGTATATAGTTATTCCGCATAACTCCTCCTACAGTTTGAATCCTAGGAAGTTTTCACCTTGCTGTCTGCTTGTACATATATTGAAGGTGTGCATGTGGTCAGGTTTTTTATTTTTATTAATATTTGCTTTTTTGGGAGATAGTTGAACTTCGTCATTTTTGGGGTATAAGCGGTTAAATGTTATAGTTATTTTAAAATAACACTTTGCATCTGCAGGGGCATCAATTGTGTCTCCCAGACACAATAATATCGAAAAGAAAGTCCTACATTATAATACAGTTACTTCAGAGTGGAGTGCGGGGGCATCACTTTGTCTAGTTTTACTTGTTTTAGTATTCAAATCTGATATGGTTCACATCGTCTTTAGAGAAACAAGTTTTTCACTGTCAGTGACTATGAAGCCTGGTATTGTTTGCTGATAAAGTGGAAGTTGTAATTTGGAAACTGGTTTCGTGGAGCAATTGAATAGACCCAGCAATACAATGTAAACAGAGGAAGAAACTACTAAGTGGACAATCACAAACTCTTAAGTCGAAGATAAAGAGACAACAAAACAATGCCGAAAGGAAAAGCGATGAAAAGACGAATAACGGTCTACAAAACACTATACATAGACAACAATGACTTAGCAGCATGAACTCTATAAAAAACCGGAAGGAAATCTGTTTATGCCGTCCAACTACTATTGCCCATCATGAATACATGATGCTCTTGACAAGTAAAAAGTAGCTTATAAGCTGAAATTATTGTCACAGTCTAAGAAAAGAGGATGGGATTGTGACAAATGGTACATATCTGTGGTAAGGTTTTGGTGTACATTCATTAGACGGTAGTGAAAAATCCAGTTCTTAGCCATGCATTATTGGTTGGAATTCCAAATGAACACAACATAGACCTATGATTATTCAGGGTAATTTTCAATTTAATTTTTATTTCTTTCATTGAAGGAAGTTGTCAAAGTAAAAATTAAATTCGCCTTCCGAGAGGTCATAATTATTAGCTCATCTGGCCCAAAGTCCGGTTTGAGCTTTTGCTATCTCGTTCCTTAAATGATGATTTTTACCATTTTTTTTGTTTTTGCCTATTATCTTGAAAATTACAGTAGATCAAGAGAAACTTTAAATAGCTCAATTATCTACAAGACAAGGTCTACAAAAAGTCACATAGCTGAAATTGTCGTCTAAATGCATCTAAATGCATGTACACCCCTTCACTAAATATCGTACAAGGTAAACAAATGCACAAGAACCCATCCTTGCAGTACTATTATGACCTTGAATTAAGACAATGATACTAATGCCCTTGAACTTACACTTATCTGACCATGAAAACTACATTGACAAATGAACCCTGAAAGATGGACACATACACCAAATATAATTGATCTATTGCTTATATCTGAGAAACAGAACTACATGTACCACAAAAACTACATTTTTTAAGTAGCTTTTGGATCATGAAAACGATGTCAAGGACTTTAGACATATGCAACACAGAAATTTCAGAAAAGAAAACATCTGTATAAAAGATGTGAAGTATCAAGGTCTTGTGCCATCTGAAATATAAAGTTTTATACAAATGGTTTACACATTCATATAAGCATCCCTGTGTCGTGTATTCTGTGACACAGGCAAAACAAAATCTACCCTCCACAAAATAAAACAACTCTTACAAATTCAAAATACAGAAAGCATTTGAAATTCTTGGTATATAATGGTGTACAAATTTATTAGAATTAATGGAATCTCCTCAGTTGATTAATACCCACCCTTGGTCAGGGCAAACCAAAGATATGAAAATTTGTATTTGCAATGACTTGTCCACTCAGAGTCGGATATATGTGTCTTGGTAGGGCGACATGTCTTCCTACGACCATATTTATCTTGTGAACTAGCTTTTTAAAAATCCAGGTAAGCATGTCAGTCTAGTAGAAAGCAGGGTTCACATTCCTATTATAATAACATGTTCTTCCTGAAAATGTATGTAATATTTGCCACTGGACATTCAACACCCATTCATCTATTTGCAAAGTAATGTGTATTAAATTTAAGCCATTTGATTCAAATGAACATGTACAGTAGTTTTTCTATGTGGACCTACACATCCATATGACTGTTTGTTGTCATCTTAGAATGAATGAAAAATCCCAGTACTGATGAATAACAGTACTGTGACAACAGGTCATCATTCAAAAATCTAATACTTTCATATGGAGAGAGGTTATAACCTGATTACTTGGACAGTATGCCCTACTCATACTATCACATTTGCATGTCCAGTGAACTACATAATCTAGGAACAAGAGTGCACACGCTGAAATGTCTTGCCTTCTTTACTAATTATTGATATTATATTGATAATCCTAAGTATAAAGCTTTACTACAACTAAACATAAACTTAACATGATCCAAGAAAATGATGTCAAGGTCATATAAACCAAACAAGAAATACATGTACACCTCACAATCATTCAATACACTAAATATAGTTGACCTATTGCTTATAGTTTCTAAGAAACAGACTTAACCATGAAAACTAAATATTGACCAATGAACCATGAAAATGAGGTCAAGGTCAGATGAACCATGCCAGTCAGACATGTACAGCTTACAATTCTTCCATACAACAAATATATTTGACCTATTGCTAATAGTTTAAGTAAACAGACCAAAACACAAAACTTAACACTGAGCAATGAACCGTGAAAATGAGGTCAAGGTCAAATAAAACCTGCGAGACTGACATGTACATCATAAAATATTTCTATGCACCAAATATAGTTGACCTATTGCATATAGTATTAGAAAAAAATACCAAAAACTCAAAAACTTAACTTTGACCACTGAACCATGAAAATGAGGTCAAGGTCAGATGACACCTGCCAGCTAGACATGTACACCTTACAATCATTCCATACACCAAATATAGTAGACCTATTGCATACAGTATAAGAAAAACAGACCAAAACACAATAAAATGCTCCGCTGGGGCGCAGCTTGATACGACCGCAGAGGTCGAACCCTGAACAGTTGGGGCAAGTATGGACACAACATTCAAGCTTGATACAGCACTGAATTTGGATTGTAATTAAATATTTGACACAGCATAGGTTTCTGACCCAGAATGAAAGTGGCCTAAGAACTTAAAAATTTACCTATTAAAACCATATCATTATTATTTGCTTTTATATATAAATCAGAAATAACCAATTTAAAATGGAAAATTTTAAAGAAAAAAAAAGGAAAACCCCCCCCCCCCCCCCAAATTTTTTGAACCCCCTTATGATTCATCACCCCCAAACTCAATCCCAGCCTTCCCTTTGTGGTATGGTACCTTACAGTACAATTTCAGAGAGATCCATACTCTTGAACGCAAGTTATTGTCTGGAAACTAGAAAAATGCTTGTTTTTTGGCCCCTTTTTGGCCCTAAATTCCTTAACGTTTACGGCAATTACCCCCAAACTCAAACCCAGCTTTCCCTTTGTGATATGGAACCTTGCAAGACAATTTCATAAAGATCCATACACTTACACACAAGTTATTGTCCTGAAACTAGAAAAATGTTTGTTTTTTTGCCCTTTTATGGCCCCTAATTCCTGTAATTTTGAGAGAATTATCCCCAAAATCAATCCCAGCCTTCCCTTTGTGGTATGGTACCTTGCAGTACAATTTCAGAGAGATCCATACACTTGAACACAAGTTATTGTCTGGAAACTAGAAAAATGCTTATTTTTGGCCCCTTTTTGGCCACTTATTCCTAAACTTTTTGGGCAATTACCCCCAAACTGATACCCAGCTTTCCCTTTGTGATATGGAACCTTGTAGTACAATTTCATAAAGATCCATACACTTACACACAAGTTATTGTCATGAAACTAGAAAAATGCTTGTTTTTTGCCCCTTTTTGGCCCCTAATTCCTAAAATTTGGAGGCAATTACCCCCAAAATCAATCCCAGCATTCTCTTTGTGATATGGAACCTTTTGGTACAATGTCAGAGAGATCCATACACTTACACACAAGTTATGTCTGGAAGTTACAAAAATGCTTATTTTTGGCCCCTAATTCCTTAACTGTTGGTACCATAACCCCCAAAATCAATCCCCACCTTCCTTTTGTGGTATTGAACCTTATGGTAAAATTTCATAGAGATCCATTCACTTAAACTAAAGTTAGAGTGCGAAAACTAATGTGTGTTTTCGGACGACAACGACGACACTATAACCACTGAACCATGAAAATGAGGTCAAGGTCAGATGACACCTGCCAGTTGGACATGTACACCTTAGTCCTTCCATACACCGCGAATATACTAGACCTATTGCTTATAGTATCTGAGATATGGACTTAATCACCAAAACTTAACCTTGTTCACTGATCCATGAAATGAGGTCGAGGTCAAGTGAAAACTGTCTGACGGGCAAGAGGACCTTGCAAGGTACACACATACCAAATATAGTTATCCTATTACTCATAATAAGAGAGAAATTAACATTACAAAAAACCTTATTTTTTTTTCAAGTAGTCACTGAACCATGAAAATGAGGTCAAGGACCATGGACATGTGACAGAAGGAAACTTTGTAACATGAGGCATCTATATACAAAGTATGAAGCATCCAGGTCTTCCACCTTCTAAAATATAAAGCTTTTAAGAAGTGAGCTAACGCCGCCGCCGCTGCCGGATCACTATCCCTATGTCGAGCTTTCTGCAACAAAAGTTGCAGGCTCGACAAAAAATTACCAGACAATACTCCACACAAGAGAGATTAATAAAAACAACATGAATTCAATGCATTTTATTATTAATAATTATAAGATAGATGCACATCACACTGGTACTGTCCAGCTCCATAATTCTTATCTGTAAAAATAAAAGAATAATTTCCTCAAATCTATGCATATGATGGTTTAAAAACCCCACATTTCTTGAAAATGAGTTTATGATGACCCTAAATCAAAACTTGTATACATTACATATATTAATTTCTTTCAGAAAAAATTCATTCATAAATTCATTGTACATACATTTTATTTTCTACCTTTCCATAATTATGAACATTTTATAATAAAACATTGTTTATGACCTGATTAAGTAAAACTATTTATATCCTGAAAGGACTAAATTGATTAAAATTTGAACAAGGAAGAATTTGTTGATTGAAATCTGATTCTTTATAAATAAACCATAGCTTTCACCAAAGATTAAAATTCTTTAAACAACCCTGACAAAAACCATATCAATCTTATTATTTATATTTTAAACTGATTAAGTTTTTCATTTTTATTTATGTCGCATGTGCCATAAAATGATGTATGTATACAGTTTCTTTAATTTTCAGATTAACAACAGATCACTTAATATGATTAAATACACAAAATTTGTTTACAAATTACAAAGAGAAAAATAAAAAGTATGGTCAGTGGTATTGTTCCTGTATTGGATCAGAAAAGAATTATAAAGACCAAGACAGACCATAACAAGCTCTGCTTCCACAGACATTCTCACAACATCCTGTAACATATAATACAGAACAAAATTCTCAACATTTTCTGCTTATTGCATTTATGAAATTCTCAATTCAATTTCAAAATGGATTTATTTACAAATGCTTATTTTCCCCATTTTCTGTTTATAGGAATCAAAAGTGTAAAAGTAAATCTATTTTTTGTAAATAAGGTCAGAGGGGATAGACAAACTAGCTCAGATACATAAACACTATCATACTGCACATGTGAAAGGATTGTGTATAATATGGAACTTTGCAGTCACTTAAAGTGTCTTTCTTAAGTTATAATATGCATTTAACATTGACCTATACAAACCAAGTAGAGTTTTAACTATTTCATATAACAACAGAAACCATACATATGATTATTTTAAACTAGTTTCTAAAATGAGGTCAATCTTATTTTAATTCAATCAAGTTGACATATTGCAACCAACAAACTTGATACTGTTTTCAAGGTTTGTCAAATAGATCTGAATTTACAGAAGTTGTGATGTTACATTCAAACTTAATTCCTTATCTGTTTGGTTACCATGTGCTTGATAATGAAATGATTACCTTGCAAAAATGTTTGACTTCATTCATCATTCATGTTATACATTTAATATACTTTCATGATACAAACAAATTCTAAAGGCCTTTCAGGAAAGCACTTGTACATAACAAGCATGTTTAAAGCAAAGCAAGTATATTTAATTGGAATTTTTTTTTTCTGTTGAAATTGGAAGATGTGGTTAATTTCAAGAAAGAATTTACAGAAGTCAAAAGCATTTTGCTTCTTTTAAAGATCACATAGCTAAGATTAGACATAAATAATGAAACAGTGGAAATTCTTAATTAACACATATAAATAGCACTTACTGTACAAAACAGAAACAAAAAGGATAAAGAGCAATAGAAATATATTAACTACAGAGAGCAAAATATTTACCTCAAACAAAAACAATTTCACATTTTCATCTGCTTATTAAAATGAATACCATACAACTGTCATTCCTTTTGAAGGACAGACTACTATCTACCTAAAATGTCCTATTTGTTTTCACCAATTTGGAACTAAAATAAATATGATTAGATAATGATGTGGAAATACATAATTCACATAATCAGTCAACAATTAACAATAAAACAGGATCTTAAATGTGAAAATGCATTTGTATGACTATCACGTGCAAATCACAAACTATACATTACGAATAGCAAAATCAAAACATAACACACAAATCTGTGATTCTTATAGTATTCTATTTACTACTTTGTGAATAACCAAGAAAAAAGCTGTTGTCAAACACAAATTTCATCTCATCTGCATGGTCAATAAAAACTTAAAAGACCATTTTCTAAAAAATTGTCAGGGTTTAAAAATGTTTTTGTTCGAGTTTGGGGTCCTTCACCTTTTGAACTTTCATCATTTACAATATTATTTCAATGAAACTTTCAAACATACCCAGCTTCTTTGAATAACTGTTCTATACAAAAATGTTTGAAATGTTCCACTGACTTGACTAATTGAAACTGAATCTATAAAAGAAGATGAAGTTAGAAGGCATTTCATGTTAGTTAGGTGGTCCTAACTTTAACTGACTGTTTGTTTTATAGTACATTACTTAAAATTTCAAATGAATTTCTTTCACATGCTACATATGCCTGCCATTGAACATCATTTTACTGGACCAACCTTAACATGCCAGTAAGTAAAATTTGTAAAATAAAATCTAAAACCTGATTGTATTTTTTCAAATTCATTTAATCAACTCATTCCAATCTTTATCAGAATGTGGATTTGAAAAAAAGGATAATTTGCCAGAATTGCATGATGGGCAAAATAAAACTTTTTTTCTGTACAACCTTTTAAAGGAAACAATTAAATGTTTACAAAAAATAATGAAGATCTTTTTTAACACAATAATCATACAAAAATATAATCAACACTATATATATATCATATATACAATACAAACTGCAACAATTAAATAACTCAACAAAGACTTAAACACACATCAACATTTCAAGTCAATTCTTTACAATTACACAAACTTGTGATCAAATTTTTTACATATTTTCATTTTAAATTGACTAATGTATATTATTATAGCCATAGGCTAAAATTGTAATGACTGCATAATTTGACGACAAATTTTTCATATAGATAAACACATCTTTGTAACTTCACAAAATTGAAGGTCTACAAATGCAGACAAACTCTCTTATATTGAAGATAACATTAGTCTGTTCTCTATGATGGAGGTAATTTTAATGCGAATCAAGTCTTCTGTAGTATAAGAGGTATGGAACACGAGGGGCAGAAAACTGTAAGACTGTAGTTACTGGAACAATTTTAACATTGCTATCATCAAAGATCACCCATCTGTTGATTGCAGGATGGAACACTGCTGTGGTATAATGTCCTCCGGTCGCCTTCTTACCATGGTGATATACAACTGGAAAAAACAGATTAATTGTCAGGTACTTACAGATTGTTTTAATGTATTAAGTGACATAAGTGTATATACATGTACATCTATAATAAATGTCTAAACAAGTCAGTGGTTGTCGTTTGTTGCTGTATATCACATTTGTTTTTCGTTCATTGTTTTGTACATAAGTCAGGCCATTAGTTTTCTCGTTTGAATTGTTTTGCATTTGTCATTTCGTGGCCTTTTTATAGCTGACTATTCAGTATGGGTTTTGCTCATTGTTGAAGGCCGTACAGTGACCTGTAGTTGTAAACTTCTATGTCATTTGGGCTCTGGTTGAGAGTTGTCTCATTGGCAATCATGCGACATCTTCTTATTTTTATATTGATATAAAAATAAGAAAGAAGACGTGGTAAGATTGCTTATGACACAACTCTCCACCAGAGACCAAATGACTAGACGTTACAACTGTAGGTCACTGTCTGATGTCCATTTCATATGAAAAGCATATATAGATAAGTTTCAAATAAGAAGACTGTCGCACAGAAAAGCAAAATTTTTAATAATTCCACACTTTCCTTGAACATTTTAAAGGCAATGTTTAAGCAAGTTACCTTATGTATACCAGGTAAATGAAATAGGAAAGTTAACTAGCAAACAGCTACAATGGTTCTTGTTACTTGCTTTATAGTTCTGGTCAGGTTTAGAATACAATGTAAGTGATCATTTGAGACTCAGACATATGTATAGGTATATAGGAACAGTGTATATTTTAATACATTGTGTATTAACTGTGTTATCAAATTATAATGTGATGCTTGTTAAAGGGGCATTAGCTTTTAAAATTCACGACCACAGAATTGGCTCAAACTCTAATTTGATTGATTCAATACTAAAATATTTACCAAGATTACATAGGTAACAATAAAACAATGCATGAAATCATAATAAAGTATCAGCATTTTGTGCTTATTTTAGGTCATGAAGCCATCTAATTAACCATTGACATAACCTGGCAAGACTGGTTATGGTCAATAGACCTGATTGTCTTGAAAAACAATATTTCAGACATGTTTTTTTTAGCTTACTTTTACCAAATAGAACCAAACTGGCTGCTAATATTGAATTATTATTTCAATTTTCCACTTTTGTTAATGTTTGAAATTAAAATAGTGATACTTTCATTATTTGTCTTAATCTTATGTAAAAGAATGCTTTTGAAATTTCTTTAGATCATTGTATAAATTACCTGCAAACAATTTATATTGTCTGTAATAGTTAGGGTACTTGTTTTTCACACTGGGAGAAAGTAAATCTGTAAAATAAATAATCATAAATACATATGTATGAAAGCATGCTAAATTCTTTATTGATAAAGTTAATGTTAAATCCTTTACAGCAATTACATATATATATTTATTGTACCAAACATGTCTAGATCCAAACATGAAAATTTAAGATCAATTGAAAACTTAATTTTATTTAAAGTATAAATTCAGCAAAATGTGTCCATGGAATTTAGGAACTAGCCATTTTCAGTAATATTACAAGGTTTGGTAGGTTTTTAATGATGACTGGCCATTCTAATTAATGCTGTTTTTTCATGATTACTTGCAACAAATTTTGTATCATTTAAGGAACGGAACACAGTAATGCAAGTTATTGCTTGGTAACTTGTTTCAGCTAGCGTGTGTATTTTACCCATTTGTTATAGTTCTGACTGTATGGAACCTAAAATGTCATAATAAACTGTTATCACAGAGATATGTCTCGCTTTTTAGTAATTTTGATTATGCAAATGTTGAAATTAAAATGGCAATCCTTAACAAGTTAGGCTAATATTCAAAGTCAATGAACCATGACTGAGGTACATGGCTAAACCATCTCCATGTAAATGAGATATGCCAATGCTTATACAACTGCATACAAAATATCATTGACCTACCACTAATGGATCCCCATAACCTGACCTAATCACAAACTAATACATGTAAAATAAGCAAAAGTTTCGAAGTCAATAGACCATGACTGAGGGGCAGGGCCAAATAATCTCCATGGAAATGAGATGTGCCAATGCTAATACAACTGTATACCAAATATCATTGACCTACCACTAATGGTTCCCCATAAACTGACCTAATCACAAACTAATACATATAAAATAAGCAAAAGTTTCCAAGTCAATAGACCAGGACTGAGGGGGCAGGGCCAAATAATCTCCATGGAAATGAGATGTGCCAATTCTAATACAACTGTATACCAAATATGATTGACCTACAACTTGTGGTTCACCACAAACTAATACATTGTTGACGCCGTCGCCAGAAACAGCATACCTATGTCTCGCTTTTTGACTCTGTCAAGCGAGACAAAAATAGGACATTTTGTGCACTGTTCAGTTACAAGTTTCTACACCAAGTTAGGACAAAGAAGGTCATTATCAAATCTACCATAAACGATGTTTTCTGAAATGCCAGTTTGTGTGGACACTGATATTTGATTACTATAAAGTTAAGTTTATTTTTCAATACCCTTTTTTAAAATTTTACGACAAATAACAGAAGAAAAACATATATTATCAACATGTAATTTTACAATATATCAATAAATATAATTCACAAAATAATTTTCAATACAGAGACAATACTCTTTTAAAGATAGTTATAGTAATTATAATATACTGTATGGTACAAATGCCTCCCTCCAGTAAAACTAACCTTTTGTGATTTCCAGATCAATAGTAAAGTTAACATCTTTAATGAGTTTCTGACTTCCACCATCTTTGTCATAAACAAAACATTTCAAATGTAAGATCAGAACAGGTGGCAACTGTTCTATTGTAAGTTTTTTCGTTATTTCCATCTGAAATAAACATATACCTTTCAAGATAAGATGATAACAGCTATATTTTTATTTTTTAAAGAAATCGGTGGCTGATTTATCTATTTATTTGATCAATTATTCAAAATTTTGGAAAAGTCTGAATAAATTGAAACCAGGAATTAATATTGCTTCAATATAAAAGATAATTAACCAAAAGATTGATTCTTGATTTATAATTGCAGTAAATATTCAATGAAATGTACAGGAAATTATGCTTTTCTATGCAACTACATTTTGAACTTTTAGTTTAGTAAAAAAATGTCTTGATATTTTATAACAGTATATTTTTCTATCCTTTTCTGAGAATGTTTGAATCTTTTTCACTATTGATAACACTGTTTTCTGCTATTTTATTTGTATTACTTATTTTGAGAAGCAGGGTTTTGTACACTTTTTCCCCCACATACCTTCCTTTTTAAGTAACAATTTACCTCTGCATTTGTTTTGGAGCATGTGAATCCACTGACTGATTCCTTACTAACCATCCTCTCTAATGCCTCCCGTACAGTGCATACTTTTTCAGACTATAAAAACAGATAAGCATTATAATTAGTTCACAAGCACTTAAAATTTTGAGAATAAACTGTTATAAAGACGACTTTTTTGCACTGTAAAACTTAGACTTTTGAGTGGTATGAAGTTGTACAAATGAAGAAAATGGAAATGATTCCACATGTATGAAAATATTTAAGTCATCCATTTTTGGCTGGGTTGCACAAGTAAAAATGTCACATAGTAAAGTGAATTTTTGCTTTATCTGATCTAACAAATATTCATCCCTTAATGGAAAATGTCTCTACTGGACTTTAACAGATGTAATTGTAAGGGTCTTTTTTATAATTACTGGACATTTGACAACAGCAAAGAAACACATTCTATCAGACGTACGCTGGAATTTTTGCAAATGTCAGATAAACTGGAGTGACAGATATCACTACAATGTTGTCAAAACCGGGATGAACCTTATTACATAGTAAAATATAATCACAAAAGACCATGTCAAACACAATATGCAATGATCGCAAAATATCTGGCTGTTGTCATAATTGTTTGATGTACTTTCTAACATTTCATACATTTGGTTTAAAAAATAAAATAACTTAAACCAAATCAATTGACAATTAGAATTACCTGAATGTCTAATTTGAGTGTGAAGAATGGTTCCACAGTTGCTGAATCTTTTGATGTAGTTTTAAATACTGCTGATCTAATGTATCCAACAAAGATATCTGCTAGAGGGCTCACTTCAAAATCATTCTGCAACAGAAAAATAGGCATTTTAAACTGTTTATGATGAGACTGATGTGGAAATATCTGAACAAAAGCTTCCTAATGAGAATATTTATGGCAAAGTCCATCTTTTACTGTGAAAAATCATTGCAAATCAAAACAAAAATAGCTGTTGCACACTTTTCTTAAAGCTTCAGTGAAGTTAAATCATTGATGTAGGAGTTGCAGATACAAAGATCTACGCAACTTGCAAAGATATAGGAAGTTCCATGTTTTGCTTAGGAAACTACACAGTTTGGATAAAAAAGAGCTGCAAAATCTCATGAAATTTTCACTAGAATAAGTTTCAGGTTCAAAGCTCACCACCCATTTGTCAAGACAGGGCGAAGTTCACATTTGACTATGGTAAAACCGCTAAATTTTCCGCATCAAAGAATGCAATCTTCTGAAAGTTTCATTGAAATTCAGACAAGGGTTTTAGTGGAATAGCAGACACAGTATGCAGACAGAAAGACAAATAATCAAAAAGACAGATGGATAAAACAGGCACCAAACTAAACAACTCGACTCACTTACCATGGAGTATAAATAAATATCAAAGGTTACCTTTCTTGTTAGTACACTTTTCTTTTTAGGTCCGACCTGTTCCCATGAATCAGCATCAACATCTTCATCACCACTGTTATCTAATACACCATTAGCTTCATACTCTGAAGAATTCAAAGTATTCATTATTTTAAAAGCAGATTTATATAGGGTTTTCAACTACAATGACCCAAAAGGACTGACTCTGCTACAGAAATAGGGTCATCCCTGGACTTCTCCCCTTCGGCAGTAAAACCCTGGCTACAGTGGGGGTTTCCATTTGTCTGTGCAGAATGAATATATTCCCAGTAATGTCTAGTTAAAATTGGAATGTTAAATACCATGCCTCATTCAGGGTGAGTGCATGTTAAACAACTTGCAACAACTCTTTGAGGGATATGTAGGTAGCCTGTTGCAAGGTAAATTTCTGCCCTTATCATATCCTCATTTTCCAGTGGCAGAACTTCATATCAGTCAACAACTTACCATGTAGAAATTGCTTATTGTATTAATTTTATATTTGTTCTCGACCTAATTATGCATGAAATATTTGCTACTGGACATTAAACAAGTAACAGTCGGTGAATTTATCAACTAACTACAATACCAACAAACATATGCTAAGTCAACCAGCGTAACTTAAAAGTCATTTATCTCTTTACACAAGTTTGGACTTTAAATGATCAACAATAAAACCAGTCTACCTTAAGGTCATCAAACTCTACACAGGTTCGGACTTGAGATATAGTTAACCTTTACCTGCTTCCCCTTTGTGTACTCTCATACATGCAACCATTTCTTCATGCATCCCATCTAATATACAACTCAGGAATTCCTCTGCATCTTCTTGTCTTCCTAACTGTTACAAAAATGTAAAATAATTTATTTGAATTAATATCTCATTGCTTTAAGAACAAGAATGTGTCCATAGTACAAAACTCTAATTTGGCATTAAAATTAGAAAGATCATATCATAGGGAACATGTGAACTAAGTTTCAAGTTGATTGGACTTCAAATTCATCAAAACCTACATTGACCAAAAACTTTAACCTGAAGCGGGACAGATGGACTAGGTGGGGCAAAAAAAAAACAAATGTAAAGGTAAGGGATATACAAGAAGTTCCAAATGGAAGAAATACTCTGTAATATTTTTTCCACCAGAACAAATCTTACAGTATTTGCTTCTTACAGAATAAAAACTGTATTATTTTTTCCATTGGAAAAACATTACAGTATTTGTTCCTTACTGAATAAAGGGTTTAGAATATTTGTTCCAACAGGAACAATTATTATGGCATTGTTTATAATAAAGTTTCAGGGGAACTTCTGTAAGGCAGAGCCATATATGTTGACAGGACAGTCCTTAATGTGATTTATATATGTTTTTTTTTCAAGCTTCAAATAGTTTTTAAGGAAAAAAAGATCTTTGTATGAAATCTGAATGGGTGGTTTGTGTGTGAAACAAAATGTAGAGTTGATTATGGCTTACTTATTTATACCCCCATCTCACTTTTGAGTAAAAAGAATTATCTAAACCAAACAAAGTTGTAGCAGACAACAGACGTATGCCATGCACTTAGTCCAAATTATCAAGCAGAAATGACTTGTAGTTGAAGAGAAATAAATAGGGAATGTGTCCAAGGGACACAGATGATGCCCCCGTTTGCATATCATATAAAGTAATAAAGGGACATAACTGAAGAACAATAAAAGTGACGCTACCCAAATTTGTACTTGCTGAGTTTTGTGGTAATAAGGATTGTGTATAAGTTTCATAACGTTTGGTTGAGGCAAACTTAAGTTAGAGAACGGAAATGAAAAATTCAGCAATTTTTCCATTTGTAAAGGGGCATAGCTCTAGAACGGTTAAAGTGACGCCACCAAAATTCAAATTTGATTTGTGCTTTGAGATAATAAGCATTGTGTATAAGTTTCATAACATTTGGTTGAGGCAAACTAAAGTTAGAGAACGGAAACCAACTTTGGGACGTACAGACGTACCGGCGGACAAGGGTAAAACTTAATGCCCCCTCCGCTACGGCAGGGGCATAAAAAGCTACAAAAATTTCTTACATATTCATTAACGTAACGAACATAAAATAACATGTTTAACCCCACCACATTCTGTATGTATGTGCCTGTCCCAAGTCAGGAGCCTGTAATTCAGTGGTTGTCGTTTGTTTATGTGTTACATATTTTTTTTCGTTCATTTTTTGTACATAAATAAGGCCGTTAGTTTTCTCGTTTGAATTGTTTTACATTGTCATTTTGGGGCCTTTTATAGCTGACTGTGCGGTATGGGCTTTGCTCATTGTTGAAGGCCATACGGTGACCTATAGTTGTTAATTTCTGTGTCACTTTTTCTCTTGTGGAGAGTTGTCTCATTGGCAATCATGCCACATCTTCTTTTTTATATATACATGTATTCTGCTAACGGAAAGTAGATGAATGAGAATCTGAAAATGTTTCACCCAGTATGAATTAACAATATATAGCTTGGCATCTATCATCAAGAAGGTATAATTTGTTGTTGTAACTAATTCTTATCAAAATGTTCTTATGTCAGTATCAACGAGTACGCAACAAACAGGAAGTAAGTAAATGACAGATTTGAAAATGTGTCACAAAGTTTAGTGTGGATCTTAAAATGTAGCATATGATAAAGCTTACCAATTTAATCTTGTAACAAATATCAAGAAGCTCTGATATATCAAAATGCTATAGAAATGTGTTGACAGACAGAAGGAGAAGGTCAACCAGCATAATCCTTTCCTTTGGAGTGGGGTATCAACATTGTCTTTTAACTTCCCAACAACACATGATTACACATCTTATTGTTTTAGTACTATTGAATTTATATTTACAGTCAAACCTGCCATGGGCATTGTCTGAATCAGCATATTTTGGAACTTCTTTTTCAAGGTCACCTCTCTTGAGCAGTCACTTTTAATATTTCCCATGAGTGACTGCTAAATACAGGTATATTTCTTCCAGGAAAATTTGAATCAAACAAAAAACTGCTGCCATATGAAGAACAATTTGAGTCTGTGAGGGCATTTCTTGTCACATATGTTAAACAAACCTTAAATGTTGCTGTATCTTGTAGCAACTGTAGCATCTTGTATACATAAGTAGGTTCAAACATTGGTCCTGGTGGCAATTCTGGTGGTTGCTTTTTACCCTTGTCTGCAAATGAATATCAATTAATAAAAAATATTTATGAAGTTCTTCTCAACTGGACAATGTACATTAAACACAAAACTTGCTTCTTAAAGTCTCTCAACTGGTGAAAGTTAGTCTATTAAAGGGAAACTTTGCAAAAAAATAAAAAATTGATATTATGTCCATTCTGTATAAAAAAGCACAAATTCATAAATATTAAAGTTGTATTCTGCTAGATAAGAGATTACCATCGATTTTAAATTTAGAGTATCAATTCTCTGCGTGCGGCCATTTTGACATCTTCTTGGTTTAGAAACCCCGATATATCTATAAACCACAAAGGACCAAAACCAGCAGTAACCTAACGTAGTCGCATTTATCCGACTAACTATAACTTGATACGGAAAATGTAATTATTTTTTTAAATAACTATGGTCTGTCGTTTTAAAACTGTTTTTTCTTTACGAAGTTTTTGAAACAAGAAATTTATATGGGAATTAGTTAAAAGTCAAAGTTCAAAGTCATAAATAAGTGTTCCGTGTAAAATCGTTTTCGAAAATCTAATTTGTTCATAATTCTTTTATGTAATAAACTTATTTGAATAAATTCGGACCTTCTCTTATCTGATCACCAGCATGGCTAAAGGAATTATTCCCTGAGGTATTGTTAGGTGACACGTCAAGGTATTCAAGTGATTTCCTGTCAGGTTTAAAAACTCTTATTACACAATTACATAAAGCATGTTCATGCATCGCTTCACTTCTGAGGGTATTGATTAGTGTACACGGCCGATAACTTGTAACTTTCCATTTTAAAACTATCAGGTGTAATATACATCTTTGTCTTGCGTGTCCGATAGTGATATACTAGTCATTACTAAACTCATACGCTTGTTTATAAATAACATTTCTAGTGTAAAGAATGATATTTATGAAAATCTACATAATTCCAAAAAAAGATTTGATAAAATAAAAATCTATTTACATATTTTTCCAAGGGTAAATTGGGGAAAATGTAAGTATATACTCGTTGTCAATAATGATGGACATTTTGAAACATGAAAAACTATTGATTTAAAAAATACGCACTTGTCGATCATTGGTTTATACGCCTAGATAGAAAGTTACGGAACTATAGATAGTTGCAATTTAAAATTGTATATTGAATATAAGAAAGAACATCTAGAACCAATTTGATTTAAATACAGGTTGATATCTAACTTGCTTTGGTTCATCGAAGTTATGGACATAGTAAAATCACAGATTTATATTTCAATTAGATTGTTCTCGAACAGTTGAAGAAATTCGTCATCATCACAATTGTTGGGTTTAATGTATATTAATGTGAACATGGTTCTAATAGAACCTTATGCCAATTTTCCTGTTCCGACATGCATGTAATATATATGCCACTGGACGTACACTAATGATCCCCAAAAGTTTATTTGAAGAAATAAAGAAACTTCACTCCGGATAGACTGATAGTAGTTGTATTAACGTCTGATCAGCTTGAGGGTTGATTAATTTATAACGTTAGCTTGTGGGGGAATAAACCATTCCCACTATTGCACTTATGCATAAAATATTAAATAAGAGTAATATAAGAGAAAATATAAATACGAAAAGTCGCATATCTGGTAAAAAAAAAAGTCTCACCAACTATAGGATTTCACGTACAATTGTCATTATGATCGAAATAACGGACAGTCATTAAAATACATGCATGTACCCTTTGATAAAAAGGGGTGCCGCAGTTGCATATTATTCATCATAAATCTATTTCAAGTTTATACTTTCCTGTTATTCTTATCAGTTAACGCAGAGACATGTAACTATACATCTCTAGTTAACGACATCAACTATATAAATATCTGAATCTGATGTGACTTACAGTTCATCTCTAGTGGTTCATCTCTTTCTTTTTTTTTTTTTGGGCAGGAACATAAACATTGCTAGATATAATGTTCCCAGGTTTGAGGGGGGGGGGAGGTCAAGTCTATCGAAAGTTACAAAATAAGAACGTTGTATTTATGAATTTACAAGAAGAATTCTGTTCTTGGACCTTGTTTTCTCCTTTCTTTTTTTTTTAGTTCAGTGATTTAAATTGAGAAAAAATCTAGTCAGAATTTAAATCGTTCCGACAATCCCCCACCTAATACTCCTCTCAAATCATGAATGGTCATGCTTCACAATCATCAGAATTTACTTTGCATTGGTACATTCTGTATCGGTAGTGATTAACCTTGACATTTCCGGGTATAACAGAGCTACTTGTATATTACCTGTGTGTGGTTAGGTACATCGTCCCATGAGGTCTTACGTATACAGGTTCACATTTATAATGGTTTCTGATATAACAAGATTTTATGACATTCACACTTCTGCATGTTCTGTATACCAGTTTCTTATCTTATTTTCAGACCGAATGAGGATGTGAATATTTTCCAGGAAATATATTGAGTATCAAAGTATCAAATTAATTTCGGGATTTTTTTTCTTTCTTGGTATTAAATCACAGAAATTTAAAGATAATACTGCTTATAGATATAAGAAGATGTGGTATGAGTGCAAATGAGACAAATCTCCATCCAAGTCACAATTTATAATGTAAACCATTATAGGTCAAAGTACGGTCTTCAACACGGAGCCTTGGCTCACACCGAACAGCAATTAAGCTATAAAGGGCCCCAACAAATTACTAGTGTAAAACCAGGAGTATTCTTGTCAGTTAAGACAGACATATAATTATATGTATATATATGTCTGCGGTATAGACATGGTTTATGAATGAATGATGTCTTACAAAGGTACAAGATATAAAGCACATTGAACATTGATTCCGCCGGTCTGTCTCTATTCAATAAAGGCAAGTTGACGTTAGATTGATTCTGTAAAAAAATTTTAAACATCGTTGGTCAAATAGCTAAAGTATTTGTTGTGAGATGTAGAATATTTTAATAAGGACATTCCCGATTAGGTAAATGAAGATCGCTTTGGACGGACCAAACTATATTAATGTAACTGATAATTTTCTCTGCACATTTAAATATTCAAGGTTACCGATGATAATTCAAAATAGCACAGTTTTTGGTTTATACGCTCGTTTTCGTGGGCCATTTTTATTTATAAAATTATTTCATTGAAAGTTATTCAGAATTCCGATGTTACAACAAAGTACTCACCCATCTATTTAAAAACTGAGCTAACGCAAAATATAAAAAATATATATAACGGCGATTCAGGTATTTTGCCACCATATTCCTCCCCAAATAATTATTTTTTTCTGTCTCAAACCCACATTTCTCTTTTATCATTTTTTTTTATGTTTTTCAAACCGGAAAATAATTTTTGTTCTTAATTATTCGATCTCATTCCAATAAGACAAAGTTGACCTTAAATTTCCTGTCAACTTTTTAATTATCTTTCTTCAAATGGCTGAAGTATTTATACGTTGTGAGATTTGAAATATTTTGATAAGGACATTAATTCCTGAATATGTAAACAAAGATCGCTTTGGACGGACCAAATTATATAATTGCAATTGGTAATTATCTATTTCAAATATTCAAGGTTACCGATTCTAATTTAAAATAGTACAATTTTTAGTTCATACACTCGTGTTTAGAATGCCATTATTATTTATTCAATTAAATTAATTCAGTATTTCATTGTTACAAAAATATTCAGCAGTCATAATTCATTTTAAACTGAGCTTACGGAAAATATAAAAATATACCACGGCTATCCAGTTATTGTGCCACCATATTACTCCCTCAAAATAATTATATTTCTTTTTTTATTTTCTGTCTCAAACTATCACTCCCGTTTATCATTCATACGAAATGATGTTCACACCTGGAACGGTGAACCGTGACGGCTAAAATTCACTGAGTGAAGATCAAAAGATTAGAATTACAGAATGCAAACCTTTAAATACCTTGACTTAACCACGCATTCAACAGGTAGTCAGTAAGTGTCACAGTACAATACACATTGTATTTACACGGTACTAACGGAAAATGTTTGCTAGACTGAAGTAAAAGGTGAGAATACAAACATGCATTTTTAATACACTATCAGTTAAATATGTTTGTTGAAAATATCCGTCGGAAAAAAAATTCATAAAAATATTCTATTGTATGATTTACTTTTATTACTATAATGACTATAATCATATCAGAAATCCTTAAAATTTAAATCGTACATTTTATTTTTAAAAGTTGCACGGCTGATCACTTTACTTTCTTAATTATTAGTTGGTTAATAGCTACGCCAAAAGTCGTCGATGCGCTTTAAATCGCGTTATTAGATGATTAACGAACAAGACTTAAATGAGATTAATTCCACTCCCGGCATGCAAAAAGACTTAAACTACGTCACAGAAGTCAGGAAGTTCGAATAAATAAAATTAATAATTCCCAATTTTCTTCTTTATTAGTTTTCATATCCAGATAAAACTTGGTGAATATGTTTTTTATGGTATTATGAACATAATAAGATGATAAGTAAAAAATCGCGAATTTTCCCTTTAACCTTGTTTTACAGATATGTAATGCAGTTATGAATTAATTGTAGAATTTGTATGCTCTTAGTATATCAAAGCAAGCAACTCTGCAAATTGGGAGCAAAATGTGTGATTTCTTTAATTGTTCTCTCCAAGATTTGAGATGAACCTTTTAATAACTTGGCTGATGGGACAAATGTAAACAAAATTTCATTTGTCAGAACCAAGGAGTAAACAGTTGTATATCAATTCAATTTTCACCTATATAAATGTTTTAAAGAATAGAATACAATACGGTAGATTCATTATTATTTGAGGGAAAACAATTTTGAGTATTTTGTGTGTATACATGAAGCACAAATTAAAATCTTGGACTTCAACAAAGTACACTTTTTTTGTAGGCTTATTTATATGCAAACTTTCACAAAACCATGAAATCAAATATCCAGGATTTTTTTTTTTTCTCAATCCATGAAAATTTATAACCATGAAAAATAAATGAATCCTAAGTACTCAAATACAATTAATTTCAAAAATATCAAATTATTTATTGTAATTCTGAATATTTGCCTGTTCTGTTATCGATGAACATGTATTTTGAATCTCTTCTATTGTTAGAGACTCTTATGTTCCCCTCAAGATGTCTTTTGAATATAGAAGTTTATAAATACATCAAAAGGTATATATGTCTTTTTCCCATCCATGTTTGTGAAAGAAAGGTTGAACTCATTGATTGAAGAATTATTCAATAGATGTAAATATTGTATGTGTATGTAAATGTATATAAATATTCATAAATTTGATTTCTTAAATCATAAAATGTATTTACTCCGTTTTTCATTTTTTATATTATATAAGGAACAAGAGATTAAAAGGAACATACATGTATCAATAAAGCATAATTATGTCTTATATATTCTTGACTAGCCAAGAATGTCTATAACTAAAAAATATTACATTTGTTGTCTGTTGCTCTTGCACAAGGTGTAAACTCTCCAACAAACTGTATCCTAAAAATTTGAAAAGATTTTTTATAATTACATATAGATATGTATTTTCCCTTTTAGACATAAAAAACTACCAAATATGGCATTAAAAAAAACCCACTTATACAGAAATTCAGTAGAATGCAAAGAAAAAACAAAGGAAAATAAGAATATGTGGCCATAGGACACAATAAACACTGAAATCACGGTCAAAACAATAATTTGGCATGTAATGTTCGTAAAAATAACGAACATTTTTACTATAAAGTTTCAAGTTAAAGTGACTATAACTTCATGGTAAACCACATTGACATAAAGCTTAAACCTGATACAGGACAAACAGACTGACGGAATATCATACAGACGCAGTGATCCGAATTAACACCAATATTTTCCCATATCAAAATTTTGTGCTTGGCTGTAACAGTAATAAAACTGATATCAGAGACAAATGCAGGTTAATTACTTTGTCTGCAATCAAACACAAGCCACTTATCACCTCAGTCCTGTAAAGGTGTATTTATCATATTTATTTATGGCTTCCATTTCATTTGGTCATTTATACACAAAATGTCACGGATATACCTTAATTGTTAACAAATTATCAAATTATTGACCAAAACATGCACCTGTCCATCCTGTGGTCATCTAGGGACAATTTAAAATAATGACAATAAACACTAATAAAACAGTGATTAGAATAAATCTTCCTGATATTCATTTACATTTCAAAACAAACTTAACAGTTCTGCAGTTTCTTCAAAGCTACAATACTGAAAGATGAAAAATTTTCTTTTCTAATCTTGCTCTTGTTTTTAAATCATGTAGCTTCTGTCTTATTTTTATAAAATTCCATGACGGTTTGACAAAGTTATTTATGTCTAAAATACTGTATAAAGTTTAGACTGTATCAACGGTATCTAAACATAAACTGCAGTTTCATAAAAACTCAGGAATTTTTTTGCCGTTCTATCATATATTTTTTCTCGTAATGAAAATATAAACTTACATGCTATCCAGAATTGGGGTGGAAGTCGGTCCTCTCCGAATTGGTGGGAAAGTTGGGATTTTCTTCATTAGATTGTAGAATGGTGGACAAGATATTAAGGCCTGTAAAGTCTATTGTCAATTAAGGAAATGATAAAAACCTATGTGAGATGTTCAGATTGGTATATAATTTTAAATCATCACCCTTAAGCTTTAATATATATGGAATATTTCTATGTTGATCGATGTTTTTTCCTTCAACTTTCAGTAGTTACATTTAAACAAAACATTATTTTGCTTGTTTTTTATGTTGCTCGGTCACAACTCTTTTGCTTCAATAAACAATTATTTTTCTTACCATGAAGTAAATGTTCTGTAATATTTTAACTTTTTCAATGTGTTCCTGCTCTTACCCATGCGATATTGCAATATCTGTAGTTAATATATGCTACACATCTGATCTTATTTTGTGAGTTCAAATCCCACATGTGGCAGGTGCGCTCAACTCCAATCTTAATTGACTAGGACTGTTAGTTTTCCTACCAAAGGTCAGTGGTTCTCTCCGGCTTCAATAACTAGAGGCTCTCAAGAGCCTGTGTTGCTCACCTGTATTTACTGATGCTTTGGAAATCATGTAAAATAAGGTTAAAATCATAATTAATAGTATTAGATATAAGTTATTATAATAATATCTAAGATAATAACAAAAAAATGCAAAATTTTTGTAAAATTACTAACTCAGGGGCAGCAACCCAACAACGGGTTGTCGGATTCGTCTGAAAATTTCAGGGCAGATAAATCTAAATCTGATGGATATGTTTGCCACCTGTCAGATTTGCTCTAAATGCTTTAGTTTCAGAGATATAAACCAATAAAATGCTCCGCAGGGCGCAGCTTGATACGACCGCAGAGGTCGAACCCTGAACAGTTGGGGCAAGTATGGACACAACATTCAAGCTTGATACAGCTCTGAATTTGGATTGTGATTAAATATTTGACACAGCATAGGTTTCTGACACGGAATGTGGTCTAAGAACTTAAAAATTTTAAATTGGACATTCACCTATTATGGTCCAATATCCAAAATCTAAATACATGGTTAGATTCAGCATATCAAAGAACCCCAAGAATTCAATTTTTGATGAAATCAAACAAAGTTTAATTTTGGACCCTTTTGACCTCAATGTGGAAAAAGTTTATAATGGGGCCCATAAATCAAAAATCTAAATACATGGTTAGATTCAGCATATCAAAGAACCCCATATATTCAATTTTTGTTGAAATCAAACAAAGTTTAATTTTGGACCCTTTGGACCTTAATGTAGACCAATTTGAAAACCGAACCAAAAATTAAGAATCTAAATACACGGTTAGATTCGGCATATCAAAGAACCCCAATAATTCAATTTTTGATGAAATCAAACAAAGTTAAATTTTGGACCCTTTGGACCTCAATGTGGACCAATTTGAAAACCGAACCAAAAATTAAGATTCTAAATACACGGTTAGATTCGGCATATTAAAGAACCCCAATAATTCAATTTTTGATGAAATCAAACAAAGTTAAATTTTGGACCCTTTGGACCTCAATGTGGACCAATTTAAAAACGGGGCCCAAAATCCAAAAACTTAAAACACGGTTAGATTCAGCATATTAAAGAACCCCAAGAATTCAAGAATAAAACCCCATTGAAATTGATCAAGAAATAAGCAATTTATACGAAGTATCTTCTTTTGCACAATACTGTGCAATTCAATATTTCTTGCTATTGCGCAATACTGTACAATTGACAATTTCTTGCTATTGCACAATAATGTGCTATTGGATATTTCTTGCTATTGCGCAATACTGTGCAATTGAAGATTTCTTGCTATTGCGCAATACTGTGCAATTGAAGATTTCTTGCTATTGTGCAATACTGTGCAATTGAAAATTTCTTGCTATTGCACAATACTTATTATATAATAATTTACACATCCTGTTTGGTGTGTATCTCCTACCATATCATTATTATTTGCTTTTAAATATAAATCAGAAATAACCAACTTAAAATGGAAAATTTTAAAAGAAAAAAAAAAGGAAAAAAAGAAAAAAAAAAAAAATCCCCCCCAAATTTTTTGAACCCCCTTATGATTCATCACCCCTAAACTCAATCCAAGCCTTCCCTTTGTGGTATGGTACCTTGCAGTACAATTTCAGAGAGATCCATACACTTGAACACAAGTTATTGTCTGGAAACTAGAAAAATGCTTGTTTTTTGCCCCTTTTTTGGCCCCTAATTCCTAAAATTTTGAGGCAATTACCCCCAAAATCAATTACAGCCTTCCCTTTGTGATATGGAACCTTGTGGTACAATGTCAGAGAGATCCATACACTTACACACAAGTTATTGTCTGGAAGTTACAAAAATGCTTATTTTTGGCCCCTTTTTGGCCCCTAATTCCTTAACTGTTGGTACCATAACCCCCAAAATCAATCCCAACCTTCCTTTCGTGGTATTGAACCTTATGGTAAAATTTCATGGAGATCCATTCACTTAAACTAAAGTTAGAGTGCGAAAACCAATGTGTCTTCGGACAATGACGACGACGACGACGCCAACGTCATACCAATATACGACCAAAATTTTTTTAATTTTTGCAGTCGTATAAAAACTGCATTTTACCCCTATGTTCTATTTTTAACCAAGTTGGCCATGATGGTTGGAAGGCGGGGTCATCGGACAAATTTTTTAAACTAGATACCCTAATAATGATTATGGCCAAGTATGGTTAAATTTGTCTCAGTAGTTTCAGAGAAGAAGATTTTTGTAAAAGATTACAAAAATTAACGAAAAATTGTTAAAAATTGACTATTAAGGGCAATAACTCCTAAAGGGGTCGACTGACAATTTTGGTCATAACAAATTAAATTATGTTTATATTAGGTCATATGAAGATTGCCTGCTTTGGAGGTCATCTTGGTGGTTATTTAGATGACATCTTGTCCTAAAATAGGCATACAAAAATAATACTTTATTATGACTTCCACATTGTTTATTGTTTCCTATGGAGCTTTTTTAATTCTGGTAAATATCATTGTATGTTATAAATTAAATTTAAGAGTTTGTGTCAATTTCGGTGGTAATGAATTTGGCAGCTAATTCTCTTTATATATCATATGAATGTACACAACAGTAAAATATTCGAAAAGGATACAGCATTAATGTAGCACCAATTGCCTCTATTCATCAATCCTCGTGGCTGAAGACCAACTTGAGTGTGCATTATTTTATTCTGGCAGAAGAATTCTACAAAAACAAAGAAACTTTACTACCAACATCGTATACTTAAATGAACTTTCCTTTTTTAATTTAGACAATTAAACTGTTTTAGTGTAATGACTTTGTGTGCATAAAAAAGAAGAAAACAAGGAGTTATTTGAAACCTATCATTGTCTTTTGAAATTGACCATAGATGTATTGCCATAGTTAATCACCATCCATACAATGTATATTTTTTGTAAGTTTTGATGTATGCACTCTTTCATAATATCAATGTTACTTTTGTAAGATATTCCAATCACTTGTATTTCCATATTTTAACTGATTAATTAAAAAAAAAAAAACAAATATGTCCTAGCAACCTGCCAAATTTACTTGCTCATTTCATTGACATGGTTGTATCTATTTCATGTATATTAACTAACTGTGAATCATAACTCTACATTATATACAATTTAATTCCTGTTTTATGGAATTATACAAGCAACTTCACACTTATATCATACAGACTGTTCATAACTAAATGTGCAATGGAGTTCGGACACTTTTTTGAAAACCCAAATATATTGTGTACCCATAAAATAGAACTTTATAAATTCTTTATTATTTTGGGAAATATTATAAGTCCCCTCTCATTTTGGCAAAGACCTTAAGTAAATCTAAGGTTTATCTCACCTAAATTTGTATTCATGTTTGGACAAAACTTTTTATACCCCACCACCCATAATTCTTATTTTCATTTGCACCAGAATTGATTTTGCTTCCACACCTATTACCCATTAAAAAATATGCATTCCAACCATTCCATACAGTTTTTCCTAACACCCAATCAAACAATCCTACCAGAGAAGCATACATTTTAGGGGAAATAACTCAGCTACATGTATCAAAGGTGGTGTATATTTGTGTCTTGTAGCTTTAAAAATATGTGGAAACATGTTTCATCTTAGATTAAATAAGTATTATTCAGACAAGTGCATTCGCAAAAACATATATCATTTGCTACCATACATAATCTGATTACATCACTGTAAAAAAAATCTTTAAAAGATATTATGGGATGTATGTACAATGTACTACTGATGACCTGACATATTTTTAAAGATTATTACAAATCTTCACTTTAATTACAATACTGCATTTTGAATATTCTCAAATAAAACTTTAAATAAATGTTTTATTATATTTTTTCATTTAAAGAGTTAGGGTTAGGGTTATAAAAAATGTCAAAACTTCTTCCTCTAGCAAGTCAGGCAACTTATTCTAATATTTATTGTACTTTTTTTCATTTTCTTTTTCCTTTTTTAATCTCTTACACCTTAGGACAGGGAAATCTTTTAAATCATTGTATAACATATGTTTTACTGGTATTCATAAATTAAATTGTTAACAGCAGATATATAATTATTAAGGGCTGTTGCATAAAAACCTACTTGGGAACCAGGGAAGGCACTATGAAATTTCAACTATGGGTGGGTGTCATTGCCCATAGGTGATAATTCCATTTTAAAAGTGCCTTTCCTGGGTACCATGCAAGTTTTAATGGAACTGCCCTAAACATAAATATGTATAGATATCAATATATGTATATAAATAATTTATATAATTTTTTTAAAAACCTCTCAAATTTTTTGTAAACAATATTGTTACCTCCAAGAATGTCTGCTGCAGAATCATGAATGGCTGGAACAGGAGACAAATTGACTACTTGTTTTTCTTTGGTATCCTTCTCCTGGTCAAGTGATGGATAATTAACATCTACATAGTTTTCATTGTATATCACAGATGCTGCTGTTGAAGGAGATTCTCCTTTAAATAAGTTTGCCCATGATTTGGGTTTTGCTCCCCAAACTGAGCCAGACTGTTCTCCTGAGGAATTCTCTTGTTTTGCAGAAGAATTATCCTCAACATTTGACATTTCGGAGCTCTTTTCACCATTTTCTTGTCTATTAACTGGAGCACCTATTGGAATATTGTTTGATGCTGGTTGTAAAGGGGGATAACTGGCAAAGTCCACTAAATTTTCACTTTCAGTTTCCACATCTTCAGAAATATTTGTTTGATTTACACCTGAATTAACCACATCCTGCGTTACAATTTCCTGTGAAGCCTGTGATGAATCTTCATATCCTGAAGAAATGCTGCTTTTTGGTGGCTTATTGACTGATGTAAAAGACAAGTCTATGTGTTCTGATGAGGTGGGGTTTGTATTATGACTAACAGTCTGTGTATCTTGTGAAGAATCTGGTAACCACTGTTTCTGTGTATAAACAGATGTTTGAGGGGGATGACAAGATGTTTGTGAAGGATATATGGGTGTCTGTGAAGTGTGAAACATTGATGGGTGTGAAAAATTTTCATGTGTGGTGTGGACCATGTGTGAATGTGCAAGACTATCATCATTAGACAAAGTCACACGAGAAATGTCATCAGTTACCAATTCCACACCTTCAGTAATTTTTGTTTGGAAATTGTTCTGAACTGGTGGAACACTTGCATAATTTTGAGCATAATCTGTGTGATTTTTCTGTATATATTGTGTTGGTAAGGTGTCTCTATCACTTTGACTAGTATATGAAGTCTCTTCAAAGTTAACTGCATTACGAGTTATATTTTCTGTGTACACATTAGTTTCCAGCTTTCTAATTCTCTCTTTTTCAATTTCCTCTTGAAGTTTTTCATAATATCCTGGTGGCCTTCTTTTTTTATTTCTTCTCTCATAAGGCTTTGATGATGATGAACTGTTGTTTCCATCTGCGTCCATTTGACTTTGTTCAAGAGTATACTCTGTATAGCTATCATTGCCAAAAGTAAAATTGTTGTGCAAACTACTGGCATCCTGCGGGTTAAAGTATGTTTCACCAGAAAAATTAATTTTGTCTCGCATATCTTGCTGCTGATTTATCTTGCCTTCATCTGTAACTATGGAAAAAAAAACCAGCTATAAATCAGTGCTCTGAGCAAAGCTTAAATGCTCTTTATACTCTTGGACTATAAATTCTACCCCAATGTAACTGCAGTCAAAATTTTTGTCATTGCTATATATTTCTTTATTGATCCAACAGAATGTTGAGAAATTGAAAATATAATAAATGGGGAACATGTCCATGGGACACAGATGCAGATGATGCCCCCGCTTGCATATCATATAAAGTTGACATAACTGAACAATGGTAAAAGTGACACAACCCAAATTTGTACTTGATATGAGTTTTATAGTAATAAGTATTGTGTATAAGTTCCATAACATTTGGTTCAGGCCAACTTAAGTTAGAGAACGCAAACGAAAAATTCAGCAATTTTTCCATTTGTAAAGGGGCATAACTCTAGAACAGTAAAAGTGACGCCACCAAAATTCAAACTTGATCTGTATTTTGTGGTAATAAGCATTGTGTATAAGTTTCATAACATTTGGTTGAAGTAAACTTAAGTTGGAGAACGAAAACGAAACCAATTTTTCCATTTGCAAACGGGTATAACTCTGGAACGGTTAAAGTGACACCACCAAAATTCAAACTTGATCTGTATTTTGTGGTAATAAGCATTGTGTATAAGTTTCATAACATTTGGTTGAGGCAAACTAAATTTAGAGAACGGAAACAAAAAATTCAGCAATTTTTCCATTTGTAAAGGGCCATAACTCTAGAACGGTTAAAGTGATGCCACCAAAATTCAACCTTGATCTGTGTTTTGTGGTTATAAGCATTGTGTATAAGTTTCTTAACATTTGGTTGAGGCAAACTAAAGTTAGAGAACGGAAACAACTTTGGGACGTACGGACGTACAGGGGTAAAACTTAATGCCCCCTCCGCTATGGCGGGGGCATAAAAAATTTGGGTACGAAAAATCTGATGGATATTATATAATATAGGGTAATAAAACTGATATCTGGCTAAAAATAAAATTACCTAATTCTTTGTTTAAAAAGATATATATGTATTTGAATCACCTTTTACAGCTAAACAAGAGTCATTATTTACCATTCTCTCCCCTCTATTGATGCATTTAAACAGAATAAGATTGGCTTCAAGGAGGAGAAATAAGTTCACTTGAAATTGAAAATCAAAAAGTATTATATTTATATTTATCAAAAAACATCCTTCACTTGTTCATAAGACATTTGTCTGACAGATATCAGTATTCATAGTTTTGAATTTAGTCTCACATACATGTATCTGCATTTAGGCTTCAAATTTCTCAAATTTAGTGCAGAACTGAAAATTTGTTGTAATAGTCTCATTTGGAGACCTTGTCCTTAATATTTGAATATGTGCTTTACAGTTTTACCCCAAAAAATATGTTTCTACAAATGTATTTTATAACCATGTCGATGTGAGAAATAGATTTGTGTAAAGCCTTTGCTCATGACTATTTTGTATAAAAACTTTGTGTAAAACTGCCATTTGTTGGTCAAATATGTCAATTTCAACATATTTAGATGTCATACATTTAACCTTTCTGCACTGAAATGCCCAGATTATATTAACCTGTAAATTTATAAACAATGTTAACATAATTTTGAAAGTCTTGCAATTTCAGGACTATCTAGTGTTTCCTGCAGGATGTTTTGGCTTGGTATGGCGCCCTGTCGTGTTTTCATGATGCCCTGCCCTTTTTAGGAAAAAAATTTGGTGCCATGCCCCTTTTTCGTTGTATTTTAGAACGCCGCCGTAATTCCATATCGGTTCTGCAATTCATCTTTCAGGAAGACCATTTTGAGTTATTTCCCTTAGAACGAAAATCAAAATTTTAACGGCCGACATTTTATTGAATTTCGTAATGTTTGTACAGTTTTGATGCGACAGAGTACAAATACAATAAATGATTGAATCTAATAGGGACAACATCGATTTGTTCCTCTACGAATTTAAAATGTAGACATTTTAAAAGAGAACCAGGCGATCGTTTGAGTTATAATTTTAGGATGAATGTGATGAACATTACCAGTTTGTTTATATTTTCTATTTATACTATTCGGTCGGTCAAGACGTCGGATTGGGTGTGAATTTACGACAGCTTTCATACTTTTGTTATCTTAATAAAATTAAAGTTAAGAATATAGCTGATATACATGTGTAGTTTTGAATAATATAAAAAATCAACGACGTTTCAATAAAAAAAAATTCTTTGGTAAAATCATTTCTTTGTACCCTCATCTATTCACCTATTTCCTCAACATTTTGGCTGATGACACTTACATGACTTACCAGATTGGTTATAAAATTGAAAATTTTATTACTCAAAAACTACTTATTGTAATTACACAATTTTTTCACAGCATTTAGTTTGATTATAATATTTTTTATATTCATTGGTATTTTTTCCACTTGTATCACGTTTTGGAAATAATTTCTGAACAAGATTTCAACAAGACTGAAACCTCAGAAGAATACATCCTTAAGTTAACCTAATACATATCTTTATTTCTTACCAATAAATATGAAACAATAGTATATTCCATTAAATCCCTATTTATTACTGTGCCTTTACATCTATGTAAAGAGTGCCCTAAACTTGTAGTCCTCTGAAAATGCAACCAATCCCACTAAGAGTGCCCCGAGAAAAAAATACCCTGCCCTTTTCAAAAGCTGTAGGAAACACTAGGGCTATCATACCTCCTACTTTCATTCAAGGCTGTTCCTTACATAATTTCTTTGGTGGTTGATTGAACAATCCAGAAAATTTCCAATGGAACAAATATATAATGGTATTGATTAGTAGAAAACAGCATTCAAAGATCCCTAAAAGACATATTTTCCTCAATAGCCCTCATATTGTTTTAATTTTTTTTAAAACTTTTTGCACTCACCTTCAGAACCACTATAGCTGCAATTTTCTTTGGAATCCCATGGAAACTGAAAAAAAAAAACAGTTTGCAAAGAATAATTATCATAACCACAGTTTTCTAAGATAATCGATTTACATCGTACTAAACAAACGCACAGCTTTTTAGCCAATCTAAAATATCAACTTTTTAGATGACAAAAATAAAAATATGAGAGGGGAATTTGAGATTTAATTTTTTTTTATCAGGACTTAAAGTCCCAATATCTTTTTAATTTTTAATAATTCATATTTCTTTTATCAAATAATGAAAAGCTATGTCTTGGGTGATCGTTGCTGGTACATTGTTACAGTAAAAACCATTCAGACCCTTACAAAAAGACAATCAAAAACTTCTCATTTACTTGACCAAACAGTATAAATCTGTCCAGAATCAGATTATTTAAGTCCTCTCAAGGTGACATGTTAACAATACCAAAGTAATAGAAAAAAAACTGATCAATACTGCTGTTATTTTCCAAGAGTTCCTTCTAATAGATAGTTTTGTATGGACACAATTTGAGCAAAACTTGTATCTCTTTTATCGCCATGTTGTAGGTCTACATGCAAACTTGCTTTACAGTATACTGGCTGCTAGATTTTAGAAAAAGTTGTTTTCAGATTAATTCTAATATTTTTTTGCCATCCTTCATTCATCACTATATATATAGCTACAATCTAGTAGTAATCTATCAGACTTGTTTGTACCACAATTCAATATGGTTAGAAAATACACCATTTACACCTTCTAAATGGCGGCCAAGGGAAATAATTCAAACTACATGTATGTTATATTGCTTAAATTCAAATTACATCACATCGAACCCTATCTATTATGGTTAATTCTGTGTTTCAAATTTTTATGTGTCTCACCCATTATAACATGTATATGTACACTGAACTTATCACTTTTTATAACAAATAATTTAAACTTTATATAATTATATTCTCTACCCATCTCCACCAGGATAAAATGAGGTCTGTTTAATAAAGATATAAACTTTAACAATGTATATTAACAGAATTAACATGTTTTCTTACCTCTACCCTACCACCTTCTGTCTGACGAGGACCATATAATATTTGGTAGACTTCATCTTCCTGTGTTAGAATATCAAAGTCTCCAAATGTTATCTCCTGTAAATACATTTTTCATCATTTAAAGCTCTCTTTGTAGAAGAATTGGCTGATTAGGAAAAGAGATGGACATCCACTTCTTTAAATAAACCAAAAGGAAAATAAAGGGTGGAGAAAAATCAAATAAATGAAGACTGTGATACATTCATGATTTGTTTACTGCTACTCAATGATTGAGTGAAACCTCAGAATTTACTATTTTTCCACATTGTCCTGATTATAAAGTGGCATGTTTGCATAAGAGAGAAATTTTAAATAAAACTAAATTCAAAGCTGGCCTGTATTGTTTCCTTAAAATTTCAAACCATGTTGATTAGTCACTTTAATGGAAACTTTAATTTTCCATATTTCAAAGAGTATAATTCTGGATCAAGGCAATCAATGGATATGATGGAAGATCAGGCAAAACAATTTATATTTCCTGCCTCCTTAATTACCCTATTTAAATTTTCAAGAGATCTTTTGAAGACCTCTCCCTCTTTCCAGCTAACTAAGGGTAGAAATTATAGGTGATGAGTTATTTCTTTTCATAATTTTGTCTTCTGATTCAAAATATTTAAATATTTCAGCTTAATTCAGCACACCTAGATAAAATGTAACCAGTTTGGTTATATATACATGGATTTAATTTTTTAATCAACATACTTGATGACCAGGGGTGTTTTTTTGATATACAAATATGCACAGTATTTTTAATACAATTAAGTAAAAAATAAATTCCAGAAAATACAATTAAAACAAATCAAACATGTCAAATGAGGGGAAGATTACCATTTTTTTAGGGAAAAAGATGAAGTCTCCTTCCTAGAACTGGTGTAGAGACAGGTATCTGATGTAAAATGCATATTTTTATTAAGTTAAAATGACTTACAAAAAAAACCCACCATAATCATGATAATATAGCATTTATCATGATTACTACAACTAGGGTGTTTTGGTTCTGTACATTAAAAATTTCACAATATTCTTAGATTTCGACAATTTGAGGTACCTTAAAGTTTTCCGTCTTATTACAGCAATACCTAAATGAAACTGAAAGTACAGGGCCCCTACAATAAAAGAAGGCCCATAACTTTGGAACAATGAAAGTCCGGTTCTCGTATTCAACACTTGTTTTTTCTTTGAATTTTGACATCTATTATGGTTTGTGAATAATTTTGTTTCAATCTTTTATGTTCTAATATGTCTGTTTACTTGTTGTCACAGTCTCCGAATGTAGGTTTAACAGACAACCGTGGCAGTTTAATGATCCATAACTTCATAAGATTTTTGCAATCATGCGTTTGATGTTTCAGACACCAATATGGCTAAGGGCAAACATGGTGTGTGACAATCTAGGGATTGTGTATCTACATAATAAAAGGTATCGCCTGTATTTACATTCGACAGAAATTCCATATCTATTGCTGTTATAAATGCAAATCAACTGAAAACGTGCTTGACAGCCGCCATCGTCTTTACCGGATATTGTGGGAAATGCGGAAGTGCAATGTAATTCTATTTACATGCGCAGAACTGAGGTGCGTTTGTTAAATCAAATTTGCTTATTGTACGGTAGATCAGGGTGTCTTTTTAAAAAATTTGTTTGAAAGAGTTTTTTTTTTCGAGGTAATAGCTTTGAAAACTTATCAGATTTTGTATAGAACAATTTTGAGTGATAGAAAGAAAACTAAACGATAGAATTTTAAGATAAAATATGATAAGACAATTTTTATTTACTTATATAAGTGCTTTCAGAAAAAAAAAATAATTGGACCACTGGACTCGTTTTCTTGCTTCAAAACAATATGATGGATTCTCTACACGTAACTTTACAAAAGCTAGGTTATTTGAGTAATCTCCCCTTATATGTCTCAAAGCTGGAAAAAATAAATCATATATGATAAACGTGTTAATTCTGAATTTAAAAAAAAACGTCATTAAAATAATATAAAACGCATTATTTTCTTCATTTAGATGAAAAGTCTTACAAATGTATAACATTCCTTTCTCGAAATGTGTATATTTTATAAAATATCTAGACCGATTGTGTTCTGCTATCTTATAAGCCAAGTTAGCGGAAGACATCCGATCTATCTTTTATACGAATATTTGGTTCGTGTAGAACGCAGTAAATGTTGAAAATTTCTTGACCACAATAGACATCAGTCGTAAATTGTAACATCTGGGATTAATGTATAATTATCTACACTATCAAAATAAAGAGATGTGCCGGTATGATTCCACTGAATGAGACAACTTTCCACCAGAGTTCAAATGACGAAGATAATTATAGGTCACCGTACGGCCTTCATCAATGAGAAAAGCCCGTATAGTCAGCTATAAAATGCCTCGACAAAAAATGTGAAACAATTCAAACGAGAAAACTAAAGACTAAATTTATACAATATGATTTACGAAATACAAATATGAAAGACATGAACCAACGACAACCACTAAATTACAGACTCGTGACTTTGAACAAGTACTTAAAGAATGTTGCGGTGGTAATCATGTTTGTGAGCGCCCAACCCTCCCCTAACCTGGTACGGCAGTGGTGTTACAGCACAACATAAGAACAAACTTTAAAAGTCAGTTGCAAAAGGCTTAACTCAATAGATCGGTACGAAGCACATAGAACAAACCAACTAATACAAAAAGCAATAGACACCGATACAAGAGTACTCGCAGTTACTGAAAACTAGTACAGAAACAAGTACAATTACAACTAATAAATAAATCAGGTTTTCCCAAACTAAAGTATCAATCAGTACACATCTTACAGATTTAGCTTAAAAACGCCATACCAAACCAGTAGCACAGACTTAGTTGCTTTCAAGTCTGGAGCACAATCCATTATGTATTGCTTAAACAAATATGTGATGTTGTTTTTTTTTATCTATATACAAAAACATTATTTATAATTTTATTCCAGATATGTTTAGATTTTACTATTTTCCTAGCATATGTCTTCTTATGATTTTCAACATTTTAAAGTAAGGAATATCATGTAGATGTAGAAAGAGGGATATATACTGATCTAAAAAAATTGATAAGAATGCTTAAAATATACGTAGAATTGTAAAACACCTCTTAGTTCGTTATAATGAATATGAGGCGGGTGCTACCTGATGAGCTCCCAGGGAAAATAAAAATTTGTATAACTTCTGCACTTTAAAACTATAGAAATTTTGTTTTGTTTTTTGTTTTGCATTTCACTTTCAAAAGTATGCCCGTCCCCACTTTTCAGTCCACTCTTAAACCACTGGTTTTATTTTATCACCGTAAGATTAAAGGGTCTGGAAGGGGGTCTACATTTCTGCATTCTTTAATTTTTCAGATATTTTTTCTCAATTTAAAATTTGTTTGCCCATTATTCTGTTTTTCATTTTTATATTAACTACTAACATATTTCTAACACACGTTCATATAAAGTTATCATTACCTAGCTTGATATGTTTTGATTGATTGATTGTTCACGGTTTATAAAACGTCCGGTGACAATTTTTCCTGCATTTTCAGAAGAGCAAATTAACAACAAGTCTAAAAGATAGCCTTTGCAAAGCTTGTCGACTGGAAAAAAGATTACATGTCGATAGGGACAGACATTTTGTTGTGCAACAGGTCACGTACGTACCTCAGAAAGAGTTAATATAAGTCGGATCTATAACATACAGATAGCGTGGTATTCCCCATTACAAACATTTCCATTCCAAAGTCATAAATATTTGTATTTCTATCTGCATGATTTTGTTGTGAAACACAATTCTATTAGATGGCAAAATAGACAAAAAAAATAGACAAAACTAATAAAAATGTAATACATGTACACATCTATTTCATTTATGCTTTATTTCTTTCCCAATTTTCTTCCCAAGAGAACAAAGGGCTAAAAACATCTGCATTAGTCTATCAACTAATTTGAACTTATGACAGCTTGTTCAATATCTTGTTGCAATTCTAACTATTTTCATATCCAGCAAATGATAGAACTTAATTTTAGATACTAACATAACATTTACCTCTCCGAGGACTGACTTGCTTTGTTTTGTTAAGAAGTGTAGTTTTTAAACGGTTATTTAATATGACCAATTTTGTTTTTATGCTATTAAACGTTTTATGTTTCTGGCATTCAAAAATTTTGGTCTCGAGCGTACCTGACGAAGATTTATTAAAAAGAAGCTACTATAGATGCTGTCCTATCAATGAATAATCATAAATATGGCGACTATATGTTGATCGTATCCATCAAACTTGAAGTAAAGAATAGTGACAGATACAGTTAACTCGGTTTCATATCTCGACTTACATATAGAAACTGACAATTGGGGTCTATTTTGATAAACTTATCAATGTTATTGCAACTCCACAGTGCATCCCATGTACCGTATAAACTGTCACATTTATCACGACGAAGATCATCAAACTGATTAAGTACACTGTATTGACCAAGCGATACAAAGCTGAATTTTCATATCATAATTTCATTGATGGAGGGTTGCTGCTGACAAGGAAAGTATTTGATCCCAGAGTTCGAAATCGTAAAATTGAAGCCATCACTTCACAGGCGCAATCATTAGTTGGTTGAACGTTCCACAGCTGACCAGATATGTTCTATTTGTCGAAATCACAATCCCGCCCTTTTTTTTTTAGGTTGAAATAACACCAAATGCGACTTATAGATCATCAATTTTTTGCTTGTCTTTAATAACATGACGGGTGCCACTAGTGGAGCAGAAACTGTCAGGTTACTTTTTAAGATCACATGGGCTCAACCTCGTTTTTTTTTCTGACTGGGATTTAGTTGCTCAATTTTTAATTTTCTATGTAGTGTGTTTTTTCGCCGTGTTGTTTTTATTTTTGGTCAGATATTATTTAATAGAAATAAGGAGATGTGTTATGACTGACGAAGATACAACTCTCCATCAGAGACCAAACAACTATATATAGTCACTTTACGGCCTTCAACAATGAACATTTAACATACCGTATAGTAAGCTACGAAGGGGTCCGGCATGCCGAAATGTGAAACATTTCAAAAGAGAAAACCAATTTTCTGGTTTGTCTGTTTTAAGTCGACTTATGATCTTTGATTGTCCCCTTGGTTTCTCCTGTCTCTTTTCGCTAAAACACGTTTCGCGCATACGGGAATCGGCATCGGCGTACGTTTCAAGTAGGGTTATGGAAGCCCTGTACCATTGGATGCGAAGAAGAATTTTATTATGAAATAAAAACATTCACTTCTCTATAGACTGTTAAACGCAGTAGGTGTCTCACGTAACCCGTCTAGTATTGCACAAAATGCTTGGTTACTGGTCAATGATGCTAATAACCGGTCCTTGACAAATCTGGTTAAAATTCAGACCTATATTATAACGAAATCAGAGAACTATATTTTAATTAGATTGCTAATTTGGCCCTTGATCACTACACATATAAAAAATACACTTCAGGGCAGACGATAAAGAAAATATCTTATATTGATTTTCAAGTTTTGTCGAAATATGCAAGAATGCAAAGAGAAACATTTCTTTATGAATTATTTGTCGACATATTTCAAGTTGATATTAGGCATGTCAAGTTGGGCCTATAACACAAAATTTTAATACTTCTACAAAAAAGTCACCATATGCGCAAATTTCAAGAAGTTTAATTTAGAAAACATATTTGGTTGAATACTAGAGATCCCATTTCACCGAATGCGACTTACAACACAAACCTTATCTTTCAATCATGAGCAACACGACGGGTGCCAACAGTGGAGCAGGGACTGATCATGATTACCCTACAGTTGAGTAATAATTATTAAACCTTCATATAATAGACTTTCAACCTAAATTCAATCATGAATAAGTAAAGCAAGCGAGACATTTCAGCATGTGCATTCTTGTTTTTTATTGCCTTGATTTTTATCTTGATTTCGTAGTAAATAGTAAACCGACCAATCGAACGCAACTGAACGTGGACCGTCTCAAGATAGTTTTTTAGAGGATCGTGATATATTATTTTGTATTGAATTAAAACGTTATATTTTGAAAAGAAAAGTCAATATTTGAATGATGTTGCTTATAAGTGTTAAAACGAAACTGAAAATGTGGAAAATGTGGCATAAAATTGTGAATATTCCTAATCCAGATTTATTTTTTCCGAGTTCGATTTCGAAAATAGTATTCTCGTTTCCGGTAATATTCTTATCATCTGTCCCTGATCTATCTTGTTTGTACACATTTATCTCTAATTCACACGCAATAAGTAAAATTTATTCAGGATAATCTGCTTAGAGTCATCTCATCAACCCTATTTCTCAATTACCTCCGTCCCCAAAAGTATGACGGTGCCACTGAATTCATAGCCTTCATTCACGTTTTACTTCTGGAGATCGCTAAACCAGAGACCTACAGCAGTAGACAGTACATGTATAATGTGTGATATGTCTTTGGCTATACTAATCCTAACCGTAAAACAACTAGCACAAAAAACCTAGCCCAAAGTACAGCTGTCCCCATATTCAGAGATATAATATACGAGGGTAGTAATGCATTTTACCGTCAGGCGTCAAACGGTCATTTTCGGCTACCGTTAGCGTCAAATTGGTCAAAATTTTACCGTGATTCGTCAAAATATCCTTATCGTGTTTCGTCAGAGGTCTCAAATAATTATCGTTACGGTTATTTTTGCAAAAAAATTAACGTGATTAGTCAAAATCAGTCGATTGTTTTATCGTCTAAAAGAAAGTGTACATTTTATCGTCATGCACCAAAAATCACTGTTAACATCATTTGGCAATATTTTTTATCGTTAATCGTCATGAAGATACCCCCAATATGACCCTCATATACGCATATATAGAATACATATATATAATAACTAAGAACCAGGAAAGAAATAGTTAGGCAAATCAGGAAAATTTTGTTAGTTTTTTTCCCATAATTATTTATTTTGTTGCTATTACCTTGCAATCCTGTTTTTCTTCGCAGCCGTCGCTGTGACTTTAAAAACGAAGAACAGCAATAAAAGAACTGTTCCTTTCGATCTGGTTTTGCCAAGTGCGTTAGGATTTTGTTTCATGATTTAAAGCAACATGAACTTTCTTTTCCATTACTATTTATATGTAACCTACACAATTTGGGACTAACAAAACCATGAATTTGGATGCCACAAAAACGATATTATAACAGTACATGTATAAAACTATGCTATGAAAACATAGTTTATATGGTATTTGCAGGACTTACAGATGTCTAACAACATTATAGACACAGACAGTGAGGATGAATTACCACCAGGATGGGAAGAAAGAGTAACATTTGAAGGAAGAGTATTTTATGCCAGGTATGTTAGACTTCTAAAGTCACAGCCAACAAATCAACTTATTTTAATATAATACAAAATTGGGCCTCTTCATACAATTGCAATTTTAGTAAACATGTATCTTACATTCTTTACATTGAATTTTACCATAGTTTTTATGTAGCCTTTCTGTGAGATTTCTTATTATTTCAATAGTGTGAAGTGGAAAAATTTGTTTAGGGACTTATTTTGGCTACTTTTAGGATAATGATAAAATTACCCCTTATTTAAGTTTGATATTTGATAAAGATTAGAACTAGGAACAAGAAAAGTGCAAAAATAGGTCCTTGTTTGGCCTTGAAATCTTGAAATTTAGACTGAGTATAATGCTCTATAGGTGAAGTTTTTCACCGGAAAAGAAACTGCTACTAGTACTTTCCCTGATTTAAATATCATTTGACCCAAGTGACATGAAATGTTAATCCATGGGGTAGCAATGCACAGTTTGAAGTTGTTTTGCATTTTGGCCCAGTGGACTTTTCTAATATGAAAGTTATTGTGCAATAAAATTCATTTTTAGACAGCTGATGTCTATTTAAGCCTTCAAAGTGGGTTTATAGGAACATCAAGATTATTTTTACTGTTTTATGGGCTATTTTCTGATCCAGAAATTATTGTTGTGTTAACAAAAATTTTTTTCGCACAAACCTTTCGATGCAATTTTACGAAAAAATGAGACAAAAGACGTATGATTTTTATTTGATCTCTTGATAGATATATGTAAACAGTTTCAGAAAAGGTATCACTCCAAGGGATTGAAATTCTACTTTTGGCCAAATTTTGAGGAAATATGTGGCATCTTTGCACCCCTTTTTGCAATATTTTATAGCAAATTAATGCAGATTGTTGCTATGGATACACCAAAAAAGAAATTGTATTTAACCATTTCAACTACTGGAAATCAAATCTATGGAAGATACTGATTACAAACATATGCACATATATGACACAAACAGTAAGCTTAATTTGTAAAAAAGCAAGGAAAATGGGATGGTAAAATTTATGAGGGTAAATTTTTTTTTTCCTAACTGTAAACATTAAGTCCTTGTTTGGCCTTGAAATCTTTTACTGTAACAAATTTTACCATCCCCTTTTCCTGACGCCATTCCCTCATTTAATTTGAATGTTTACGAATTATTTGTAGAAATATTTAAACAAAAATATACATGTTTCATAAGACTTTATATTGGCTACTCACCTTACCAGTAAAAAAATATATATTAAGTTTTCTATCGTGAATTTTAAAGTACATATGTGTTACCATATTTATGAGATTATTGCTATTCTAACTATTCTTATGATTAACCAAACAAAGGATATATTGTAATTTAACTCTTCAGTGTGTCTATCGTCCTGAACATTCATGAATATGTGCCACTTGATGTTAAGCAATCAACAATCAATCAATCTGTGTGTCTAATTTCAGTTGTGGATTCTTGATTTTTTATTATCACATGAAGGTTGTTTCTTGTATTTACATTCACATGTCTTAAAAACACAAATTGTGAAAAGTTTAATGTTTACAATAAATAAGAAATCTATGGTTTACATTGTAATTAGTATAATACTATGCATTTATACATGTGTGTTACATATGTGAATAGCATATCATCATTATATCTGTTTTCAGTCATGATCAACAAAACACTCAATGGAAACATCCTGTAACAGGGAAAGAAAAATATGTCAGAGGAGGTGGGTTTCAGTGTTGTATTTACAAGGCTACAATGTTCTTTTAACCATAAATAGTGAATATTTTTCAAGGTTAGAAATGTGTTAGTCTGTGGTATGAGACCTTTTAATAATGTTAATACCTTTTTTTACATTGGAGGTCCAAAACACTCTTCAAAATCTTCAGGTTTTGTCCATAGTTAATGAATACATTATTAAATGTTTTCTATAAGGCTTGTGATTTTCCATTTTTTTATGACAAACATGTTATTAAAAAAAACTAAATGAATTAAGATCGAAAACTGCAAGTCCATTTACAACATGAAAAATGTGTACCCCTGAGTTAGAATTTGTGGATTCCTTTGTTTTGTGGGTACCAATTTTTGTGGATTCAGGAAAACTTATATTTTGATAAATATTTGATTCATGGTTTTGCCAATATCTGCACCTATAGAAAATTTGTGCTTCACTGAACATTTAAATTAGTGGTTTATCTGACATGTTTCAACATTGAAAAATATATTCATATTTAATTTCTATGCTACTTCAGTAAGGTACTGGTAAACACTTAAATTGTAAAAGATTGACACTATATTTTCCTATTTACAAAAATAAGGTGGGTTAGGGATCCAGGCCACCGTTTCAGAAAAGGTCGTAGATCGTGAAATAGGTCGTACGACCATGTTTACGATATGCGACCGTATCACAAATATTTAAGATTTACGATAAATATTGGTCGCAAATTCCCACTTGTGTAAGAGCAGTTGTAAATGGGAAAGTTTGCAAATAGCGGGGAAATATGTGTCATGTCATATAGCAATGGCTGCATTTTTAGCTTTTACGCGAACATCTGAAAGAAGAATTACTTCAAGAGATAAAGGAATCATTACACTGCGAGTTTTTGAGATGTAAAATTTTACAGTAAATTGTTAATTGAATAAATTGATGAACCTACAGAAGGTTATGATAATGGAAGTCGTAGACTTGCGAGAGGTTCAATTGTCAGTCTAACTGTAACATTAAGAAGTCATGCAATTCCAGCCCTTCTGCAGTTGTTACATCCTTTTATTTTTAAATAATTTGAGCTCCTACCATTCTGTCCCAATAAACAATTTATCTCCCTTGAAAGACTTTAAGTGGTTGTCGTTTGTTTATGTGTTACATATTTGTTTTTCGTTAATTTTTTGTACATAAATTAGACCGTTAGTTTTCTCGTTTGAATTGTTTTACATTGTCATTTCTGGGCCTTTTATAGCTGACTGTGCGGTATGGGCTTTGCTCATTGTTGAAGGCTGTACAGTGACCCATAGTTGTTAATTTCTGTGTCATTTGGTCTCTTGTGGAGAGTTGTCTCATTAGCAATCATACCACATCTTCTTGTTTATATTTAAAAATAAGAAACAAAACAATAAACGGTCATGTATTATGATACGTGTTATTTATCTCACGATTGAGTATTTGTTGAAAGTCTTTACTCTTTAAATACATGGATTGTACTCCATATAACAAATGCTCAGTAGTGCCGGAGAAAGGTCCAGACAATGAAATTTGAACATTGATATTTGAACAAATTAAGATGAAAATGCACAGAGATAAGAATGTAGAGATGTGGGTGATACGTCAAAGATACAACAATCATCAAAACTAAAAAAAAATAAATCTCCTGTATTTGTTTATCCCACAAGGTCAACATCTGAAAATAGTTAAATTGGAATATTTTGTATACTGTGGATTAATTATTATTCGTTGGATACCAATTTTCGTGGATTTTGTGGGTACAGGTGAACCACGAAATTAAATATTCCACGAATGACAAATTTCCTATAGGCTTGTATGCAGACTTTGGCAAAACCACAAAATTAAATATCCACGTACATGTAAGTTTTCCTTAATCCACGAAAATTGGTACCCACGAAAATGAATGAATCCACAGTATATATTTTTCAACATTTTTCATATGTCTTGAAGACTTTAGAAACAAAATTGCGAAGAGGTAAGGACAACAATTTCCACTAAATTTATTTCACATCATGGCACTCTTGTTACAAAAAGTCTTCTTCGATCTGTTTTTTTTTTTGGCTCATCTCGAAAGTGCAGATTAAAGGATATACTCCACGGCTCCTGTGTGAGTTTTCTTGTTTAGTAAATAAAGGGGAAAATAAGCCTAAAAAGTTTTGTTGTAAAAAGTTGTAGCTTTTAAAATATTACTAGTGACTTTTTTATATTTCAGGCTTTCTCTTAAATTGTTACATTATTTTGTGAATTGCGTTTTAATGCCGATCATTGATTGTTTCTATTAAATTTATTCACAATTTTTGTCGAGCCTGCGACTTTTGTCGCAGAAAGCTCGACATAGGGATAGCGATCCGGCGGCGGCGTTAGCTAACTTCTTAAAAGCTTTATATTTTAGAAGATGGAAGACCTGGATGCTTCATACTTTGTATATGGATGCCTCATGTTACGAAGTTTCCGTCAGTCACATGTCCAATGTCCTTGACCTCATTTTCATGGTTCAGTGACTACTTGAAAAAAAAGTTCAGATTTTTTGTAATGTTAAATTCTCTCTTATTATAAGTAATAGGATAACTATATTTGGTATGTGCGTACCTTGCAAGGTCCTCATGCCCGTCAGACAGTTTTCACTTGACCTCGACCTCATTTCATGGATCAGTGAACAAGGTTAAGTTTTCGTGGTCAAGTCCATATCTCAGATACTATAAGCAATAGGTCTAGTATATTCGGTGTATGGAAGGACTGTAAGGTGTACATGTCCAACTGGCAGGTGTCATCTGACCTTGACCTCATTTTCATGGTTCAGTGGTTATAGTTAAGTTTTTGTGTTTTGGTCTGTTTTTCTTATACTGTATGCAATAGGTCTACTATATTTGGTGTATGGAATGATTGTAAGGTGTACATGTCTAGCTGGCAGGTGTCATCTGACCTTGACCTCATTTTCATGGTTCAATGGTCAAAGTTAAGTTTTTGAGTTTTGGTCTTTCTTTCTAATACTGCATGCAATAGGTCAGCTATATTTGGTGTATGGAATGATTGTAAGGTGTACATGTCTAGCTGGCAGGTGTCATCTTACCTTGACCTCATTTTCATGGTTCAGTGGTCAAAGTTAAGTTTTTGTCGAGCCTGCGACTTTTGTCGCAGAAAGCTCGACATAGGGATAGTGATCCGGCGGCGGCGGCGGCGGCGTTAGCTAACTTCTTAAAAGCTTTATATTTTAGAAGGTGGAAGGTCTGGATGCTTCATACTTTGTATATGGATGCCTCGTGTTACGAAGTTTCCGTCAGTCACATGTCCAATGTCCTTGACCTCATTTTCATGGTTCAGTGACTACTTGAAAAAAAAGTTAAGATTTTTTGTAATGTTAGATTCTCTCTTATTATAAGTAATAGGATAACTATATTTGGTATGTGCGTACCTTGCAAGGTCCTCATGCCCGTCAGACAGTTTTCACTTGACCTCGACCTCATTTCATGGATCAGTGAACAAGGTTAAGTTTTGGTGGTCAAGTCCATATCTCAGATACTATAAGCAATAGGTCTAGTATATTCGGTGTATGGAAGGACTGTAAGGTGTACATGTCCAGCTGGCAGGTGTCATCTGACCTTGACCTCATTTTCATGGTTCAGTGGTTATAGTTAAGTTTTTGTGTTTTCGTCTGTTTTTCTTATACTGTATGCCATAGGTCTACTATATTTGGTGTATGGAATGATTGTAAGGTGTACATGTCTAGCGGGCAGGTGTCATCTGATCTTGACCTCATTTTCATGGTTCAGTGGTCAAAGTTAAGTTTTTCAGTTTTGGTCTTTTTTTCTAATACTATATGCAATAGTTCAACTATATTTGGTATGTGCGTACCTTGCAAGGTCCTCATGCCCGTCAGACAGTTTTCACTTGACCTCGACCTCATTTCATGGATCAGTGAACAAGGTTAAGTTTTGGTGGTCAAGTCCATATCTCAGATACTATAAGCAATAGGTCTAGTATATTCGGTGTATGGAAGGACTGTAAGGTGTACATGTCCAACTGGCAGGTGTCATCTGACCTTGACCTCATTTTCATGGTTCAGTGGTTAAAGTTAAGTTTTTGTGTTTTCGTCTGTTTTTCTTATACTGTATGCCATAGGTCTACTATATTTGGTGTATGGAATGATTGTAAGGTGTACATGTCTAGCGGGCAGGTGTCATCTGACCTTGACCTCATTTTCATGGTTCAGTGGTCAAAGTTAAGTTTTTGAGTTTTGGTCTTTTTTTCTAATACAATATGCAATAGTTCAACTATATTTGGTGCATGGAAATATTTTATGATCTATTTGTCAGTCACGCAGGTTTTATTTGACCTTGACCTCATTTTCAAGGTTCATTGCTCAGTGTTAAGTTTTTGTGTTTTGGTCTGTTTTTCTTAAACTATAAGCAATAGGTCAACTATATTTGTTGTATGGAAGAATTGTTAGCTGTACATGCCTGCCCAGCATGGTTCATCTGACCTTGACCTCATTTTCATGGTTCATTGGTCAATGTTTAGTTTACTTGGTTAATGTTAAGTTTATGTGACAGTTGTAATAAAGCTTTATATTTAGGACTATCAACATAATATCAATGATTAGTAAAGAAGGTGAGACATTTCAGCGTGTGCACTCTTGTTGAGTTTTGGTCTTTTTTTCTAATACTATATGCAATAGTTCAACTATATTTGGTGTATGGAAATATTTTATGATCTATATGTCAGTCACGCAGGTTTTATTTGACCTTGACCTCATTTTCAAGGTTCATTGCTCAGTGTTAAGTTTTTGTGTTTTGGTCTGTTTTTCTTAAACTATAAGCAATAGGTCAACTATATTTGTTGTATGGAAGAATTGTTAGCTGTACATGCCTGCCTAGCATGGTTCATCTGACCTTGACCTCATTTTCATGGTTCATTGGTCAATGTTTAGTTTACTTGGTTAATGTTAAGTTTATGTGACAGTTGTAATAAAGCTTTATATTTAGGACTATCAACATAATATCAATGATTAGTAAAGAAGGCGAGACATTTCAGCGTGTGCACTCTTGTTTTATAAATTCGTGACGATTTAGAACTTGACATTTTGTTTAGACACCTGTCTAATGTCGAACACTATATGTTGCCCTCTAAGTGTGCTTATGTGGTTTCTTCTTGTTTGATTGCTGTCTTATTGACGATTAACCCCTATGGTATCGACTTCGTTTAGTCCCATAACACGTTGTCCCTAGGTTCGTTCGCATCCAATTTTTATGTTGGTATTGCCCGGTCAGTGGCGGATTCAAGGGGGGGGGAGGGGGTTGCAAACTATGCAACGTTATGCAGGGGCCATGTAAAAAGTCTATGAATTAACCATACATGTAGCTCCATAATGGGGGCCCAGGCCCCTTGTCCCCTTGCAAATCTGCCTCTGCTTCAAATCATCACTTTTATAAGTATTGTAAAGTTTAAATCTCAACCAACTTTCGTTATCCAGTATGACGCAGACCTGAGCTTTTTTGTGGCGAAGTCCTTTATTGCAAGTACAATGAAAAAGATGCAACCAACTAGGTAAGCCAGATAATATCATAACAGCACAATACCACAGGTATTAGTTTAATCAGAGGCTCCAAGAATCTAGTAAAATTTCATGTTGATAATTATATAACAAGGCACTCCTATGTGCATGTATTGCTCACCTGGCATTTTTGCAAATAAAACTTATACGTGGCAATGAGATTATTCAAACAGTCCAACTGAAGATTTTGGTCTTGGTCATGATGACCTATAGTTGCTTAAATCTTTCATTTGGATTTTGTTGGATAGTTGTCTCATTGCATGGCAATCATGATCACATATCTTTATTTTACATTGTTGTGTGAACCCCTGATAGGATATGTTGGTTGTATTTGTAGTCTTTTGAAATACCGAAAATACATCAGTAGCTGGGTTCACATTGGACCCTGATTTAGTGACCGTCAATGGATAGGGCGGTTTAAAACAGCCATTTTAGCGTTATAAACTAGAGGCTCTCAAGAGCCCGTGTCACTCACCTGTATCTACTGTGGTTTTAGAAATCATGTAAAATAAGGTTAAAATCATAATAAATAGTATAAGATACCCCAATAATGATTGAGACCAAGTTTGGATTTGGCCCAGTAGTTCAATTAAAAACAGGTCATCCCATTGTAGTCTTACAATAGTTACTGAAGACCCCTTATCATTATTTATTCTAATTAGTTTTCAAGTTGTGACCATTTTAAATTGTTTTTTTACAATTTTCCAATAGACTTCTGTAGTAAACCCCTATGTTTTATTTTTAGCCATGGCAACCATGTTGGTTGGATGGCAGGGTCATCGGATACATTTCTAAATCAAATGGTTTGATTCAACATATCAAAGAACCACAAGAATTCAATTTTTGATGAAATCAAACAAAGTTTAATATTGGATTCTTTGACCCTCACTGTTGACCAATTTGATAACTGGGCCCAAAATCCAAATACTCGGTTCGATTCAGCATTACAAAGAACCCATACATTCAATTTTTGTTGAAATCAAACAAAGTTTAATTTTGGACCCTGATTTGGACCAAATTGAAAACTGGGCCCAAAATCAAAAATTCAAATACATAGGTAGATTTGGCATATCAAAGAACCCCAAGAATACAATTTTTGTTAAAATAAAACTAAGTTAAAATTTGAACCCTTTGGACCTTAATGTTGACCAATTTGAAAACCAAGCCCAAAATCAAACATCTAAATACATGGTAAGATTCATCATATCACAGAACCCTAAGTACCAAATTTTTGATGAAATCAAACAAAGTTTTTTTTTAGACCCTTTGGACCTCAGTGTGGACCAATTTGAATGGGGCCTAAAATCCTAAATCTAAATACACGGTTAGATTCAACATATCAAAGAAGCCCATACATTTAATTTTTGTTGGAATCAAACAAAGTTTATTTTTACCTTAATGTAGACCAATTTGAAAAACAGGCCCAAAATCAAAAGTTAAAATACATGGTTAGATTCAGCATATCAAAGGACCTGAAGAATACAATTTTAGTTGAAATCAAACAAAAGTTTAATCTTGGACCCTTTGGACCTTTATGTGAACCAATTTGAAAATGGGGTCCAAAATTAAAAATCTAAATACACTATTAGAATCAGCGTATCAAAGAACCCCAAGAATTCAATTTTAGATTAAATCATACAAAGTTTAGCTTTGGACCCTTTGGACCTCAATGTGGACCAATTTAAAAACTGGGCCAAATAAACAAAAATTTAAATACATGGTCAGATTCAGCATATTGAAGAACCCGAAGAATTCAAGACTTTGAATTAAACCCCATTTAAATTGGTCAAGAAATAACTTAATAAGCAATTTATACAAAGTATAAGAAAAGTATTGTTTTTGGCCCCTTTACTCCTAAATGGTTAGGACCATAACCCCAAAAATCAATCCCAACATTCCTTTTTTGGTATAGGACCTTGTGGTTCAATTTCCTAGAGATCCATACATTTTTACACAAGTTATTAAACCAAATGTCTTTGGACAACACTCACAATGCCATAACAATATACTAAAGCAAAAATTTGCGGTCATATAAAAACGCATACCGCAGTCGGCTATAAAAGGCCCTGACAGGAAAAATGTGAAACAATTCATACCAGAAAACTAATTAATGTCTTATTTAGTTTACAAGATATCTGATTTAATATATTAAGATATTGTATAAAGTATATTAGATATCTTATTTAGATTATAAGTTATCTAATTAAGTTTATAAGATATCTTATAAAGTTTATAAAATTTATCTTTATAACTAAATAAGATATCTTTTAACCTAAAGTGATGAATATGTATAATAAATAATAAGCTAAATGATATATCTTTATAAAAGATCTTATTTAATTCATAAGATATCTTTTTAACTAAATAAGACACTGTATAACCTGAATATTAAAAATATCTAATAAACTTAATAAGATATCTAATAAACTAAATAAGACATTTATAAACTGTTTCATAAGATAGCTTATCTAATATATAAGATATCTGATTTCATTTCTAGATTTCTTCATTTTTAAATTTCCAATTGTTGAATTTTTTGCAAAAGGGAAACAACTTGAATGTAGGGCCAACTGTAATACTCAAAACAAGTGTGTAATATTTTTATGCCATGTGTAACAATTTTTTACAAGAAAATGTTTCTTGCACATGTGAATTTTCACTCTTTTACGGTTAAAAAATATTTACAAACAATGACACTGATTTAATATTAAAGGAAAGTTTTCTTATACAGTGTTTGTATATATTTACCACTAAAATCAGGTAAAATCAAGCTTTCATACACCCTATGTAATGGACATGCACAAAATGTCACATTTTGTTACATAAAAACCTGACATGTTATTATAATGATGTGTTTAAGCTTTATTTCTCAGTGCCAATAAATTTGTGAATCAATTTTTTTTACACAAGGTTATATAAATGTAAGGTATAAATGAATATATACATGAAATATATATATATATTTTAAAATATATTTAAATCTGTAGCATGTACAATGTATGACAGACACTACATACAGAATAGGATGAAGTCTCCAAGAAATGGATAGTTTTTCATTAAAGAACTCTTGCCATTATAGCTTTGTGACAAAGGAATTATTTTTACACATTTTATGAAAACAAATTGAATGTTCAAAAAGGGTATATACAAATGCTGTGAACATCTTCAAAAAAAAATCTGAATACATTTTTATTCCAAATAGTTCTCAAGTCTAGTAGATCAATCACTCAAGCCAGAATATATGAGAAAACTATCAAATTTTGACACAAAAATTCTTCAGTCAAAAGTTCTAAAAGGACTGTGAATCAGAATTGTGCTTCCTTTTTAAAAATACTCTTACCTAAATAGTAATAGCCTTTTTCATTCCCTGAAAAGGTGGCATCTGAGTCTGAGAGAGTACACTCTGACAGTATCAGAAAAAAAAGGATTAAAAAGGCGATATTAAATTATAGTTGTTTAAAGAAAAGGACAAATAACCCAAAAGTAATGAATTTATTTTTCATTATAATATCATTTTTACCTTTTTTTGTTAGTGAGATCTATTTGTGCAGTTTTTTTTAATTTTCTTACTGTCTCTTTATCTCTTACAATTCTGCCAGTATTCATGGTATTTATACTACTTGCATTTCTTTATATATTCAACCGGTTTCTAAAATTAAAATTTTCATGAGTGTTATATAATATTAACCCTCATACACGTGTAATTAGAACTTATTGATCCTTTGTATTAACTTACATCAAGGATTTGTATAGTAAGATCTTACTGTACAAATCCTTGCTTACATAATACCCTGGGGATCAAGCCTTGTCTTTTTAACTTGAATAGTTGTCCTATTTTCTAAGCACATAAACAGGCATATACTGTGAGAAGGAAAGGGGGAGGGGTCAGTGACTTGTAAAAAATACATATTCCTTGTGATAATGTGCACTTCATGTAAATATAAAAGTCTTCCATTCTGATCTGTACAAATAAAAACACTACAGTGTGAACTAATTATTTAGATCTGTAATGAATTATTACACAATTCAATACTGCACAATATCCAGAGTGTCTGAAAACTGTATTACAGATAAAAATGAACAAAAAAATACTTTAAGTTATACCTTAATTTTTATAATTAAAACACAAGTGAACCAACGCCTGGTAAATCTTCTGTCAGTAGATTCCATAAAGTGGATACCTCGGGTATGCTGGGTCGTTACGATAAAAACATAAAATGTAGAAGGTACAGTAACAACAACAATTTAAGGAATGCTCCAGTATTTTATTGAGATATCAATAAAATACTGGAACATTCCTTAAAGTGTTGTTGTTACTGGACCTTCTACACTTAATTTTTATAGTTTCCCCATACAGGCCTTACATGTATAATTTTATCAACATGTCTTTATCAGAACTTTTTGAGAGACAATTTTGATAAAGCAATTTGATAAAGTAATATTTTTTCTATATTTCCAAGCAAAACAACTGAAATAGATCCAATCCAACTATCATTACATAATTATGTGATTATTATGGTTAGAGCCCTAAACATATGATTTTGTTTGACTTGAGGAAACTTTTTTTTTGTCACAATATCAAATGACTTAATTTAAATTCATCATGATTTTTTTTAAAGTGGGTGTCAGGTGATCAATATGAGATCATATGATGTAGGCATGACTCTTCATTTTTGAAAGTTAAGTATATTTGACTAGATGTGGAATAATAATGTTATTTTCATTGTCCTTGGAATGTGCAACCTTAGATCTACGTGTATAGCCTGTCCAAATAAAAAAATCTGCATAGGACCAAATAGCTATGTTTCCACAGCTTACATTTGACATGCTCATAAGATCAAGACGGAAGACAAAAAAAAAATGAATTTGAATCTTACATTATATTGAAAAAGGGGGCCCTTGAACTAGGCAATGTTTAAGCACATGACACGTATAAAGTCATTAATCTGATATGTAGCTCTTAAAAGGGGGCGGGCACTCTGCTGCCCCCTTTAATCCACTTCAGACTGTTTTGCTGCATTAAAGGCAGAATTAATGGTATTTGATCAGGTTTGGGAGATCCTCATTAATGGATATAATCATAATTTGTAGATATATATGCTAACAAAATTACATTGATTGAAATCTTAATTTTAAAATATATGATTTCTTGCTTCCATGATTATGATGTAAAAAGCAACATTTTTATGCCATCACTTGGCGTACGTCGTCTGTCGTCGTCGTCGTAAACTATTTCAAAAATCTTCTCCTCTGAAACTACTGGGCCAAATACCTTCAAACTTTAACTAAATGTTCCTTAGGGTATTTAGTTTATACATTGTATCAGAAGTTTTGATCCATCGACAAACATGGCCGCCATGGCTAAAAATAGAACATAGGGGTCAAATGCAGTTTTTGGCTTATATCTCAAAAACTAAAGCTTTTAGAGCAAATCTGACATGGGGTAAACATTGTTCAGTTGGTCAATATCTATCAGCTCTGAAATTTTCAGACGAATCAAACAACCCATTGTTGGGTTGCTGCCACTGAATTGGTAGTTTTAACAAAATTTTGCAGTTTTTTGTTATTATTTTGAATATTATTATAGATATATATAAACTGTAAGCAGCAATAATGTTCAGCAAAGTCAGATCTACAAAAAAGTTAAATGACCATAATTGTCAATTGACCCCTTAAGGAGTTATTGCCCTTTAAAGACAATTTTACACAATTTGTTCATCAAGTTTGCTAACATTTAAAAATCTTCTCCTCTGAAACTACTGGGCCAATTACCCTCAACTTTTAATTAAATGTTCCTTAGGGTATCTTGTTTATAAATTGTATCCGAAGTTTGTATCCATTGACAAACATGGCCGCCATGGCTAAAAGTAGAACATAAGGGTCAAATGCAGTTTTTGGCTTATATCTCAAAAACTAAATCTTTTAGAGCAAATGTGACGGGGTAAAATTGTTCAGTTGGTCAAGATCTATCAGCTCTGAAATTTTCAGACGAATCGAACAACCCATTGTTAGGTTGCTGCCACCAAATTGGTAGTTTTAACAAAATTTTGCAGTTTTTTGTTATTATTTTGAATATTATTATAGATATATATAAACTGTAAGCAACAATAATGTTCAGCAAAGTAAGATCTACAAAAAAGTTAATATGACCAAAATTGTCAATTGACCCCTTAAGGAGTTATTACCCTTTAAAGACAATTTTACACAATTTGTTCATCAAGTTTGCTAACATTTAAAAATCTTCTCCTCTGAAATGCAGGTGAGCGATTCAGGCACTTGAGAGCCTCTTGTTTTCAAAGCATCATGACTGAAATATATCACAAGATGAATAAAGTAAATGGCCTTGATGTGGTTCATAAGTGTTTCCTGCTTCCCGTTTTTTATATAGATTAGACCGTTGGTTTTCCTGGTTTTACAGTTATTAATTTTTGGGGCCATTTATAGCTTGCAGTGCTGTGTGAGCCAAGGCTCTGTATTGAGAAGACCGTACATTGACCTATAATGGTTTACTTTTATAAATTGTGACTCTGATGGAGAGTTGTCTCATTGGCACTCATACCACATCTTCTTATATCTATTAAGAGATAGAATGTGTTGAGATTTTTCAATTTTAATATAAAACATGATCATATTACAGGTGTAAATGTTAACATTTACATGAATATTTGCATTGATCCCTGGTTTGCAGTAATACTAGATTACAACTTCAAGGATCATCACCATCTTAAGGGACAACCAATTGATTTTCTTGGGTGGGAAGAAAAGGTGGGGGGGGGTGGGGGGGGGGGGGGGGGGGGGGGGGGGGGGTAGGAGGATTTTGAAAATGAATATCCCAGTCTGGAAGGACCTGATAAAATATTGCCCAAAACCGGATAAAAATGAATTATCTGCAACACAAAAATGCAGGAATTTTTTTATGTGTACAAAACTTTTTGTATGTTGATTTGTACCAAAGTCAAGTCGAAAAAAAAACAACTTGCATAGCATTAGATTAAACTGCAAAAAAAATCATCCTGTCCACAACTGTCATATCCCATGCAGTGTCTTATATATATAATATTGGTAAGAGATTGGCAAATGATAGGGTTTCCATTTCATAAAAATGTTTATAGTTTGAATATTTTCTGTAACTTAATTAGTAAAACCAGTATAATGAGTATGTCTATTCCTTATCGAGACCAAAGACTGGCCTTTCCTATGGTAAGGGTTGGGCATGGGAATGAAGGAACGGGAAGCGGGAGAAGAAAAGGGGGTAAAAATGGGATATGTTGGAAAAAATATTCTGTCTGATTTTCGTCTGGGAGTAAGGGAAGGGAAGAGGTACTTGAGTTATGGAGAAGTGGGAATAAAGGACCCCCTAAAACCCGCTCCTATGGCCTTTTCAGCTACCGGTTTAGTGTGTCGTCTGCTTGAAATCTACGAAAGTTACCCAGGATTGTTTTACCAGATGATTAAAGCAGCAATAAAAAGGAGACATAACACATATTTACCTGTGAGGCTATCATTTCAACCTTTTCTTGTACAACCAGCACGTCCTACTTTTATTAACTGTACAATCGAGAATCCAAAAATCGTTTATTTATCGAACTGACAGGTGCGTGTTGACTCCATTTTCAGACCTTCACATAAAAGAGCTTTGGGACAGAGGTCGGTAATAGGATGTCGGTGCAGAGAGATTCCGACACGTTTGTGAAACACTCGTTAACTTGGTCGGTAAATTATTCTACGACCAGTCAGTTACGATCTTTCGTGAAATGATAGCCTGTAACTGTATTGTATGCCTTTTTTAAAACACATTAAAACCTTGTTTAACGTGTTAAAACATTGTTTATCGCTATAAAACTCCTATTTATCATTTTTATCTTTTAAGGCATTTGATCTACATTTTATCCCGTTGACTCTACTATTTGACGAAGGATTTCCATAACTTTAAACACGTTAAACCTTGCTGTTGACGCGTAAACGTTGTTTGAAGTGCTTTGAATACGTCAAAAGATAGAAAAGTGCTTTGAATACGTCAAAAGATAGAAAAGTGCTTTGAATACGTCAAAAGATAGAAAAATTAGTGTTTAAGATGGCATACAAACAGGGTTTGCCTACAAAGAAAAGAAATTATGGCTCACGTTGGCAGAGGCACTCAAGAATTAAAAAAAAAATCTCCAAAAAAACCACAATAACTTTCGTCGAAATAGTAATATCGGTGCGAAATGGAAAGTAAGAGTTGAAAATATCCGCATTCGGCTGTGACTACAAGACACCCACAACTAAAGAATGAATACTTCCATAGGTGAGGTATTGTAGTATCATACCATCATATATTATGATGTTATAATACTTAACCCCTAACGGGAGGGATTGTGCTTGATTTTCATATGATGAAGACATAATCTTTCAATCAGTTTAACTGAGGTCTAGAGCTGACATGTCAGTTACTGCTAGTAGTCCTTTGTTAATTTATGTATCATTGTCATTTTGCTTAGTTTCTTCTGTTGCCTATTCTGACATCGGACTCGGACTTCTTTTAAACTGAGTTTTACTGTGCCTATTGCTGTGTGTTTGTTTATTCTACATTTGCTAGAGGTATAGGGGGAGGTTGAGATCTCACAAAACATGTTTAACCCCGCTGCATTTTTGTGCCTGTCCCAAGTCAGGAGCCTCTGGCCTTTGTTAGTCTTGTATGTTTTTTTAAATGTTGGTTCATTTATATGTTTCTGAGTTTAGTGTGACATCCATTTTTGCTGGACTGGTACACATTTTACGGGTGCGGGATTTTCTCGCTGTGTTGAAGACCCATTGGTGACCTTGGGCTGTTTTTCTGCTCTTTGGTTGGGTTGAGGTCTCTTTGACACATTCCCCGTTTCCATTCTCAATTTCCGTCTTAAGATTTTGCCATCATTATTCAAATTGTACTTTCATCTTTTTATCAAGGTAGATTTTTTTATCAATTTAGATCAACAGATAAATATGGTGAAAACACATGCACTTGGCAGACACGATAATCAGTCATTTTGCAATACAACTTATAGCTATTTATTCAAATCCGGATAAGTTCTAAAATTACACAACTTTTAGCGATCTGGGGCCCTGTTTAAACAATGTATTATGCATTAAACTTTTCAAAGCGAAATGTTTAAACAATTGTAAACATTTCAAACAAAGCATTTTTATTACTTTAATTTGTGTTTAAAAAAAGTGAATCATAATTTATCAAAGTTTCAAAATGTTAATTTGTGTTTAAAAAAAGTGAATCATAATTTATCAAAGTTTCAAAATGTTTGCTTTCTAAACTTTTTCCTCACTTAGCTCGTTACTGATGACCTTTGTTTTTGCAACACTTGACCCAAACAGAAAGTTGTCTAAGTGACTGTTTTTTTTCCAGATAGGACTAAAGGTAGCAATAAGGTGTATTGTCCCTCTGGTTGAGTCAACCTTATAAATCAAAGCGACAAATAATTTTAATAATTAAATTATTTTTGTTTTCAAGTAAAAAATACTCAGAATATGTAAAAGTTCGAAACAAAATACCGGGTCGGTAGCAGAAGACTTTGAGAAAAAGACCAAGCCGAAAACAACGTTTTTAATTATGAGTAAACATGTAAAGTAAAAAATTTTGCAAGTTAGTTTGTCCCAGTCCCAGATTTCTTTTGTAAACAAATAAAAAAAGTGGAGAAATGTTACAAATCTATGAAATGCAGTAGATGTAAATACCTTTTTAACACCTTTCAGTAGGTTGTCGAAATCAGGACAACTGACCAAAGACTAATCGGACCAAGACATCTCGGACAATTTTAAGACAACTCGGACCACTTTCAAAGACAACTCTGACTAGATTGAAACATTGTTCAGACCAGTGTTTTGTCTAGATTTGACTGAAGTTGTTTTATACGTATACATGTATAACATTGAAATTAAATCGAACATTTGAAAGTATAGACCCCTTGATAATTTTGTTTAAATATTCTTAAGATTCTTATGTTATCTTTTAAAGTACACGTATGTCTGTAAACCCAATTTTAGATTTAATGCATGTCAAAACATTAAGCAATGAACATTTTCATTTTTCTTTAGAAATAAAGTAGTTATATTTTATAAAAAAAATATATAACATCATTCTCGACTTTAATCCTTTTTAGCTCACCGTTCTGAAGGAACTGTGAGCTTTAGCCATCATTTGGCGTCCGTCGTCATCCATCGTCGTCGTCCGTCTGGTGTAAACTATTTCAAACATCTTCTCCTCAGAAACTACTGAACCAATTCCAACCAAACTTAAGCTGAATGATCCTTAGGGTATCTAGAATAAAGAATGTGTTTTATTTTCTGTTTCGTCAAAAAACATGGCTGCCATGGCTAAAATTAGAACATAGGGGTCAAATGCAGTTTTTGGCTTATATCTCAAAAACTAAAGCAATTAGTGCAAATCTGATGAAGGTTAAAATGTTCATTAGGCCAAGTTCTATCAGCCATGAAATTTTCAGATGAATCTAACAGTCCTTTGTTGGGTTGCTGCCACTAAATTGGTAATTTTAAGGAATTTTGCAGTTTTTGGTTATTATCTTCAATATTATTAATGATAAAGATAAACTGTGAACAGCAAAAATGTTCAGCAAAGTAAGATCTACAAATAAGTTAATAAGATCAAAATTGTCAAATGTATCCTTAAGGAGTTATTGCCCTTTAAAGACAATTTTTCACAATTTGTTCATCTAGTTTGCTTACTTTAAAAAATCTTCTCCTTTGAAACTGCTGAATCAATTTCAGCCAAACTTGGGCTGAATGAGTTTCAGAGTATCTAGTATAAATTTTGTATTTTCTTGTACTTCAAGAAACATGGTTAAAATGGAACATAGGGGAAAAATGTATTTCTTTGCTTTTGAAGAAAATATGACAGATACAAAGAACATTTCAATGGAATTTTTAAGCCACTCATTAATATATATTAAAAAGCAAAAATAATCATTGATGAAAGATTTAAGCATAAAATTACAGGTGAGCGATTCAGGCTTTTGAGAGCCTCTTGTTCAATGTAACATTTTGTACGCCAGACGAGTGTTTAGTTTACAAAGTAGTCATCAGTGACACTCGAATGAACAAGGATATCAACTGGATCCAATACTACAGTTCTTCTCTACTTTTTATATTTAAACCATATTCTTTTCGGAGTCCTATATAAACGTTTCGAGGATTATTAGGTGAAAATGTTTCCAACGTTGTTAATACACTTAACCGTTCTCTCTCAAATTTGTTACTTAACATTGCTTGTTCATAAAAATCAACCGTTTCCTTTGCAGCCTGTTGGAAAGACGTGGGCTTAAAACCAAGTTTATGCTTTGCTTTTTCACAGCATATTGGACCTTTTGTCACGGACGGAAATAAGTGAACAACATCTTCATTGTCAGACATTTGAATATCAATATCTTGCTTTTCCATATATTTTTTCATCATTTCAAGAACTTCTGGCAGCGTTGGCGTCTCATCAAAAGCAAAGTTGTATGCTTCGTCTAAAAGGTCTTTGTCATAATTCAAACTTTGTGATACAATTTTTGCAACGTCTTCAACATAAACAAAGCTCATCGAAAAGTTAACAAGATTTTTCGGAATAGATATTTCTGTTTCTAAGTATGGTGATAATCGCAACCAAGCCTGGTATATCCACCAACGGTACGTGTTATCACGTGATCCAATAACATCTGGCAATCTGATGAAGAAGTATGGCATCCCACCTTGCTTTCTCTGTTCTACCAAAACCTCTTCCCCTGAAAATTTCCGATGTCCGTAATCATCTTTCTTGTTCAAAATCTCCTGCTCTGGTATATCACCCGGTCGTACAGAATCGGTCTCTACCGTTGGCCGAGTATGGTTTTTTGTGCAGACCTCGTATACAGAGTCAGAACTGATGTAGATATAACGCCCTACTCTTCCTGTAATTAAAAAATAATCATATTTGTGCACGCCAAAGACACGTATTTAATAGCTATTTTTTGTCAAAAGCTTTGCATATGGCAACATTTTCTGCATTTAGTTGGTTTTCATGTATAAAAAGGGGGGTTCCTTTTTTGTTTGACAACTAATGCTTTTGTATGGGGACTTAAGGTTGGACCCCCCCTTTTAAAATGGCTGGATCCGTGCCTGAAGTTTGAAGGTTTATTGCAATTATCATATATTTTGTTATCTATGTTTTTAATTGACTTTGATACAAGTCTTTATAACTAATATAGATATATAAATTAAAGGATAAATGTGCCATGTACATAACAAACTAAGATCTCGATGAAAGTTACCGGCGGAATGAGTCAGTGTTGCACCTCATCCTTTTATTATTTTTTTTAATTTATTGAAATTCACTGGATATATTTATTACATTGGTTGCAATAAATTACCTTGCCTGATTTCTCAGTGAAATAAAAACCGATAATTTCACATGTGAAATGATACATTAGTTTATAATATGATCGAAAATAGTATTGAGGTTCTTTTCATCCGGACAGAACCTCCGTAAAAATATGAAGTCGACTTACCTTGCAGAAGTTTCAATGTATCCTTGATCATATACGGATCAAAACCACTGAAATCTACAATTGCATCATAAAAATCATACTGTTCTGCACTCCAGCAATCCATTAAACTTTTCATTCGATCACATTTCAAATGCTTTATCCGTGGCTTGATAGTATCTTCAGTGTCCCAATACCAGTTTCCTCTGGTAACCAAAGTCAAATCGTGTCCATTTTCTAGCATTTTATTTACGCTGGCTGCACCAATAAGACCATTTCCACCAAGCACCAGCACCTTTTTAACACCACCCGCGTTAGTCCAAAGAACAAGAGAGAAGAGTATTATAAATAATATCAATAAGCCCATGATTTCTAACTGAACAATACTTTTGTGTCTCCACTTTTAAAAACAAGATAAATAAAGTAAATGGCCTTGATGTTCAGTAGTTGTTGTTTGTTGATGTGGTTCATAAGTGTTTCCCGTTTCCAGTTTTTTATATAGATTAGACGGTTGGTTTTCCTGTTTGAATGGTTTTACAGTTATTATTTTTTGGGGCCATTTATAGCTTGCTGTGCGGTGTGAGCCAAGGCTCTGTGTTGAAGACCGTGACGGTACTTTGACCTATAATGGTTTACTTTTATAAATTGTGACTTGGATGGAGAGTTGTCTCATTGACACGTATACCACATCTTCTTATATCTATTAAGAGATAGAATGTGTTGAGATTTTTCAATTTTAATATAAAACATGATCATATTACAGGTGTAAATGTTAAAATTTACTTGAATATTTGCATTGATCCCTGGTTTGCAGTAATACTAGATTACAAGGATCATCACCATCTTAAGGGACAACCAAATGATTTTCTTGGGTGGGAAAAAAAGGGAGGGGGGGTAGGAGGATTTTGAAAATGAATATCCCAGTCTGGAAGGACCTGATAAAATATTGCCCAAAACCGGATAAAAATGAATTATCTGCAACACAAAAATGCAGGAATTTTTTTATGTGTACGAAACTTTTTGTATGTTGATTTGTACCAAAGTCAAGTTGAAAAAAACAAACTTGCATAGCATTAGATTAAACTGCAAAAAAAATCATCCTGCCCACCACTGTCATATCCCATGCAGTGTCTTTTCTGTGTCTTATATATATAATATTGGTAAGAGATTGGCAAATGATAGGGTTTCCATTTCATAAAAATGTTTATAGTTTGAATATTTTCTGTAACTTAATTAGTAAAACCAGTATAATGAGTATGTCTATTCCTTATCGAGACCAAAGACTGGCCTTTCCTATGGTAAGGGTTGGGCATGGGAATGAAGGAACGGGAAGCGGGAGAAGAAAAGGGGGGTAAAAAATGGGATATGTTGGAAAAAATATTCTGTCTGATTTTCGTCTGGGAGTAAGGGAAGGGAAGAGGGACTTGGGTTATGGAGAAGTGGGAATAAAGGACCCTCTAAAACCCGCTCCTATGGCCTTTTCAGCTACCGGTTTAGTGTGTCGTCTGCTTGAAATCTACTAAAGTTACCCAGGATTGTTTTACCAGATGATTAAAGCAGCAATAAAAAGGAGACATAACACATATTTACCTGTGAGGCTATTATTTCAACCTTTTCTCGTACAACCAGCACATCCTACTTTTATTAACTGTACAATCGAGAATCCAAAAATCGTTTATTTACGAACTGACAGGTGCGTGTTGACTCAATTTTCAGACCTTCACATAAAAGAGCTTTTGGACAGAGGTCGGTAATTGGATGTCGGTGCGAAGAGACGTTTGTGAAACACTCGTTAACTTGGTCGGTAAATTATTCTACGACCAGTGGTAAATCATACGAATATGATCTTTTGTGAAACGATAGCCAGGAACTGATGATGTTCAGAGAACAATTGAAGGTCTTTTCACCCTTGTTGATTATTAAAGTTGAAATGAACTAGAATAAATATATGCAAACATTTGATTTTTTAACAAATAGTGGTAAAAAAGGTAGCATGTGATTTAAAAAGTCATTTTAAGCATTAGGAGAAACTTATCTTTCACTATTTCCAGAAACATCAGATATTATTTTTTTCTATGAAAAAGGGAGATAATCAACTCCTGTTAAAAAAAAAAGTCCCTTTATGAGTCAAATGATAGATTACTTAATTTTATTGTAAAAATATATGGATTATATATATTTTTACTTGAAATAAGGGATGATAACTCCCATTATTTTGATTTTGAAAAATGAAATGATGGAGATATAAATTTTTTACATCTGGTTTAATAAAGTCACATATGGTGTCATATGCTAGGTTACATTTCACTGATTCCTAAAAATTGTGTTTTTTATGTACTTTTGCTTGAAATAAAGGAGATAATTTACATATTGTCACTTCCAGTGTCATATATAAATAAGAAGATGTGGTATAAGTGCCAATGACTGGTTTCTTTTTGCTAATTCCAAAAAGATATGTTTTCTAGGTATATTTGCAAGAATTTTAAAACAAACAAGTTTGTGATCCTTATAATGCAATAGGAAAGACAAATTAAAAAATATAAAAAAAATATGAAATCTGACAGACTTATTTCTTATGAAAATCTAAGGATGTTATTTTTAAAAGACTTTTAACACTTTTCAATATAGAATTTAAGTGGCCAAAAATTGACCTTTTCATACCTTCTTCTTTGTGTGTAACGATCTATGTAAACTTCCTTTGCTAGATAATTTTTAATTTTTTTTATTATTATGTAATTTAATTTTGTTTTAACCACACTTTTGAATATAAAAAAAATTAATGATAAGTGGCTTTGACATATTCATCATGCTTATTTTTGTAGCCATATGTCATCCTGGTTATTTGTTTCAAAACATTTTGGTCCTTTAAATTTCAAATTTCTTCTTAGCTCCCCTCCCTCCTAAAAATCAAATGGTTGCTTCCTGAAACAGCCTCATAAGTACAAAGTGAACCAACATGAAAGTCTATAAGCCATTTTATGACCAACAACATTGAGAAGGTGCTCAAATCACAATTGACTGGCCTTTGTTAGTCTTGTATGTTTTTTAATTTTAGTTCATTTATATGTTTTAAAGTTTAGTGTGACGTCCATTTTCATTGAACTAGTACACATTTTTGTTTAGGTCCAGCTGAAGCCCGCCTCCTGGTTCGGGATTTTCTCGCTGTGTTGAAGACCCATTGGTGGCCTTCAGCTGTTTTCTGCTCTTTGGTCGGGTTGTTGTATCTTTGATCGTGTTTTTGTCTCCTTGACATGTTCCCATTTCCATTTCAATTTTAGCTTGAATTATATTTATGTAGGAAATTGTGTTTTTCAGAACTGCCTTATGGATGGGAAAGAGTTATACAGGATGATGGAACAGTTGTGTATGTTGAGTAAGTGTTAAATTTATTTTATATCTGTCTGTACAGATCACTGCACATAGCATCTGAAAATGATGTTTTGCATACAGGGAAGATCTACAGGCAATTAAATAACAGCAAATTGAAAACCAGAAGACTTTCAAGTTAGCCAATAAATTTTTGCGGCCAGCCAAACTCAATTTTGGATAATTCTTTGGCTTCACTTTGGTGTCAATCATACTGTTAATTTACTACTGTTACCTGAGCCAAGGGTAATAAATCTGTTTATTCCATATTGATAGAACTTTAGTAGATTTTTTTATATGAATTGGATTTTGAATAAATAAGCATATTCACCGTGCAAAACGTCGCATGCTTTTACGTGTATAATTATGTTAAAAATGTTTGATGTACAATTGGTTTTGGTAAAGAATTGTTATTACATCCTTTTCTCTCAATACTCCTTCAGAATATGGAATAAAACAATTACAGTGACTGTCTTTTGTTTCGGTAAATATGTGGTTTAATTGACTTTTGAAAAACTGATATTCACTTCGGCTGCTGGCCTCAGGGAATATCAGTTTTTCAAAAGTCAATAAAACCACATATTTACCTCATCAAAAGACAGTAATTGTATAGTATTTCGAACACTTGCTTTAAGGTAAATTATTTAGAATTACTCCCCTTGTCTAACTATTTTTTCAAATGGTTATCCATAAAGTTATGTTTATTGATTAAAAATATGATAATAAGTTAATTAATGCAGAGAAGTTTTAGAATTTTCCATTAATAATTTTATTTTATTTTTAGCACATACAAAAAATAATTGAAAATCATTTTAGACATCTTTATTACTTTAAGTTCAGTAATAAAGATGTCTAAAATTTTAGACATCTTTATTACTTTAATTTCAACCGACCGTGCAAGACCTTCATGGGTAGTCAAGGTCGTTAAAAACCCTCCTTTTCCTTGTTTATTTTCAGTTTGAAGTGTTAACACTAGTGTAGGGCATCCTCTAAATCTTTAAAAAAAAGATATTAGAATATCACTAATGGCAAAATGATATATTGGAAGTGATATTATGCCTATACAAATACTAGTAAATACAAATAGGTTTTAGGCATAATTTGTTGGAATTTTTTTATTGTCCATCTAGTAAACTTGTCATAACTTTTATTTTACTTTAACTATCATTGATAAATAGTTAATAACCTGTTTATTCAGTTAATTTTTATTTGTTCAAAAGGTTATGCAAGTGTACAAAGCTAGGGAATCCTTGTTATTTTCTATATGACAAATGCAAAGGTTCCACAAGTATCTGGTATAGAGATTTACATTAAGATAACATGATCTTATCTTACAAAATTGGGAAAAAGTATTTTCATTAAAAAAAATGAATACTGAAATGGTCAATTAAAATGTTGATAAAAAATCTCCAATTATGAGACCCAAACTGCAGCTAAATATTTCTTAGTCTCATGGTAAGATTAGAGGACTAGGTATTCAAAACCCTGACCATTTCAAAGTCAGAATCAACAATTTTGAAAACTAAAAGCCAACTGATATTTCCACAAGCAACAGAACTGGAATAACAAATGATAGAGTAGACAGTTTTTCCTTTGTACTGTAATCTAAATAACTTATCAACGTTTGTAATCGTTTTTAGTCATATCAATAAGAAGACCTGCTTTACAGACCCTAGACTAGCTTTTGCAGAACCATTGAAAACTTCACCTAAGGATTTTAGACAGAAATTTGATGGAAATAGTTCAGCATTGCAGATTTTGAATGGAAGAGATTTAACGGGCAAATATGCCATTATAACGGGTGCAAGTGACGGGATTGGTAAGCATTTTAGTCATTTTTTTCTCAGTTAGTTGAAATATCTATCAAAATAGTAAATATTTTTTCTTGCTACACTGTAGAATGAAAATTATCATTAAGGCACTTGAAACTTGAAAATTTAGCTATCTATATATATTTATACCATAATGCCTCATGCAACAAATTAGCAGAGGGTACAATGTTTTTGACCTTCCCTTCAGTTGATGATGAAATTTTGAATTAACAGTGGTAATGAAAACATGGTATTTTTATTTTGCATTCTCTACTTATTATACCCCCGCTTTAAAAAATGGGGGGGTATACTGTTTTATCTCTGTCTGTCCATCTGTCAGTCAGTCCATCAGTCCCATGAATATTTTCGTCGCATTTTTCTCAGGAACTACTCGACAAGGATTTCTGAAATTTGGTTTCAGGGTTTATATAAGTAAGTTACACTGTGTGATGCGTTTTCAGATTTATCACTCAACAACTTCCTGTTTACCGAAAACTTGTATTATTTTACACATGATAGCCAAGTTGAAATTTTCGTCACATTTTTCTCAGGAACTACTTGACAAGGATTTCTGAAATTTGGTTTCAGGGTTAACATAAGTAAGTTACACCGTATGATGCGTTTTCAGATTCATCACTCATCAACTTCCTGTTTACCAAACACTTGTATTATTTTACACATGATAGCCAAGTTGAAAATTTTCGTCACATTTTTCTCAGGAACTACTTGACAAGGATTTCTGAAATTTGGTGTCAGGGTTTATATAAGTACGTTACACCGTGTGATGCGTTTTCAGATTCATCACTCAACAACTTCCTGTTTACCGAAATATTTCGGCGGGATATCATCAGTGAGCAGTAGCTCACAGTTTTACTGGTTTTTTCAGCACAAATTTATCTGTAAACACACTGGCAATGATTCTAATTGGCAAAATTCATTTCACAATCCTCCACTTTTCATCTTTAGGTTATGAAACAGCAAGATCATTAGCATTTCATGGTGCTACAATTATAATGGCATGTAGAAATACTGAAAAAGCAGAGAAGTGTAAGATTTCAATTTTGAAAGACAGACCTAAAGCTACTATAGAAATACTACACTTAGATCTTGCATCATTGAGAAGTGTCAAACAGTTTGCTGAAGAGTATAAAAGAAGAGCATGGTAAGATTTCAAGCTACAGTTTAAGGACTATTCCAGAAATGACAATTAGGGGTGGAGGGTGGGTGTTGAAACACTTTTATGGGTAGCAGGGTATTATTTGGAAGGAATACAATTTTTATACGTCCGTTTACGGGACGTATTATGGTATACCGTTGTCCGTCTGTCCGTCCGTCCGTCCGTCTGTCCGTCTGTCCGTCCGTCGTCAACATGTCGGACATTAACTCAAAAACGCTTTAACCAATTTGCATAAAACTTTGGTGAATTGTTTATATCTATTGACGTGAGCTCCCTTTCGTTTTTTATAAATTTTAGATTTTAAGTTTCTGAGTTATGGGGTTTTATTCATTGAAAAAAGGAGGATTTTTCAGTTTTCGGATAATAACTCAAGAATGCTTTCACCAACTTGCAAGAAATTGTGGTGAATTGTTTATATCTATTGACATGAGTTCCCTTTCGATTTTTATATATTTTAGATTTTACGTTTCCTAGTTACAGGGTTTTATTCATAAAAAAGGGGGGATTTTCCAGTTTTCAGACAAAAAAATCAAAAATGCTTTCAGCAGTTCTTATGAAACTTTGGTGAATTGTTTATATCTATTAATGTAAGCTCTGTTTAGAATTTTATAAATTTTACATTTTACATTTCTGAGTTATGGGGTTTTATTCATTAAAAAAGGGGGGATTTTCCAGTTTTTGGACAATAACTCAAAAATGCTGTCAGCAATTCTCATGAAACTTTGGTGAATTGTTTATATCTATTGATGTAAGCTCCCTTTACATTTTCATAAATTTCTAATATGACATTGAGAATTAATTGAACTTTATTTAACAATCTCTTGAAATTTTATACATTATTGTGAAATGAGCGGGGTCTGCAAAATGTGCTTCCTGAACCCAGAGTGCATTTTTTTCTGGCTGGAACAGCCCTCATTGATTTAGCAATGGTAGCTCAAATTAGTTACTATATGGTGGAATGGCATTACAAAAGATTTTCTTGAAACGTAAAATATTAGATTCTAATTTTTGAAACAAAAGGAAACATTGTGCTATTATTTTCGGGCCAGGTGAGCTTTTTCCATCACTTGTATCCATTGTCTGCCGTCCGTTAACTTTTACAAAGCATCTCCTCTAAAACTACTGAGCCAAATTTAACCAAACTTGGCCACAATCATCATTGGGGTATCTAGTTTAAAAAATTTTGTAAGTGTCTCGCCTTCTTTTGCTGTTAATCGCAGGCTCAACAAAAATAAGGAAAAAAATTAATAAAAATAGTCCTCTCTATACTATCTTTTGATTGTAAGTAGCTTCTGTCCAAGTTTGGTAAAAATCCAGGATAGTTTATGAATCTAATAAATGTTTTAAAAACTTAAACTGCAGACTGTATGTAATGTTAACTGGAAGAAGAACTAAGTCCATTTATAAGTAAAATACGGAAAAAATGGAACAAAATTTTAACAAAATTTCCTTCTAGATATACTAGCTTTTAATCATAAACAAGCTTCTGTCCAAGTTTGGTACAAATCCAAGATAGTTTAAGAAAGTTGTTAAAATTTTTAAAACTTTAACCACAGAGTGAATGTAATGTTAACTGGCAGAAAAACTAAGTCCATTTATAAGTAAAATACGGAAAAAATGGAATTTTTTTATTACAAAATTTACTTCTGGATACTATCTTATGATCATAAACAAGCTTCTGTCCAAGTTTGGTAGAAATCCAGGATAGTTTAAGTAAGTTATTAAAATTTCAAAAACTTTAACCACAGAGTGAATGTAATGTTTCCTGGCAGAAAAACCAAGTCCATTTATAAGTAAAATACAGAAAAAATGGAATTTTTGTTTTACAAAATTTACTTTTGAATATTATCTTATGATCATAAACAAGCTTCTGTCCAAGTTTGGTAGAAATCGAGGATAGTTTGAGAAAGTTATTAAAATTTCAAAAACTTTAACCACAGAGTGAATATTTGTGGACGCCTCCGCCGACGATGCCAACGACGCCGACGGAATGTAGGATCGCTTTGTCTCGCTTTTTCGACAAAAGTCGAAGGCTCAATAAAAATGTGTCCGATGACACCGCTTGCCAACCAAGATGGCCGTCATGGCTAATAGAATAGAACATAGGGGTAAAATGTAAGTTTTGTCTTTTATTTTGAAAACCGCTATAAATAGAGAAAATCTGACAGGTGCAAAAATTTTCAGCATGTTGAGTTCTTCCTATCATCTATTTACATTAATACTGTCAGACAATTTCTTATTGGAGTTATTGCCCTGAAATGACAAATTTTACTACTTTTTTTCATTTTGACTATTATCTTGAAAACTGTAATAGATAGAGAGAAACTTTAAACAGCAATACTGATCAGCAAGACAAGATCTTCAAACAAGTCACATAGCCGAAATCGTCAGTCGACTCCTTATTAGGGTTATTGCCCTTTAATGACAATTTTTACCATTTTTTTTTTTTCGTTTTTTGCCTAAAATCTTAAAAACTACAATAGATAGATAGAAACTTTAAACAGCATCAGTGATAAGCAAGACAAGATCTACAAATAAGTATAATAGCCAAGTTCTTCAATTGACTGGTTATTGAAGTTGTGGCTCTTTAATGATGATTTTTACCAATTTTTGGCATTTTCGCCTATTATCTTGAAAACTATAGGGTTACAATCAGACCTACCTCTCTTTACCCTTGGCAGATTAAGTCAGAATTTATGATCCACAAGGTATTGCTTTCCATTGGACGCAGTTGTAATTTGGTCACGGGAAGATATAGAAAACATAAATAAACAATTGCCAAGTGTGATATTTAGTGACACTTTTGAAGTTCTTAATCAACTAATTGAAGTTCTTGAGTACCGGTATGTTACTTGTGCAGATGTGCGAATGTCAGCGTATATATGAGGTTTCATGCTTTACTAAGTTTGTAAACACTGGACCCCTTTGAACTAAAGAGTACAAGTGCTGTCATTGGTTAATTATGATGTACCTGTAGTCGAAGTGGGCATGACTTCTATCTGTCACTAGATGGCATTTCGCTGTCTTAATCTGCCAAGGGTGAATAGGAGCTGGTCAGATTGTGGCTAGCAAAGATGCATGTTATCCTGCATTGTACTGGACTAACACACAGATTCAGATTTTAACATGTTAGTTCACAAGATACAAGTTGAAGGAAGACATATCATCCAATTGAGACACTTTGTTCTTACTCTCAGTCCATTAGTCTTTGCCATTACTCCTAAATTAAACTGTTAACGTCTTTTGGGGAGTTTCATGTTTATAAATAAGTCTTATATCACAGCTACTGATGTGTTGCCAAAATCTCTTCATACTATTTTTGAGCACCCAGTAGTTAGCCAGTACAACATAAATTCTTTAATCAAACTGATATCTTTATGTTCTACTTAAAGTAATAATCCCAAGTAATTAGAATGTTGTGTAAAAAATATCCAGAAAGGTGTTGTTTTGATAGATTTAAATTTGGAAACTCCTGTAATGCTGTGGTTTCCTGTACCAAGGGAGACAACTACAATTATAAAATAGACATTGCTATCAATATGGACTTTCAGGTTTATAATTGAATTATCGTTGGCCTAAAAGCAATTGCAACAACTAGGGTAACCTGAAACAAAGGAAAGGATCTGTGTGTCTGCTTACACCCAAAAATAATAATTGTTACATACTGGTATGTTTGTGTACATAAATAATTATTTTCCACAGCTCTTAGGTTTACCCCAAGGTTGACTTTACATGTATAAAGAAATATGGGGTACTGGACTTCTCGTATCCATCAAGAAGACGCTTTTGAGGTAACAACTGTTTGACTGTATGGAATTTGTAGAAATGCCGCCCCATATGGTCAGAAGTGAGACAACAAATTTGATTCCCTGTGCTCGAACAGTTCCAAAATCACTGAAGAACCTTTGCAAAATCTCTTTGGGATCAGTAGATGAAAATAATTCTTTATAAATTTTGTGCCTGAAGTGCTTTTCTGAATTTAGCTATTCTGTTGTATGGCAAGATTATTGCCTTGAACTCTATTTTTCAGAGGCCTTGCAAAGGAGTAGGTTCATGAAGGACTAAAATTGAATTGGTCTTTTTATGTTTTTTTTTAATCTGGTCAAAATACTACAACTTTTACATACAAATATTTTAGCATTTTTTTAGATCATAAAACTTTAAAAAAACCTTGACCCCAGACATGGGACATGGGAAACTTCTACCATTTTTGTTCTGAATAAGGTTGCAAAAGAGGTGACCTATATATTCATTTTTTATGTTGTTTTTTAGCTGTATTATTTTGTACCCAAAATGGCTTTTGCTTGAATTTTTAGGACTAAAATGGTTGCAAATGACATGAGCTTTTCATGTTCAGAATCTGGGTCGGACTAGGTTAAGGGGGTAGCTGCCCAAATCTATGTGAATGTGGTTTCTTAAAGGGTTTCTGTTTGGCTTGAGGTCTTTTAAAAGCATTTTTTTGTGAAATTTTTTTTCAACATTATACATAAAGGCTCTTACATACCTAAGCATTGTCTCCCCAATGGTGAAAGTCATGAAATGGGAGTCATGGGAAATATTTTTCAGGCAGCTGTGATAACTATTTGCCAATACCCCAAAGCTTTATTCCAAAAGTCGCCTAGAATTACCAAAATAATTATTGGGGTAGTTTGTGTCAGTCAGTCATTGTCACCTTGGTTTGACCTCAACTTCAGGCTCGAGTCCTCAGGTTAAGCTCTTAGGATGAGGTCTGGTTCTCAATAACAATACATGATAGGCGTGTGATTTGGCCTTCAGTCTTTGACCTCAATTTCAGGTTCCTTGGGTCAGGTTAAGTTTTCAGGATAGGATGTGGGTATACATCAATGTATACCCATAGAAAAAAAAGATAAAATGTATTGATTATGTCCTGTTGTTAGCTACTTTTTACTACTTCGTTTATTTAAAAGACGTGATAATAACAGTATCTTGTCACAGGATTTAAAATCTGAAAACTATAACATTGCACAAATTACCAATCTAATGAGTTACAAAGCAACAAATGTTTTGTCATTTTTGTCGAGCCTGCGACTTTTGTCGCAGAAAGCTTGACATAGGGATAGTGATCCGGCGGCGGCGGCAGAGTTAGCTAAATTCTTAAAAGCTTTATATTTTAGAAGGTGGAAGACCTGGATGCTTCATACTTTTTATATAGATGCCTTATGTTACGAAGTTTTTGTCTGTCACATGTCCATTGTCCTTGACCTCATTTTCATGGTTCAGTGACTACTTGGAAAAAAAGTTGTGATTTTTTTGTACTGTTAATTTCTCTCTTATTATGAGTAATAGGATAACTATATTTGGTATGTGCGTACCTATCAAGGTCCTCATGCCCGTCAGACAGTTTTTACTTGACCTCGACCTCATTTCATGGTTAAGTTTTGGTGGTCAAGTCCATATCTCAGATACTATAAGCAATAGGTCTAGTATTCATTATTTACAGCTTAAAATTTATAATGTATGTCTGATAGCATTTACTTTCAACATAACTTCAATTATAAATACACGACAGGCGAGACATTTCTGTGTGTCCACTCTTGTTGAATGAAAGAGAAGGCAAATATTTGTTTTTTTGTCAGAACTGTTTAATATTTTCCATTGATGGAAGATGTGGTTAAACTTTTCTGAAGTTGGATAGTGAATTTCCCATGAAATATGAAGGGACAATAAGGGAAACACATTTTTCAGGAAAATTTTTTAGTTTTCTCTTGACTATGCATGATAATATTTACTCTGATGCATTTATTATTTAATGTACTATGACAGCCAACTGATATAAAATATTACAAAAATGACAAGAACCATGTTAATCTGCTCATTAGAGGTCAGCAGATTTTGAACATTTGTTGGCATGTAATATTAAATTTAAATCAAGTTTTGAAATTAAATAAAACTGCTGAGATTTAATTTAATTTTTCCCTAATGCACATTTATCAGAGCTTTTAGATCAAACCAATTTGGCTATTTTATTGTCAAATATACCAGCTTTTGAAAATTTGGAAGTTGTCAGAAGATTGAATAAATTACAAAAATTCCCAATTTTGAGCCTATTTTTACTCAAAAACTAGCAGGCAATCTTTTTTTTTATTTTATGGATTTTCTAATATCTCACCTTGAACTACAATATATCTCAAAATGAAAAAAAATGACAATTCAATGTGAAACTGTATTGACTCCCCTTAACAATGCATTATTCTGTCATACCACTGCACTAAAAACAGTCTTGAATTTTTAAAGTTCTGTAACAGCTGCTAGTCATCTTAGTGTATATTGCATTCTACAGAGTGGACAATTAACCCCTTTTTCAATTTTGTCTAGACTAAAAAATATATAATTTATTCATGGAAGAAGCCATCTGGGAAATTATTCATAGCACTGTGTAACTTTCAAAATGAATTTGTGACTCTAATTCTATTTGACAAACTGTGGCTTTTTCTTAAATCAAGTATGAAATACACATTCTGTTTGATAATATCTATACGTCTCATTCTGAGACTCTGTAACTTATATAATATGTCATCTTATGTTTGGAAGGAGAATTAAGTCAATATTCAAAGTAAACCAATGTAAACCTATGGCGTCCTTGAATTACATAATTCTGATGTTTTTCACAGTTCATGTAACAAACATATTTAGAAAAACTGTGTAAGTTTTGAATGAAATACTAGTTGTAGTAAAAACCGGAAATATTAAATTTAAATATATATTATGTAATTCACAATTTTTGTTAAAATGAACTAATTTACTTATTGTTGTGGGTAATTCAAAATATTAAATCATTCATGTTTAATGTAAATGAGTTTCTAGACTAGCATAGAAATTTGTTTTCAGTGTTTTTTGGGGTAATTTCAATACATGTACATGCAAGGCCAAAAATAATACAGGGCTTTCTACTCTTTATGAGTTTTTTTTTTCAATACAAGCAAGGTCAAAATTAATACCGAGCTGCCCACTCTGTATTTGTTTTTTTCAATTTAAGCAAGGCCAAAATTAATATAGGGCTGTCCACTCAATAGTTTTATTTCAATATAAGCATGGCCAAAATTAATATAGGGCTGTCCACTCAATAGTTTTATTTCAATATAAGCATGGCCAAAACTAATATAGGGCTGTCCACTCAATAGTTTTATTTCAATATAAGCAAGGCCAAAATTAATATAGGGCTGTCCACTCAATAGGAGTTTTATTTCAATATAAGCAAGGCCAAAATTAATATAAAGCTGTCCGATCAATAGGAGTTTTATTTCAATATAAGCATGGCCAAAATTAATATAGGGCTGTCCACTCAATAGGAGTTTTATTTCGATATAAGGAAGACAAAAATTAATACAGAATATCCACTCAGTAGGAGTTTTTTTTTTTAATACAAGCAAGGCCAAAATTAATACACAGCTGTCTACTCTCTATAAGTTTTTTTTTAATATAAGGCCAAACTTAAAATCAAAGTTGTTTGATGTTGCCTACAAAAATTTATTACACAAATCATTTCAATTTTTTTTTAAAGTATTTTTAGTACTCTAAAATCATTTTCTTGTCTAAAACATGTAACTTATGTTGTTGGCCAAACATCAGCCTTATTTTATACATAACCCTGTTGGACAGAATTGAGGGAGGGGGGTTCCAGATGAAAAAGAAAAACATTTTCAAAAATTGATTGAAATTTTAATGGAATGTTTTAGACCACTTAAGACAGATTAAATTTGATTTCCAATGTTTTCAGTTTTACTGTCCCTGAGTTATGGCACTTGCTTTTTGAAAGAATTCCAATTTTTTTTAATTTCCAGATGATCATAAGAGTACAGCATTTTGATATATATTGAAATTTTAATGGATTATTTTGAACAAATAAACCCAGGTTGATTTAAATGTTTGTTGTTTTCTCATTTCCAGAGATATGGTACTTGATAGCTTGAAAAATTCAAATCTTGTTGGTTTTCAGGTGAAAAAATGGAGAACCCCTTTTTTAAATTGATTGAAATTTTAATGGAATGTTATGATCTACTAAACAAAATCAAGATCTCTCAGTTGCTGCAGGGAGGGGTATCTGTGATCTCTTAGATTACCTCTCTGGTTCATTTAGGAATTTGATAGCAGGAGATGGAAATTTCTGTTGTCATGACCCATTTAGTTTTTTTTGCAAGCATTGTGATAGAAAATAAACTCCATTAAGTAAAATATAATTGCATGAAGGAAGACTGTAAGATCTACTCAGTAGCAGCCTATTGGAGCAGTCCTAAGTATAAGGTACAAAGAAATAATTATTGAAATGCCATTTGTTTATATAACCAAAATGAAAATAAATCATATAACCGATTTTGTTATTATTAAATCTGCTTGAAGTAGAGGCTCTCAGTCATAAAACTGTAATCAGTGCTCTGAAAATAAAATTTGCGCTCAAAAGAGTCAAAACACCAAATCCAGTATTTGATTGGTGATTTCTGAGTCTATGTACAGTAATCGTGATCGAAATTTGTATTAACTGCAAGGCCATGAATGTAGGACAGATTATGGAAAGATCTCCATCTTTGATTTCTCAACATTTTATTTTAAGTTGAAACTCAAACTTATTTGAATATATATAGATAGGAACACTCAGACTGATGTTTGAGATCTTTTTTGAGAAATGCAAGCCTGGTAATAGCATAAGGACATGAAGGATGGAAATTTTAGGTTAGAAAAAGGAAAGGTTAGAAGGAAAGTTTATTGGTCACAAGTGTTTTAACAGCTATTTAAAGCAGATTTTTAGAAATTTTGTGATTTCTGTGTGTAGCAATAAGGTTTCAACAACAGTATTGAAAATTAAAACTATACTGTAAAATGTATTTTTTCTTCAGGCCCCTGAACATGTTAATCCTGAATGCTGGAGTGTTTGGCTTACCCTACATAGTGACAGAGAATGACCTTGAAATCACATTCCAAGTCAATCACCTGTCTCATTTCTACCTGACCAAATTGTTGTATGATTTGCTAGTATCATCAGCTCCTAGTCGTGTGGTAGTAGTGTCATCAGAGTCACATAGGTAAGTCTAGCAGGTGAAACTATGACATTTTTATTAGTTGTATAAATGGTAAATGACGTTTGTGACCAATTATCAGGTATGATATTTCCACCCACATTGTTTTAAAAACATCTTGCATAATTAACACATGATTGGTCAAATTCTACATTATAATGGTTGTTGTTGATCTGAAATTTTTTTTTGCACCTTGAAGTATTTTTATAATAATATTTCACAGACACTAAATTTTTTCCGACATGTAGTTACAGTCTATTCTTACATTAGGACAATTACAATAAAGACTAAGAAAGCAAAGTATCAATTTTTTTTTTTAAATTTCAAGATGTCAAGACTCTAGGCACATTAGAGCTTGACATATTGGGTAGACACCAGTTTGTTGATAAAAATTACAGTAATGTTCCTTATAACACCCCTGCAACAAATTGTTGGTGGCATATTGTTAACCCCTTTCTGTCTGTCCCACATAAGGTATATGGTTTGTCCTGCTAAATCTACATACAGTTTTCAAGCAAAAACTTTTAATTTATGTAGAGTTTTAGTACATATACTACAGGTGTGCATGATGTCAGGATTTTGATATTTAAAAATGAGGGGTTGTTGAACTTTATTGTAATGTAAGGCATGCAGGGTAGATGATTCGTCTGACTAAATCCTCCTACAGTTAGTAAGCTAAAACTTTATATCATGTAGAGTTTTAGTACATATACTAAAGGTTTGCATGATGTCAGGATTTAGATTTTTTTTTAATTTTCCACAAATAATGGGTTGTTGTAATTTTTTTGATGGTGAGCTTCAGAACACATGGAAATGTGGTTGTGGCTTGCTACCCTTATAGAAAAGAGCAGCCATTGTACAAACTTATGCTCTATATACAGAGTACTGTAAATAGGATCAATGAATGCATTCACAAGGAATACAGTCAAGATGTTTGCATTTTGATTGCAACAAACATGTTTCCCATATATTAATGTAGAAAATGTCTTCTACTAGTTCCAGTGTGAATTTGTTGAGAAACAACAACTTTGTTCTCAGTTAGAATAAATTCAAGTTAAATGTAACAAGTTAAATCATCAATATTGGAAAGATATGAAAAATTATTTTGCAATGCAAAGAAAACAACTTCTGAAAAGTGAATAAAAAATCATTTAAAAAAAAGATCTGACTGAACAATGTATACATTTTTACTTTTGTTACTTTAACAATTTGTTTTACTTGTAGATTTCCAAAAATCCACATGGTTGAGGATGTATGCGAAGATTCATTATCATTACCAAAAGACAAATATAGTGATATGAATGCTTATAATGTATCAAAACTGTGCAATAATCTATTCTCTCTACATCTAAATAAACTTCTAGCTGGTAAAAAAGTAACCAGTAATAGCTTACATCCAGGAAGTTGTATAAGTACAAATATACAGAGAAACTGGTGGTTATATCAAGTTGTATTCTTCATTGTGAGACCATTTACAAAATCAAAGGTAGGCTTAATATATACTGTAAAACACCTGCAAATAGGACACATGAATGGTAATACAAATATATTACTGGTACTCTGAGTCAAACCTGCTATAAAGGTCACCTCTTTCAAGCAAAGACCGGTCCTGGCTGGTCATTTTTATTTCCTGCTGTAGTAATACCTTTGCATTTTGAACCTCAAATGAAAGGTGACCTCTCTTGTAAGGTCAGCTTTGTCTGGTCCCAAGGGTGATCTTTATGTACAGATTTGACTGCATGTTTATTTTCAATATTTACAGTATGAACTGATAAAAGTAAAGTACTGGTATAATTTTAACCCTTTCAATGCTATACACGGCATATGCCGCGATGACGTACGCCGCCCGCCTCTGCTGTTCACGGCATATGTCGCAATGATGATGGATTTTTCATACAGACTCGTAACCATTCTGTTTTCATTTGGGTCCTCTCTCATTTTTCCTCATATGAATCGAGGATATACAAGGTCCCGTTTGCGCTTGAAATCGTGGGAATTTTAATATGGTCGATCTTTACGAGATGTAGAAAAAGGGGGAAACGGAGATTGACTGAAAATTTTGAAGAAGGAGACACTTATTTGCGCCACGTTTACAATATACGTTGTGTATGGTGCAAATACGCTACAGAATTGAGCAACTGGTGTCTTCTTTATTATATGGCAGATAAAACAACAAAATAAATGAAGATTAAAAGTTGCTTTTATTAAAAATTCAACACCAAAAATACAATAATTTATACTTTTTACCTGTTAATTACCTGAAAATGCAGGTAGCTTGATGAAAATTTAACTAAAATAATTGCAAAACATTACAGTTCATGCTCTCCTGAGCATTTTCATGCACTAACTTTGTCTGTATCTCTAATAATAAAAAAGATACAGCAGTCTGAAAAGGAATATACTGCTCTAATGAATGAACACAAAAAAAATGCAGCAGCGTTGAAAGGGTTAAAGGAATTATTTTTTAGGTAAACAATCATTGTTTCTTCTTCAGTTTATTGTAGACAGAAATTGTTCTTTTTTTCATCATTTTGTATTTCCTCACCAGATCTTTACAATGACTAGGGAAAGGGGGGATGGTTAAATTACATAACTTCCTGGCATGACTTGTATAGGAACCTGTTGTTGGGTTGCTGTTGCATTGATGTAAACCTTACAACTCTTTTATTTACACTAGAACTAGGAATGTATTGTTGCTTTAAGATTTGGAAGGCATATGTCAACAAAAAGAAATTAATTATATATATGGTACTGAGTTGCTTCCCTTTCCTTAATGTAAGCCTATGTTAATATAAGACACTCTTTGTTGAACAAATTGCAAATTACTCATTGTTTTAATCCTATTTTTACAGTATAAGCAGATGTTACGGAAACCAAATTTGAATAAATAAAGTTTCACATGACTGCATTAATAAAATAAAATTGTTGCATATACCAGCAGTGACATTTAAAAAAACGAACTGCACTTATTGATACTTAAAATGAGAACATTTTTAAATGCAACATGTCTTTTCCCCTTTTTCAAGGTATAAATTGAGTCTCTTGACTAATAATTTCTGCACATAAAATTTTTTCATACTTTGTAAATATGTTGTTTTTATCATATTCCTTATGAAAGTAACACAATATATTTCTTCTGATAGTATGACGATTATAAATACATGTAATTAGCAAAAACTTCAGCAGAAAAAGTGGCTTCATTTGGTTCAGTTGAAACCCAAGTGGGTATATGTTCTGTATAATTTATTCTGAAACAATACCTTGGTCCATTTATTTCTGCATGATGAAATAATACAAATATCAGACTGCAAAATGGTATACTATTGATTCTGAAAAAGCAAAACAGTTTATGTAACTCAAAAGTGTCAGAACCTGGGATTCCCGTGTCTCAGTCACCTTGCTGATTATTTGCTAATAGTTGAACTTTTTCTAAAGATTTACTGAAATTTTGCTGGAATGTACGAAATTCTGCAATTTTTAAGAAAAGGGTCTTTAAGGTAGTTCAGAAAATTTCAGGGAGATAAACAGAAATATTTTAGAATTAATGCTGAAGTAGTTCTGAATATCACTGTATATTTACTGAAAGTCACTTTTTCTGAAAACTTGCTGAAATAAGCCATACTCAGCCATTTTTGAGAAAAGGATTGTTAATGGTATTTTGTTCAGAAAATTTCAGCAATCAAGATCAAGAAAATGTTAAGGTAAACATTTCCATGAGAGCTAACTAACATATTTCTTCTATCATTTTTATCCTAACTTTTCAAATATACTCCTAAAAGAAGGAAGACCTTTATACACTTCGAAATGAAAAAAAAATGATTTAACAAATTTATATTTCAGCAACAAGGAGCAGCTACTACAGTCTACTGTGCAACACATCCAGACGTAGAGGAGATCGGTGGAATGTACTTTAACAATTGTTGTCCCTGCCAACCATCAAAAGAATCCATGGATGAACAATTAGCTGAGAAGTTGTGGACAGTTAGTGAGACCATACTTCAAGATAGACTTGCTAGATTGACAAGTATATAGTGGAAGACAGGAATATTTAACACATGTTTTAAAAACAAAAATTGAAAACCAATTGTTACCTTTATGTAAATCTGAAGTGGAAGATGAAATACACTTCGGTATAAAATATACTAAACTCAAATAATATGTTCTTTAGGAAATCTTCAGATATATAACACTAATTTTCCAATCTTTCAAAAATTTGCTGTTATGGAACTTTTTTGTTTTTCAATTTCTGTTTTATCAGCTCTTCAAAGTTTGTATTAGGTTGTAATTTTCAAATATGTCTGTCTAGAGCAATTCTGAAGAGACATTTATTGTTCAAATGTGCATCTGGTGTTGTTAAATTGGTATGGTTAATGTTATTTCAGACTTTAAAAAATTCCATCCAAGGAGAAGGTCAGGTAAGGGCTAATATTGGCCTAAAATTTAAAGTAATCTGATGAAAGATTTTGGACATATTTTAAACACTTAAGTGTCTACTTCAGTCAATTCAATTTGTTCATGTAAAAGATTAGGTCATTAAAGGCACTCAAATTCAAACTTAAATGTAAAAAATCTATCAAATATGGCATAAAATTTCACTTTTCAGTGGTTTTTGTCTGAAATGTAAGTGGCCACTTTCGTGTTCAGTCTCAAACTTTATATATGTTATGTACAATCATCAAATACAACATATATTTAAATATTAAGACTTAACAAAAGTACAACCATTTCCATTTTCGACAAAATCCAGCTAAAAATTAGCACAAATGCTAAAATTGTGAAGATTTCAGTAATTTTGCATGAATTAATGATGCTAGTACCTGATGCATGTGTATTGCATTGTCAAAAAACAGCTCATATTTATGTAACAAAAGTATTCTACTTTCCAATAAATAGCTAAAAGTTTACATATTTAACAAATTTGTGAAAATACTTTATTTTGGGGCAAAAAGGGGGTCTTACCGGGAAAACTCCTTTTTGAATAAAAACTCCAAAATAATTATGATGGTAAAAAATGCTGCATTAAGGCATACAATACAGAAGCAGGGGCCAATTATAATTCGACAGATGTCAAATCTACAGTGAGACATAAAGCTAGAGTTGAATAAGCACCTAGTTACTTTTCAGTCACCAAAAATATCGGATAATTGTCAGATATTTGTATAGAGCTGTGGGAATGCTTACATGACGATGTTGCTTACTTTGTGTCAAAAACAACAATGCTATTTATACCATTAAAAATGAGGTTTTCTGCTTTTAGCCAAAAAAGATGCACATAGACCCTTTTGCAATTGATTGTGTACTGTTTCAAGAATGTTATGTCATAATTACAAGAAAAAAAATCATTGGTAGATTGTATATCTGCATGCCTTTGAATTGGCAAGAAAACTGTCTGTGGCTTTCAATTGCCGATAATTGTATGATTTCACGACAATTTTATTTTTGTTTACCTTCAACTTGATAACTACCTCATTAGCTTATAAGCTAGGGAGAACTTGACCAAAAGAAATAGGTGGAACTATCTCTATTGGTTTGAAAGTTTTAAGTACTTTCAGCTAAGTGTTGATATATAAAATTTTCGCTTTTACTTCAAATTGGCCTAAAATAAACCCAAATATCTCAAAAAGTAATTCATACAGGTACATTTGTCTATGCATATTTCCATAGTGCATATCACTCTGTGTCAAAATTTAAAAGAAAATCAACATATCTCTACTAGTGTATGCCATTAAGGCATTAAAGAAATGTACAAATTTAGATGTGCACCTTGTTTATATTATTATTTAAAAATAAATATATTATATGGTATATATGAATGTCTTTAATCTTGTACTTCTTCAGTCAAATTGAAAGAAAAACTGCAATTTTTATGTATATTTTGTGTTGATTTTATATAATATACCTTTATTATAATGATTAATACTTGTTTGTTTTTGTGTTTATACTATGATGATGATCCAGATTTTGGATTTTAAATCAATAAAATCATTGACTTTACTAACAGTCCAAGTCAAGAGCATAGGATGAACAATAGTTGTTTGAACAAATTGATGTGTCTTAATGAATATGTTAATCCGGATGAACAGTTCAATAACTTATGATTATCTGTGATATTTGTTTGTATTATTTTGCAACATCTTTTTCCCCCAGGTCATTACTCTAAGGAGAGATAACACTTTTGGTCAAAAAATCATTGACATATTTTAGCATATTTTAGCTATTTAATGTATTGTGAAGAATCTTTTACATGTATGTTTATTTTCATTAAATTTAAAATTTGTTCATATGAATTGTATTTTTTGAGTCAAATAATAGAGTACCTCTCAAATCTTTGTGAAATTCAGTGTCTTAGGGCAGGGGCAGGTCCAGGTGAGGGCGTAATGGCCTTGCATTCATAAAATTTTGAGCTTGATTATTGTACATATGTATTCCTATTCAAAAATCAACCAATCAAAATACTGGATTTGCTGTTTAGAGCACAAAGTTTGAACTCAAGAGTACTGAGTAAAGTCTTATAAGTGAGAGCCTTGGTTTTTTGTGTTGCTCATTCTTAGTTTCCTGTATAGTGTTATGTAAACTGTTATTTCAACTTTTTTGTCTTTTCAACTATTTTCTTTTAGACCTTGTAATATATGTCTTTCTAGGTGTTATGAATTTTGTATTGTCCTTGGGATCTTCTGACTTTTTCATAATTATTGGTAATCTGAAGTCAATTTTATCAGTAAATTGAGCCCTGTATATTGACTCTGTTTGATTTTAATATAATAAATTGTAATTATGCCCCCGAAGTAGCAGAGGGGGCATTAAGTTTTACCCTTGTCCGTCTGTACGTCCCAAAATTGGTTTCTGTTCTCCAACTTTAGTTTGCCTCATTTGCATATGTTATGAAACTTATACACAATGCTTATAACCACAAAACACAGATCAAGTTTCAATTTTGGTGGTGTCTCTTTTACTGTTCTAGAGTTATGCCCCTTTACAAATTGAAAAATTGCTGAATTTTTCGTTTCTGTTCTCCAACTTTAGTTTGCCTCAATCAAATGTTAAGAAACTTATGCACAATGCTTATTACCACAAAACACAGATCAAGTTTGATTTTTGGTGACGTCACTTTTACCGTTCTAGAGTTATGCCCCTTTACAAATTGAAAAATTGCTGAATTTTTTGTTTCCATTCTCTAACTTAAGTTTGCCTCAATCAAATGTTAAGAAACTTATGCACAATGCTTATTACCACAAAACACAGATCAAGTTTGATTTTTGGTGACGTCACTTTCACCATTCTAGAGTTATGTCCCTTTACAAATGGGAAATAATGCTGAAATTTTCGTTTCTGTTCTCTAACTAAAGTTTGCCTCAACCAAATATTATGAAACTTATACACAATGCTTATTACCACAAAACTCAGATCAAGTTAAAATTTGGGTAGTGTCACTTTACCATTCTTGAGTAATGTCCCTTTATAACATTATATGCAAGTGGGGGCATCATCTGTATCCCATGGACACATTCCCAATTTATTTTATATGGGTGATATGCAAAAGTATGAATTTTATCATAGTGGCCAAGATTTGTAGATAGTTGCCTAAAACGCACTTCAACCTATCTGACACTACTATTATTGGTGGTAGGAGACTTGATTTTGTCATTTTTAATAATGATAATGTACACTTCATCTACCAGTATGTATAGATATAAAATTAAGAAGATGTGGTATGATTGCCAATGAGACAACTCTCTACCAGAGACCAAATGACATAGAAGTTTACAACTATAGGTCACCATACAGCCTTCAACAATGAGCAACAGTTTGTCATCATAGTAGCACTGTATCATTTTATGTTATGTCCCATCTTACCTGAATTAAGGATTTTTTTAGGTTTCAGATTATAAGTAGCACATTCCTTGACCTATTATTTTTCGAGAAAAAAAAACAAACAATAAATACAGATAACACGTGACTTTAGCAAATTTAACATATATTGTATTGGAGTTGTAAGGTCCCTAAATTATGATAAAAGTACTGCAATTACTCACTGCTTGAGCAGGTTGACTAAATCTTGCTAAAATTTACACAATGTCATGGGAGCATTAATTGATGTAGCTGTTCAAGAGTTTTGCCTTTCTACAATCTCTTATGTTGCTGCTTCAGAGGCAATGCTTACTCTTACAATGGTGGAGGTATCTGTGATCTTTATTCATGATTTTGAGCTAATTTCCAGCATATTTAAAAAAAAATTACAAATCAAAATTTTACTTCTTTATAAAGTTTGACACTGCTATATGCAGCAATGAATTTTCATTAACACTGAACTTTATATACAAAAGGCCATTTCATGATCTTGTGGTAGTTTCTGCCTCTGCCAAACAATGTATGAGAGAGTAAGAGCAAAGACAGGTCAGTAAAGTCAAAACATGGAAGTATTATATTAATATAATACTTCCATGGCCAAAATAACATGTTTGCGTAGTTGGATTTCAAATGGACTGTTAATTGAGAGATAGCACATTAAAATACCCTGATAGACACTTGTCTTGTCTGTGAAAAAGATCATAGAATGCCAGACATTGGGATAACAATCCGTCGGCGGCGGCGTAAACTATTTGTAGAGAGCTTTATTTTTCAGAAGATAGAAGACCTGGATACTTACTTCATACCTTGTATGCAGATACCTTATGTAACGAAGTTTCTGTTTGTCAGGTGTCCATTGTTCTTGGCCTCATGTCAAACACTTATTGTGAGTAATGGGATAACTATGTTTGGTATATTGGATTGTTGCAAAGTCTACATGTCTGTCAGACAGGGTTTACTTTACTGCAATCTCGTTTCATGGATCAATGATCGAGGTTTAAGTTTTCGTGGTCAAGTCGGTATCTCAGATACTATAGAAATTTTTGTGGTTTGGTCTGTTTCTCCAGTACTATAAACAATAGGACAAAGTTCTATATTTGGAGTATGGAATCAATGATTGTTAGATGTGATTGTCTCTCTGGCAGTGTTCATTTGACCTTGGCCTCATTTTAAGAACCATTTATAAGGTCAAGTGTATGTGATACTTGTATTAAAAAATTAATTTTACATACTTTCAACTCAAATTCAATCATGAGGTAAAGCAGGCAAGACAAGACATTCCAGCGTTTGCATTCTTGTTTGTTGTTGTGAATATGCATGTAATATTTGCTGCTGGATATAAATCAACCATCAGTAAATCATACACAAAAGCTTTATAGTCGATGTATTTTCAAACATAATATTGGCGTACTTCATGTTTGTTTTTGCTGTCTGTCCAATTGTACAGCACCGAGGGGTCATGGATTTTGTTAGCCATAACCATCGCTTATGGGTCAATTGTTTCGTCTTAGTAATTGAAGATAGCAACAGCATATAGGCATCACGAAAAATTGAGCTGATTCAGCAATCTTTGTGCAAATAGATACAATTGAGTTGGTTCAGCAATCTTTGTGCATATAGTTAAGTAGACATATTGAGAATTGAGATGATGCCCTTGAAATAAAAGAATGTTCTTATTGGTGTTCCTCTGACGTCATCTCATGAGAGCATTAAGACACTTGTCCTTTTCAAAGTTTTCGTGTTTTGTTTGTTTGTTAAATATGTCTATCAACATTATTGTTCAGTGGCTGAGATTGCTTAGGAATTGCATTTATGTATTTAACTTTTTCAGGGAAATTTCGATTTATCGTGTAACTGCCTATTATTAGCTAATTTAAGGGTTCGGTATATGACTATGGAGGGATTACAAAAATGTCTCATAGACACACCATCTCTAGTTGTAAGTAGATTTTAAAGTCATATTTGATGCAGAGGTTGTCTATCCATAACACGTGGTAGTCATGATAAAAGTTACCACAAAAATCTGATATTCTATATGTAATATCAAGAGCTTAGTTCAAAGGCCAGATTCATGTGATAGCATTGTGTAAAACATGTATGCATTAACGAACTTGAATCATTAAACTTCAGAGACTTATATCAAGATCAGAGCTGCAAAGGACAGGGTCACATGACAGGTAAAGACGGTAAAGGTGTGTGTATAGCCGCAAAAGAGTTTTCCTCTTGCAAACATATTTATCAAATTTGGTGACCTGGTTCCCAATGATGAGAAGATACTGGCAGATGTTTATATGAGCAGTGCATTAAGTGCTGTTGTTTGCTGGAAGATTTTCAACATTGAACTAAAGAGTTCATATACATTACAGCAAATCAGGATAGCACAAAGCGTCAACGTAAGCCCAGAGACATGTATGTATTATATGTTTCTGGAAAGCCATACTCTGATGTTCACAGATAACCCAGACAAATACCTTTGAAGGAGCATTTGCTATAAATGAAAGAATTCGTCCTGCAAATTCTATCTTTTGCTGCCTAACAAGGTATTATATAATCAAAGATATATAATACAGTTGTATTATAATATGCCTTTCATAGATCTTCATATAATCAAAACAAATACTGACAATCAGGCAATCACATGCATCTTGAAGATTTTTATACGGAAACTTGATGAAAGTAAGGTTGAACTTCGCAATAAAGACGATAGGAGTGCATAAATGAATTTTAAAGCGCAACTTTGACTTAATCAACTATGAAGTTGTACAACCAACAATTGCATTAGCATTGGTGTAGACTGGTTAGAGGAAATGAAACAAAATTTTCATCATTATTATATAAATTGTTACATGTTTACTACACATATTATGGTTATGAATCTAAGTGGTTAAAATTTATAAAGAATATTTTAGATGATTGTGGTATTCAAATATTTGGCAGAACCAAACTGTTTTTTCGTCAATATGGATTTCAGAGTGTGTTGAACAGAAACTTAAGGATCAATTTATACAATTTTGGTATTCAGAAATGTTCAAGTCTCCTAAGATATTGTGCTATAGATAATTCAAAACTCTTTTTTGTTTTGAAAAATAAATCTCTGAGTTATCACCCTTCTATATGTACATACTTTGTAAATTTAGATGTCTCAGTCACCGATTGCCAGTCGAGACCGGGAGATGGCGCAATTTGCCAAGAAGCGAAAGAGTGTGCCCTCTCTGTGACTCGATGGATATCGGTGACGAATACCACTATATTATGTCATGTAGCTACTTTAATAATGCAAGAAAAATCTGCTTCCCCCTTTTTGTTACGAAAATGTAAACATTTATAAGTTTGAACAGCTATTTTCTTCCAACAATGTAATTATATTAGAATAAAACTGTGTAAATTTATTCAAAACGTCCAAGGGAAGGAAGGTCGTTCCTCCAGGTTAGAACTTTTTAGTATTACTTTATACATATATATGTAATTCACTCATGCACTATAAGTTTGTATATTGTTAATATGTATATGTTCTCTGTAACAATTGTTTTAAGAGAATAAAGTATTCATATTCATTATGGGTAAAAGACAATTATTAGATTGCATATTATTATTTTCTTCGATTCAAATGTTTTATTGTGTAGGTGTACTCAAAATTCCTTTTACAAGGTTTGTGAAAGTGATTTCCATATATCTTCTTTTTCGTCACATGAAAGAAATAACTATATTAACATAAACATGAAATAAATTTGTGTGAAGATTCTATGACTCCTAAACTAAATCTTTATGACAATATCTCAAAATTGAGCTATTTTGGCAGTTCTCGCAATTTGCAGTAAATGCAGATTTGAAGCCCAAAAGCAAATTTTTAACACACAATTAAAAAAAAATAGAAATGTTGATATGTCATAAACTTATGTCTTGTGAACATCCGAAGGAATTCATTTGGTAGATTGAGATATTTTTTTCGAATTGAAGGGACCCATAAAAAATCTAATCAATAACTGCAAAAATGTCTGCTAATTGAAAAATAAACCAACATATACATAGAGTAACATTTAATTTAGCACATATTTCCTCCTTCAATAATCACTTAAGAACGTCATCATTTAATTTGATATTTTGGTGCTAATTAAAAATCCGAAATAACCTTTTTTTTTTATTTATACGTCGCCTTTTAGCATGCTTAATCGTTAAACATCTGCGTAGACGCTTTCGTCAGTTGGTTTACCGAGATTCCGATCTGTTGACTTTATTAGGCATGTGAACACATAGGAGATAGGTCCGTTGATCGAGTAACTTGATTTTTTTTAGAAAGAGGCTTTTATCGAAAAAAATTCAAAATTCTATCAGATTAATAGTTATATATATAACTGAGATATACAGTATGTCTTACAAACTCCTTGTTTCTTAGTTAGTAAGAATTAAAAGCATTAAAGACATTCATATTAAATATATTTAGTTTACTAGTAGTATAAAACTAAAGGGAGCAAATAGATTCCCAATCACAATTGTTTGGTCTAAAAATTGTAACAAAGCCAACACTGTTTAAGAGGGTACCCTTCTCTTACGAAATAGATTTGGCTCGTTTAATTCTCATGAAATTTTGACAAAGTATTTGCTTTTACCTGTTGATAAAAATATTAAACAGAAATTTAAACAACACAATTTACAGAAATAATTTCACTGGATATAAGTTTGACATGCACTAGTTTTGGTCATTGAGAAGCTTGATTTCTCTTTGCTAATAGTGTGTGATTGAAACGTACAGTTGAATTTTATAGAGTTAACTCCCTTTGTCGAAATTATGGAACGCCATGACTGCCTTATGTTGATCATCATCATTATGTGCAGTGGTCGCATCATATAATGATGATCATCAACATAAGGCAGTCATGGCGTTCCATACAAATCCCCCCTGCTCTAAACGGACATGTCTACAGTGTAGCTTTCATTCATTTTAACGATAAACCGATTAAACAGTCGTGGTATATGGATAAAGATTACCTTTTATGAAGAGAAATACGGCGAACATGTTGCATGCAGAAAGAAACAACTTTCAATGTTGCAAATTCTTAGGAGGTAAAGGTTTTTATTGGAGAATTCCAGAAATATTCCACTGATAACTGTTTATCATATGACTTTATTTAAGTTCAATCATGGCGCCTGAAGCTACGAAGAGGACTAAGAAAAATACTAATGGACAATCTTACAACTGAACAGTTATATTTATGTCAGAGAATACGGTCGTTGAAAATAATACACAGCGCAGCTGTTCAACTCAGTTAATATTTTACAACATTTATATGACAAATTACAGATAAAATTGTAATAAGATCTTTCACGCAAAGATGGCTTACCGCAAGTTTTCATGTAGAACGAAAACAGTATTTTCCCGAAAAACAACTTCTCCATCCAAAAGTTTAGTAGTCAAGTTTGAAGCTGAATCGTCATTTTTATTCTGTAATATTTTGTCACTTACACAAATATGTCCATTGTAGACCATATGAATCATTGTGGTTATTTAATTCTGATTATGCTTTATGTTTCATTTAAAAAATATTAACTAAAAAAAGATATTGCAATAATACAACTCATATATATTTATCATTAGATGTGGACACACATAATTGTCTTGTCTGTATAATAGAGATGCATAAAAATAACAGTTTGACGTGCTTTGAATTCATGTTCAAATGAAAATATATGCCTATAATAGCATGTATACATTATTGACACAAGATACTTGACCTATTAATTGGTTTCTGTTCTTACAATACATACAGCATCTAAGATTTTGACTACGTGGAAAAATAGGTCAAAGTTAAACAGATATCTCTCACATCATCATTTTCAATTTGCAGCACACAGATACTGTTCACTAAGAAAGAAACTACATCCAACACAGCAAAGAATCATTGTCCGAGTCCACCTGTAATGAAAGATTGGCTAGTCCCGAGCAGTGGCGGATCCAGAAATTTTCATAAGGGGGGCCCACTGACTGCCTAAGAGGGGGCCCGGTCCAGTCATGCTTTAGTGATTTCCTATATAATCAACCAAATTTTTCCCACAAAAGGGGGGGGGGGCTGCCCTCCCCCCCCCCCCCCCCTAAATCAGCCTCTGCCGAGTAGCTTGTCGTTGCTAATTTTCCGAGCCCTGTCTTTGTTTGAGCTTTATTGTTCTGGTGAACTGATACCAGTTGGAAATATAGTTCAAACCGAAATCAGTCAGAGGTGTATGTATTTGATATCAATTTCTGATGACACCTGTCGGATTGCCATGCTGACCTTTCTTAACTAACAGATGCAATTTACAGCCACAAAAACACTGAAAGATGCATGAAACTTGGCCAATGACATTTGGCATTTGTGTGTATCGACATGTTTACGTACAGTGCATTTGTAGACCAGAAATACGGTTGGTGATTTATCTTTATTGATAATTGTTAAACATGTTCAACTGGCCTGCATTTTCTATATTAAACTTACAGATCAAATTCAAATTACCATTTATTAATAGTAATTGAAAAAAATGACATACATAAATCACAAATAATCATGAAGGTGGCTTACATGACCGCATTATTTGAAAAGCGTGATGAGTCTTCTTGTCTAATTTCCACGATAAGTTGTGACGAAAAAGTAATTTTTGCATGTGTGGTTTACTAATATTGAAATTTTCATCTTTCCTATCAGTATAGTTGAAGTACTTTTCTCACCTGAGATCAACACTCCTCCCCAAAACCGTTTTTTAGATGGGGTTAGTTTACTGTTGGTGTTTTTTAACTATTTTTTGTCTCTTTCGGTCATTGTGTTGTCTGTTTGTCGTCGTCTTCGACGGTTACCTGTCGTCCTCTTTGTATCTTCTCCCTCCTTTCTATATGTATGCATAATACAATTGAACGAAAGAAACCAGTCTCGTCACTACATAAAATTTAGAAAATTATGCGATGTTTCGTTTTTATTGCGAAACTGCGACGGGATAGCTGTCGCAAAAATAGAAAACAATTTTTATTATTATTTCATTATTTGTATGCAGTATTTCCCGAAGTTGCAATAATTTATTTCGCATTTGTGTCAATTGCTGAACAATCGCAATACATTTCTGTGAAGGCATAACATTAATTTTGGCTATCAATATAGCGTTACAAGATAATAAATGCTTGCGAAATTTGAAAATTCAAATAACGAAATGCTTACGACATTTCTTTTTATGTCAATGTTATAGTTCCGTCCAAACTTTCTTATGAATGGCAAGTATCAGTCTATATTACTAAACAAATTATCAACTAATTAACAAACGAAAAAAGAAGAATGATAAAAAAAATCAATCTAATAGGACTCTACCACTGAAACCATACAGTTGACTCTCATCAACACCAAGCCACACTGAATCTTTGCAGTGTCACCAAGCAATCTTTCACACGAATTATCAAATGCAATGTGCAGATATATTAAGCATTGAGGGGAAATATGTGGCTTCTATCAGACATCCAATTAGAACAAAAATAGAAAGCTAAGAAAAAGTGATATCGTTGAATATACATGCACTTAAAACTAATTCTGATATTTCTTACTGCAGTCATTTTTGAATGTCCATCTGAACTCCGTAACAAGAGTGCACATCCTGAAATGCCTCGCCTGCTTTAATGACCATTGATTTTATGCTGAAAGTCTTAAAGATAAAGATTTCACTACAAATATCATATAAACTTAATGTGACATTTTTAAAGATCCATGAAAATGAGGTCAAGGTCAGATAATCCTGTCAGACAGATATGTACACCTTACAATTATTCCATACACCAAATATAGTTGACCTATTTCTTATGGTAATTGAAAAACAGAACAAAAACGCAAAAACGTAGCATTGACCAATGAACCATAAAAATGAGGTCAAGGTCAGATAATACCTACCTAACACCTTACAATTATTCCATACACCAAATATAGCTGACCTATTGCTTATATTTCTTGACAAACAGACCAAAGTACAAAAACTTAACATTGACCAATGAACCACGAAAATGATGTCAAGGACACGGATGAAACCTGCCAGACGGACATGTACCCCTTACAATCATTCCATACACCATATAAAATGGACCTACTGTTTATAGTATCTGAGAAACGGACCTAATCACGTCCTTTAAACTTTGATCACTAATCCTTGAAATGAGGTCGAGGTCAGGTGAAACCTGTCTGACGGACATGTAGATGTTGCAAGGAACCATATACCAAATATAGTTATCCTATTATTTATAATTAGTGAGAAATTCACATGACAAAAAAAATATGATTATTTTTCAAGCACTTGCTGGACCATGAAAATGAGGTCAAGGACAATGGACATATAAAAGACAGAAACTTCGTAGCATAAGGTATCTGCATATAAGGCATGAAGCATTCTATCTTTTTTAAATATAAAGCTTTATACAAATAGTTTACGCCGCCGCCGCCACCTCCGGATAGTAATCCCTATGTCTCGCATACTGCTAGGTGAGACAAAAACTTAAATTCCATGGAGGAAGGAAAATAAGAAAGATGCCAAGTTCATTTCATTTTTTTGTTGTTAAGATACGAAATCTGTGAAGAAGAAAAAAATCTTGAGTTGTGTCGAAAGATATCTATTGTTCACCGATTTTCAAAACATTTACATTGTTAAACAATTATTTAAGTTTTTGGCTATGTATTATAGTTTAGACCACACGTAGAAAATATTCGCTTGACCAGCTCACAATTAATAAATCATTCATATTTTATACTTCAAGGCTTTGATCAAAAAGATATCCTCTATTCAAAATACGTATAACCAGTATTCATTCATAAAATCGATGATTTTTATAAAATATTTAAATCTATATATATGGATTTTAGTGTATTAATAATATGACTTATGTGTTTGTGTTGAAATAAAACTGATAATAATCTCAGTAGCAAAACAAAAGAAAGAAATATTTGAAAGGATTGCCCATTTATATTTTACGGTTCTGGCATGATTTATAACATATGTATATATTTCGTAGATAAATTTAGAAATTCTTAAGAAACAAACTTTCCAACTCCTTGAGACTAAGGTGTTTCCTTGGGTGAATTTGATATTCTTTTTTGGCGACCCTTTTGGTCAAAGAGCTTCTTTAGTATTCAAGTATGTATACATCTTTGGCTTTCCAATTTTTAGGTTTGAGCGTTTCTGATTAAGGTAAATCCAGAAAAAAAACGTTTTTGACCAACCAAATAAAAATCAAGTGTTATTTTTAATTTAATAGCACACATTTTCTCATTTTGTTAAACGTCCAGTTGCATTTTGCTGTTATGTTTAGGTCCAGTTTAGACATATAGCCCTTCAACTGTTTCGGTTCTTATACAATCATCCTTGTCTTTCAAATATTCGGCTTTGAGCATTCCTAAAGTTAAATCAAGGAAAGCGCATGAAATTTATAAAGTGTAAGTTGTTTTCATTTTTTGCAGAAAAAAATCCTAATGACTGAAAAACATTGAGCTCATTTCAACGGTACGCCTGAATATTCCTTTAGATTGGGAGCAAACTCCCCACCTCTCCAGTTTAGTCTATTTCAGGTCAGTGAAACCATGTCTTGCTATCTATATGTATCTTACAATTATTTGTGGTAATAAAAAGATGATAACTATCATCAAATACCTTGAGGGTAAGTAATAAATTGAGTAACTTTTAAACTTATATTGATTTTGATTTGATATTTTGACCTAGGAACGATTTGCCATTTGAGCCCAAATTAAATGTACAATAAACTCACCCATCTAGGATTTTCAGTGAGAAGTTTTTACACTTCTTTGAAGTAAATGAATAAAATGTTAAACCAAATTACTGAAAAGGACACTCAGTTTTTCTTTCTATGTTTATTTTGGAATTATTAAACTAGTATAGTATATATTATTTATTATTGCATTGGTTTTTCTTTTTCTTTTTTTTCTTTTTTTGGGAGGGGGGGGGGGGGTAGAATTTTTAGATATTTATATCACAACTACCACACTTTTTGAAAGAGTCACTCCAGAATAGACAACTTGAAAGCCACGAATTTTGCTTAAAGCCGGCTAATTTAATGTATTGAACAAAATATAAATGTTTTTACTTTGAATAAAAGCATTGAGTAAACAGTGGATATTAAATCTGATTTACAAAAACTATGACCCAAGGACATTAAAGGTAGACCTCGAATACGTTTGTACATTCATAGTATTCAAACTTGACATTCTATTACCAACATTACAATTTGCTTTTGAATTTCGTAAAGATTTTTAATTCGTAATTGACCATAGTACGTATATGACAATTTGTGTATGTAGTTCAAGGTTCAAAAGTACTTGGTTCAGTCAGTTTTATAAATTACATGTAAATTGTATTAGTTAGGTATAGACTAATATTATTCCGAAACCGACAGAATCGGAATAAGCGGTCTATTACAAGTCACTTTCAGATCCAGTTGGCTTTGTTTGTCACTAGTTAATTACACAATGAAACTGGAATTTCTGCAGAAATACAGACCAGTATGTACTGAATCGAACAAATTATAGAGGGCATTTTCTTTGGATGCCACATAGCAAATGTCTTTGGTAACCAAGCTTCCATTTACAAAAGTGAAATGATTCTTAAGATATTTAAAACAATCAAGTTGAAGAAAAAAGCATACATATATATAGTGTATAAATTCACGACACAACGTCCCGAAACGCACGCTTGAAAACATTCTAAGAAAAAGAACAGCGCTTTTCTTCATTTTGAAGTCACAATAAGGTCTTCAAAACAGAGCAAAATCCCAAACCTTAACGTATGTTCACGACACTCTATAGCACCAGCAGGAATGTTTTGCTAAGTGTTGACAACGCTAGATCTGAAGAACACAGATGAGGGGTAATATAAAAATTGTCAGACTATAACGGACAAAGATATCAAACAAATATATACATACTCGACAATCTCACTGTAAATATGTAACAGCCACTATGTTCCGTCAGTTACTTTGTTCCGGCGGAACTTTTCAACTAGTTATTTCGTTCCGATGGAACTTTCCAACTAGTTGTTTTAAAGTCGAAAAGTTCCGGAAAAAAGTAGCTAGTTGAAAAGTCCCGGAACAATGTAGCTAGTTGAATAGTTAACCGTAACCGTAACCCTAACCTAACCCTAATCTAACCCTAACCCTAACCCTAACCCTAACCCTAATCTAACCCTAACCCTAACAAAGAGGAACTTTGTGACTAGTTGATAAGTTCCGTTTGACTTTTGTGGCTAGCATCTTTGTTCCCCTTTGAAAAGGTTCAAAGATAATATGTTGCGCTTTTACTTTGCATCAATTCTCCAAATGGAACTTTGCGACTGGTTGATAAGTTCCGTTGGAACTTTTGGGCTAGTTTGTTAGTTCCGGTTTTGACTTATTTGCCAAAGAGGAACTTTGTGGCTAGTTGATAAGTTCCTTTTGACTTTTGTAATCAGTATCTTGGTTTCCCTTTGAAAGGTTCAAATATAATATGTTGCGCTTTTACTTTGCATCAATTCTCCAAATGGAACTTTCTGCCTGGTTGATAAGTTCCGTTGGAACTTTTGGGCTAGTTTGTTAGTTCCGGTTTTGACTAATTTGGCAAAAAGGAACTTTCTAACTAGTTGGTATGTTCCGTTGGAACTTTTCAACTAGTCACTTTGTTCCGGTGGAACTTTTAAACCAGAGGAAGAACAAAGTAACTAGTTAATAAGTTCCTCCGGAACTTTTCGGCTAGTTAGTTCTTTCCGCCCGGAACTTTCCAACGTCGGAACAAAAGAGCATTTACAAATACAGATCTGTATATTGAAGAACACACAGATGAGGGGTAATATCGACAAATGTCAGACTTATAACGGACAAAGAAATCAAACAAATATATATATACTCGACAATCTCACTGTAAATACAATAAAAATACAGACATTTACACAGGCCTAGATATTTGTAAGAAAACCTGGTAGGTATTTATTTTTCGACCAAACCGAGGATCCCCAAACCCTTTTTATATTTCACAAATAAAACACACGTTAACCACTGACCAAATCTTGTTTTGGAAATCCTTTCTTAATCCCATAGAGATTACTTAGATCGGTTAAAGAAATATATCCTTTACGGAACATGCACACCTTATATTGATTCTATACTCCTATAATTTATAGTACTTCGACTTGACCTTAACACTAAAACGTGTTTTCCTTGGAAATCATTCTTGATGCACTAACTTGGACTTCAGATCATAAGACATCTTTATTCAAGATCTGTATATCTTCTAAAATATAAAGCTTTACATACTAAGTAATTACTTATTAAAACAGAGAAACTGATCTAATCATGAATAGTAGCTCTCTGAGACATTCGTTGAGGTCGAGATAAAAATCACAAAGACGCAGTGGGTCCGCTGCCATGTTGCGGTTTGTTCAGCTGTCAGGAACCAATTTATGTATGTATGTAATTTCATTTAATACCACTGCTAGAGAACTGTTTCTACACTGAGCAGGAGTTTTAACATAAATGAGATGAGTTTTCCAACTCAAACAAATTTTGTTAAACTAAGTTTTCAAATATGTCGGAATATGTTGATCTGAAAGGATTTTGGCGGTTTATTTTTTAGTTTGTTTTGGGTGTTGCTCCTTGTACGTTTTACTTTTCTTAGCTTTCCAAATTGAGGTCTGAGCTTTCCTAGTGAAGGTAAACAAAGTAAGCGAACAGTCACACAATTCAGTATAAAGCCGAGGAACATATTTATACTATTTCAATTGATGTTACATGTCATGAACACTGATGCAAATACTAACCTGTGTCTGTGAAGAATAGAAAGTGTGTCAAAGACTAAAGTGATCTACTTTTATCTTGTTTCTAAGTTACCAAGAGTAATTTCTGTCACATTAAAGGTGATCTTACATAAATATCATGATCTTTTCTCTACAGGTGAGGGAGGTCAAAGTATGTCAGAATAATGCAATGGGTTATACAAAGATTTACCCTCATTCTATTTGTATGGAGGAATACCAGTACAGAAATACAGAGCGCAGCTTGATACGACCGCAGAGGTCGAACCGCGAACAGGGCCAAGTATGGACACAACATTCAAGCTTGGCACAGCTCTGAATTTGACACAGCATAGGCTTCTGGCACAGAGGTGGTCTAAAAAACTTAAAAATATGAAATTGGACATTTACCTATTATGGTCCAATATCCAAAATCTAAATACATTGTTAGATTCGGCATATCAAAGAACCCCCAAGTATTCGATTTTTGATGAAATCAAACAAAAGTTTAATTCTGGACCATTTGGACCTAAATGTGGACCAAAAATCCCAAATATAAATACATGGTTAGATTCGACATTTCAAAGAACCCCAATAATTCAATGTTTGATGAAGTCAAACAAAGTTTAATTTTGGACCATTTGGACCTCAATGTGAACCAATTTAAAAACGGGGGTCATAATCCAAAATCTACATACACGGTTAGATTCAGCATATTAAGGAACTCCAAGAATTGAAGACCCATTGAAATTGGTCAAGAAATATGCAATTTATACAAATTAATAGAAAATAAATAGGGAATATGTCCATGGGATACAGATGATGCCCCCGCTTGCATATCATATAAAGTTATAAAGGGACATAAATGAAGAACGGTAAAAGTGACACTACCCAAATTTGTATTTGATCCGAGTTTTGTGGTAATAAGTATTGTGTATAAGTCTCAAAACATTTGGTTGAGGCCAACAAGTTAAGAGAACAGAAACGAAAAATTCAGCAATTTTTCCATTTGTAAACAGGCATTACTCTAGAACTGTGAAAGTGACTCAACCAAAATTCAAACTTGATCTGTATTATGTGGTAATAAGCATTGTGTATAAGTTTCATAACATTTGGTTGAGGCAAACTAAAGTTAGAGAACGGAAACCAAAAAAAATGCATTTTTTATGATTATAAAGGGGCATAACTCAAGAATAGTAAAAGTTACGCCACCCAATTTGGAACTTGAACTTTATTATGTGGTAATAAGTATTTGTGCATAAGTTTCAAAACATTTGGTTGAGGCAAACTAAAGTTAGAGAACGGAAACGAAAAATTCAGCAATTTTTTTTTTCCATTTGTAAAGGGGCATAACTCTAGAACGGTTATAGTGACGTCACAAAAATTCAAACTCGATCTGTATTTTGTGGTAATAAGCATTGTGTATACGTTTCATTACATTTGGTTGAGGCAAACTAAAGTTATTAGAGAACGGAAACCAACTTTGGGACGTACGGACGTACAGACGGACAAGGGTAAAACTTAATGCCCCTCTGCCACGGCGGGGGCATAAAAAGTAGTTTTTGGACCCTTTTTCCTAAACGGTTAGAACCATAACTCCCTAAATTCAATCCCAACCTTCCTTTTTTGGTATGGAACCTTGTGGCAGAATTTCACAGAGATCATGGCCATAGATTTATACTCCAAGTCATGAATTGTCCGGAAACCAGAAAATCCTTGTTTTTTGCCCAAACTCCCATAACCACCAAAATCAATCCCAAACCTTCCTTTTGTTGTATGGAACCTTGTGGTACAATTTCATAGAGATCTATACACTTATACTAAAGTTATTGTCTGGAAACAAAATCTCTTCGGACGACGACGTCATACCAAAATTTATACATTACAAAAATTTTGCAGTCGTTGAAAAATAGGTTGATTGATTGCTGCTTATTTAACTCCTGTGGCAATTATTTCTAAAAATAGGTGAATGTGACCTACTTTCCATGTATATAATGCCTTAGTTTGAAAAGTTGAACACCTAATTGATCTACTCTCTATATGTGAATTCACTTCCATTAGATTGACGTCTCTTTAGTCATCGATAATTCGGTAACATAAAATAATGTGTAAACATAATGTTTGGTGTCTAGCAACAGCTATGTAGTTGATATTCCATACAAGACGAACAACTTCATGTATTTTTGTCTCATTATCACAAGGTTGTTTACATTTTTCTCAATCTGTTTTTCATTTTCTTTCAAGTGTCTCCTTTACTCGTACCTTGGCATCAGTTCCACATGTAATACTTCAATTATAACTGCATGTAAATCCAACAAAACTTGTAGGGAAATGTAAATATTCCTTTGAATGAGGATCAATTTACGGTTACAGTGGGAGGGGGTAATTTATCCCATTAACATGCGATGCTACAAACCAACATTCTGACACATAAATTTAATAATTCATAATGATACTGACTTCTGTTTCTAGTATTGCCACACAACAAAAGATGTTAACCCATGTGTTCAACCTTGCATGTAGTATGACAGAAAACTTGTGTGTCAAGTAAAGAACTGTATGCCAGTTTTCCCGTTTCATTCTACATGAACTTATGACCTGGGCTTGCCAAGTACACTGTCCTACTGGCAGAGGGGGCTTGCCAAGTACACTGTCCTACTGGCAGAGGGGGCTTGCCAAGAACACTGACCTACTGGCAGAGGGGGCTTGCCAAGAACACTGACCTACTGGCAGAGGGGGCTTGCCAAGAACACTGACCTACTGGCAGAGGCAGAAGATACCAAGGTGGCAGGGCACCTGCTCAATTTTTTTATTTAGATTGGCGTCTACTAATCGGTCCCCTCTGTTGAATAAAAAATCTTATTTATTTGGGGTTAGTTTTGATCTCCTCGTTATGTAGACACTAGCAGAGACGGATTGTTTGCCCCTTTGAGGAGCTACGTATGTGATTAATGAATAGACTTTTTGCATGTTCTGCTCCTAAATTTGTCGACTTTGAAGGCCCCCTTTTTCAAAATCCTTGATCCCTATCCAACTAGTTCATTGTTGAGGATCATTCAGTGACCTCTACATGTCTACTTTTATCTACTTTTATTTTCAAGTTGCTGTCTCATTAACATTTACACCACATCTGTTCATAAGTAGAATAACATAATTAATTTTAGCAAATCTTGACATGTTAAATCAACCCACTGAACGCATAATCTAGTCTACTGACCTATTTGAACTGGCATATATACATCTTGTACTTTCTTAAAGAGAAAAATACACAAATGTTTTTCACATCTCTAATGCTGAGATGGTGATAGTGGACAATAAATAAAATACTTTAGTTTTTTTCATGCTTTTTAATCTTGCTTCATAATTTATACATTTTACATGTATTTGTAAAGCAGATAGTAACAAACAACCAGCACTTTTCCTTATCACATTAAAGTCAACTGTTTTTAATTATACAATACAAATCTCATTATAGCCAATTGCCAATTCTTAACAGGCAATCTGCAGCTGAGTTTTAACCACACAAACCTGATGTACTTGATTAAATGCCTTCAGTCGACCGTAAAAAAGGTTTAATCAGTCACAAATGCAACATAAATAATAATTTTGTAATACTTGTTTTGCCAGTATGAAAGTTTTTTTCAGCACATTTCTTGAACTTGCATGTTAATTTCACAACATTTTAGACATAAGACTCAGCTGCAAGTTGTCATAGAAAAAACTAAATAGATCTGCAGCCGGAAATGTGACTCTTGAATCAGTTTTATAACTACAAATTAATGACCGACTTCTTTAAAATGCTGAAAAAAGTGGATATCATGAAATAATTTAACTTCAGTTTCAAAATTTTGCATAAATTCTGATTCAATCCATATGATTGGGCCAACATCTCTATAAATATTTGTATTTCCAGATGAAGGGAGCAGTTAATTCAATTTTTTTTTATCACATTTCCCCTGCACACACTTGGTAAAAATATTTAGTATTTTCCAAGTTTAATAATAAGTATATTTTTTTTACAATAACCAATAACAAGATTTCAGAAACAAAACAATCAACAAATTGTAACAATTAACAATACAAGATTGATCAGAATACAGTTCTATTAGACTCAATATGAAAGACTGTAAATTGTTATAATGAACACGCCAGTTCAACTAAGACAATATTTTATTATAAAAGTTGAACTTCTGGGCCCCTGGGTCAGTAATTTGAACTTCCAAATTAGCTTTATTTGGCACACTAGTTTTCCTGAGGAATTTAAAACCTCAATTTAAAACAATTATCAGGACTTAAAACATTAAAGAAATGATTTGCAAGTTTTAAAAGTTATAAAGCTTCCATTTTCATAGACTTCCTTCATCTATATTTCAGTTATATACCCCAATGAACACATTAAAAATGCACATCAAAATCAATTGAAAAATATTTCCTTTATCATGTTTAGCAAAAGGATTGTTCATACAGAAAAATAACAAAACATATATTTGAATTCCCCATTTGTACATGTAGGTCATTATTTAGGTGTTAAAGTTACTTTACTTATAATAATTCAACTTTTGTACTTCTCAAATAGATAGGTTTCTCATTTATCTTGTTCAGTGAAGTAAAAATGTCAATAGAAATTAGAGAGGAAATTTAAATAGATTTGTCCCAAGTAAATACTGTACAAACAAACATAAAAATCAATATCAGAGAACCAACACATGGTTCAACAAAATATAGTTATTTAGTCAATATAACTTTGAAAGAAATTTTGATATGCCTGTTCTAGCATATTCCTTACAAGGACTTTTTATAATACTGTATGCAAATCTACATTACAATCGAATTTTAGTTATGAAACATGCCATTATGTAACTTAAAGCCCTATTAACAATATTTTTTTGTTTAAATAACCAACACTAATGTGTCTTCACTGCATGTAGTTGGATGCGACATGGGATATACATGAAAGATAAAAAATATTAAAATGACATATCATCTCTCTAAAAATGCACGAGAGCCTAAAACAACCCCCCCTTTTTTTTTTTCCAAATACACCTTTGTTAACTGAAATTAAAAGCCATGTGGTGCTGCCTTTGATCAATATGTAGGGAAAATAATATCATAATCAATAAACATTAAAAATATATCCAATGTGTGATCATTCAATAAAACTTCAACAGTCACGGCCACATCTTTTGATGCATAAAAAGAAGATTAAAAACTCGGTTAATGGATTGTATATTGGCTTACATATATATAATGAGTAGTTCTGTAGAATAGTAATTATTTTGGGGTAATTAATACACCTACAGGGCATAAATATTTTATTTGTAAAGTTAAATTAAGGCATGCGATTTAAAACAATATTTTTCTATCTCTTTACTGATTAGCCTATTCCTAACTGCTTTACAATACAATAACAACGCAGATAGGCAAGCCAATCTACTTCATAGGTTTAAAAATTCAAGAGTCATCCTTTTCACTGGCAAATCCGAGATTTTACTTTGGAAGCAACCTGCTTGGTTATCTTCGCAAAGCTTGGCTTACAACTTTTTTTTCTTTTTTCTTTTCTTTTACTATTTTTTTTACCCTAAATCTGCTGCAACTTTAAAAATCTGTTACACAAACATTATATTATCTGAAACATATTAAGTATCATGCCTCTCTATCACTAGGATTTATACTTCGTTGCAACAGTAAGGGATTTTTTTTTAATTATTATTTTTTTTAATTTTTGTTGTATTGGTTGTTGTAGCTCTTTTTTAACAATTCTTTTTTTGGGGGGTTCGTATATCAAACCCTTTGAGTAAAACATGTACATGCACTTACAAATTCAAAACAACATATATATAAAAATTGTCCAAATACTCTGGCAAATTCGTTATAAAAACATTAGATTCTACCAATCGCTCCTTAATAGGTTCTGGTGAATCTTAAAAACATTCTTACAAACTCGGTAAAATTCTCTCCCCATGTTAACTTTAAAAAATATGTTAACCCATACAAATTAAATTTGTCTCGGCTACAAATCTGGATTTCAAGTATTAACTGTGTGCGTAGTTCACAGACACACAGACCATGATACCTTTTACCACCCTTTTTCACCGTCACATTAATAATAATACAGTATCTAGGAGAGATAACTTTTAGTTTTAAAAAATAAATCCAATGTCACCAGCTGTAAAGGGTGGCACCTTGAAAACCAGACTTGCAGTCCCTGATAAAACAATATATATCACAGATGGAATTGGTAATCACACTGGTTATTACTATAACTATAGTTGCCCTTGCAGTGTGTCCCATAATATATCCAAACTTTCCCTTTCTCTACCTTATTGTAAACAACCTATAGCCTGTTTCATACAACTCAATTTAGTAAGACCTCCTTAAAATTTCATTACATACACCATTATTACACTGTAATGTTCATAAATTACCAAATTTTTATGAAACAGGCTATAGGTTAAAAAATTCAAATTTGATATTCTACTCTCCATTGCATTGAATAAAATTTTAACATTCACTTACTTATATATATCACTCAAATGTATTAATCAAGTTCAACAAGTATACACAAACTGATAACAATAATTACACACTTGCAAAAATATAACATGATTAGTGTGAGCCATATGATACACGACACCATATGGACCAAACATTAAAAGCTATACACATTCGCATAAACAACATTATTCAATTTTCCAAGTATGATTTATTTTTTTTGAGAATTTGTGGTTAAATTCTTACTGATATGCAATATTTGTAGTTAGATATTATTATTTCTTTGTTAATTGCAATGATTATGTTATTCTGTACATGTATTAAACGGTAAAGTTGATTTTCTTAAAATCAAAATGATTTGAATTTTGTTGATCAATCTATTGAGGACCACTAGTTTGAAACTTCTTTTGTCCTATACTATTTATCTTACACTACATCTAGTGAAATTTACACTACTACAATTTATGAATGGAAATAATGAATTATGCAAATATGGCAAAAAGACCAGTACTTCAAACATGATATTAAATATGAACTATGTTAAACAAGTGATAAAGGCTATATTCTAATTTTTGTTTCTTTTTTTCATAACATACATGAAAGAAAATTATTTACTGTGTTAAAATAAACTCTGAAGATATTTACACCTAACAAATAATGCACTTATTAATTGTATTTGTCTATAATCCATCCATAGTCATGATAATTTTACTCGATTCTTATTCATAATGTTCTATGAAGCAGTGACAAGGTTTCATTGATGATAGCATATTACTTTTTTTCATTTCACACATAACAACATTCACACATTTTACTGACAATCTGGAGAACTTGGGTAGCTTGAGAAAGATCCATCACTGTCGCGTTTTACACTTACACCACTGCACTTTGCCCTGAGAATTTCACACTGCTGCTTGTAGAACCGGCACTCTCGCATCAAAACTGCTTGCTGTCTTTGAAGTTGACGCACTTGACTTTCTAATGTTTTATTAGTCACCTCTAAACTTTGACGCTGATGCATTCGTTTCGAACGGCAATTTTGAGCATAGCCTCGATTTTTTAATGTTCGCCTTTTTTGTTTAAGTTTTACTACATCTTCTTTAGGTAATCCTTGAAGACGACGATTGAGTTCTCTCACCGGTAGTGCAACTAGTTCTTCATCTTCAAGCGAATTAAGACTTTCTTCTGTTTTGGATTTAGTAGAACTTGTACTTGAATGACTAAGAGATCTTTTAATTGAGGGAATTTTTGTTGGTGCTGCCTTATCTTCCAGCATGTCCCGACGACTTAATGATTGCTTCCCAGCTTCTGCACCAGAAACCAAATATTTACTAAAGTTCTGAACAAATTCTGGACTGGATGATATCAAACAATCTACATCTTCTTCAATTTCCTCCTCCAGACTTTGCGTCGACTTTTGACTGTTGCTAAAGCTTGTTTTTAATTTCATGTCAGTTTCAAATACACTTTGGGTAAGCCAGTTAAGACCGCTAAATACACTAGAATTACTATCTGAAGGACTTGGAACTTCATCGCTGTAAGTTGGAGAAGGGGGTACACTCAAATCTGAGCAAGGTGTGGTCGCTCCTGAAGATCCACTTCGCGAGGACATATCACTTTGTTTACAACAGTTGCTATACCTATCTTCTATCTCCTTCTTTACTTCTGAAGCATCCAATAACTGATCTAAGTCGAAATCGGTAATATAATCATTCGCAAGATGTTGGTCGGCTTCCATATTGGATTTGATCAGCTGGCCGGCAGATCACCTCGTGTTCGTTTCAAATTAGGTCAGAAGAATCGAGATAATTTTCTTTAAATTAGACTACTTTTCGTTAAAAAATGTTGTCTAGATTGTTGTAAATGTTAGATTGAACGTTCGTTTGAGCCTTTAAATACTCACTTCTTCCATTCAAGTCCTTATTTTTGTTCAGAAACGTAGCGGCGGTCCAAGGGCAAACAACCACCGACTACCTGAACGAGAGCAGGCAACAACGAGCAAATAAGGGGAATCCCGGCTGCTTTTATACTGTGTCGAACGTCAAATCCCAAAATAGCTACAGATGCAAAAATTAACCAATCAATGCAAAGTATAAGCCTTATTTTTAGAACCAGAAATATTGACCGACTTTCCTAATGTCATTTGAGCGTTTTATAATGCAGAGAAAAACAAATATCAACGAATAACAAAATTGACAGAAACAATTACTAGGTTGTGCAATACCTTGACATATGGCGGGAAACGAACATGTTCAAACATCTATCTTTTCTGAATAATTAGATCTATGATTTTAATTTCTAATCAAAGCACCCACAAGGAGCAGAATAATTACAATGAATCATACATAAATAAATATAATATATCAAATGAATAAATTACAATGAATTGTTCTAATTTTTCTTGATTGATTGTATTAATGATAATAATAATAATGATTACCCCCCCCCCCCCCCAAAAAAAAAAATAAATAAATTGAAAATGATGGAAATACAAAGTTGATCTGATAGTACAATCGTTTGAGTATTTTTTTTAGAAGGGATATGAGATCATTGGCGGGGTTCGTGTTGCTCAGTCTTTAGTTTTCTATGTTGTGTTTTGTGTATTATTGTTCGTCTGTTTGTCTGTTTGTCTTTTTCTTTTTTAACCATGGCATTGTCAGTTTATTTTCGACTTATGAGTTTGAATGTCCCTCTGGTATTTTTCGCCTCTCTTTTCAAACAATAGAAAATTTATAATTTATAATAGAAATTAAACATTTTATGGAAGTGGCAGTAAATATTTATCTGAACAATTTTTCAAGTTGTTCAATTGTTAATAACTATGCATTAGGGGACGACCATTTGATAAAAGGGGTGGGGCATGTGGTGGGTGGGTGCAGGAAGATTTTTCCAAATTGAATTTTCATTGTCATCTGATGCTACGCATGCTTATTGTTTTTCCGAGGACGTGACGCGAGAAAATTATTTGCACATTTGTACACGATTGATTCCTGTACTTGGTATCGCAGAATATTCATTTTCATATGTCGTTTTAGGCAAGGCTATTTTTTCAGGTCTTACCATGCCAGGATATACGTTTTCAAAATCTTGTTGTGGAATTCCTTACCTTTAGATTTGAAAGAAAGTAAAAGTGCAAATGTTTTTAAAACAGAATGCCAAGCTTATCTCTAGAAAATACTAAACGAATATTTTCGTAGTTATAATGTCATAATTTTACTATAAGCTTATAGCATACTTTTTATTTAAGTCAATGGTATTTGTCAACCTGTACTATATACTCGGGACTATATATGTGCTCTTGCATACACTGTATTAGTATTTTTTGCTTATCTATTACTCTTTTGTTTATTTATCATTTATATCAAAATCATATTTTATCTAATATCTAGATGAGAAAGGTCACGGGACGGTTTAACTGTTTTGTAAACCGTGTAACCTTCTGAAAATAAAGAATTTATTATCATTATTTCTATTTTTATTATTACTATTATTGTTTTAAAATTAGAAGAAAAACTAATTTCAGCATTACAGGGGCATTACCTGTCAAATTCATTGTCACCGAATTGACCTAAATTCTCATATTTGTTTTATAACGTACAGTACTAAACATATGTTCAAATTACAAAAAGTCTAGAAGAAAAACTTAACAATGCACGAACTCGTAATAATGTACCAGCAATTCGTGCAATACACACGTAATAAATCAAAGATAACATTGACAACTGACTGGGTGAATGGTACCCTCATGAAGTAACAGTCAACCATCAGTGGTGTCGACCAAATGGTTGTAAATCAAAGGGTACATAGACGATTGGGTGAATGATACCATCATGAAGTAACAAACCAATATCAATGGTGTCGACCCATTGGTTGTAAATCAAAGAGAACATTGACGACTGGGTGAATGATACCCTCATGAACTAACAGTCCATCATCAGTGGTGTTGACCCAATGGTTGTAAATCAAAGAGAACGTTAACAACTGGGTAACTGATACCCTCATGAACTAACATTCCATCATCAATGGTATTGACCCAATGGTAGTAAATCAAAAAGAAACATTGACAACTTGTTGAATCAGGCCCTCGTGCAATAACAGTCCATCATCAGTGGTGTCGACCAATGATTGTATATCAAGGGGAAATATTGCCAGCTTGTTGAATCAAAAGGAAACATTGACAACTTGTTGAATCAGACCCTCATGGACTAACAATCCATCATCAGTGGTGTTAACCCAATGGTTGCAAATCAAAGAGAACATTGACTATTGGGTTAATGATACCCTCATGCACTAACAGTCCATCATCAGTGGTATCGACCCAATGGTTGTAAATCAAAGAGAACATAGAGGACTGAGTGAATTATACCATCATGAACTAACAGTCCATCATCAGTGGTATCGACCCAATGGTTGTAAATCAAAGAGAACATAAACGACCGGGTGAATGATACCCACATGAACTAACAGTCCATCATCAGTGGTAACGACCCAATGGTTGTAAATCAAAGAGAACATAGACAACCGAGTGAATGAAACACTCATGAACTAACAGTCCATCATCAGTGGTGTCGACCCAATGGTTGTAAATCAGAGATCATAGACGGCTGGGTGAATGATTCCCTCATGAACTAACAGTCCATCATCAGTGGTGTTGACCCAATGATTGTAAATCAAAATGAACATTAACTGCTGGGTGAATGATATACTCATGAAGTAACAGTCGATGATCAGTGGTGTTTACCCAATGGTTGTAAACCAAACAGAACATTGCCTACTGGGTGAATGATACCTTCATGAAGTAACAGTCGATCAACAATGGTGTAGACCCAATGGTTGTAAATCAAAGAGAAAAATGGACTACTGGGTGATAAATACCATCATGGAGTAACAGCCCATCATCAGTGGTGTCGATCCAATAGTTGTAAATAAAAGAGAACATTGACTACTCTGTCGATAATACCCCATGGACTAACAGCCAATCTTCAGTGGTGTCGATTCAGTGTTAGTAAATTAGTGAAACATTGACTACTGGGTGAATGATACTTTCGTTGACTAAATGTCCATCATCAGTGGTGTAGTTCAAAGGAAAGAAACTTAAAGAAAAACAATGACTACTGGGTGAGTTATACCCTCGTTGACCAACAGTTCATCATCAGAGTATATATACCCAGTGGTAGCAAGTTTAAGGGAACAATTGACTACTGGGTGAAAAAGTATTAACAAAAATACCGAACTCCAAGGTATATTAAAAAAGGGGGAAATCCATAAAGACTGACAAAATCAAACGTTAGACAATATCCACCAATGGATCGAATTGAATACAACTGTCATATTCCTGTCTTAGTACAGGTTTTTCCAGAAGAAAGTGGTGGGTTAAACTTGGTTTTATAGCTATCCTCTTTGACTAATGGATTAAATTGTAGCAAATGAAGGGAAACATTGACTACTGTGTGAATAACACACTCGTGGATTAACAGTTAATATCAGGGGTATCACCGTTTTTGTGGTAAATCAAAGGGAACATTGACCACTGGTTGAATGATAACATTCCATCATCAATAGTATTGACCCAATGGTAGTAAACCAAAAGGAAACATTGACAACTCGTTGAATCAGACCCTCGTGCACTAACAGTCCACCATTAGTGGTGTCGCCAAATGGTAGTAAATCAAGGGAAACATGGTATCGACCCAATGGAAATACTTATATGTTGGCATTATATACGGACGTGTTTGTCAACAAACTGTTCACGATGTCTTTACACTAAATCTATTGGATATGTACAGATTGAATTTTTAGTCTGGGGGATATGATTCGTTTATCAGTTGAAACTGACTTTGAACTAGCTTTCAGTAACTGTGGTGGGGTCCGTGTTGCTCAGTCTTTTGTTTTCTATGTTGTGCTATGTGTACTGGTGTTTGTCTGTTTGTCTTTTTCTTTTTTAGCCATGGCGTTGTCAGATTATTTTCGTCTTATGAGTTTGAATGTCCATTTGGTATCTTTCGCCTTTCTCTTACCATACGGTATGGGTTTTGCTCATTTTAAAACATTTTGCGGTGACTTATAAATGCTTACATCTCCACCGTTTCATCTCTGGCTGATAGTTGTCTAATCGGTAATCATACACAAACGTGCAAACATCTTATACGTTGAGGTATTTCACATCCTAACTTTTATGCTAATTATACACAAGGCACAAAATATCGTCATTCACATCAAAAGCTAACCAAACCTTTAAACAGACTTATTCACAAGGGTGAATCCTTTCGTATAATCTATGATGGCATGATACAAAACCCCTAACGGGAGGAATTGTGGCAGATTTTCATATGATGAAGACATAACCTTTCGATCAATTTAATTGAGGCCCGGAGCTGGCATGCCAGTAACTGCTAGTAGTCCTTTGTTAACTTATTTTGATCATTGTCATTTTGCTTAGTTTCTTCTGTTACCTATTCTAACATCGGACTCGGACTTCTATTAATTAAACTGATTTTTACTGTGCGTATTGCTGTGTGTTTGTTTATTCCAAATTGGCTAGAGGTATAGGGGAGGATTGAGATATAAACAAAACAGTTCAATCCCGCCGCATTTTTGTGCCCGTCCCAAGTCAGGAACCTTCAGCCTTTGTTAGTTTCGTGTGTTTTTGTTAGATTTTGGTTCATTTGTATGTTTCGGAGTTTAGTGTGGCGTCCGTTTTGCTAAACTAGTATACTTATTGTTTAGGGGCCAGCTGAAACCCGCCTCCGGGTTCGGAATTTTCTCGCTACGTTGAAGACCCATTGGTGGCTTTGAGCTGTTTTCTGCTCTTTGGTAGGGTTTTTGTGTCTTTGACACATTCCCCGTTTCCATTCTCTATTTTATTATCTTCTTATATAATTCGAAATTAGCGTTCTCGAACCCAACTTTTTGGATAGTAGATCTACTAAATGTTAGCATGAATGATGAATTGGAAAACGGTCTCAATTTAAATAGCTCTAGTTGAGGCACAGACATATATTAGCTTAGAGTTTAGTGTTATCGGCATTTCCCACAGATAAAGAACCTGTAAAATTCTTTCCAGATATTGAAATCAAAATGACCTTTGTGCTCTTTCCTTTAGTAAGGCGGGGGTTCGGTATTATGTATGGCTTACCTGTTACTGGCATGTGATGTATCCTCGCCATTCAGTATGTTTGACGAAAATGTGTAACGGTATCACTTACTGGTATCCATGAGCGTCCATATCATTAAACACTGTAGATGCTTAAATCGATATTAATGGTTGGGTGGAATCTCGTCATTTTTTGTACAATTTGGTTAAAAATTACCTCCATGTCTGAAGAATGTCAAGTTTAGTTAAATGTTAAGTTGTCCTGAAAAGAAATAGACTCAGTTTGATTTTTCAAATCTAAACCCTAAAATCTTGACTGATTGTTGTCGTCTAGACTTTCTACTTTTGCTTCTATTTCATACAATTTCGGATTATTTAGACCACGTTCTCAGATGAAATTCTCCTTTAGATAGTTGTCTCAAGTCTAGTCAGAAAGAGAGATATATCCTCGTAGGAAAAACTTCATGAAAATTGTCTACATACAAGATATTCTTGAGTAAATTCTTGTAGAAGAAAGGATTCAAATTCACAGTGGTAGCATGCAAAATAAACGGAGAGCACGTTGTGTTCTTTAAAACGATACGCTGTAAGTGGACTAAGGGGGTCGTTAAGGTTCACAAATAAACCAAAAATCTTGTGACATCCCTGTCATCATCATGCAGCTCTACTGGTAAAAAAGTCCTTCTCTACAACTATATTAACTGCATGTTTGTTCAACTTTAATCTGGCTAGTGTTCATGTTAAATTGTTCATTGCTGTCGGAAATTTTCTTTTGGCAGACCTTAAGACTGATATTATTTGTAGACTCTCGATAACTACAATCATGAGCGATTATGATTGGTGTTGAAGTTGTAGTGCACTCTGGTCTGAACATCTGTTTTCTTAAATTTGTTAATAAATCTACATTTTTTCTGATCGGCGATTATCTGTTCATATAGTTTCATTGATTCTGGTCTACTGATCATGCTTGCTGTTCGGTTCTTGATTACGTTCAAGTTGCCTGGAAGTACTGGGAAATCCTTTTTCAATGATAATTAAGCTAAACAGTATACATTATTCTTATAACAAAAATAAAAAAAATCATCATTATAATGAATTATAAAATAATGTTTTAGTCTTTTGATTTATATTTTAACCACTAAAACATGTTTTTTTGTTATTGCAAACTTAATTATTTCAAAAGAGAGGAGAAAGATACCAAAGGATAATCAAACTCATAAGTCAAAAACAAACTGACCACGTTACCACAATGACTGAAAACTTTTTTTTTACATAGATACAAAGATTTGGTATGTATGTACCTGTAGCAATCGTGTTACGAACAGGGTGTCACTTCATTATCTTAATTGCGGTGATGATAATTATAGAGCTCGCAAAGTAAGATACGATCCCACTGTGTACGATCCATATTAGGGAATTGTCTCAAATCAGACACACTACCTTTATTGTTAAAATCAGCAACGGCATCTATACAAAAATGACGCATTGTAAAGTCTACCATATCGACACAGATATGCCTCGACTAATAGAGAAGTAAAAGGCTATATAGTAAATGGCGGAAAGAGAAGCACAGTTACAAAATTAATTCAATGTATCACTACCATGATTACGCTACATTATTTTTCAAGAAGTCTCTAGTCAGTCAAGTAATTACTGTTTATTAGTATTTGATAAAATCGATACCGTCAAATACCAGCTATGTGTTTTTTATCGAGTGACCGTGGCAAACAATTGAGTTCAAAAAGGTTTCATATTGTGTCGAGCAGCTGATATTTTACGGATTGCATTTGTATTTGTTTCATGCTGTAATCGGTAAAGTAGATATACACTTATAACATGTAGATAATTATAACATTTTACACATTGTATGATGCTTCCGTTTAACAAAGACCTCAAAACGTACTCCTTAAAACAAATATTTCACCAGTTTCGGTAGGTAATAAATTCGTTAAATCATTTTCGACGAGAGGCCACGGCGAAGAACTTGCAGTTGCAACCCAGAAGCGTCAAAGTTGTAATATTTACAATGTATCAATAAAGTGTGAGTGAGTGAGGAAGACAATTTTGGAATATCTATGTTAACTGGACCAGATGTGTACAGGGACATCATCGATAACATGATAATACGAGGAGATGGTCCACTGGAACAAATATTACAGTATTTGTTCTAATAGGAATAAACGGCATAGAATATTTATATTGTGGCATTGTATAACAAAATTCCGAGGGGAACTTCTGTCAGGCGGAACAAATATACATTGACTGTATCACAGCAATCAAGTCAAAACATGGTGGAAAATAATATCTACATTATTTGTTTGGTATTTTGAGTTTTTGCAAAGGACCCTTAACTTACAGAGATATTTATTAAAAACACTTATTGTCTAGATCCATGCCAGCAACGTTGCTGAGTGAAGAAGTAGCAACATTCCAGCAGCTCTTGCATATAGGGTATATATCCGGTTGATACGATATTCCATGGTTTGCATTTCTTATCACAATTTCCCTGATAGAGGGATGCTGCTCCCAAGGAGGCTATTAAACCAAGAGTTCCAAGTGGTGAAGTTGAAATCGTTGAAAATTTCTTTTACAGACGCCATCACGAGTTGGTTGACCGTTATGGAATATTGTCCAATGTCTTAGCTACAATACCGTCCCCTTTTCCCCGAATGTGACCTACCGAATTAGACTTAACACCGGGTTTATACTAACATGAACAACACGACGGATGCCACATGTGGAACAGGATCTGCTTACCCTTCCGGAACATCTGAGATCACCCCCAGTTTTTGGTGGGGTTCGTGTTGCTCAGTCTATAGTTTTCTATGTTGTGTTTTGTGTACTGTTGTTTGTCTGTTTGTTTTTTTTCTTTTTTAGCCATGGCGTTGTCGGTTTAATATTGACTGATGAGTGTGAATGTCCATTTGGTATCCTTCGCCTCTCTTTTAATCTGGAATAGGTCGACCAATGACCTCTCAATGAGTCACTGCAAAGGCCAGTCATAGATAATAGTCATCAAATTTTTCATTGAGACTGACAGGTGTCCCGGTAACCATATGTTTTTAACTTATTAATATAAACCGGGTTTGTACTAAAATGAGCAACACGACGGATGCCACATGTGGAACAGGATCTGCTTACCCTTCCGAAAAACCTGAGAACCCCCCCATCACCCGATTTTAATGAGGTTCGTGTTGCTCAGTCTGTTGTTTTCTATGTTGTGTTTTGTATACTGTTCTTTGTGTTTTGATCGTTTTTCATTTTTTGCTAGGCGTTGTCAGTTTGTTTTCGACTTTGAGTTTGAATGTATCTTTGGTATCTTTCACATCTCTTTTATAGACAAGAGTAGATAGTACTTGGTAACAATGATGCGTGAAAACTATCATTATCATAAATATGGATTCATGTATTTTCGTGGTTGGAGAAAATGTGCTAATTCGAGGGTTTCCTTTTTCGTTTTTTCTTTATCATTTTCTACTATCAAAGTAACTAGAATGTTCTATTTCATTTCTAGTGATTCCTCCTACACAAGAAATCTATGAAAATTGATACCTCACTAATATCAATGAATTCATGTCTCGTTTTCTCTAGTTGTTTACACTACGTCTGGCTTCCTCATCTCCAAAGTCAAATCTTTAATATTTTCTCCCGTTTTATATGGTTTTGTTGGTTTCTATATATCTCCTATTATTTCACTTATCTGCATTTTCGTTCTATATATCAAACTCATTTTACTGTCGAAGGTTGATGGTCTCTCCGGGTACTCTATATTCCTCTACTTATAAAACCCGGCAGCCATGATATAGCTAAGTTTTTTGAAAATGGCGTTAAATACCAACAATCAATCAATCAATCAATCATTTATCAACGTCTTCGTTACTAGTTATACTTTCCAAAACAGTTCTTCTTATCTATTTTAGTCATATTTCGAGTCGCCTCTTGTGCTGTTTTCATCTTCTTTGAAGTTCTTTCTTCACTCCATGTTATCATTTTTTGTTTCTGTATTTCTCGGAATCTTTGCCTTTCTGTGGAAGATTTAATTTCAATGAATCTATTGGATTTCGTTATTGTTTCGAGTTATCTCTCTTTATTTGTATACACTTTATTTGATTTTTGTCACAAACCTACAAAAATGTTATAATATATAGTGTTTAATGGCAATTAAGTTCACATGAATGAAATTGAATTGTGTACAGTTTGGTCTAAATCCAAAAATTTTTAAAAGTGTATGCATAAAACTTAGCGTTCGAAGATCGATGTTTCACTCGTCTAACGAGAGTTATAATTATACTGCCTAGCAGGTCAAATGGTCGCAGTTGCTCCTCGGGTGCAGGTGCTGTTGCCGTTGATGTCTGAGAAGTTTGTATGCCATTCTATTGATAGAAATATTTAAGAACAAAAATGCAGTTCTACCATGAAATGAAGACGGACAAAAGTTTATGTAACTAGTATGAAGTAAAAACCCTGTATTGGCGTTGTCTCGGCTATCATATTGAGAAAATATCTTGTAAGGTTGTCGAAAGTCATTTGTTCTAGCCTGGGATCCTGGCCCAATCTCTGCTCTAAGTCGGTCATCGAGGATTCCAGTCTATACTATGTACTAAATTCTCTGTCCTTTGTCGTCATAATGTGACACTAAACATTGCACTTTTCATTCCCCTTAATGCTTGCCATATTGTGATATTACGAATTGGTTGTAAAGAAGAAGAGTTCCAATCTTAATGAATTCGTACTAAAACAATACCAACACGCACAGATCACAAAGATAAATAGAAATAGATAAATCTTTAAGATGAAAGCATCAAGTGAGTTTGAGTAAGAATGTTTTAATGATAATTTAAAATACAATTAGGAAAATGAAATAGGGTAAGCATGAATACATTTATAGCGGTAAACCCTTTCATTATTAATGAAGTTTTCAACCACTTTAAACCCATGATCAGATTCAAAATAGTCCTTTAATTTTCCTCTCTCAAGTGCTTTTTGTCTAAAATTAAGTGTGGATAGTTGTTTTGTTCTAGTCCCAAAAAAAAGAGAGGCGAAGGATACCAAAGGGACATTCAAACTCATAAGTCGGAAATAAACTGACAACGCCATGACTAAAAAAGAAAAAGACAAACAGACAAACAACAGTACACAAAACACAACATAGAAACCCCAAAACTGAGCCACACGAACCCCACCACAAACTGGGGGTGATCTCAGGTGCTCCGGAAGGGTAAGCAGCTCCTGCTCCAAATGTGGTACCCGTCGTTTTGCTCATGTTAGTACAAATCCGGTGATAAATATTACATTCGGGGAAAAGGGATGGGATTGTAGTTACGACAATTGGAACATAACCGTTGTCATTTGTGAAACGGATATTCTATAACGGTCAACCAAACCGTGATGGCGTCCGTAAAATGTACGAGGGGACGATTTCAACTTCACTACTTGGAACTCTTGGTTTAATAGCTTCCTTGTGAGCAGCAAACCTCTATCAAGGAAATCATGACAGTAAATAAAAGCCCTGGAATATCGTATCAACTAGGAGATATATACTCCGTATGCAGGCGCTGCTGGAATGTTGCTACATAGAAATGGGAAGTTCACAATTGGGAAGCTAAAATCATCTCTTTTGTCGTAAAGTTTTGTTTTCAACCGACCATCTTTGTCAATTTCTATATATGAGGCAGACTTAACTGTATCTGTTGTATCCTTTATTTCAAGTTCGATGGGATAGATGCGTTCAACATAGTCACCAAATTTTGAATTATTTAGTGAGAGAACATCATCAATATAGCGGAAAGCAAAGATAAAGGATACTGCTAACTTCTTTTCTTTCTTCATAAGAAGTGTCTGTATGAAGTCAGCCTCATATGAATAAAGAAACAAGTCGGCAAGAAGTTGAGCACAGTTGGTTCCTATGGGAATGCCGATTGTTTGTTGAAAAACACGTCCTCCAATCGTAACAAATATGTTGTCAATCAAGAAATCAAGCATCTTGATAATATAAAATTAAGGAGATGTAGTAAGATGTAGTATGATTGCCAATGAGACAACTAAACACCAAATTTCAAATGAAGTGGATGTAAGCAATTATAGATGACCGTACGGCCTTCAACAATGAGAAAAACTCATACCGTATGGTCGGCTATAAAAGGCTCCGACATGAAAAATATGAAACAATTCAATTGAGAAAACTAACGGCCTAATTTATAACAAAACAATTTACGAAAAACAAATATGACAGACATGAACCAACGGCAACCACTGAACTACAGGATCCTGACTTGGGACAGGCACATAAAGAATGTGGCGGGGTTAAACATGTTTGTGAGCGCTCAACCCTCCCTTAACCTGGGACAGTGGTGTAACAGTACAACATAAGAACAAACTATAAAAATCAGTTGAAAAAGGCTTAACACATCAAATGGATACAAATAGAAATATATGTCAGTTTCAGATAGTTTTTGTTCGAATCAGAGCGATTTTTTTACAAAGTACGAGTTATCCCTCCCTAAGACTAAAAACTTGTATCTACGTAGGCAATTCTTTTTGTTTGAAAAAAAAGCAGAACCAGCTCTTTTAATATGTCTTTTAGTTTGGAATGGAGAATACTTGGGTAAAGTGTAGAAAAGTCAAATGTTTTAATACTATTGCAAGATGAAAGAGTGTTAGATTGTATGTACTCTAAAAGATCTTTTTTTTAGTATCCACATCTGATTCACGCCACCTCTAGAATAGGTAGTTTCACAATAACTTTGAAGCCCGATTTTGATTGCTGATAAAATTGATGTTAATAATTTAGAAATAGGTTTCGTGGAGCACTTGAAAGACCCAGAAATATAACGATGTTTGTAAGGAAACTTTGTTTGTAATTAAGTTTCTTTCTGCCAAGCCAACAATAACAACCTTTTTGGTTTTATTTCCTCAGCTGTCTCATCTAGTTGAGGCACAGACATATATTAACTTCGAGTTTAGTGTTATCGGCATCTCCCACAGATAAAGATCCTGTAAAATTCTTTCCAGATATTGAAATCAAAATGACCTTTGTGCTCTTTCCTTTGGTAAGGCGGAGATTCGGTATTATGTATGGCTTACCTGTTACTTGCATGTGATGTATCCTCGCCATTCAGTATGTTTGACGAAAAGGTGTAACGGTATCACTTACTGGTATCCATGAGCGTCCATATCATTAAACACTGTAGATGCTTAAATCGATATTAAGAGGGCAACATGTATAAGTATGTTGCGGTATTTTTGAGTAACGCATTGTCTGTCCTCGACATATTATTATTAAATTCTCTTCTTATAAAAGCTTCAATTGTTTCACTATTGACAAGTGTTATCGTCATGTTTAGGCAAGTCTGGAAAATAAGTTTCTTATGTACGCAAAAACAACATAGACAGGCTGATCTTCAATGGTTGGGTGGAATCTCGTCATTTTTTGTACAATTATGTTAAAAATTACCTCCATGTCTAAAGAATGTCAAGTTTAGTTAAATGTTAAGTTGTCCTGAAAAGAAATAGACTCAGTTTGATTTTTCAATCCCAACCCTTAAATCTTTACTGATTGTTGTCGTATAGACTTTCTACTTTTGCTTCTATTTCATACAATTTCGGATTATTTAGACCACGTTCTCAGATGAAATCCTCCTTTAGATAGTTGTCTCAAGTCTAGTCAGAAAGTGAGATATATCCTCGTAGGAAAAACTTCATGAAAATTGTCTACATACAAGAGATTCTTGAGTAAATACTTGTAGAAGAAAGGATTCAAATTCACAGTGGTAGCTTGCAAAATAAACGGAGAGCACGTTGTGTTCTTTAAAACGATACGCTGTAAGTGGACTTAGGGGGTCGTTAAGGTTCACAAATAAACTAAAAATCTTGTGACATCATTGTCATCATCATGCAGCTCTACTGGTAAAAAAGTCATTCTCTACAACTATAACAACTGCATGTTTGTTCAACTTTAATCTGGCTAGTGTTCATGTTAAATTGTTCATCGCTGTTGGAAATTTTCTTTTGGCAGACCTTAAGACTGATATTATTTGTAGACTCTCGATAACTACAATCATGAGCGATTATGATTGGTGTTGAAGTTGTAGTGCACTCTGGTCTGAACATCTGTTTTCTTAAATTTGTCAATAAATCTACGTTTTTTCTGATCGGGGATCATCTGTTCATATAGTTTCATTGATTCTGGTCTACTGATCATGCTTGTTGTTCGGTTCTTGATTACGTTCAAGTTGCCTGGAAGTTCTCGGAAATCCTTTTTCAACGATAATTAAGCTATATGGTGATCGTAGCGATAAACTATAAATTATTCTTATAAGAAAAAATTAAAAAATCATCTTAATAATGAATTATAAAATAATGTTTTAGTCTTTTGATTTATATTTTAACCGCTAAAACATGTTTTTTTGTTATTGCAAAGTCTCATTGGCAATCATACCACATCTTTTTTTTATATTAATTATTTCAAAAGAGAGGAGAAAGATACCAAAGGATAATCAAACTCATAAGTCGAAAACAAACTGACCACGTTACCACAATGACTGAAAACATTTTTTTACATTCTTCCATAGATACAAAGATTTGGTATGTATGTACCTGTAGCAATTGTATTACGAACAGGGTGTCACTTCATTATCTTAATTGCGGTGATGAAATTTTAGAGCTCGCAAAATAAGATACGACCCCACTGTGTACGATCCATATCAGAGAATTGTCTCAAATCAGACACACTGATTAATTCTACCCTTATTGTTAAAATCAGCAACGGTATCTATACAAAATGACGCATTGTAAAGTCTACCATATAGACACAGATATGCCACGTCTAATAGAGAAAGGCTATATAGTAAATGGCGGAAAAAGAAGCACAGTTACCGAATTAATTCAATGTATCACTACCATGATTACGCTATATTATTTTGCAAAAAGTCTCTAGTCAGGCTAGTAATTACTGTTTATTAGTATTTGATAAAATCGATACTGTCAAATATCAGCTGTGTGTTTTTATTGAGTGACCATAGCAAACAATTGAGTTCAAAAAGGTTTCATATTGTGTCGAGCAGCTGATATTTTACGGATTGCATTTGTATTTGTTTCATGCTGTAATCGGTAAAGTAGATATACACTTATAACATGTAGATAATTATAACATTTTACACATTGTATGATGCTTCCGTTTAACAAAGACCTCAAAACGTACTCCTTAAAACAAACATTTCACCAGTTTTGGTAGGTAATCAATTCGTTAAATCATTTTCGACGAGAGGCCACGGCGAAGAACTTGCAGTTACAACCCAGTGGGAGTGTCACTACACTTAGAATAGCTGCCTTTGGAGATACTAATCAAAACATTGAAAAGCTGGTGGAAATTTGAAGAGAAGATATAGAAGAAAAATTGTATTCTTTAAGAAGCGTCAAAGTTGTAATATTTACAAGGTATCAATAAAGGATCATCGTGTGAGTGAGAAAGACAATTTTGGAATATCTATGTTAATTGGACCAGATGTGTACAGGGACATCATCGATAACATGATAATACGAGGAGATGGTCCACTGGAACAAATATTACAGTATTTGTTCTAATAGGAATAAACGGCATAGAATATTTATATTGTGGCATTGTATAACAAAGTTCCGAGGGGAATTTCTGTCAGGCGGAACAAATATACGTTAACTGACTGTCTCACAGCAATCAAGTCAAAACATGGTGGAAAATAATATCTACATTATTTGTTTGGTATTTTGAGTTTTTGCAAAGGACCTTTAACTTACAGAGATATTTATTAAAAAATATTTATTATTTAGATCCATGCCAGCAACGTTGCTGAGTGAAGAAAGAAAGAAGAGGCAAACGACACAAATAATGTGACACTAAACATTGTTCTGTTCATTCCCATTCTCCATTTCGATATGACGAATTGATTGTAAAATAGAAAAATTTAAATCTTAAACGAGTTCGTACTAAAACAGATACAGTTAAGTCTACCTCATATCTTGACTGAAGTTCAGTTGAGAACAAAATTCTACGACAAAAGATGATTTCATCTTCCCAATTGTAAACTTTTCTATGTAGCAAAGAGGGACGAAAGATACCAGAGATACAGTCAAACTCATAGATCGAAAACAAACTGACAACGCCATGGCCAAAAATAAAAAGACAAACAGACAAATAATAGTACAGATGACACAACATAGAAAACTAAAGACTAAGCAACACGAACCCCACCAAAAACTGGGGGTGATCTCAGGTGCTCCGGAAGGTTAAGCAGAACCTGCTCCACATGTGGCACCCGTCGTGTTGCTTATGTTATTACAAACCCGGTAAGTAGTCTAATTCGGTAGGTCACATTCGTGAAAAGGGAAGGGTATTGTAGTTACGACATAAGGAACATATCCGATATCATCTGTGAAACGGTTATTCTATAACGGTCAACCAACTCGTGATGGCGTCCGTAAAATTTACGATGGGATGAGTTCAACTTCACCATTTGGAACTCTTGGTTTAATAGCTTCCTTGTGAGCAGCAATCCTCTATCAAGGAAATCATGATAGGAAATACAAGCCCGGGAATATCGTATCAATTAAGAGATATATACTCCGTGTGCAGGCGCTGCTGGAATGTTGCTACATAGAAATGGAAAGTTCACAATTGGGAAGCTGAAATCATCTCTTTTGTCGTAAAGTTTTGTTTTCAACCGACCCTCATTGTCAATTTCTAGATGTAAGTCAAGATATGAGGCAGACTTAACTGTACCTGTAGTATTCTTTATCTCTAGTTCGATGGGATAGATTCGTTCAACAAAGTCTTCAAATTTTGTATTATTTAGTGAGAGAACATCATCTATATAGCGGAACGTACATTCCAGCAGCGCCTGCATATAGAGTATATATCCGGTAGATATTCCAGGGTTTGCATTTCCTATCACAATTTCCTTGATAGAGGGATGCTGCTCACAAGAGGCTATTTAACCAAGAGTTCCAAGTGGTGAAGTTGAAATCGTTGAAAATGTTTTTTACAGACGCCATCACGAGTTGGTTGACCGTTATGGAATATTGTCCAATGTCGTAGCTACAATCCCGTCCCCTTTTCCTCGAATGTGACCTACCGAATTAGACTTATCACCGGGTTTGTACTAACATGAACAACACGACGGATGCCACATGTGGAACAGGATCTGCTTACCCTTCCGGAACACCTGAGATCACCCCCAGTTTTTGGTGGGGTTCGTGTTGCTCAGTCTATGTTGTGTTTTGTGTACTGTTGTTTGTCTGTTTGTCTTTTTTCTTTTTTAGCCATGGCGTTGTCGGTTTATTTTTGACTAATGAGTTTGAATGTCCATTTGGTATACTTCGCCTCTCTTTTATTCTGGAATAGGTCGACCAATGACCTCTCAATGAGTCACTGCAAAGTTCAGTCATAGAACGTTCACGACAATAGTCATCAAATTTTTCATTGAGACTGACAGGAGTCCCGGTAACCATATGTATTTAACCTATTAATATAAACCGGGTTTGTACTAACATGAGCAACACAACGGATGCCACATGTGGAACAGGATCTGCTTACCCTTCCGGAAAACCTGAGATCCCCCCTCCCCCCGATTTTAATGGGGTTCCTGTTGCCCAGTCTGTAATTTTCTATGTTGTGTTTTGTATACTGTTCTTTTTTTTTTGGTCGTTTTTCATTTTTTGCTAGGCGTTGTCAGTTTGCTTTCGACTTATGAGTTTGAATGTCTACTTGGTATCTTTCACATCTCTTTTATAGACTAGAGTAGTGCTAATTCGAGGGTTTCCTCTTTCGTTTTTTTTCCTTATCATTTTCTACTATCAAAGTAACTAGAATGTTCTATTTCATTTCTAGTGATTCCTCCTACCCAAGAAATCTATGAAAATTGATACCTCACGAATATCAATGAATTCATGTCTCGTTTTCTCTAGTTGTTTACACTACGTCTGGCTTCCTCATCTCCAAAGATCTATTATTTCACTTATCTGTATTTTCGTTCTATATATCAAACTCATTTATCAACGCCAGAATTGCAAGCAGAGGCGGATTTAGGGGGGGGGGCAGGGGGCCCGCCCCCCCTTTTGTGGGAAAAATTTGGTTGATTATATAGGGAATCACTGAAGCATGACTGAAGTGGGCCCCCTCTTAGGCAGTCAGTGGACCCCACTTAAGAAAATTTCTGGATCCGCCACTAACAAGTTTTGCTGCCGAAGGTTGATGGGTCTCTCCGGGTACTCTATATTCCTCTACTTATAAAATCCGTCCGCCATGATATAGCTAAGTTTTTGGAAAATGGCGTTAAATACCAACAATCAATCATTCAATCAATCAATCATTTATCAACGTCTTCGTTACCAGTTATACTTTCCAAAACAGTTCTTCTTATCTATTTTATTTCTAGTCATATTTCGAGTCGCCTCTTGTGTTTTTTTTTCCATCTTCTTTCTTTCTTCATTCCATGTTATCACCTTTTTTCTGTATTTCTCGGAATCTTTGCCTTTCTGTTACCATATGTGTACGAAAGGACTTCTTGTCACTGAATCCAAATATTAAAAACAGCCTCCACGTATTTGGTCATACAATTAAACCCATTCTTTTGTATAGTTCGGAAATTTGGGGCTTTTTTAATCCCTTCAAAATAAAATTAAATTCTCAGACTTCTACAGTTGATCAAGCCTATCCTAAACTTCTTTCTGAAAGATTACATATGAAATTTTGTAAACTATTACTAGGTGTGGGGAAAAGAGCAACAAACTTTGCCACTCTTTCAGAACTTGGGAGATTTCCTTTACATTTTGATATCACCAAATCTATGATCAGATACTGGCACCGGCTTGAAAATTTGGGTTCATCCTTTCCATTACTAAAAGATGCATATTTAGAGTCAAAGCGATTATTTGAATCAAAAATTCCCTCTTGGTATGGATCTTTAAACTATTTGCAAAAAAAAATTAATGGGGTTGACAGTCTAGCCTTTGCAAGCAACTTTAGATTCAAAATTTTATTTAAAAAGTTTTTTTATCAGCATTATGAAATACAGTGGAGAAAACAAATGCTCAATTGTGCTGATGGGAAGCTTTGTAGCTATAGCACTTTTAAGACTCATTTTGGTCTTGAAAGATATCTTACTATATTGCAATCACCTGAGCAGAGGAGAAATTTCACTCGATTGCGTATTTCTTCTCACAGACAAAGAATTGAACAAGGTCGCTATCAGGGTACTCTCCGACAAGACAGAATATGTCTCAGGTGCACCTCAAATGAAGTTGATGATGAAAAACATTTTTTATTTTCGTGTACATCATCTCAAGATAAGAGAAATTGTTTAAATTCCACTATTAACTCACTATGCCCAAACTTTACGCATTTGATTCCTAGCCAAAAACTGATATGGCTTCTTAATGTAGAGAATCTGGATATCTTGATATCTGTCTGTGAGTTAGTTTATGAAGACAAAATATAACTTGAAAGATAAATATTTAAATCAGGCTTTCTGCACTAGGCACGAGGTTGGCATGGTGGGGTACAGGACACATCGTATAAGCTCTATTACCGTTCTGTTTGTGATATTTCTTGATTAAACTGGTAATATTTTATCTTTTCGTAATATGTGCACTTTGGCATGTCAATTAGCATTGTCCCTTGGTGCCTCTTGCAGTTGTGTCACTTTAAATAGTACTGACTCCTCTGCACCAGGCACGAGGATGACATACCAGTTATGTGCAACTTCTTACAATATCTTACCATATCATTAATCATGTTAATGTCCCGATACACATTTTAATATGCACCCACCATGCCATATAGCACCGTCCCTTGGTGCCTCCTGCAGTTAAGCTAGATATATTAAGCCTACTCACAGAATTCTTTTTTTTTTGTTACTTTCTAGAGGTATGCCTGAGACGAAGGTTTGTATATATACTCCTATATATGTACGAATATGTGAAAACTGTTGTTTCTTATTTGTGTTTGTAACTATGTATACTATATTGTTCATTATATTTGTAAAAAATAATATTATCATGATATTATATTATGCTCCTTGTGAGCCCATCTTCTTCTTCTTTTTCTTCTTCTTCTTCTGTGTACCATTTATTGTTTCGAGTTATCTCTCTTTATTTGTATACACTTTATTTGATTTTTGTCACAAACCTACAGAAATGTTATTATATATAGTGTTTAATGGCAAATAAGTTGACATGAATGAAATTGAATTGTGTAAAGTTTGGGCTAAATCCAAAAAATTTTAAAAGTGTATGCATAAAACTTTCACTCGTCTAACGAGAGTTATAGTTATACTGCCTAGCTGGTCAAATGGTCGCAGTTGCTCCTCGGGTGCAGGTGCTGTTGCCGTTGATATCTGAACAGTTTGTATACCATTCTATTGATAGAAATATTTAAGAACAAAAATGCAGTTCTACCATGAAATCAAGACGGACAAAGTTTATGTAACTAGTATGAAATGCAAAACCATGTATAGGCGTTATCTCGGCTATCCTATTGAAAAATATCTTGTAAGGTTGTCAAACGTAATTTGTTCTAGACTGGGATCCTGGCCCAATCTCTGCTTTAAGTCGGTCATCGAGGATTCCAGTCTATACTATGTACTATATTCTCTGTCCTTTTGTCGTCATAATGTAAACATTGCACTTTTCATTCCTCTTAATGCTTGCCATATTGTGATATTACGAATTGGTTGTAAAGAAGAAACCCAGTTGAAATAGAACAAAAGAATCGAAGCTCTTTGTTAGAGAAGGCGATAAATGCTTACTGTAATGTTTCCTATAGTAACAAAAATTTTAAAAGTTAATAGAAACAAATAAAATGACAGTTTTCGGCTAAATTACGAAGTATTTTATCATAAAAACAGCATTTGCATAAGTTTTCAATTTATCTATTACATAATTAAACAGAACAATTAGATATCAAATCCACGACATGGGTATCTATTCAGTTGGATCTAAAAAATGCATAACCTCCGATTTAAAAAAAAAATATCACGGACGGAGAACATATCAATCTATTTGTTCCTTAATTTTCGTTTCTGCCCTTCTATTATGTGACTCAAGAAATAATTCCAAAAAATGGGTAACAATTGCATCGAAAAGAGAAAATCGAGTGCACCTTTTTATGTTAGGGCGTGTTTGAGTTGCATATTTTGTCTTGAAAACGTAAAAAGCAAACGTATTTGATGCATCATCTCGCTTCAGATTTTATCATTTTTATATATCAAGGCTACAGGTTGACTTTATAACATCGAAAATTCACAGTACTAAAAAAATAAAATATATGGGTCAAGTGAAATACCTTTCTAATGAATCACAGAAACAGAATAGGTGTGTTCGAATAGCAAATTTTTACTAAAAATACTTGACGACAGACTTTTAAGTTGGATCTTAAAAATGCATATCTACGAAAAAAAATCATTTTTTTGTATGTGATATCTAGGGTTTATAGTCTTCAACCACTGAAAATTTTTAGTCTGCCCTTCCACGAAATATTGAATTAGATTTTTTTAAAATGTTTATGAATTTTCGAAAATTCCACCTGACAACCGATCAGACAATATTTTTAAGTTGACTGAATGTAGACAAATACATAAACTGATGCTCATTAGCTAGTAGATACATTTGTCTTTTAAAATACAACTGGCATATAAGGATCGTAATGGTGCTATGTGGATAAATTTATCGGTTTTCAAGAGCTAAATTGGCAGCGCGTCATCCCTACATTGGCTTCCATTTTTACGATTGTAAAAATGAACTGGCGTAATGGGGAGATAATTTTGACAAAGTACAATCCTGACTGAGAAGAGTTCCAATCTTAATGAATTCGTACTAAAACAATACAAACACGCAAAAATCACAAAGATAAATATAAATAGATATATCTTTAAGATGAAATCATCAAGTGAGTTGGGTTGGAGTAAGAATGTCTTAATGATAATTTAAAATACAATTAGGAAAATGAAATAGGGTAAGCATGCACATATCTATAGCGGTAAACCCCTTCATTATTAATGAAGTTTTCAACCACTTTAAACTCATGATAAGATTCAAAATGGTCCTTTAATGTTCCTCTCTCAAGTGCTTTTTGTCTAAAATTAAGTGTGGATAGTTGTTTTGTTCTAGTCCCGTAAAAGACAGGCAAAAGATACCAAAGGGACATTTAAACTCATAAGTCGGAAATAAACTGACAACGCCATGGCTAAAAAGAAAACGACAAACAAACAACAGTACACAAAACACAACATAGAAACCCCAAAACTGAGCCACACGAACCCCAAAACAAACTGGGGTGATCTCAGGTGCCCCGGAAGGGTAAGCAGCTCCTGCTCCAAATGCGGTACCCGTCGTTTTGCTCATGTTAGTACATACCCGGTGATAAGTCTAATTCGGTAGGTCACATTCGGGGAAAAGGGGATGGGATTGTAGTTACGACAATTGGAACATAATCGTTGTCATTTGTGAGACAGATATTCCATAACGGTCAACCAAATCGTGATGGCGTCCGTAAATGTACGATGGGACGATTTCAACTTCACTACTTGGAACTCTTGGTTTAATAGCTTCCTTGTGAGCAGCAAACCTCTATCAAGGAAATCATATATGCATGATAGTAAATAAAAGCCCTGGAATATCGTATCAACTAGGAGATATATACTCCGTATGCAGGCGCTGCTGGAATGTTGTTACATAGAAATGGAAAGTTCACAATTGGGAAGCTAAAATCATCTCTTTTGTCGTAAAGTTTTGTTTTCAACCGACCATCTTTGTCAATTTCTAGATATGAGGCAGACTTAACTGTAACTATTGTATCCTTTATTTCAAGTTCGATGGGATAGATGCGTTCAACATAGTCACCAAATTTTGAATTATTTAGTGAGAGAACATCATCTATATAGCGGAAAGCAAAGTTAAAGGATACTGCTAACTTCTTTTCTTTCTTCATAAGAAGTGTCTGTATGAAGTCAGCCTCATATGAATAAAGGAACAAGTCGGCAAGAAGTTGAGCACAGTTGGTTCCCATGGGAATGCCAATTGTTTGTTGAAAAACACGTCCTCCAATCGTAACAAATATGTTGTCAATCAAAAAATCAAGCATCTTGATAATATAAAATTAAGGAGATGTAGTATGATGTAGTATGATTGCCAATGAGACAACTATCCACCAAAGTTCAAATGAAGTGGATGTAAGCAATTATAGGTAACCGTACGGCCTTCAACAACGAGAAAAACCCATACCGTATGGTCGGCTATAAAAGGCCCCGATATGAAATCAATTGAGAAAACAAACGGCCTAATTTATAACAAAACAATTTACGAAAAACAAATATGACAGACATGAATCAACGACAACCACTGAACTTCAGGATCCTGACTTGGGACAGGCACATAAAGAATGTGGCGGGCTTAAACATGTTTGTGAGCGCTCAACCCTCCCCTAACCTGGGACAGTGGTGTAACAGTACAACATAAGAACAAACTATAAAAATCAGTTGAAAAATGCTTAACACATCAGATGGATACAAATAGTAATATATGTCAGTTTTAGATAATTTTTTGTTTGAATCAGAGCGATTTTTTTACAAAGTACGAGTTATCCCTCCCTAAGACAAGAAACTTGTATCTACGTAGGCCATTCTTTTTTTATGAAAAAAAAGCAGGACCAGCTCTTTTAATGCGTCTTTTAGTTTGGAATGGAGAATACTTGGGTAAAGTGTAGAAAAGCCAAATGTTTTAATACTATTGCAAGATGAAAGCGTCTTAGATTGTATGTATTCTAAAAGATCTTTAGAATTTTTTAGTATCCACATCTGATTCACGCCACCTCTAGAATAGGTAGTTTAAATAACTTTGAAGCCCGGTTTTGATTGTTGATGAAATTGATGTTAATAATTTAGGAAAAGGTTTCGTGGAGCACTTGAAAGAACCAGAAATATAACGATGTTTGTAAGGAAAACTTTGTTTGTAATT